>NC_082639.1:48335500-48965750 GCF_028023285.1 Balaenoptera ricei
ATAATAATACCACTTTTACATATTTACCATCCGATGCCAACACTGTTTCTCTTCTCCAGGAGACAAAGGCAAGACATAATCTCACCATTTGCTTTTTTTTCATGAGTGTATCCACATGTACAAAATGCCTTTCATGTATCAAGTATAGCAAGTCACCACTTCATGGCCACTTCTCAGTAAATGCTCCCAATAATACTGACCCTGAGAGGTATGAATCCTCATCCCCATTTTTACAAATGAATAAATTGAGTCTCATAGAGGTCACCTCAAGGTCACCTGGGCCATGACTTGAATTTTCTGCATATAGAGCAGGCAGTCAAATGACAGTCCCCAAAAGAATCCATCTTTAAGATAAAAAATGTAGTTGGAGGAGAAGAAAACATATCATTTAATACCAGGAAGGGCATCAAAAACAGCCCAGTATATATACACTATTAATCATTCCGAGGGGCTCCATCACTGTAGACACTGTATCAACTATATTCCCATCCATCATATGACAGTGTCTGAGCAAGGCCAGCCAGAGCAGTGGGAGAAGCCCTTTAAGACACACTTAGAAATTAATCTGCATACCCTTCCAGCTTCAGAGTCTGCAGGGAGTCTGTGGTCGGCAATCAAATGGCCTGACTTAAAGTATATAATCATGTGTCTTGTGCAAATCTGCCCACTGCAAAAAAAATACGTTCTGCTCATCTTTGGATTTTAAGTGATAGTTTCTAGAAATTGGGGGAACCTAAAAACACCACCCAACTGAAAGGACAGGGAGAGTCTGCCTGTCTGCCAGGCAGGACCCCTGCCCTCAAAATCTGTTCTAACCAGGCAAGGCAGGATCTGCACGATTCACACAAAGAAAGGAACATTCTCTGTGACTGACAAATGCGTGAGCTCTGGGCCCAGGAAGAGTCCCATCCCCAGGGATGGATTTGAGTTTCCCCACTGCCAACCTCTGCAATTCCTCATGGCCACTTTTCCCTCATCTGGACATGGGAGATAATGTCCAGATAATACCTCCTTTGCAGATTTATTGACAATATTACTAGCAGGATTTTGAAGTTTGGGCAAGCCTGGTGAAAAAGGCACAAACGATTCTTTTTGCTGAAAGTCAAGCAGCTTAGCCTGGTTATTAACTCACTTTCAACTCTTCCCCTTAAGCTTTCAGATTGAATGAACGGTGCGTGGCACACAATAGGGCCCTATACATATTCACTTCCCTCCCAGCTACATAATATGTTTTTTCTTTTCGTGCACGTCGGACTGTGAGGTGTTAGGCACTGTGCTGGGTGCTTGGAACATAATAATGAGAAATGACAAGTCCCAGCCTACAGGGAGCTTACAGTCTGGTGGGGACGATCCACAGATACAGATTGTAAAACTTGCTTGTCTTCGGGAAGGCTTCTTTAGCGTGTGGACAATAGTTTATATTATTTGGTGAAATGATGCCAATCCTTAGGCTCTCTCCCAAACCCACAAAAGGCGTAATTCTATTTAATCCATTCAAGGGAAGCTTCTGGGCTTCCTGATCCTTGGAACTCAATGCTTTGCAAATGGCCCACGACTATTTTCAGTGGTAGGAAAATATTAAAATGAAGTTAATAATTAAGTCGCACAATTTACATTTCAAATGTGTTGAACTCGTGGCACACTTTCGCTAACATCATAAATATAACTTATTGGCTAATTTTCTCCTTAAACACAACTTTTAAAATAACCTTCACTCTTGAGCTGCAGACTTTCCTCCTGCCAGATGACTTCCACTCAAGGATTAAACGAGAAAAAAACACGCAGAGGCATTAAACATAGATTGGTATTTCATTCCATTGGATTTGCTGCTTAAATAGAACCTTGAGTTAATTAAATTTTATAGAAAAAGGGGATTCTTAGGCCATAAAATGAAAAATAATTCTAATAACCATATGTGATTGAGAATCTGGAATAATATCTATTTTCACAGGCCCTCTCCCCAAGTTAACCCTAGTCGTTTTATTTGTAACTTAATAAGTCATGTTCCATCTGATAATATTGTTGTAATTAATCACTTTAACGGCCTCATGAGAATAAAACTAACCATTCACATTTGTAAAGCACTTTATAGTTTACAACGCATTTTCTGATACAGTATGATCATGTTGGACGCTCCCTGAGCCCCGTGAAGTCAGCAGCCCAGGAATCTCTCTCACTCTCTCTAGCTTGCAGATAAGCTATAACAGAGGTCTGGAGGTTAAGTAACTTGCCTCTGATTGGTCAGCTAAAAGGAGCTGGGCTTGACCCACAGACCAGCCAGCATCTTGTTTATCCATTGGTCCCTTTACCAAGCCCTAGTTAGCCTTCCTTCAAGGTAGAAGTCCAGCCCCACAATATTCTCTACCCAGAAGCCAGGGTCCCCACGAGTCCTGCCATGACACACATCCATCTGAAGAAGTCATCTCCAAGGTCAGCTCCAGATTCCTCCTCGCCTTCCCATTCCTGGCCCTTCGGATGTCTTCAGGTAGAGACATGGCTGTTGATGGCAGATTCTGCCCCTTCTTTAGGCCCTGGGCGTCCTCCTCCAGGGTAAGCAGAGTGACCCTGGAAGCTGCCAAGGCCAGTGAAGGGGTTGAGGAGGAGCTTGGCTGTTGAGGGGGGAGCCCCTCAGTGTCTCCATCAGGCCTGTCCCCTTCCCCCACAAGCCATCCTTTGATATGAACAAATGATGGTTTTCCAGTAACATCTGGAGTGCTGTACAACCTCTTTCAGGATTAGACCCCTGGTCCTTCTTTCAGCTAGCCCACTGCAACTAGACTCCTAGGTCCCTCCTGTAGAGAAGTTCTGAAAGTGCCACTGATGAAGGCAGAGGTATCCTTGACTGACCCCCAGGACATATTCACACAGACCCACTCCTGTTTTGACATCAGGTACTCCTTCGTTCAGGACAAGTATGTAGCCCCTACTGTGCATCAGCTACTGTGCCAAGAGCAGGGGATACACGGATGAGTAAGGCAAGTTCCTGTTCTGAGTCTCATGAGCTGCCTGTTCAATGGGAAGACAGACCTCTAGACACAATCAGGGCAGCGTTACGGAGGAGAGAAGCACCGGGGCTCACGAAAGGAGGGGCTGCCTCAGGGCCTTTGCACACGTTCCTCCTCTGACCTAGAACACTCATTCCCTCCCCCAGTGCCTTTCCCACCCATCCTCCAGGACACAGATTAGAGGACTTTATTTCTTCCTGGGAAGTGTTTCCTAACTCAATTTGTACCCCAAATCCCACTGCCCCAAACAGCTTATGTGAGACTCTTAGAACAGTGGTTGTCAGCCTTGGGTGTACATAAGGGAAAAATATGGATGCCAGGTTCCCACCCCTTGAGGTTCTGAATTAGTTGGTTTGAGGTACAGTCTAGTAACTGAAACTTTAAAAACTCTCAAGGTGATTCTAATTGGCAGCCCAGATTGAGAACCCCTGTCCCAGAGGCTTCCCAAATGCCCTGTACTCAGGGGTGACAACATTCACTGGCCTATGTATTAACCAATCTGAATAAACACTGGCTGCAAACCAGTACACCTATTCCAGGCTATACCGACCAACTAGCAGCCTTGCCTGGTTTTTATCTCCCCAGGTGCACTGAGCACGTCCTGTGTACATGTCTGAATCCCCACTATACTACATTATACTACACTACGCTACGCTCCCCTACCCTACCCTTCTCTACTGACCCCACCCTATCCTCTCCTATGCTATGCAATGTCGCACTGTGTTATACTTAGAGCTCCCTGAGAATAGGGGTTGTGTCTTCCTCTCTACTGCATCTCTAGCATCTATCAGAACACCTAGGACACGTCAGGAGATTGAAAAATATTTGTTGAATGAAATGAAGGGGTGTCACGTCCTCTCCAACACACACCCTCTCTCTCTCTCTCTCTCTCATGCGCGCAAGCGTGCACACACACATACCCGTGCTCCTACTCTTCCTTCATCGCGGGGCCCACCAGGAGTCTCCTGTGAACATTAGGATAGGCAGGCACCGGAGCAGAGCAGAGCACCTGCCATTCCCGCAGGCGGGTGAGGATGCATGAAATGGATGAGAATGACCAGAACAACCCTCATTTCACAAGAGCCTGGACGCCTTACCTTTGTTGCCTCAAAAATCTCATCAGAGTCCACTGGCAGGTTTCTGTTCTGTAACCAGAAGGCATGACTTACGAGTGTGAAATGAGCGATGGGACAATGACATGAAACAGTTAATCGGGCTGGGCCCTCTCACACTTACAGGGGTCGCCGCTGCAAACCGTTCTTCAAAATCTTCAAACGCACAGCCGTTCTGAAAGTGTAAGGGATGATGAATGAGGATGAAGTGAATGACATACAAATGACATGGATTTATGAGCTTAATGATGACGGTATCTATGGTTTACACTCCCGTGGTCTCAGAAGGTGGGAGCTGTTGCCAACGTACTGTGAAAACTCTAGAATATGCTCCCAGCATATGATAAAACACAGGCCTGACGAGGAAATACAAGCAATGGGGAGTTTGTAAGTTTAAAGTCCATCTTCCGGAAATTACAGACCTGACTCGGTCAGTCTCAACAGTGGAAGCAGATAAGAGCATGATGTTTACCCTTGAGATTTTTGCTTTAAAAAGAAAAAGGGTTATCATGTGTTTCCGCCAAACTTAACCCTTGGAGCAGTCTGTGAACAGCAGGTTTTATAAGTGCCTTTGTGTGTGCGGCCTTTTCTGCTTGAAATGCTCTTCTCAGCCTTGCAAGCCCAAAGCTCACCCAATTCCTCAAACCCAGTTGAAAGGCCACCTCCTCCACGAAGCTTTCCTTGGTCCCCTAGGCTGAAAACCATCCTCTGAGAGCAAGGGCGCATCGCTTGTGCCCACTACACGGTGAACTTCCTGAAGCAGGGACCACGATGCATTTGTTCTTGAATCCCTAGCAGATCACAGGGGATCGGGCTTGAAAATGTATGAACAAATGCACGCTGCGAAGAATAGCTGGCAGTTGACCAAACCTAATTGTTTTGATAATTTTTTATTTTGTTGTTTATAACTGTTGAGAGCTTTGCTAAACCGCTCCATAATATTGCTGCCTAAGTATCCACTTTGTGTGGCCAAGCAGCCTGCACGGGCCTTGAACTGACACTAGCCTCTCCAGTGAGGCAGGCCCTAGATAACAACCCACAGAGTCACAAATAAATGTCAGTTCCTGATATGACCATCCTAACAGCCCTTATGATCACACTCTCCCCAGCCTCCCAGGGCCTTCCTTTATGTACCCCTTAGATAAGATTCTTTTGACACTTACCAAAACCCTGCTCTTTTTTGTTTGAATTGACCAATCCGGCCTCAGGCTAGGAACCCTAATAACGGCAAGTGCCCCAGGTCCTGCCTTGCTCTCTGCCTGCATCCTGCCCTGACCTCCCCTCATGCCCCTTCCTCCAGAACTGAGAGTAATAAACTTCTCTATTTCAATTCCCTGGTGGTCTTTTGTTGAACCCTGGATCACCATCCGACAACACCCCAGGGCTTTACTTAACAAATGTTAATTTAACAAAGTCACAACATTAATACATATTAGTATGTATAACATCTCTATATATACACATGTATTTTTTTCTTTTTCCCTCCCTCCCTCCCTCCCTCTCTTTCTTTCTTTCTTGGCTGCATCGGGTCTTAGTTGCGGCAGGTGGAATCTTCATTGCAGCGCGGGCTTCTCTCTAGTTGTGGCGCATAGGTTTTCTCTTCTCTAGTTGTGGTGCGGGGTCCAGAGCGCGTGGGCTCTGTAGTTTGCAGCACTCGGGCTCGCTCATTGCGGCGAGCGAGCTCAGTAGTTGTGGCGCGTGGGCTTAGTTGCAGCATGTGGGATCTTATTTCCCTGACCAGGGATCGAACCCGTGTCCCCAGCATTGGAAGGCGGATTCTTTACCACTGGACCGCCAGGGAAGTCCCTATATACATATATTTTTAATGCCCATGTTTTGGTCTACATTTCCAAGCTAATTACACTTTGGGTGACTTCCAAGCAGTGTAACATTAATATAAATCTGAAATATTGACATTAAATTGGAGTTATTATGCTTGAACAGAAATGCATTGTTTCCAAATTTTGAGGAGAGCTTCCTGTTGGCCATGGAGGAGTGGAGAAACCACCAGCCATGATCACTTTCACTCTGACTGTAGCAAACGTGACTGTACATCACTT
Source organism: Balaenoptera ricei (assembly GCF_028023285.1). Lineage (NCBI taxonomy): Eukaryota > Metazoa > Chordata > Mammalia > Artiodactyla > Balaenopteridae > Balaenoptera > Balaenoptera ricei. The sequence continues at coordinate 48,341,678 of NC_082639.1, forward strand.
AGCCCCAGTTACAGGGTCGCAGAGCAGGAAAACCCACATGCCCGTACCTACCACGGCAGAGCCTTCAGGCCAGACACCAGCAAATTCCGTCATCAACCACCTGCTCCCACCAGGCCCTGGCTCGCCAGGAGTCAAGAGTGGCCAAGAGAAGAGGAGGAAGGACCACATCAGATAACCACTTAAATAATAATAATAATAATAATAATAATAATAATAATAATAATAATAATTATTATTATTATTATTATTTGGCCAGAGACAGGGAGACAATATTAGTCTAAGTGATCCTGTAACCTACAGTGTGGCCTGAAAGGTTAAGGTTATGTTGCTACATCCTTTATAAATCTCACACTTCTAAGGATTTATGGCACAGCCCCTACCAACTAGCTCTGGGTCATAACTTTTAATAAAAACATTTTTTAGTGTCCAAAATCTCATTACATCTGTCCAATATAAAAAAGCAAATGGCTTCAGAGCATGATGGATGAATTAAATAAATTTGAAAAACAGCTGGTGGGAGAGTCTCATAAAAGCCCCACCATATAATGAAAATGTGTGAGGATAGCCAGCAAGAGTGTGAGTCCGTCACTTTGCTGGTGACAGAAGAGGGGGCCTTTGGTGAGGGGTGGGGCTGGGGCGTGAGGAGGCGATTTCCATAAATTCAGACGGAGATGGGTCCGGACGTGAGAGCAAATGCATCTCTCTGGAGTCACACAAATACAGACTGAATCATGGCTGTGCCCCGTGCTGGCTGTGTGACCCTGGACAAGTCCGTGAGCCCCGGTTTTCTCATCTTCAAAGTGGGGATGATAATGATAACATCATCTCAGGTTTATGGAGAGGGTTAACTGAGATGTGTGTGCAATGTTTTGGCTGGTGTTTGGCACATAGAGATGTTTAATAAATCAGAACTATCATTAAGATCTTCTCATCCTATTTCTTTTGGCTCTGTTTTGCAATGCACAGGAACACATTTTTTAATGTTAAGAAACTATTACTATATGATATTTGGAAAAAGATAGAAGAAGAAGAAAAAAACATCTTGCGGGAAGCCCCTCTTTAGAAATCACCCCCACTTGAGAGCATGGACCAGACCCTGTGAAAAAGGATGCCCAACACTTCCTGGCCTTAGTCCTGAACCCCTCAGTCCACTATTGACCCCACCTTCTCCCTCTCCTCTCTTCTGTCTACAGTCTTACCTGAGCATCCTCCCATCTATACCCTTTGTACCTGGAGCTTGTGGTTACCCTCCTGTTTTGATCTTGGCTCAGTCACTTCTTGGAGTTCCTTCCTCCCACCTGGGGTAACCTTCAGTAACACCCAGGGCACTTCAGACACCCAGTGGGAGACCCCTCCAGCCAGTGCACTTTCTCTCAATTGATTCTCATGGGCAGAACCTGGAACCCATTCCCTAGTCTCCCTGCATCCCCTTCTCCTGCTTTACCCACAAATACTACTAGAGTTTTTGTTCATTTATCTTCAAGTCTTTTTTTCCCCCTTATTAGATATATTTCTTACAGTTACTATCATGGCATGCATGCAGCTTGGTATTCTGCTTTTAAAAATTCAATATGAGGAATCAGACTCCCTGACTTCAGACTACACTACAAAGCTACAGTAATCCAGACAATATGGTACTGGCACAAAAACAGAAATATAGATCAATGGAACAGGATAGAAAGCCCAGAGATAAACCCACACACCTATGGTCAACTAATCTATGACAAAGAAGGCAAGGATATACAATGGAAAAAAGACAGTCTCTTCAATAAGTGGTGCTGGGAAAACTGGGCAGTTACATGTAAAAGAATGAAATTAGAACACTCCCTAACACCACACACAAAAATAAACTCAAAATGGATTAAAGACCTAAATGTAAGACAGGACACTATAAAACTCTTAGAGGAAAACATAGGAAGAATACTCTTTGACATAAATCACAGCAAGACCTTTTTTGACCCACTTTCTAGAGTAATGGAAATAAAAACAAAAATAAACAAATGGGACCTAATGAAACTTAAAAGCTTTTGCACACCAAAGGAAACTATAAACAAGATGAAAAGACAACCCTCAGAATGGGAGAAAATATTTGCAAACGAATCAACAGACAAAGAATTAATCTCCAAAATATATAAATAGCTCATGCAGCTCAATATTAAAAAAACAAACAACCCACTCCAAAAATGGGCAAAAGACCTAAATAGACATTTCTCCAAAGAAGACATACAGATGGCCAAGAGGCACATGAAAAGCTGCTCAACATCACTAATTATTAGAGAAATGCAAATCAAAACTACAATGAGGTATCTCCTCACACCAGTTAGAATGGGCATCATCAGAAAATCTACAAACAACAAATGCTGGAGAGGGTGTGAAGAAAAGGGAACCCTCTTGCACTTTTGGTGGGAATGTAAATTGATACAGCCACTATGGAGAACGGTATGGAGGGTCCTTCAAAAACTAAAAATAGAATTACAATATGACCCAGCAATCCTACTACTAGGCATATACCCTGAGAAAACCATAGTTCAAAAGACTCATGCACCCCAATGTTCATTGCAGCACTGTTTACAATAGCCAGGTCATGGAAGCAACCTAAATGCCCATCGACAGACAAATGGATAAAGAAGATGTGGTACATATATACAATGGAATATTAGCCATAAAAAAGAACGAAATTGGGTCATTTGTAGAGACATGGATGGACCTAGAGACTGTCATACAGAGTGAAGTAAGTCAGAAAGAGAAAAATATATATCGTATATTAAGGCATATATGTGGAATCTAGAAAAATGGCACAGATGAACTGGTTTGCAAGGCAGAAATAGAGACATAGATGTAGAGAACACATGTATGGACACCAAGGGGGTAAAGCGGGGTGGGGAGTGGTGATGGTGGGATGAACTGGGAGATTGGGATTGACATATATACACTAATATGTATAAAATAGATAACTAATAAGAATCTGCTGTATAAAAAAATAAACAAAACCCAATATGACAATCCAATTTACTCACAACTTGAACTTCCAGTGAGGATTTTTTTTTTTTTTTTTTTTACAAGAGATAAATAGACTGACACCAAGCATTGTACATGGATGACCACAACAAAAGCAACAATGATTGCAATTACCAGTGAGGATTTAAAGGAAGAGATTCTCTTGGGTTGTTTTAATACAGTTCTAGCCTGAATCGTCATTAAGACATTGAAATAAAGCTTCCACAGGGAGTTTACTTTCCCATAATGTCTTTGGAGCACTGGGGACACTACTATTGTCCCATAGCTGAATAAGGTAACTCTTAAGACCAGACTCATGTTACTCTTGCAGCAAAAGTGAGTGGATGAGATGGGACTTGGTGTGAACACGTTAAAAAGGATGAAAACTTATTTATGGCTGCCAAATAAGAAACCTGCAGTGGTTCTCACCCCTGGCTGCACAATGTAATCCTCTGGGGCAGCTTTTACAAAACTTCGCATGCCTGAGCCCTGCATCTAAGACTCGGATTCTACTGGTCTGGGGTGGGGTCCTGGCATCAGTAGGTTCTAAAAGCTCCCCAGGTGATTCTAACAGGCAGCCAGACTTGTGAATCACTGTGTTGGGGAATGAACTCTCTGTAGGAATAATTAGTGAAAGTCCTACTGGGAAAACTGAAGGCATCTTGATTGATTACATAATTGATTAACTAATTTCTTCAACAAACATTCACTGGGTGCTTTCCACTTGCTGTGTCCTGACTAGGCACTGGAGATAACAAAGATGAATAATGCATGGTCCTTGCTCTCTTGAAGCTCAGAGCAGAGCCAGGATATATAATCATTCTCGCATGGGGGTGGGACATGAGTGGGGCAGGGAGGGCACAAGGCACGGAGATCTCAACTCAGAACCCAAGCTGATGCTGCAGAAGAATGAATTCAATTATCCATTTAGAAAGCTCAGGAGGAATGGATTAACTTAAGTGATTTGTAACTGCACCAAGGTGGGTACTATTAACGCACCTAGTGATTCCAGGCATTTGGACGCAGGTGCTGTTGCCTGGTGAGTGATCTAACAATGAAGACACGTGCTAATGAAGACTAATGCCCTCTGGGGTATCTAGGAGTTTATGCTCTCTCACTGTTAGCCAGGAGTAAATAGCCACTTTCCTACTTCTCTGCAGAGGAAAACAGGAAAAGCCCTGTTTGGTAACTGAAGAACAAAGGGTGGGGGGTGGGGAGTTGAGATGCAGAGCAGAAAATGTGATGTTAATAAATGATTTCTCCCAAGAGCCGCACTGTCCAACAGAACTTTCTGTGATGATGAAAAGTTGTACACCTGCCCTTCCAACATGGTAGCCAGTGGCTACACGTAGCTATCGAGCACTTCAAATATGGCTTGTGTGACAAATGAATTGCATTTTAAATTTTATTTAGTTTTAATTGATTTCATTTTAAATAGCCACATGTGACCAGCGGCTACTGTACTGGAGAGCTAAGCTCTAGACAATAGATATTAAACAACAAAACAAAAAACTTCAGCTGACTGGGTTCTTTCTAAACACTAGACATATTCCTTCCTTATATAGTCTCTTCTATTCTTTTAAAGACTATCCTACCTTTGCATTGACCAGAAGGGTTGTATGGGACAACTGAATTCTTTGCTATGTCTAGACAGTACCATGAAATCAAATTCAGTTTGCAAAAACAGCAGCCTTCTTCTGGATGTAAGTTTTGTCATTGCCTGGGCTAAGCCAGACCCAGATGTTGGTGGGTTTTTTTTTAAAGGAAGTTAAGATTCCTTTAATGGATTTCAAGTGGAAATCCGAGAAACCTCATCATCATTCCAACAGAATGGAATCCCCTTTAAGGCCAAAATGTCCCAGCCTACTGGGATTTGGGGCTCAGTGGTCTTGCTGGCCTCAAGGGCTTGATATAACAGAGGAATTTGTGCTGCTTTGTGGATTTGTCCCTGTAATGACTGAGAAGTTGCCCCTAACTACTCAAAGTTGGGCTGCATTTTAGCAGTTAATTGCCCTCCTCTGCCAGCTACCATTTTAGGAGGGTCCTAAAGGTTGTCTGGAAGGCTAGAGGGCGGAGGGAAATGCTTAGATCTTATAATGAAAGTTACATCTTCCCTTGAAGTGCACACAAGTGTAATATATCTGCTAATCCCTGGGACAATGAAATATTTACATCCAACTTCCTAAAATGAAGCTGGTCCTTAAAACTGCCTCCATTTTCCCCATTTTTTTTATTGTGGTAAGAACACGACATGAGATCTATCTTCTTAACACATTTTACAGTGTACAACACAGTATTGTTAACTGTAGGCACAATCTCTAGGACTTAATCTTCTTGCATAACAAACTTTATACCAATTAAATAGCACCTCCCCACCTCCCTCTCCCCCAGCTCCTGGCAACGAACATTCTACTCTCTGCTTCTATGCGTTTGACTACTTTATGGACCTCATAAAAGCAGTATCCTGCAGTATTTGCCTTTCTGTGATTGGCTCATTTCACACAGCATAATGTCCTCAAGGTTCAGCCAAGTTGTCACATAAGCAAGGATAGACTTCTTTTTCAGGGCTAAATAATATGCCACTGTATGTATATACCACATTTTCTTTATCCATTCAGCCATCAATGGATATTTAGGTTGAAATGGCCTTTGTTAACATGCAAGAAGAGAGTCAGAATGGAGACTGGCGGTAAAAGGAATTTGCTGGTGCTTTATTCAGGGGCATGAGAAAGGTAGACTCCTTGCATGAAGGTGAGGAGGCCAGGTTGACTGGCCTGTGCTAACGTGAATGAACAAGGGCAGCTGTGGCTGAGGACTCTGACTCTGGAGTCTTGAGCTTCCCAACTTTAATCAGGTCAAGAATACCAATGTGCTTGCATTTGGAAACAATGGATGCTTTTAAAGTGAGAAATTTGATGTTTTTAGGAGAGGCAGGGTGGGGAAGTGGGAAGAGGAATATTAGAAACAGCAGCTTTCACAAGACATGGAAGCAAACTAAATGACCATCGACAGAGGAATGTACATATATACAATGGAATATTACTCAGCCATGAAAAGAATGAAATAATGCCATTTGCAGCAACATGGATGGACCTAGAGATTATCATACTAAGTGAAGTAAGCCAGACAGAGAGAGACAAATATCATATGATAACAGTTATATGTGGAATCTAAAAAAATGTAATACAAATGAACTTATTTACAAAACAGAAGCAGACTCACAGACTTTGAAAACAAACTTATGGTTACCAAAGGGGAAACGTGGGGAGGGGGATAAATTAGGAGCTTGGGTGTAACATAACACACTACTATATATAAAATAGATAATCGACAAGGGCCTACTGTATAGCACAGGGAACACAATATTCTGTAATAACCTATATGGGAAAAGAATCTGAAAAAGAATGGATATATGTATATGCATAACTGAATCACTTTGCCGTACACCTGAAACTGACACAACATTGTAAATCAACTATACTCCAACAGCGGCTTTCAGTTCAAGCTTCTACTTTCATTGGTGTTTCCTCGGATGAATTCCTTCCTCGTTCTGAGCCTCAGTTTTCTCCTCAAGAAATAGGAATAATAATGCTTACAACATGGGCTCGCTGAGAAGAAGTGGTGAGAAGGTGGATGTACATGCAAAGAATTAGCACAGCAACTGATGGAGTAAAATTTCTCGAAGGATGTCAGTTCCCTTTCCAAAAGTACAGAAAGGGAAGGAAGGATGGGAGGGAGGAAGGGAGGGGGAGGAACAGGGATGGGGAGGAGGGAGGAAGACGGGATGAGGGAGAGATGGCTGGGAAAGAGACAGAGCGAGAGAGGAAATGAAGAGAGAGATAGGGAGGAAAGAAAGGAAGAAGAAAGGAAAGGAAAGCCATGGGATTATATGCTTGGTAAGTGAGGGTAGGCGGGTTCCAGGCCATGGCAAAAGTTTGGGAAACACTGGTCCAGGGAAGGAACAAAGTCACCTGGAAGAGAAGCTAAACGTGTGACGTGATTTTCATAGGGCAGACATTGGTCACAGCAGGTTTCTGCTCCTGCACCTTTTCCCCAAACTTGAACCCTGGCAAGGCTGGACCGTTCTGAAGTCCATCAGCCCCACTGTTCATTCCATCTACCCCACACCCTTCTCTTCTCCACTGTCTTCCTTACACCTGTTTCAGAACTCAGTGGGCAGCTCTATGTTTTCACACCTGGATTTTCTAAAACACATCCCTTATTTTCTTGAAAGTACACCTAAGGATGGGGCTGGAGGTGCAATTTGTAGGCTGCTACCGATTATGCGATAAGATACTAAGATCTAAGTAAGTCTGATCTCAGCAACAGTGATAAAGGGAAGGAGATGCTGGTGGTCATGCCCAGGAAATGATGGTGTCCGTGTTGGGGGGGAGGGCAGCGGTGGTGACACCGACGGCGGTCATAAGCCGTGATAACCCCCCACCCAGTCCCTCCACATCAATTAACTCAGCATCTTCGTAAGACACAGTCCTTGTCCTTACATGGCGTGAGGGAGACAGAGGAGAAAACAGGGAATTATCACATGATTGGTGTCATAAATGAGATGACTCACATGAAGCCTGTAGTATGTAGGGCGTAGTTCAGAGTGATGACATGATTCACGCCTGTGGTTACTACTGCTAGTATCCGATCCCATCCTGAGGGGTCAGACATTTTGAGACAGTGGCAAGACTGGTGCTGGGGATTTTGATGGTATCAATACTGTTGTCACAAGGCAGTGCTTATAAAGAGAGAGATGATAATCTGGTGAGAGCCCACATGAGGCCAGTGATGGGGATGAAGAAGAAATGCTGAAAACACCAGTCTACCATGGAGCTTCTCTAGAAGCCCTGGGGGATGACTTCATGCTCTGATACTCGTGGAAGCTTCCTGGGCTCTTGATCTCAGCCCCAACCCATGACTTCATCCCAGATCTCTGACGTGTGACAAGGAGGATTTTAGAAAGCGGGGGGACCTTCGTTGCTGTGGATCCTTTGTGGGGGAAGGTGCAGGTTGCAAGATAGCTTGGCTACTTTACTGGCTGTCAACAGAATAAATGCACCTGCCCAGGTCTAAACATAACAGCGACAACGAGAAACCAAATGGGAATGATTTCCCGAAGTTTATAATTATTTGTTTTTCATTCTCTCTTCCTTTACCCCATCTCTTTTTTAAAAAAATCCATTATTCTAGTTCCACATTAGCAAAACTCAAGGATTTTTCAAAAACTCCTAACAAGATTTGGCGCCAGTTCAGTACTTTGAAAAGGGGTGAATTAGAATCACAGGAAAGTGAAATTGGCTCCTGTCAGCAGGATGACAGGCTCTCAGCACACTCCTGGGGGGGCGGGCAGGGGGGCTCTCAGACAGGCCGTCAGCTCTTTCTCCGCTGCTGTGTCGCTCTTGGAGAGGCTACTCCTGCGGTCCAGATGGCACCCAAACGGTAACAAGAAATATTGGATGGAGTTGAAATCAAGCGAGAGCAGCAGAGGCTCAGGCTGAAGGCAGAGCAAATCAGAGCAAATAACAAATGGAGAGATGTCACAGCAGAGGAAAAAATAGTCATGGAGGGCTCTGCCTGCTGCTCTGACAGCCGTTCCCTGTAAAATGCTTTTTCTTTTCTTCGCTGGAAGAATGCAGATTTTATATCTTAGGCATTCATTTCCTTACTCCTTCGTTCCTGGATTCAGCTCTCAAGGCATTCATTTCATAATTAATAAACTCTCCTTGAACGCCTACACTGGACCAATATTGTGAGCACCAGGGTGCTGTTCCTTCTCTGAGCTGTAACAGTCAAGTGAGGGAAATGGGAGGATGCCCATTCAGGTCAGAGCAAGAGGAGAGTTATGACAGGGGTACCGCACTGAGGATTTTCACAGCGCATGGACCACTTTCACTGCTGCAATGCCATTCACAGGACTGAAGCCAGCTCCACTGCAAATGACCAAAACAAGAATTCTGTTTTCATGCGACTGGAATTTGACTAGTTTACCCATCTCTTGAATTTTTCTTTATTGTAAAATTAGGGAACTGTCCACCTCACAAGACTGAAGATTTCCCTGTATAAGATTTGAGGTAATAGCTTAATTAGTACAGTGCCTGACATGTAGTAAGACCTCCATTAGTGGGTCAACGATTCAGTGGAGTATCCTTTCAGAATACTATGATGATTTTATAGATCTATTTGATGGCATTTTTGAAAGTTTTATGAATTGCAGAATTGCAGAGGAGTAAAATTAGAAGAGGCTATAGAGATCTCTAACACAACTCAACCCTATATTTTTTTCAGATGAAGAAACTGAGGCTTTCAAGTTTTTCAAAATCATCATAATGTTAGGGGCCGAGCTGGGATGAAACCCCAAGTTCCCAACTCCTAGTCTAGTTCCTTTATTTCCATCACAATTCCCCTCATGGGTGAACAGACTGAGAGGAGGCAAAAAGAAGTAAGAGCAGAGAAACCCAGCTCACAATTTACAACAAGGAAACTCAGGCCCCAAGGAAAGCTCAGCTTGCTCAGATGTAAGACAGCAAGAGAAATGTCTCCTTCACAGAATCCCAAGGATCAAGAGAGGTGATGTTCACCAACAGTCTAGACTTGGAAGGCAGCCTATAAGTTTGAAGTCAGAGGAAAGCTGCGAGAGCATTATCTATACATGTCTCAGATTGATTATCCAACCTATAAATAGTTTGTAACTTTGTGTCATGATTTCACCTGCCCTCTTACCAGGTCTCTCACTATATTCCTTACCCTCTCAGGCCTTGGTACAAGCTACTCCTTGTGATGGGCTGCCCTTCCCATCCTTGTTCATCAGGAGACCCTGGAGACTTGGGTCTAGTCACCTGTCCCAAGCCTTCCTCTAAGGCCCTCAGGATGGCCTAGATGATCCTCCTCTGGGCATCACACATGTCCAGTTATAATGGTTGATTGCTTTCTCTCTTCTCTACTACAGACTATGACCTCGTGACACTAAGTTCCTTGTATGGGAAACTGTATCTTATTCATCTTTGTATTCCTAATGTCTAAATAGCCCAGGGGCTAGCACACAAAAAGAAACTACATTGAACTGACAGATTTTAAAAAACAGAAAGAGTAAATGGATGAACTTGCATATACAAGAGAACAGAAAACTGAACAGAAAGAAACTTGGTGATAGCATGATTTACAAGGCAGAGGGCATGGTAGTCCTTATGGTGTTTTCAAATGCTCAGCATGTATGTGTGTGCACGTGTGTGTATGCACACGTGTGTGCGTACACACACACACTCGCTCACTCACAGAGACATGGCATTTGCTATCGTAAACTCCAAAAAGGATGTCGCATCCACTGTCATTTGACCTAATGAGACTTTGCAATCAGAGTAAATGACTCTGGCTCTAATTTCAAAGAAATACGAGGGGGATGTTCCAGAAAAAGTTATAAGAACAGGAATATGCTATTCTTCTAGCTCTTCTAATATCTGGATGGCATTTTCTTCTGGATTCAAGTCCTTCCCATTAGCGAGACCCATCAGCGGCTCGAGCATGGCAGTCAATCTCCGACGTTCCTCACTACTCGAAGTCCAGCCAATACCTGGCCTAACCATTGTCCCCAGCAAATGATGAAATGATTGTATCCCATACTGTTCAGACTCAAACTTAACAGGTCCAAAGAATTTTTGATCTCCCCAAACCTGTTCTTCCCTTGTCTTCTGATTTCTGTAAAGGCTACCAACTCAGGCCTAGATGCTCAAATCTCCAAGAGTAAAAGTTATTCTCCATCCCTCTCTCTCCCACACCCTGACAGCCAATCATTCTTTAGAGAAATTCTGATTCTATCTCTAGGACGTACCCCAGCTCTGCCTGCCCCTCTCCTTCTCCTCGGCAGCACTCTCTTTTGCCTGGACTGCTGCTTCTAACACTTTCCCCCTTAAGTTCATCTCCCGCACAGCAGCCAGAGTGATATTTTAAAATTATCAGATCAGGGGCTTCCCTGGTGGCGCAGTGGCTGAGAATCTGCCTGCCAATGCAGGGGACGCGGGTTTGAGCCCTGGTCTGGGAAGATCCCACATGCCGCGGAGCAACTAAGCCCGTGCGCCACAACTACTGAGCCTGCGCGTCTGGAGCCTGTGCTCCACAACAAGAGAGGCCGCGATAGTGAGAGGCCCGTGCACCGCGATGAAGAGTGGCCCCCCACTTGCCGCAACTAGAGAAAGCCCTCGCACAGAAACGAAGACCCAACACAGCCAAAAATAAATTAATTAATTAATTAATTTAAAAAAAAATGATCAGATCAGGTTCACTGCCCTGATGCAAACCCTCCACCGTCTTCTGTTACACTTGGGATAAAATCCAAACTCCTTACCGTTACCTCTACTACTGTCCATGCTCGGCTGCTGCCTCTGAGTCTGAGCTCATCGGCCACCACGCTCCCCTTTCCCACCACACTCTGGCCAACACCAGTCTTCTCCGTGTTCCTGGTGGACCCCTAGAACACTCCTGCCCCAAGGCCTTTGCCCTTGTCTTTCCCTGTCCTGATCCTACTCTCCACCTGGTTGGTTTCTTCTCGTAATTCAGATCTTGGCTCAGGTGTCATGTCCCTAGAGACCTCCTCTATTTACCTACATACAGTCCCAGCTCCCAGCTCTTGTCACATTTTCCTGTTGGGTTTTGTGCTCTGCGTGCCTGTTTACTTGCTTGTTGGCAGCCTTCTCCCATGAACCGTGAGCTGTGCAAGGGACGGGACCTGGTCTGACTTGTATAGCACCTGTGTCTGTGCGTGACATACGATGGACACTAGACCATATTTGTGGAAGGAGGAAGGAAAGAATGCTTGAACAGAAAAATGCATGTGACCAGAGGCTAGTTCTAGGAGGTACCTTCCAGTATTGCAGAAACTATAAAATTAAAACAAAAGGGGCACTTTGTGCATACTACTATAGGGTCAAGGGAACACCACGTTTGTCACTTTGACACCTGTGCTCTGGTCTCTGCCTTCTTTTCCTGTTTGTTCTCTGGTGCTGGACACCCCAACTCTGGAGACAATGGGGCTAGGGCTACAGGATGGCATATTCAATGAGATCTCATACAGATCCCACGAGCAGAGACCCTCTTTACCTGCATCCTTGCTAAGTCCTATGAAAGACCTTTTTAATTTAATCAGTATCTCTGCTTATATCACAAGTGGTTGAGATCATTATTTCTGGCTTTGCTAGATCCATCAAGTCCCCAAATGTACAAGTTACTCTTGATCCCTCTCTCTCCCACACCCTGACGTCCAATCATTCTAAGAAATGCTGATTCTATCTCTAGAACATACCCTAAACAGTCCATTCTGGTCTAAAGAGAAAGGAATGAGCTAAATAGTAATATTAAGACCTCATCCCTTCTTGGCCAAGCAGGGGTCAAGCAGGATGATAATCGTAATAGCTGATACTTAGATGGAAGTTCCTCTGTAGGAACCAGCCATGATTCTAAGGTGCTTTCGTATAATAACTCATTTAATTACCATGACAAATGTAGGTGTTATTGCTATCCTCATTTTCAGAGGAGGGAACTGAGGCACAGAAGGGTCAATGAACTTGCCCAAGGTCACACAGCTAGTAAATGGCAGAGCTAAGATTTTCACCTAAGTGGGTGAGCTTTGAAGTACGTACTCTTAAGAATTATGCTAGGGTGAGGAGAACAAAAGGCGTGAGACAGTGTGTGTTTTACGATGAGGGTGAGAAGTAAGGGTTCTGGAAGGAGCAGCCACAGTGGGTAGTTCAAGTCCCTGCCAAGTCCACAGCCATCCTCTCTGGAGGACCACGGCCCAATCACACTGCAAGTGTTATCCCTACAATGATGACAGGGGTAAGGGGGCTAGGACTTCTGAGGTGACAGTGGAAACAACAGCCTAGAGACAGACAAAGAGACAAGGCTACGAGATTACAAACACAGGAAAGGGGGAGAAAACCAGAGCACCATGTTGACGGCACACAATGGTGGGAAACAGGGTAATACTGGAGATAAGGCAGCTGCTAAGCTGCTGAAAAGAAACATGATGGCATGCTGACAGGACTCTGTGATAGGTAGAAAAATGGGAGGTGGAGAGGGGGAAAAGTGGTGTAACAAGTGAGAGTGAATGTCACCTTAACATGGAGCCATTCTTTATGCACAAGTGGAGAAGCAAGGGCCTCACCCTGCATATCAGACTTTACTTCCGTCTCCCCTTAGCAACCCAACCTCAATCTTCTCATTCACAAAATGGAGAAAATAATAGTTGTCATGTTAACTGAACTAGATAAACGTAGTGGAGTGTTGGAATCCACTGGGGGAACTTTGTCAATCTCCCTTTATATATAAATATATGCAAGCCTTACAAAAGTAGATCTATAGGGGTGGGGGCCGAGGAAGTTGTGTTTTTAAAAGTGTCACCAATGACTGTTAGGCAATACGGTTTCTGGGAATCACTGAACTAGATACAGCTTGCCAAGCAATGCACACACTCCCTGGCCCCCAGTAAGTGCTCTGCAAATACTTGTTTCTTGTAACGAGGGTTTTACACTTTAGGTTGGGACTGTCACTGATCTACATATTTTTTTTCTCCATGATCATTTATTTATCACTTTCTCCTTTTTTACAACTGGAGTTTGTTCATTATTCTTCTGCGACCGCTAATAACAGCAGTTAAGGGAGAAAGGAAGAGCCTCAACACGATGACTTATCTAGAAATGCTGAATTACTGTACCGGGAGAGAATGAGTGTCAGCCTCAATGGATGTTTATGGGGAAACTATATATTACAGCTCTGCTCATTAGAGTTGCTGTAGTTAAAGTTCTGTAAATGTTAATGATCTGTAGTAGAGGAATAAGGATAGACTCATAGCAGCAGCAGTTAACAGATAGCCCTGAATCCCATTTTCTTACCATGTCACAGAGCTCCAAGGAATGTGGTTTATGCCCACTGAAGGAGCAGGCGTGCATTGGGGCACCTGTATGTTGGGGACAGTACTGTCTTTGCTTTAGCACAGGTAGCGTGATTGGCAAAGAGTTTCAGGAACAAAATGGATAGAGAGCGCCTCTCTTCTGTTTGAACTCTCACTGCGTTCTGGTCTTAGAGACAGCTGGACCCAGTGGGAAGAGCATTCACTGTGCTTGGGTAGCATGGACCTGCACCCTGGTCTGCCTAAGATCACTCCCATTCCTGCCTACTGTCCTCACGTAATTATTAATAGCAACCCCCCTTTCCGTTTCAAAAGCGACCCAGTTTGGATGATAAACTAGGTCACCCTAGCTTCAGGGTCAGAGAGAGCTGGATTGGATTCTTAGTGATGCCTCTTCCGGCTGTGCTGATTTAACTTCTCTTATCTTCAACCGCCTTTACCGTAGAGAAGAGACCTACATCTTAGGGTTATATGGGAATGTCTTGACGCAGGGCGTTAAGTGCCTTCCACGGGCCCTTGCTTGGCGGTGCTCAACATGTGGTAGTCACAGCTGTTTGCTTTCTTCACCCCACAGCCCTGGCACTCCCCTGCAGGTTCAGCCCCGTCCCCTGTTAAACTTGATCTTGTTGGCATTACTGCTCGGGCAGGGAGAACTGAAGGCACTCCAGCCCCTTACTGCCCCCAGGGACACTAAAAGCACCCTAGAGGTTGAGCCAGGTCTTACTCATCGTCATATTTCTTGAAATACTGGGTACAGTCCTTTGTTCATAGAATAGCTCATGATAATGACTATGGCTAACACTTACTGGGTACTTACTATATGTCAGGTGCTGTTCTAAATGTTTTCCATGCGTTACCTTATTCAAGTCCTCAAAAGAACTCCATGAGGTAGGACAATAGTCATTATCCTCGTGTTACAAGCGAACACACCGAGACGCAGAGAAGTTTAAATAACCCACCCAAGGTTACGTGGCTGGTAATGGAGGGAGACATTTTTCAAGCCTAAGTAGTCAGTCTTCAAGGTTCACCCTTTTAAGTGCCATCCCATGTTGCCTACCAGGTACTGAGTACCTACTCCGGGCAAACATGACAGCGATCACATCTGTTCTCGTATTTAATCCTCACAGGAACCCAGCGAAATAGCTCTCCCCACACTGTTAACTGGTCACTAAGAAGAATCCAAAAGATAAAGCACCTTGCCTGGAGTCACACAGTTAAGAAGTGTAAAGCTCTGTGTTTTGCAGATACTGAGACCCCCACCAGGTGGAAGACACATATGCTGCCCACAGCCCTTAGACCACAGACTGGTTGAAACCAAAAGGCTGATGATGTTGACTCCCTATTACCTCACCACCAACCAATCAGAAGAATGTCCACCAGCTGATCACATACCCCACGATCTCCCTCCCTCACCCTGTCTTTTAAAACCTTTCCCCGAAAGCCATCAGGGAGTTCAGGTCTTTGAAGCACTAGCTGCCTGGATTCCTTGCTGGGCTCTGTGCAATAAATACTGCACGTTCCTTCACCACACACACACACACACACACACACAAAAAGTGTAAAGCTCTGAATTACTTCACATTTTGCGCTCTTTCTGCTGTTACTGCCTCCCAAAGACCAGACTCCCGATCTGCATTCAGAATTTGATCATCGAATAACAAAGCCTTGTTGGGAAGACATGTGAAGGAGCTCCCGTCTACCGGCCCAACTTCTCCCACCCACGGAACTAACTGTGGGTTCCTTTGACAGTGGTTCTCACACTACCCTCTCTGCATCTCTTCCCTTCTAGAACCTTCTGTCCTTCAGAGAGAGGAGGGGAGGGGGCTTCCAGGCGGATGGGCCTTGGGGTTCCAACCACATCTTCTCTTTCATCTATTTGTATAGATGGCTACTGGGCACATTTCATTCAAATAAAGATTTCTGGGTTTTATCAAAAGCTTGAAGACCATCCCTCCAGGAAACCAGTGGTAGGTATTTTAGCAGAGGAGTGGAGTGATCATTGTTTTATCCAGATGTGATTTTTGCCAACACACAACTGAGCACGCAAAGCACCAGACAACTGCTGACACTTATCTCCTCCATATTTGCATCTATGGGAAACAAGTTTCGGGAATGACTAACAGTGAGCTGTCTACAACTCTGTCTGATTCCATTCATGAGAGCCCTCATTTACAGCCCTGGGAGAGAAAGCCAGATATCATTCAAGGCGACAATGTGACCCGGCCCCAACGTGAGTCAGGGACTGAGAACAGAGAAGAAGATGAGAGGGATTACTACTGTCTTTGGCAAGAACCTGAAGACAGCGAATGGAAGGGCTGATGTACAAACATTCTTAGAAGTCAGAGCGATAAAACAGCATGTTTGTAAATGACAGAGCTATGGGAGAGGAGTCAGGGAGTTTGGTTCAGATTCCCTGGTTACCTGACCTCGCAGTTTGCCACCTTGGACGTAGCTTGTGTTTGTCTCACCCTCCACATCCATGAGACCTTCCGGATCTACCCTTGTCATCCACTCAAATGTACACGTCTCCCTTACCTACCCCCTTTCTCTTGTCTGCAGGGTCTCACCCTCAGTCCAGACCCACCCACAGTGGTCCTCAGTTGCCTACCCCTCACTGCTTTGCCCTCAGAACCATTCTTGCCTTTCCCTGCTCTGTGCTGAATGACAGTGGCTTATCCCTGTAAACTACATTGCCCAGGCTCCCTTGCCAATCCATCTCCACTTAAATTTGACCAACAGGAGGCAGGGGTCAGAAACTGGATGGTGGGGGGGAGGGAGAAACAGTGAATTTCTTCCCTGCTGTCTTTGGGCAGTATTTTTTTTTTTTAATAAATTTATTTACTTATTTATATTTATTTTTGGCTGTGTTGGGTCTTCGTTTCTGTGCGAGGGCCTTTTCCAGTTGCGGTGAGCGGGGGCCACTCTTCATCGCGGTGCGCGGGCCTCTCACTGTCGCGGCCTCTCTTGTTGCGGAGCACAGGCTCCAGACGCGCAGGCTCAGTAATTGTGGCTCACGGGCCTAGTTGCTCCGCGGCATGTGGGATCTTCCCAGACCAGGGCTCGAACCCGTGTCCCCTGCATTGGCAGGCAGACCCTCAACCACTGCACCACCAGGGAAGCCCTCTTTGGGCAGTATTGTTGCAATGGCTGAGTCTCTCCACGGTTTCCACCACACAGCCCCTTTCACTACGGTCTCGGCTCCCACCGGGCAGCTCCCTCTGTGGTCCCAGTGCCTGACGGCAGCCCCAGCTCCTGGGCTCTGCCCACACCACTGCCTTCCTTTGTCCTTTTAGTGCTAGGGATCACTCTAGTAGCAACTTCCAACTGTGACTCATCTGGGTTGGCCCACTGTTTCCCATTTGGCTTTTCAGCTTTTCTAACACCTTGGTAACTAGTTCCGCATGTTCATTTCCCTTTATTAAACTGCCTGGTGTGGGCTCTGTTTTCCTGACAGAGACACATAGGTAACACCACTAGCCACATGACGGTCTCCTCCCCGCCTGCCAAGCCACCGGCCACAGGCCACCAGAGCGATGTTGAAAAATACAACTCCAACAGTGTCACTCCACCACCTGAAAGCAACAGTGGCCTCCCCACAAGTCCCAGCTTCTCAGCACCACATTTCAGGCCCTTTGCTCCCCGGGGCCGGCTTCCCTTGGTATCCTTGTCTCCTTTCCCATGAAGGCATCCTGTGGTCCTGCCATCCCAGACTGCTCATCAGCCCCTGGCATACGTGAGGCTTTTCCACATTTCAGTGCTTTTAAACATTCAGTTCCCTCTTCCTGAATACTGTTCCACCCGTTCTCCAGTGCCAAACTCCCATCATCTTTTAAGATTATACCTAAACTCTATCCCTTGGGTGAAGACCTCGCTAAACCCACTCAGGCAAAGTTTACTGCCCCTCCACTCTGCTCCCATAGCATCTTGGACACAGCCTTTCACAACCTTGATTATACTGATTGTAATTATTTTTATATGTCTATCTTCTTCTTGAGACCATTAAGATTCTTAAGCAGCTGGTCTTATTCATCTTTATATCTCTAGGGAATAGAACACTGTCTGGTAGGTAGGAGGCTCTGAGTAAATATTTGCTAAATGGATGAGTGAATGAATAAATAAGTGAATAGAAGTTGTAAGGAACTCCAAAAAATAAATAAATAAAAAAGGGCTTTGTAGCAACCAGATGGCTGGGATTATAAAAGTAATGAAGGTCTGTCACTGCAGGTATGTGAATTGAAACCCAAGAGTCAGAGATGTTCATCTGCACTTATCACAAACTTTGGGGGATTCTTGCTTTGGTGGGAAGGCTAAACTAGATAGCATCTCTTAATGTTCCTATTAACTCTAAGATTCTAGAAATTTAGGATTCTATCCCAGGAAAATTTTTAAGTACAGCTAAAAGAAAGTCCACCCAAGAAACATCAGAAGAGGCAAGCTTCTCTTTCATTTGTGGGAATACACAGATTCAGATTCCTTTCCCTCACTTCGGGATGATATCCTCCCTTGTGACACCTATGTTAACTGTGTTGTGATCATTATAATTTCTCTACAATGTGGTGCTTAATGAGGAAGTGAAACTGACAAATGCTCAGATTAGATTTAAGCCAATTAGGCAACATCTTGATCCAGATTTCAAACTAAAGGAAAAACTAACTGCTAAATTGTGAATGAAATTTTATTTGCCATGAACGATGGGGGACGGGGGTGTAGGGAAGAGTTGTCCAGAGAATTCTTGAAATTCTTCACATGAATGGATTGCCTCTTCCCACAGAGAAATGGAAATAAATCTAGGGCAAGGAAAACCAAGCAGATGCTGATTGTTGGGGGACAGGGGTCTCGTAGAAAAACACAAGGAATTTGGAGGGTTGGGGGAGGGGGTGGCAAAACGGACAGCTTTCTGAGCTTCGGAGGTGGGTGGCTTTCATTGGGATGTGCTCCTTAACATTCAAAAATATCTTTTCAACATCAGGATGAAGAAAGGGTGCCAGGCAGAGTGAGGGTGCAGGAATGGCTTAGACACGGCCACACCCTCAGAGAATTCAGTCTAGAGGTCGAGGGAGGTGTTCACAGCCAGGCAGGGAGTGTTGGGCCTCCGGAGCTCTAAGTGCTCAAAAACAATGAGTGATGTGAGATGGGAACTGAGGCCTGAGTACTAATTCTGAGCAGGTGATGGTCAGGTGATTCTGACCAGGAGATGGAGGACTTCGCATTTTCTTTAATTCTAAAGGCAGTATATTTTAGTGGAAATTGTGTGGGTGCCTGAGTCAAAACAACGTAGGGTTCCAATTCTGACTCTGTGATCGTGGGTAAGTTATGGGACCTCTCGAAGCCTCAGACTCCTTGCGTGTAAATGACAGCTGCCTCCTCGCAGGGTCGTGATTACTGAAGGAGATGAGCCGAGACCAGAGCCTAGGCTGTCCGTGGCACAGAGCAGATGCTCAGTGGGGTCTGCCTGCTTTTTCCCACAGCTACGTTAGCTTTCGATACGGTACATATGGCTACTGTCCTGGCATCATAAAACAAAGGAAGAAACTGAATGGAGGCCTGGACTTCATATCCGATCATCAGGGATGTTTATCAGTTTCTCCCAGCCTGGCTCCTTTTCAGGATACAGACAGATCTAGAGCCCTGATTTCAAGCTCTCTAGAAGGAAACTAAGGAGGAACAATTTTTTAAGCACCTACTCTGTGCCCAATGCTTGCTCAGTGATATGACTTGATTGTAATACTTGGTAAACTTCTTCCCATCCAGAGCACTAACTTCACAGGGCCAGCCCATAACTTATTGCTGGGTACTTCAGGGTGTGCTCCTTTACAGCCAGGTGATAATAATGAAGATACGAACGGGGCCTGTGGGGTACACGGCTTGGCAGCTGAGCCTCTGGCAGCAAGACGATGAGTTAAGTACATAGGGGCAAATGGAGTGCCAGAGGAGATGAATGATTCTGAGGTCCACCACTATAGTCACCTTTACAGTACAAGGATTCCCTTATAGAACCATTTATCTGCTGCTTGAATACTCCTAGGGGCATAGAGCTCGCTACTCTGAGAGGCTGTCCCTTCTTCTGAAAATCAGCTCAGATGGTCTGAAATTCCTTTCTCATCTTGAGCCCAGTTTTGCCCTCTCTTGTCATTAAACTTGAGCCTTTCTCTTCATCATAGGACAGCACATAAAATAAACAGAAGCAACTAATACATACCATCCCTCAACCTTTACTTCCACAGCGTCTCATAAAAGCGACCCCTCCTTATCACAGGAAATGCTTTCACATTGCCGCGTGAGTCTCACGAAAGGCCTGAGATGTTGGTAGCAGATGGTCATACTTTCCGCTTTGCAGCCCAGCGAAAAAAGTCTCAGGAAGTCGAAGTGATTGACAAAGGGAGGAAAGAACCTCAGGGAGGTCTGATCGTTCCTTTCAATTTCTGAATCCGTGTTTCACCAAAAAGAAATTAATGTAGAGGTCAACGTATCCATTTGACAATCTGTGTCCTTCCTATTTACCACGATGCCAAACTTTTCAGAATCTCTCTTTGGAAGGCCAAAAAAAGTTCAGCTAGAATTCACTGGCTCATTATTACCAATAATTAGAAAGTCTTTTATGCCTAATACAACTACATAAAAGGCTTTTAAACTGGGCAATTCCAAAGGTGAAGGATAAAAGATCTTTTTCAGCTCAAAGAATATTACATGAGGGCGTAAGCGGAGGGGAGAAGAAAAGCGCAGAGTATTTCTCAAGCAAAAACGGCATAAGTCGTACTAAGATTTAGGCCTGTGTCGTTGAAACAGTGTGACCTTCACGGTAAGTCTCAACCAAGTTCAGTGCTGTGGGGCATAAAAGGGTCTGAAATGGGCCCTTCAGCAGGCTGTGAATGCCCCACTGTGGAACTAGATCATGTCCAAAGGCTAACAGAGTGCAAAAAGCACTAAATAATGAATGCAGACACTTTCTTCCCCACTTAGGAATGTGCATTTTTGACATTCCCAGAGAGGCCAGGGTATTTGTCTAAAGAACGTGACAGCATGGTCAGTCAGCTGGCAGAAAGGGAGACTACCTGTCCCCCTTCCCCCAATGTCTTTGAGAGGGAAATTGATGAGAAACGGATGAGAAATTAACCAGGTCTGAGTGCTGCTAAGTAAAGGCTGTATGGACTCAGGAGCCAGGACCCCAGTGATCTGCCCAGAAGTGCTTCCATGCCTCATTTGCCTGTTCAAATCCTGCTCATCCTTCAAGGCTTTGCCCAAGTTGTACCCTCTTTCCTGAAACCTTCCTAACTCTCTAGCCATCCAACATTTCCTGTCAGCACGCATTTATGACACTGGATTTCAGAGACCCTGACATAGAAATAGACTCACATATTTAAGATACAGGAAAGATTAGCCCCCATGCAAAGCTTTTGACTTCCTGGACCAGGAAGGGGTGAAATGTATATTTCTAGGAGTGAGTGGGATTAATCCTTATCTGGGCTTAGAGTTCCCAGGAAATGGTGGAGGGGAGCAAAGCATGACCTTAAGGACAAATCTGCTGGAAGAAGGGGCTATTACAGGTGCAAAGTAAAATAAGCAAACAAAAGCATCCTAATGTGTTATCTGAGAAAGCAGAACAAGAAAAGGGTCAGTACAGCTGAGCATCTTATGGTCATGGGACAAGGGGGATGTAAAACTACCACAGGGATGAGTAAATGTGAGGGAGTGAAGACATGGAATTGGCTTTCTGCCTGGACCTGGGGCCCAGCTAATCGAAACAAAACTTTGCTCCCATAAGTTGATGCACTGAGGTGGGTAAGAACAATATAACAAACACAGTGAATTCTAACTTCCGCTGCCCTAAAACTCTGAAATCCCCAATACATCAAATTTGCCACCTTACTGAGGATATCTCTGACCATGGAAGAGTGATGACGAGCCACTAGACAGAGGTCTAGACAGGGCTCTAGACAGAGGTTCTAGAGCTGAGATCAAGGGATCCCGTCGGCTTCAAGGACTACAAAAATTTACATGTGCACACGTGTTTCTTTCTGGGGAAAGAGTCTACCAGCAAAATCTCAAAGAGATCAGAAATCCCAAGAAGAGTTACCTTAGGGATAGTGATGATTAAAAGTGATTCCTGTCCTCAAGGAGCTCACAGAAAAGTAAGGAAAACAAATAGAATAACAGCTCACAGCTATTGAATCCATACTGCGCACCAAGCACTGTGCTGATTCACATACTTAAGCTCATCTAGTCTTTAGGCAAAAACTAGACAGGGCTATCATTCACCCCGAAGTCAAAGTCCAATGGCTCACATGGATACATTAAGAGAAAATAATCCTTTATGATCATTGCAAAGAGAAGGATGGAGGTATCCCAGAGGGGCTGATTACTCTGGGGTAAGAAAGGCTTCCCAGAGGAGGTGTCTCATCCCCTAGAATACTTGGCAATCCCCAGCTGGGTGAGAACTGTTGGCTGGTACCCTGCTTGTTAGAGCAACAAATGGAAATGTTTGCATTTAATCTACTCCATATCCCCGTAAGGGTTTTACATAAACGTTTCCTTTAATCTTCTAAACAAAGCTACAAGGTAGGCGTTACTTTCTTTTTACAGATGAGGACATTGAGGCTTAGCGATGCAAAAAGCTACTCAAGGACCCTTAGTAGGGCCCAGATCTGACTCTGAAGACCGGGTGGCCATTTCTTTGGGGGCTGGTTGGTGGCTTTCCCCAACCAGAGCCCCAAGCTGAGTTCCTTATTAGGACTCCATGCAGACCCGTCCCAAGGAAGAAGAAACCAGGTGGTCCCTAGACCAATAGGCCATTGGGCAGTCTCCCTTCTTGTGGGAAACTTGTGGGAGCCCCAAACTCCCTGGAAGCTGCCTAACATGGTCTACTGTGGCTGTGTTTGGTTTGTCTTTCTGGGTAAGGAGCAAGTGGTGAGGGAGCAAATAGCGACAACATGGCAGGGATTTTCGGGGCACAGAGGTATCCTAGGGAAGGTACACTCAGCAGAGAGGCAGGGCTTCGGGGGAAACCTGGAACACAGGAAGATGTCAGAGCAGCGGGGGACATGGGGTATGTAAAGCACCTCTGGGAGGTTTAGGCAAGTGGGACCAACTTTCCAATACATAGACTATTATCTCCTCAAATCATCTTGCAAGTTAGGTTCCAAAACCCCTTTTGGAAGATGAGAACACTGAGACTCAGAGGGGCAAGGAGACCTGTCAGATGTCCCACAGGCAGTAAGGACAGGAACTAAGATTCTAGCTGCGTCCATCTGCCTCTAACTTGAAATTGTGCTTTTCACTTCCTGCCTCTCGTAGGCTTTTATTAACACTCAGACAGTTCATGGAAAAGCCATCATCACCATCAGATCCTTCTAGGACTTCATGGAAGAGTGGGTTGGGAGCCACTGTGGGCCATTCAGGCAGCTCCGATATTTTCCAAGCAAAACCTCAGTATGTATAGTTAATGACTATTTTGGAATCAGAATAACAGGGAATTCCCATTAAAAAAAGTAGCAGGGATTATCATAAATTCCTTCTACAGGGTAGAGTCATTCATATATTTATTATATATATGAATATATATAATAAATATATACTATTCCTAGAGCAGCTGTGAACCAGACCCTGGGCTTGCTCCTGGTAACACAAGGACCTCAGGAAGCTCCTGGAAGTAATGAGGAAGAAGAAGAATTCCAACACTGTGTGGTCAGAGGTATTCCTGGAAGAATGATAGGTATGGAGGCACAAAGCAGAGGTGACGTGCTCACACAATTGGGAGAAGTAAAGAAAGTCTCCCCCAAAACACAATGCTTGACACTAAGCCAGGATGTTGGGGGAAGGCGTGACTCCCCCAGGAAACTGTAGAGTTCCACTGAGCTGGACCAGGAAGGGGCAGGTCAGAGATACAGAGAGGCTGGGACCCGAGTGCCAGGTACATCAGGCTGAGGAGTCTGAAGGTTTTTTTTTCCTTCGGAGCTAATAAGCATGGAGGTGGTGTGGCCAGACGGGGTAATAACTTCACAAAACCAAGGCGGCAAATGGAGCATGTTTCCTCATGTATCTAAGCCTGTTAGGGGCAAGTGAGGCAATTTAGGCACAAATTGAATTGGAGGGAGCTGTGTGATAGGGGCTGGACCTAACTGAAACTCAAAGAGCAGACTGGTGTCTCGGTGACACGGAGGCTTGATTAAACGCATAGGGCTCGGGGAGAAAAACTGCTCTTTCCCTGATTGGCACCACACTGCATGCCTTCTACTCTGTTTCTAGGCTCGGGGTTTTTTTAAGGGGCTGGTATTCAGACATGTCTTTTCACTAAAACTAATGTGCATTGGGTTTTGGAAGCAGTATTTAGGTGGGATATGGTGGTTTCAAGGTATTGGCAGAGTGGGGTAGAGAAACGGACATGGATCAGAAAGAAAGTTCTCTAGGAAAAAGGGGAGCAGGGGCAGGGGATGGTAAGAAGGGACCAGAAAGACTCCCAACTGTGGAATCCAGAAGCGCAAATCAGGAAGGAGCAACAAAGGCTCGTCTTGCCCCTCTAGCCATTCAGTGTTTGAATCCCTACTCCCTGCCTCCGCCCCATAACCTTTCTGACAGGTGGTCTCCAAGGCTCTGCTAGTATAGCTCCAGTGACAGGGAGCTCACTCTCTTAGGGCCCAGAGCTCCACCCTTGAGCAGCTCTGACTGTCAGTAGGTCACCCTCACTCGGAGTTAGAGCTGGCTTTCTTGTAGCGCCGCCCACTGGCCTTGGTTCCAAGAGTTGGCTGATACAGAGCAGTATAATCCCCCTTCCATTTAATGGCCCTGTGGATGCCCATCTCCACATTTGTGGTTTCCTTTCTCCAGGTCAAACATCTCCAGGCCCTTCAGCTGCCCCTCATATGGGATGGGGTTTCAAACGCTATTATTAATCTCATCTTGAAACATGCAGGGTTGTCTTTATGTCTCTCACAGTATGGGGTCCACAACTGATAACAATGGTCCAGATAAGGTCATTTAGCCTCATAACAGCTGTTAGGACCAGAGCTGGGATTCTTGAGGGTCAGCATGACTTCAAAGCCCATGCTCTTTCCACCCATTGTTGAATGAGATCAACAGTGACTAAACGCCCCAGTTCTTTTTACATAAGCTGTAGCAAAGTCACATGTCCCCCTACTCAAGAGTCTTCACTGGCTCCCCAGGGTTGCCTGGGTTATGTGGAGGGTGCCTTCTGAGTGCCAACTGAAGGTCTTAAATATGGTTCTGAGCCCAGCAGTGGCACAGAGCTGAGGATTTTCCTTCGTGTCTCAGATTTCCAGGAGTCCCACTAGCAGATGGGGTCCAGGTATACAGTGGGCCCTCTGGGTTCTCTGCGAGCCCACGATACCTGGTCTTTTCTACAGTGTGCTGCCCATTGGCTGGACCCTCATACACTCCAAAGGCTTTGGCCAGCCCTTCTTCTGACCCTCTGAAGCGTCTCGACCACTTTCAAATTGGGTGGACAACTCTCTTCCTAGAACCAAGAACTGCCCCCTGCTTGACCAGGTATAATGAAGTCTTTGGCTGGAGACTTTTTCCATAAAATGCCTGAGGCTCTGAATCCCTTGGACACAGTAGTTTGCATGATTCAACTCATTTCCACTCATGGGGCCAGACCTTCATGCACCCCCTCCTTGGCCCCATCATTTCCGCCTCATGCCCCCTTCCCCCTGACCCACTGAGGAGTTCCCCAGCAAAGCCATACAGGTTGGGACGCGTATCCAGAAGGGCGGTTCCCTTCCTCGGACTGCAGACATAGTGTCAACATAAAGCCGGTCGTGGGAACCCAAGCAGAAGGGAGGAGATATACTTACACTTACAGGTTGACTTTTTGGCACATCATAAACACCTTCCTTCTTTTGGCTGGTGGGAACCTATGGAAAAACCAAATGTGAGACAGTCAAAACACTCTGGTACGACGCTTTCAAAGAACCAAGCAACTAGGCTTCCCCTCCAACGGCTAAGTATGTGTGAGGGGCCCAACTTCCAGAAGAAGGGGCTGCTGGGATCATGAAAGCAGTGGGTGAGGCTCCTTCTCTCAGGAGAACTGGAGGAGGAGAGGGAGGATGTGAATCACTCCATAAGGGTCTGCCACGGGGCTCCTCATAGAACCACAGAATAGGAGGCAAAACGCAGAGACCTCAGAGATCATGGGGTGGAAAAAATAATCCTCATCTCACCGAAGACAAAAATGAGGCCCAGGGAGGTGCTAGGAGTTGCCGAAAGTGATTAAAAACAGTTTGCAGTGGAGCTTGAACTAGTCCATGCTGATTTGAGATCCAGGCTATTTAAAATACAGTAAATATCAAGGTCCTAGGACAAAGTACAGCTTCTGTTGGGATCATGTACAAACCATCTGATAATCACCAAAGGTTTCTACTCAAGAAAAGGGCCCATCAATGGCAGGAAAAGCATGAGCGAGAATCCAGAAAAATCTCTGATGGTTTTTAACACTTATCTGTAACTTCTTCCTTCCCTCTCTTCTCTTCCTCATCCATCTGGTCTTATTGGGCCACGTGGTAACTAGCAAGCCCTAAGCAGGTCACTTAGCTCCTCTGAACTTCACTATTATAAACTGGAGCTACTGACTCTGCTACTGGCTCAGGTTATTGAGAGGATCAAAGAGAAAAGAGAGTAAAGAATCAAAAACTATTAGGTACCGTCATACTGTAAAGTGTTAGAATGATAATTTCCTTTACCATTGATACATTATGTAAATATGTATCTAAATACATATGAATAACTGTGGATGCGTGAGATACTTTTCAAATCAGTCAAACAGGGGCGCCTTGCTCCGAAACATTCCAGTTGGAAAGCAATCACTAGTTCATCCTCAGCAACTAGCAAAGCTTAACTCAAACCTCCATGGGAGGGATCAGCCAGCAGTGGTTTTCTAAATGTCTGATAACCTGTCTTTCTTTCCATCAGACAGAGAGCCCCTTAAAAGCAGGCACAGTGCCTAACAGCCAGTAGGCATTCGGTAGGTGTCTGCTGGGTAAGTGTACCATCGAGGATTGTAGAGAATAGTGAAGAGAAAGACAAAGCATCTTTTAGGCTGGGACCAGCTAACCACACCATTCTTCTTAGATAAGTAAGAATTTGAGCTTATTCCTTGAGTCCCTTTGTCATTTTCACTCTCATTTACCTTAAAATCCTTACAATAACCCTAAGAAGTTGTTATTATAATCTGCACTTTATGTAGTAGAGAGTGAGGCTCAGAGTTGTTACGGAAATTTGCCCAAAGCTTCAAAGCTGGTAAGCGATCAGATTCAAATGTAGCTCATTCTGGCTACCGAACAAGACATTTATCACTAACAGTATGAGCTAACACTGCCAGGGCACTTTCTATGTGCCAGGCATCACGCTAGACATTTGTGTTTACATACATTCTCATGTAATCCTTGGGACAAGTCTTATCAGGTGAGGATGACAATTGTCCCCATGCTGCTGAGGAGGAAAAGGAGCCCTGGAGGGGGTCCCTCAGTCCGTGAATGGAGAGCCAGGAGCTTAAGCCTGGGCGGTCTGCCTTTGAACTGCTACAGCATATAAAGCTGCAGCTCACCCCTGTCCCCACCATTCCCACAGCAGTTTCAGGTGCCTCTTTTCCTCTGACATCACATTCTACACCCCCAGAAGCTCGTGCACATTCTTGCAAAAAATATGACTCTGAGTGAGCACGGCTGCGCAAAAGATGTGCTTTCAGAGCCGCTTCTGCAAACCTTAGTTTGCTGGTAGCCCATGAAGAATGTAATTTCTTTGCTCCTGATAACTGAGCTCCGGCTAAAAGGAATACTCTAAGAATGCCTACAGAGTCCTTGTTAACGAGGGCCGATAAATTACCAGCCCTCACTTTTATTTTTACTAGCTCACCCTTGCCTGAGCAAAACGAACAGTGTTTTTCTGTTCCCCGTAATTCACTGCTCACTATGGGCACTTAGCAAGTTGAACCACAGCTGACTCTCAATTATGCCTGCAAACGGAGGAGAAGCAGTGGATGGCGAAACCCAAACTGTGCATAATTGAAAAAAGCTTTTCTGCTTGGTTGTCCCATGGGTGAGATACCAATCTGCCTGTTTTTCCTTTAAGATTTATTTCTGCCGGGACATCTTCTTGGGAGACTTGTCTGACTCTCTAGGACTGACTTGAGCCTTCCTCTGTACTCTTGTAACCTCTGGTGCATCCTTTCACTAAGAAATAAGTTACCAAGAACCTATTAAGTGTCACGCACTGTGCTTTGCCCAGGACAATGGTGGTGAACAAGATGAATACAGCCCCTGATTTATCGGCGCTCCTTGACTTGCTGGGGGGAGATGGGAAAGTCATCAGGCTATTGAAGGAGGGTGTAAAATGTGCTTTATCTTATAAAGGAGTTGTCAAACCACACTGCAGCTCCCCGGTCACTCTGAATTCCGACTGATCTATAAGCTTGCTGAGGGCAGGGCGGTTATTTTATTATCCTTGTTTCCCCATCTGTAAATGGTGGTTAAACAAGAAACTTCTAAGCATCAAACATTTACCACATATGTGCTGAGGACAGAACACTAGCAGAAGCGCTAAAAGGATGAAGGCCAGAAAGTGCCTGGGTCCTGACTCTCATCTCCCCCTTAGCTGGTCCATCCCGTCTGTAGACCATTTCAGTAACATGATGGTGTGTAGAGTGATAACAGCCCTGGACCAAAAGGAGGCAGGAGGTCTGGTTCCTAATCCTGGCTCTGCCACAGGCTGTGTGACCCTGGAGAGGTCACTATGTTCTCTGAACCTCTGTTTCCTCATCTGGTTGTCATGAGTATCCAAGGAGTTACCTACAAATGCCTTGAAGGTGGGGACCAGACTGTGGTTACTATTACATCCTCATGTGCCTGGCACAGGCTAGGTGCTCCATACATAATTACTTTTTGAATGAACTCATGAAATTAGTCTAAAAGCTATATATTAAGGACCATCCATACAGAAGACACTTTTAGTGCAGCAACATATTAACAGGATGGAGAGACAGGTTAAGAGCTGGGTGACATAGGATTAGAGACATATCATTTTAAAATAACAATATGTGACATCTTGGGTGATTAAAAATAATTTTTGAATAAACAAACTTGGAGAATGTGCCCCTGGTGAGCCGCGATCTCGCGTATGCTGGAAGCTTGTTAATGTATGAAAGAACACTGGGTTTAGAATCAGAGGCTCTGGCCTTGGGCCCATCACTTAAGTATGAAGGACCTGAATTTCTTACATTTAAAATGATAGTCATCGCAACTGTTCTCATCTCACGGAGTTACTGGAAGGGTCAAAATTAAGTGATGGGTAAAAACACTCTGTACTGTGAGGATCTGTGTTGTTTTAAAAAGACAACTGATACTTTTTTCTGAGGCATGCAAATAGAAAGACAATTATTATTATTAATCCGGTTTGGAGAATGAGACTACTGAGCCTCAAAGAGAGTTGACATTTACTCAAGGGTCTTTCCCTCCCTTGTGTTGGAGTTACAAATAGCGAAGTCAAGGGAGGCTGCAGCTTTCCGCTGCGCTCTCTGACAAGATGAGGCGAGCAAGTCATGTTCTACTTCACTTAATACATCATCATAAGACGTCTCGAGCAGCATCTGATATTGATGGCATTAGGAAGTAAAAGGAACTGACATTTACACAGAACCTACTATGTACCAAGTGCTGTCCTGGTTGCTTTACATCTTCACACCACTTCTAGAAGCAGAGAATACAGTACCCCTCTTTTGTAGCCCAGGAAATTGAGATACAAAAGTGAGGTACCTCACCTGAGGCCACAAAACAGTTAAAAACTTAGGCCCTCATTCCCGAAAACAGAGGATAAATAAAATCAAATCTGAGACTACCCTGATCAAGCTGAAGTATAAGAAACATTGCAATCGACTCAGGAGGAATAGATATGGAACACTTGTAGGCCCTAAAAAAATCCTGAGGCTCCCAATAGCAGCTCCCTAAGAGCCCAGCCTTATCTTTAGGCCCAAGAGCTTATCTCTTGTTAAGCAAACTGAGGCCCAGCGAACTGGCGAGGCAAGAGAGGAGGATGGCCAGAGGCCTTTCCAAAAGAGGGCGATAAAATATTCATTCCCGTAGATGGTACCTTCCTATTAATGACGGACAGATGGGAAGATCCTGGGCATCAGAACTGTTAAAACAAGTGCGATTTTTAGATAGTGACTTGAAACCTACACAGAATCTACCTGTAAAACTCAGCATCAAGGACATTCTAAGCTGAAAAGAGCCTTGGATTTATTTTGTGTACAGAGGTCAGAGAGACCTGGCTATGAGTGGGGGGGGTTCTACCTCTTGCTAGCTCTGTGACCCTGGGCAAGATACCTTATCTTTGCGAGGCTCACCTTCCTCATCTGTAAAGTGGAAATAATGATATAAGGTACTTGGGGCCGCTGTGAGACATAATAAGATACTGCATGTAAGTGCCCATTCACAGGGACCTGGCTCTATAATTGTTACCAAAACCACACACACACACACACACACACACACACACACACACACACACACCCCATTTCCAAGAGTCTTGTTGCTCTGTAAAGCAAGCCAGCATGCTCCTCTAACAGTCCTATGATGAAGCACTGGTTGCAAAGAACAGAAAAGGGCCATGCCCCAGAGACTCTTCCGTCTTATTTGCTCATTTTACAGATGAGTAAACTGAGGCCCAGAGAAAGAAAGGAATTGACAAGGTGGCTTAATTGCTGTGGATTCAGTGTGTGACTGGGATGAAGCCTCTTCTTTACAGTCTCCACGTGATCTTGTTTCATTCTCATGCCAATATGTGATTTAGGGAGAACTTATTCCCCTATTTTATCGTTGGGGAAACTGAGTCTCAGAGAGGGCAAGTGTCTTGCCCATTACCCCTCAGCCAAATGTAGTTGGTGACAGAGCCAGAACTATACCCCAGTTCCCTGCTTGCCGAAACCGGTTCTTCCCAGTACACTAGGCTGCCCCGGCAGAGTCCTCCGCAGGGCACAATGGGAGCCCTGCCAACTATAGCTAACTCTGAAATCAAGAACCTCTTATATTGAAAAGCCTAATTTTATTTTCAAAGGTGCTCCCTCATCATAGGATGACTGGTTAGTGGCTCCTCTGGCCTCATACTGTAACTGAGCAGGACCCTGTGGGGTCTTCCCTGGACAGATGCCTCCCCCATATCCTCTGAAAGTACCTAGATAATAGGTACTGATATACATCTCCTGAGCTGTTTTGCAGATGCTAAAACCTCCACCAAATTGAAGAAGTTAACTACTTGATGACCATGAACATGTAGCCCTGAGACCCACTGATGCCTAAGGATTGATACTGTGACACCACCTTGTTACCACATGATTAATCAATCAGAGAATTGTGCACGAGCTGATCACATCCCTGCCACTCCCCTCCCTCACCTGCCCTTTAAAAATGCTTTCCTGAAACCCATTGGGAAGTTCAGGTGTTCTGAGCGCCAGCTGCCCTGGACTCCTTGCTTGGTGCCCTGCAATAAACTCGGCACTTTCCTTCACCACAACCTGGTGTCAGTAGATTGGCTTTACTGCGTGGGTGAGCGGATCCAAGTTTGGTTCAGTAACAATACTGAGACACTGCAAGGTTGTACCTTAAAATCTGACATTGAGGACAGATATGCAACTTTTCTGTTTAAAGATAGAAACTTCGTAAGCAATGATTTTAAACAAAGACTCAAAGCACAACCTCACACTTGAATCCAACCTAGATGGATCCAGTGGATAGAAATAGATTTATTACTCCATAGGGCTGGTTAAACCGAGTTGTTGGTAGAGCTAACATTATATTTTGGTCATTTAGAATTCTGTGCATTTGATGGAAACTGAAAATCTGTTTTACTTTTGTTACATAAGTAATGCACGCCCAAGGCAGAATAACAGACCACACAACTAAGTAAATTAAGGAAATTAAAATCACTTCTTTAAATACATTAACATTTTTCCTGCTTCTGTAATGTTTATATTTCAAATTAGGACTTTAATTGGTATATAATTGGCATATAACATTGTGTGAGTTTAAGGTGTAAAAAAAAAAAAAAAAAAAAAAAAATCAGGACTAAAATTCTAATTAGTGAAAAATTGGAGGTCGTCCTATTTGTTTGATGTGCCCTGTGCTGTAATTACTCAGACTCTTTGGTGGAAAAGCAGAGGGGAAGCAGCATGAGTCCCGCCTTCACACACCTGCCTGGGTTTGATCCCGGCTCTAAACAGCTGTACAGCCCTGCGGAAGCTACTCAACCTTTCTGAGCCTCAGTTTCCCCTTGAGAAAGTGGGATTAAAATACCTATTTTATAGTACATTTAGGAGAATTAACGAGGTAAAAAGTGTGTTCAGCAGACTTGTGATTGCCAAAGGAAGGGAGTTGGGGGAGGAAAGCATCGGGAGTTTGGGGTTAGCAGATGCAAACTATTATATAGACAATGGATAAACAACAAGGTCCTACTGTATAGCACAGGGAACTATATTCAATATCCTGTGATAAACCATAATGGAAAAGAATATGAAAAAGAAAGTATATATATGTATAACTGAATCATCTTGCTGTACGGTAGAAATTAACACAACCTTGTGAATCAATTATACTCCAATAAAATGAATTTTTAAAAAACGTGTGTTCAGGGTTCTTCACATAAGCAGACATTTAAGAATATTACTTTACCTTCCCTTCAGAAGGGGTAAAACTTTAGCTAGACTTTCTTTTATTCAGTTAATATTCCCAGTGTTGTCTCCAAATAGCATTTCTGAATGTGGCCTTCATTTTCAGTAGTGCAGTTGACTTTTTAAAGAAATTCAACGGCACATTCTTTTGAGAAATGAAGGACCCTATTATATTCCGGACAACAACCCTCCAATAGATTACTTTAGTAAAATGGAATGTTTGATTTCTGAGTCAACTGAAAATAGTTAAGCTCCATTAAAAATTAAAACACTGTACCCAGTTGGCCATTAACCGTGTCTACAATCAGGCATGAAAACTACTGGCAAATGGCAGGGAAGTGGGAAGCAATTCATGTGAAGGTATTTTAACAAGCCCAGAATGGCCAGAAGAGCAACGTGGAGCGTGTGAGTGAGGAGAGAGCCCGTGGCTGCTCAGCCCCTTCTGTGCGTTTACTGGTGGTGGTGCAAAGGTAGGAGAGGAAAGCGGTTTTATACCTGATAAATGTTTTCTTCCATTTCGGGATCACGGATTGGCTCGTGTCCAGCCTCAAACACAATGTACTATGAGGAGCGGCCAGAGAGGAAAAGTCAGAGGGGAAAATGAAAGAGGAAAAAAAAAAAAAAGCATTTGGAATTCAGGATACAAATCGCAGTGAGCATTAAAGACACAGGCACAGGAGAAAACACCTTAAAGAGACAACTGAATGACTGACATTCCAAATGGCCTGATACATTCCTGCCTCTTCTAAGGAAAACCGTGTCCGATGGTCAGCCCTTTAGCCATGTCTGCGTAAGCCCTCTGCAGACCTCTCTGGAGATATAACCTCTTCATTCAGTGGCATTTATCTCGGCAGTGTCTGCATGTGCTGGCACTGCTGAGTGGGAATGCTATCTCCTGGGATCCCAACTTTGCAAACCCTGGGTTACAGTGGTCTCTCCCCTTTGCTCCCTAAGGCCCAGGGTCATATGCCAATTCTGACTTTGCGCAGAAGCCCCAAACTCCCTCATCTCATACGTATCACTTTACTTTACATTCTCAGTTTTAAATACCGAAATCAACTTTTCCATGTACATGTTTCAGACTCTAAAGGACTGGGCCATTTCAAAAAGGGCAATGTTCATCACTCTCCCAGCCCACGAACCAGGGGCTGAGCTCATATTACAGACAAATCCACGCCTCTGGTATTCTAAAGCAAGGCCTGCCGTCAAGCACACCTTTGACTTTTGTTTGCCATCTATGTCAGATACTTCTTCTCCTTCAAGTTATTCAGATTCTATTACTTTTTTATCCATATTATTTTCTTTTTGTCACAGCAGTAGCAGCTTTCTGTGTGAAACTATGCATTTACATAGAATGCATGTGACACACACACACATATAACCCATGTGTGTCCCAGTTAGAAATGTAAGTTTCAGATTGTCTTTTATGTCCCACAAGTCAAATGTCTGGCTTCGTTCTCTCCTTGGGAATAAGCACAGAGCGGGAGAGGCCTCCTCTTCCCTCTTCTGCATCTGTTTAAGCAGAGCATATACTTGAACCCAAGAGAAGCCATCTCTACCCACACTTAGGCTGCAACCTTGAAGAGAGCACAGAGAAAGCTACGGGCAGGCACGTCTCTGGGATCTCCCTTCCCCCACTCACAACAGCCCCTATGCCATGAGCCAGGGAGTCAGGGGGCAGCCTAGCCAATCGGGGGCCCGAGAGACTTCTCCTCACAGCCTTTCTCAAGCTCACAAACTGTCCTTTGGGTTTGTGTTCAAATGTCGCCAAAATGTCAGTCCCCATCGCTGGTTCTTAACTCACTGAAGCCACCTCATTATTCACAGTCTCTCTAATGAACTCAGAATATTCAAGAGACTCTTGCAAACGTTCAGCTCTGGGATCAAACTTTTACAGATTGTGGAGAGGGCTGAGGCAGGGCAAGAAAGGAGAAGTCTATTTCCAAATCCCATGCTACTGATGCCGGCCAAACTTCTGTTAGTTTTTATGGAAATTCGCTCCTGGAGGGGTTGGCAGCCCTCACCCTCAGAAATAATCTTGGTCCCTCTCCAGGCTCTGCAGCCAGCGGATCCTTCAGGTCTCTGACAAAATGTCTATACCACAGGCCTGGCCATTCCTGACCCTCGACCCCAACTAGTTTCAGAAATTACCTGGTATACAGGATCTTCAACATCCTCTTCCAGAATTGTCTACCGCAGAGTGAGGGAAGGGAGGACGCAAAGCAGAGGATATAAAGCGAGAGATGTGAGACGGTATTCAGAAATTACAGGACAGTGAAGAAACCAGCTCTGGGTAGGAGAGGCTGGCGGGTCATTAAGGCAGAAAACAGGCAGAAAAAAATGAAAACCCTGGTGATATTTTACCATTGTACAATCATCTCCAAATCTAATTCCACCCACTGCTAACAACAGCAAACGCAGTTGGGTTTCCTTAGGTCTCCTCCCCTGAAATCTTCCCCTGGTTGCAAGACTTCACTTTCTCCAACACGTCTAGAATCTCAGTGAATAAGCGCTCATGTCTAGTGGCTTCGCTTTCAATAATTTACACGGGAACCTTTCATCTTTGTTTATTTCTACTTGGCAGCAGGAGGAGAAGCCTTGACTGTCAGTTTTCACATCTGTTTATTTTAAGCCCCTGTTGTCTCAGGATAAATTCACAGGTATACCTGATACACAGCTTGTTCGCATTGCTTATCCTTTTGTGCCTTTTTTTCCAATTCTTCTCTTTGCTTCAATTCATAAATAAGTTGAAAGAGATCTCTCAAGTCCAGAATAACGGGTTCAGCCTGGAGTAAAAGGTGGTAAAGCACGTTAATAAAGGGATGGTTACTGAGCTGCAGTGACCAATTTTTGTTTTTGCTGGCTACAACCCGCAGCCCTTCCTTTTTCTATTAAACTGCAAGCATTCCATCTTCAATTAATTCTACCTTGTTACATTGGTTTAGCAAAATTGCATATAAGCTGCAGTTCATTTCTTCAACTAATTATATTTGCAAATTCGTAACAATCATAAGCATAAAAGGCACTGCTTTTATTTATTAGTAATTTCAAATTCAATAAAGTTAGGGTAGGCCTTATGCAAAATAGCTATTTGTTTCTTCTTATTTTCTTTTTAAATGAGGCTATGAACACAAGGAAACTTATTTGTATAGTGTGCCTCCGTCCAGCTTAATCAGAAAGGAAAACAATTAGTCATTACTAAATACCCATTAGAAAAAACAACACCACCACAACTGGATGGGCGTGAGCATGCTACTTTGCTCCGAGGCTGTTCATCTTTTCTAGATGGGAAGCTGAGTGTCAGCATCGCTGAGTCATATGGCACAGTGGGCCCCCGAAGACCAACAGAGTGGCTGTGCTGTCCCAGAAAAGGTACAAGGAAAGGCGTCCTCTTCGGATGGGGATACTCACCGCCTGGGCTGTTTTTATGGCCACAAATCTGTGATTCCCTTCCTTCCCACAAACGTATCCGAAGGCCCGGTGATCTGTGATGTCCTTGGCGATGTAGGAAATTTCGTGAACAGCATGATGCTGCTGAAGGGCCTATGAGAAACAAAAAGAAGAGCCTATTTCAGGGGACTTTCCCTCCGAGCTGTTGATCGATAAGAGATGTGTTTCCGCTACATGTGAACAAGCCCGGAGGGCTCCGGAAAAGCTGTTTGGTCCAGATGGAAGGAAAAAGAGCTGTGCCTGCCCTTGAGAAATGGAGGCTTCCTTCCATGGTCTTGGTGCTGTGACCAGAGAGATAAACAGGATTGTTCAGATGCTGAAGGAGCATCTGGCTCTTTTTTCTGCTTGCCAGGACCAGTCAGCCTCACTCAGTGGTATAGGGTCCTGCTACATCTTTCTTCATGACACAGCCCAGTCTAAGCTCTGGATTGATATTTAGTACATTTACATATCCAGGGCCTCTGCTTGCCCTGCTGGAAGATGTACATTGCACAATGACAGGGGGTGCCCTTCGCATTCAGAGAACCATAGATATGCATGG
The DNA here is from genome assembly GCF_028023285.1 of Balaenoptera ricei. Taxonomy (NCBI): domain Eukaryota; kingdom Metazoa; phylum Chordata; class Mammalia; order Artiodactyla; family Balaenopteridae; genus Balaenoptera; species Balaenoptera ricei. The sequence continues at coordinate 48,378,233 of NC_082639.1, forward strand.
TTATAACAATTTTTCAAGAGGTGGCGATAGAGTGACTTGAGGATCAAACGCCCTTCTTTGTTTTGCCCAAGGTCACCACACCTCTGAGGCTTTTCATGGGTTGGTCCCCATGTCTGCAATGCCTGTTCTTTTATCCACCTGCCTGAATCCTATTCCTCTTGCAAAGCCTATTTGAAATAGCACCACCTCTGTGAAACCCCCTGATCAAGGCTTGCCTTCCCTTTCCCTGCAGATGTGATTCCTCCCGCTTCTGTGTTTCCCTAGAGCTTTAGTCTATAGCGATACTGAAACTCCTGATGGATTCCTCACACACAGCTACCTTGGCTCCTGCTTTCGTAGATCTTCCTTCTCTGATATATTTGCCTAAATCCCAGTCTTCCCCACCAGACTCTGTCTTCTTCACCTTTGCCATCCTAATACCTTGCACTGTGCCTGAACCACAGTCGTTGAACTAAAGTAAATTGGGATTGCTGATCAGTAATTCAAAAATCTTTTGATATTGACCTTCCTGCCTTTATTATCTAAACTTCAACAAATAATACTCACCATCCTGTTAAGTGATGGTGATCTTTATGGCCATTTTTCTATATTAAATGTTCCTAAAGCAATCCTCATTAAACAGTCCTCTGCATGTATCTGTGCATTATACGATGTGTTTCAAGTCTTTACAAAGGACCTTTTCATTATCCGGGGTGTTAAGAAGCTTGAATTCTAGCCACTCTATGTGAACACAAGGCACTCACTGTACCTCTCTGGATCTCCATGTATTCCTCTATTAAAGAAGAACTCTGAACCAGATCAATGGCTCCCAACCCAAAGCTCTGGATCTACTGGGGTCGTTAAAAGTCATAAAAAGAGGTACCAGGCAATTTTCAACATTTCAAAAAGCTAAACAGAAATTTATAATTATCCCTAATAAGATGACACCTTTCATTGTACACACAAATGAAAACGCCAGGTTTATTTAGAACCGTATCCAGTTACTGTTGTACTTCTTAGCTCATCTGGGAGCAGATTCTCTTTGGCAATTAGTGATGGATTCAAATAATGCAAATAGGAAAGTGAATGATTATAAATGCATTTTTTTGGTGAACAAAGTTTCCCACGTTACTAAGTCTGTAGAGGGAAGGAGAAATGTAACACAAGGAGAATTTGGTTACGAAAATGTTGGGAACCACTGGAGTACATTTTCTCCTGGGTCTCTTTCCATCTCCCTGGATCCTTTAGCCATTTGGATTTCACACCACACAGCCAGCCTCTCAGGACAGTGGGCACCTGTCTCTCATGAAGGCCATTGCCTTGGTTCTGGATTATTGGCCCTGACCTTCCAAAATGTCCATTCCCCAGCCTGTTGCCATCCTTCCGGGCTTCTGACCTTAGGAATCATTTCTGCAGTAGAATTTGCTGCTGCACCTTTACCTTCTAGAGTCTGGCCATTCACTCATCTCTTTACTACTCTTGGGACTCTCCAGGTGGTTTCAAGCCTGCCCAGGTTGCCCAGTGTCTACTGGACATCATGCTTGGAGGGTGGTATCACTGCCCGGTCACCCTAGCCCCTCAAGTGGCCATAAGACAACTGTATAATTCTAGTCGATTTTGACACAAAGTTGGTGAAGAAGGAAGTATTTGTTAGTAAAATGATCAAGATTCATTTCTTCCTGTTTTATTAAGAGAACATATTTAGCTAGCAGAGAAAAACTGCTCAGAGAGCAGTAGCTTTTTCATGGTGTTAATGATGTAAAATTGATGAGATTTATATTCACGAAACATGGGGGTATTGATTTAGAGGCTTTTGTGAGATCGAATGGTATACAGTAGGGAAAGTGGGAGACAAAGGCATCTTCCTTCTCTCCCTTTCCTGCAAGTATTTCTTTCTCTGCATAATAGAGTGAATGTTATCCACATCTTCTATTGAATCAAAGTTTGACGACAGTACTTTATTGATTGCCAAATGGAATATTGCTCTAAAATTAAACCACAATTAGAAGTCTTCCTGGTGGAATTAGATTTGGAGATGATTGTGCAATGGTAAAATATCACCTACTAGGCAAGACAGCAGATGGAGATGTTTTAATTGATCTGGGAATGCTCATTAAGTGTTTTAAAATCAAAACATTTTTAACGCCTGATGATATCTAATGTTGCCTCGCGAAGTGTAGCTGTGTGTGTGCATGAAGTGCTTAAAAGTATTTATAACATTACCTTTTCCCAGAGTTAATTTTAGGACATGTTAAAAAGGATTGTTCTGAAAGTGGCTCATTCATTTGGAAACGAAGAGCCAGTAAGGGGATACGTCTCCACTTTCTCCAACCTAAACCATGCACATGTCATACAGATTCTTGGAAATACAAATATATTAGAATCCTGCTAATCCCACATTATCACATTCATCTTGGCAACACAGAGGACCTTGTAAATACTTGTTCACTGAGCCTCAGAATTGCTCCATGTCTTCAAACAAGTTTTAACAGCACAAATCAAAGACAGTTGGAGCCAGAGGAAACTTAAGTATTGTATAGTTCACCTCCGAGTTTATTCATGAAAGGACTGAGGGTCAGACTGTGTTCTGGCTGGACCAATACTTAACCCAGGCCCCACTCTCCCTACTCAGGATGACAAAGCATTGAAAAGAGGAAATGAGATTATTTAGAACCAAGGTTCCTTTCCTTAGACTCCTGGGTCCCTAGACCAACAACAAAACCATGATCTCTGATAAGCTGGGATGAAGAAAGGGAACTGGAGAAGGAGGTAGAGCTGAGGCTGTTCTGGATTCCAGCAGGATTCTGATATCAGAAAGGGTCATCAGTCAGAAGGTTTGGGGTCAAGGCCAGCTATCAGGATCTCAAAGAAAAAGGTCAAGACCGCATGGTCTGGAAGGGGACGCCCAGGGGCTTGGCTACCTGTGGTATCTGCTGAGCAGCCAAGGCCACAAAGGGGAGGTGAGACCCTTGGTCACAGAAGAAAAGGACCGTTTCATCCCAGGAGTGTTTCTGTGTGGAGTTTCTGGGGCGTCATGGGTTGTTCTGGAGGTGCAGAGAATCCTGGGCCAGACGGAGAGGGAGAGAGTGGAGGAAAGGCAGGTTCTGGGTGCTCTTCTTCCACCCTTCCTTTGGACAAGAGTTTTCGTCTTGGAAAAACTTAGTCTAGATATTAAAGCACTGCCCCCCAATCAAAGCAGATATTTGATTTTAAAGAGAGAGTCTTCCAGAACACCCGATCTTTCCACCACCACTTCATTTACTCCTCCTATTCCGAACCCTCTCGTTGCAGATGAAAGTTATTGCTGCAGAATTCCAAGGCCGATTCAGAGAATAACCTCCCCAATCCTGTCTGACTTTCCTCCCAGGGGTGAAAATAATCTGAAGGGCTCATCGTCCCCCTTTGGGTTCTGGACTTTCCCACCTCTGTGCCCTTATGCATGTTGTTTTCTCTGCTGATTGCCCCCTTCTTCCCCTGACCCGTGTTTCATCAACTCCACCTAACTATATCATACCTATGCTCAAGGTCTAGCTCCAACATCCTGCTCATGCAGGGAACCTTCCCTGACTCCCCTGTTTCCCTTAGTAATAATTCCCAACCCTAGATTTCACTGGGTTGTATTTTTTCTTCTATTTGGGATGCTTCATACTTCTTAATTTTGCTACACATTTATCCATGCATATAGTTATTCACACGGTATGTATTAATGCTTATTGAGTGCCTGTTCTTCATTTATCCATGCATATAGTCATTCACACGGTATGTATTAATGCTTATTGAGTGCCTGTTCTTTTCTAGATCTCATGCTAACTGCTACATCTACCCAAAAGATTAAAACATAGTCCCTTCCTCAAGGCCCTTGCAATCTCATAGAACAGGCACGCAAAGAAACTAACAACCACAATATAAGAAGACAAGCTTTAGATTAAAGGGTTATGTAGGGTCAGAGCAGGAATGGGAAGGGGCATCAGGGAAGACTTGACAAAGGAGCTGACCTTGGACTCAGTCTCAAAGGATAAAGGGGAAGTCCCCAGAAAGTCAGGGGGAAAGGGCATTCTAGGCAGAAAGAATGGAGCATGCAAAGGCCTCTAGGTCCTGAGAACAGGGCATCTGGAGAACATCTGTGCATTTGTTTTCTCTCCACTTTGGGGATGTTAGCTCCTTGAAAGAAAGATCCATGTCTGGTTCTCCTCAGTCTTATCCTAGTTACTAATACTGTTCCTTTTGAACAATAAGTGCTAAATAAGGTTTCGTGAATTAAAGAAGGAAGGAAGGAAGAACCAAGCTATCCAAAGATGTACACTGCACAAGGTAGTCACTCAATAAATGCTCAATGATTGACTCAATCAGGTTAATTCATGACATTTCACATAGGATTCATTCTGTAAACAGAGGGTTTCTTATCTGATCACCATTTTTTTCTTAGCATTTCCATGAGCCATTTACCAATGTTTAAATGAAGTACCAAATTGTTTGCAGGGTGATCGTCTGACAGAATAAATTACAGAGAAGACTTAATTTGTAGTATGGTTCAATATAGCCAATTAAATACAGTATGGATTAGAAAGTCACCTGCTCAGACTTTACCATTAGCTTTTTTTAAAGAATAAATTCTACCCTACTTAGCCTTCATATTATTATCGTGTGTGTGTATGTGTGTGTATGAGAGGGTGTGTCTTCCTGAGGCTATACTCTTCACGGGAAAAACACCCACCAGGATTCAAGTGAGTTAATAAAAAAACAAAGCAAAAAAAGCAGACATGCAGATAGCCACAGAACAAAAATAGATACATGAAAAATACACTACTTCACACTACAGGCAATTACAGTAGTTAAAATCTCACAAGACAAAGAGAGACCCAGGCTCATTATAAAGGCCTTTCTCTTTTCTAACATATTTTTGGATGCATTTGCTGCATGGCAGTGCCAACAAGGCTGGGAGGCAACCTCTGTACCAGCCCCCAGGCACCCCATCATCAAGTGCTCAACGGAGTAGGTCAGAGTGAAATCTTCCCTAAGTTCCCATCCTGAAATCTTCTAGAACGTTTTACTCAAGGCCAAGACCAAATTTCCAAAGATCCCAGTCTCTAGCTGAAGAGGCAGCCTGATAACAGAGGAAAGAATATGAACTCTGGAGCCAGAGAGAACACGATTCAAATCCAAGCTGTATCACTGACTGGATGTGTAGCTTTGAGTGTGTCCTGCGAACTTTCTGAGGCTTCTCTTTTTGTATAATATGAGGAATGATACAGAATCCAAAAAGTTGTTGGAAATATTAAACTGATTCATATAAAATATACCAGATACAATTGAGTTGCCACTTTTCGCCACCAGAATGAGAAAAACGAGATAATACCCAGTGTTGACAAAAGTATGGGGAAACATACTTTCTTGGGCTCTTGGTTTTCTATACATACAATGGGACCAACAGTGCCTCTCTCATGGTCCTGTTAGGAAGACGGATGACTTAGTCTGGTATATATAAAGGGCTTGGAGCAGTGCAAGGCACATATTGTAAGGGCTATGTAAATGTTGGCCATCATGGTTATTTTTGTTATTTGTGGGAGTGTGATTTGTTGCAACTTTTCTGGAGGGCAGACTGGCTGTATGTTTCAAGGCCTTAACGAAATGCACAAACTTTGACTTATGATTCTTCTTGTAGGGATTCAATTATCTGCAAATAATGTAAGATGTGGGCAAAGACTTGGATACAAGATATTCCCTGCAGTGCTATTAGAATAGTGAAAAATTAGAAATGTCTGAACTGTTGAGCATTAACTGATTGGTTGAAGTAACTGCATTTTGCTGTAAGATGAAATAATATGCAGCTAACTGAAAATCATCTTGGGAACGTATGTATTTTTTGCTGTGGAAATATATTCACAACATGGTACTGAATGAAAAAATAAAGGCATATGACAAAACAGTGTGTTCAATATGATCCCGTTTTTGAGAAAAGTATGATTATCCATCTATGTATGTGTATAAAAAGTCTGGAAAAACATCCGATAAAATCTTAACAAGAGTTCTCCCTTGGGAGTAGGGGCAAGATGGCGGAAGAGTAAGACGCGGAGATCACCTTCCTTCCCACAGATACAGTAGAAATACATCTACACGTGGAACTGCTCCTACAGAACACCCACTGAACGCTGGCAGAAGACGTCAGACCTCCCAAAAGGCAAGAAAATCCCCACGTACTTGGGTAGGGTAAAAGAAAAAAGAAATAACAGAGACAAAAGAATAGGGACGGGACCTGCGCCACTGGGAGGGAGCCGTGAAGGAGGAAAGGTTTCCAGGCACTAGGAAGCCCCTTTGCGGGCAGAGACTGCGGGTGGCAGAGGGGGGAAGCTTCGGAGCCGCGGAGGAGAGCGCAGCCACAGGGGTGCGGAGGGCAAAGCGGAGAGACTCCCGCACAGAGGCTCGGCGCCAACCAGCACTCACCAGCCCGAGAGGCTTGTCTGCTCACCCGCCGGGGCGGGCGGGGGCTGGGAGCTGAGGCTCGGGCTTTGGTGCTAGCCGGGAGGGAGTCCGGGAAAAAGTCTGCAGCTGCCGAAGAGGCAAGAGGCTTTTTCTTGCCTCTTTGTTTCGCGGCGCGCAAGGAGAGGGGATTCAGAGCGCTGCCTAAACAAAATCCAGAGACGGGTGCGAGCCGCGGCTATCAGCGCGGATCCCACAGCAACAGGGGCGCAGAGGGAAAAACGGAGAGATTCCCGCACAGAGGCTCAGCGCCGAGCAGCGCTCACCAGCCCGAGAGGCTTGTCTGCTCACCCGCTGGGGCAGGCGGGGCTGGGAGCTGAGGCGCGGGCTTTGGTCGGATTGCAGGGAGAGGACGGGGGGTTGGCGGCGTGAACACAGCCTGAAGGGGTTGGCGTGCCGTGGCGAGCCGGGAGGGAGCCGGAGAGGAGGTCTGCAGCCGCCGAAGAGGCAAGAGACTTTTTCTTGCCTCTGTTTCGCGGCGCGCAAGGAGAGGGGATTCAGAGCGCCGCCTAGATGAACTCCAGAGGCGGGCGCAAGCCACGGCTAACAGCCCGGACCCCAGAGACGGGCGCGAGCCGCGGCATCAGCGCGGACCCCAGAGACTGGTAGGAAACGCTAAGGCTGCTGCTGCCGCCACCAAGAAGCCTGTGTGCGAGCACAGGTCACTCTCCACACTGCCCCTCCCGGGAGCCAGTGCAGCTCGCCACTGCCAGGCTCCCGTGATGTGATCGTGATCCGGGGACAACTTCCCCAGGAGAACACACGGCGCGCCTCAGGCTGCTGCAATGTCACGACGCCTCTGACGCCGCAAGCTCGCCCCGCCTCCTCCGTACCGCTCCCTCCCCCGGCCTGAGTGAGCCAGAGCCCCCGAAGCAGCTGCTCCTTTAACCGTGTTCTGTCTGGGCGGGGAACGGACGCCCTCAGGCGACGTACATGCAGAGGCGGGTCCAAATCCAAAGCTGAACACTGGGAGCTGTACGAACAAAGAAGAGAAAGGGAAATCTCCCCCAGCAGCCTCAGAAGCAGCGGATTAAAGCTCCACAAACAACTTGATGTGCCTGCATCTGTTGAATACCTGAATAGACAACGAATCATCCCAAATTCAAAAGGTGGACTTTGGGAGCAGGATATATTAATTTCCCCTATTCCTTTTTTTGTGAGTGTATATGTGTATGCTTCTGGGTGAGATTTTGTCTGTATAGCTTTGCTTTCACCATCAGTCCTAGGGTTAGGTCCGTCCATTTTTTTTTTTTTTTTACTTAAAAAAATTTTTTTTCCCTAATATATGTTTTCTTAATAATTTTTTGCGTATTTTCTATTTTTAGAAATTAAAAAAATTTTTAATAAGTTTTTTCATATTTTTTATTTTAAAAAATTAAAAATTTTTTTCTTAATAAATTTTTTTCTTAAAAATTTTTTTCTTATTTTTTACTATAAAAAATTAATAAATCTATTTTTAAAAATTAAAAAAATTTTTTTCTGAATACATTTACTCTTAATAATTTTTTTTAAATTTTTTATTATAATAGCTTTATTTTATTTTATTTTATCCTCTTTTTTTCTTTCTATTTTTTTCTCCCTTATATTCTGAGCTGTGTGGATGAAAGGCTCTTGGTGCTCCAGCTAGGCATCAGGGCTGTGCCTCTGAGGTGGGAGAGCCAACTTCAGGACACTGGTCCACAAGAGACCTACCAGCTCCACGTAATACCAAACGGCAAAAATCTCTCAGAGATCTCCATCTCAACATCAAGACCCAGCTTCACTCAACGACCAGCAAGCTACAGGGCTGGACACCCTATGCCAAACAACTAGCAAGACAGGAACACAGTCCCATCCATTAGCAGGGAGGCTGCCTAAAATCATAAGGCCACAGACACCCCAAAACACACCACCAGAGGTGGACGTGCCCACCAGAAAGACAAGATTCAACCTCATCCACCAGAACATAGGCAATAGTCCCCTCCACCAGGAAGCCTACACAACCCACTGAACCAACCTTACCCACTGGGGACAGATACCAAAAACAACGGGAACTACGAACCTGCAGCCTGTGAAAAGGAGACCCCAAACACAGTAAGATAAGCAAAATGAGACGACAGAAAAACACACAGCAGATGAAGGAGCAGGGTCAAAACACACCAGACCTAACAAATGAAGAGGAAATAGGTAGTCTACCTGAAAAAGAATTCAGAATAATGATAGTAAGGATGATCCAAAATCTTGGAAATAGGATAGACAAAATGCAAGAAACATTTAACAAGGACGTAGAAGAACTAAAGAGGAACCAAGCAACGATGAAAAACACAATAAATGAAATTAAAAATACTCTAGATGGGATCAATAGCAGAATAACTGAGGCAGAAGAAAGGATAAGTGACCTGGAAGATAAAATGGTGGAAATAACTACTGCAGAGCAGGATAAAGAAAAAAGAATGAAAAGAACTGAGGACAGTCTCAGAGACCTCTGGGACAACATTAAACGCACCAACATTCGAATTATAGGGGTCCCAGAAGAAGAAGAGAAAAAGAAAGGGACTGAGAAAATATTTGAAGAGATTATAGTTGAAAACTTCCCTAATATGGGAAAGGAAATAGTTAATCAAGTCCAGGAAGCACAGAGAGTCCCATACAGGATAAACCCAAGGAGAAACACGCCAAGACACATATTAATCAAACTGTCAAAAATTAAATATAAAGAAAACATATTAAAAGCAGCAAGGGAAAAACAACAAATAACACACAAGGGAATCCCCATAAGGTTAACAGCTGATCTTTCAGCAGAAACTCTGCAAGCCAGAAGGGAGTGGCAGGATATACTTAAAGTGATGAAGGAGAAAAACCTACAACCAAGATTACTCTACCCAGCAAGGATCTCATTCAGATGTGATGGAGAAATTAAAACCTTTACAGACAAGCAAAAGCTGAGAGAGTTCAGGACCACCAAACCAGCTTTACAACAAATGCTAAAGGAACTTCTCTAGGCAAGAAACACAAGAGAAGGAAAACACCTACAATAACAAACCCAAAACATTTAAGAAAATGGGAATAGGAACATACATATCGATAATTACCTTGAATGTAAATGGATTAAATGCTCCCACCAAAAGACACAGACTGGCTGAATGGATACAAAAACAAGACCCATATATATGCTGTCTACAAGAGACCCACTTCAGACCTAGAGACACATACAGACTGAAAGTGAGGGGATGGAAAAAGATATTCCATGCAAATGGAAATCAAAAGAAAGCTGGAGTAGCAATTCTCATATCAGACAAAATAGACTTTAAAATAAAGAATATTATAAGAGACAAAGAAGGACACTATATAATGATCAAGGGATCGATCCAAGAGGAAGGTACAACAATTGTAAATATTTATGCACCCAACATAGGAGCACCTCAATACATAAGGCAAATACTAACAGCCATAAAAGGGGAAATTGACAGCAACACAATCATAGTAGGGGACTTTAACACCCCACTTTCACCAATGGACAGATCATCCAAAATGAAAATAAATAAGGAAACACAAGCTTTAAATGATACATTAAACAAGATGGACTTAATTGATATTTACAGGACATTCCACCCAAAAACAACAGAATACACATTTTTCTCAAGTGCGCATGGAACATTCTCCAGGATAGATCATATCTTGGGTCACAAATCAAGCCTTGGTAAATTTAAGAAAATTGAAATCGTATCAAGTATCTTTTCCGACAACAACGCTATGAGACTAGATATCAATTACAGGAAAAGATGTGTAAAAAATACAAACACATGGAGGCTACACAATACACTACTTAATAACGAATTGATCACTGAAGAAATCAAAGGGGAAATCAAAAAATACCTAGAAACAAATGACAATGGAGATACGACGACCCAAAACCTATGGGACGCAGCAAAAGCAGTGCTAAGAGGGAAGTTTATAGCAATACAAGCCTACCTCAAGAAACAGGAAACATCTCGAATAAACAACCTAGCCTTGCACCTAAAGCAATTAGAGAAAGAAGAACAAAAAAACCCCAAAGCTAGCAGAAGGAAAGAAATCATAAAGATCAGGTCAGAAATAAATGAAAAAGAAATGAAGGAAACAATAGCAAAAATCAATAAAACTAAAAGCTGGTTCTTTGAGAAGATAAACAAAATTGATAAATCATTAGCCAGACTCATCAAGAGAAAAAGGGAGAAGACTCAAATCAATAGAATTAGAAATGAAAAAGGAGAAGTAACCACTGACACTGCAGAAATACAAAAGATCATGAGAGATTACTACAAGCAACTCTACGCCAATAAAATGGACAACCTGGAAGAAATGGACAGATTCTTAGAAATGCACAAACTGCCGAGACTGAACCAGGAAGAAATAGAAAATATGAACAGACCATTCACAAGCACTGAAATTGAAACTGTGATTAAAAACCTTCCAACAAACAAAAGCCCAGGACCAGATGGCTTCACAGGTGAATTCTATCAAACATTTAGAGAAGACCTAACACCTATCCTTCTCAAACTCTTCCAAAATATTGCAGAGGGAGGAACACTCCCAAACTCATTCTACGAGGCCACCATCACCCTGATACCAAAACCAGACAAAGATGTCACAAAGAAAGAAAACTACAGGCCAATATCACTGATGAACATTGATGCAAAAATCCTCAACAAAATACTAGCAAACAGAATCCAACAGCACATTAAAAGGATCATACACCATGATCAAGTGGGGTTTATCCCAGGAATGCAAGCATTCTTCAATATACGTAAATCAATCAATGTGATACACCATATTAACAAATTGAAGGAGAAAAACCATATGATCATCTCAATAGATGCAGAGAAAGCTTTCGACAAAATTCAACACCCATTTATGATAAAAGCCCTGCAGAAAGTAGGCATAGAGGGAACTTTCCTCAACATAATAAAGGCCATATATGACAAACCCACAGCCAACATTGTCCTCAATGGTGAAAAACTGAAACCATTTCCACTAAGATCAGGAACAAGACAAGGTTGCCCACTCTCACCACTATTATTCAACATAGTTTTGGAAGTGTTAGCCACAGCAATCAGAGAAGACAAAGAAATAAAAGGAATCCAAATTGGAAAAGAAGAAGTAAAGCTGTCACTGTTTGCAGATGACATGATACTATACATAGAGAATCCTAAAGATGCTACCAGAAAACTCCTAGAGCTAATCAATGAATTTGGTAAAGTAGCAGGATACAAAATTAATGCACAGAAATCTCTTGCATTTCTATACACTAATGACGAAAAATCTGAAAGTGAAATTAAGAAAACACTCCCGTTTACCATTGCAACAAAAAGAATAAAATATCTAGGAATAAACCTACCTAAGGAGACAAAAGACCTGTATGCAGAAAATTATAAGACACTGATGAAAGAAATTAAAGATGATACAAATAGATGGAAAGATATACCATGTTCCTGGATTGGAAGAATCAACATTGTGAAAATGACTCTACCACCCAAAGCAATCTACAGATTCAATGCAATCCCTATCAAACTACCACTGGCATTTTTCACAGAACTAGAACAAAAAATTTCACAATTTGTATGGAAACACAAAAGACCCCGAATAGCCAAAGCAATCTTGAGAACGAAAAATGGAGCTGGGGGAATCAGGCTCCCTGACTTCAGACTATATTACAAAGCTACAGTAATCAAGACAGTTTGGTACTGGCACAAAAACAGAAATATTGATCAATGGAACAGGATAGAAAGCCCAGAGATAAACCCACGCACATATGGTCACCTTATCTTTGATAAAGGAGGCAAGCATATACAGTGGAGAAAAGACAGCCTCTTCAATAAGTGGTGCCGGGAAAATTGGACAGATACATGTAAAAGTATGAAATTAGAACACTCCCTGACACCATGCACAAAAATAAACTCAAAATGGATTAAAGACCTAAGTGTAAGACCAGACACTATCAAACTCTTAGAGGAAAACATAGGCAGAACACTCTATGACATACATCACAGCAAGATTCTTTTTGACCCAGCTCCCAGAGAAATGGAAATAAGAACACAAATAAACAAATGGGACCTAATGAAACTTAAAAGCTTTTGCACAGCAAAGGAAACCATAAACAAGACCAAAAGACAACCATCAGAATGGGAGAAAATATTTGCAAATGAAGCAACTGACAAAGGATTAATCTCCAAGATTTACAAGCAGCTCATGCAGCTCAATAACAAAAAAACGAACAACCCAATCCAAAAATGGGCAGAAGACCTAAATAGACATTTCTCCAAAGAAGATATACAGATGGCCTACAGACACATGAAAGAATGCTCAACATCATTAATCATTAGAGAAATGCAAATCAAAACTACAATGAGATATCATCTCACACCGGTCAGAATGGCCATCATCAAAAAATCTAGAAACAATAAATGCTGGAGAGGCTGTGGAGGAAAGGGAACTCTCTTGCACTGTTGGTGGGAATGTAAATTGATACAGCCACTATGGAGAACAGTATGGAGGTTCCTTAAAAAACTACAAATAGAACTACCATACGATCCAGCAATCCCGGTACTGGGCATATACCCTGAGAAAACCATATTTCAAAAAGAGTCATGTACCAAAATGTTCATTGCAGCTCTATTTACAATAGCCAGGACATGGAAGCAACCTAAATGTCCATCGACAGATGAATGGATAAAGAAGATGTGGCACATATATACAATGGAATATTACTCAGCCATAAAAAGAAATGAAATGGAGGTATTTGTAATGAGGTGGATGGAGTTAGAGTCTGTCATACAGAGTGAAGTAAGTCAGAAAGAGAAAAACAAATACAGTATGCTAACACATATATACGGAATCTAAGGGAAAAAAAAGCCATGAAGAACCTAGTGGCAAGACGGGAATAAAGACACAGACCTACTAGAGAATGGACTTGAGGATATGGGGAGGGGGTGGGGTGAGATGTGACAGGGTGAGAGAGTGTCATGGACATATATACAGTACCAAATGTAAAATAGATAGCTAGTGGGAAGCAGACGCATAGCACAGGGAGATCAGCTCGGTGCTTTGTGACCACCTAGAGGGGTGGGATGGGGAGGGTGGGAGGGAGGGAGATGCAAGAGGGAAGAGATATGGGAACATATTGTATATGTATAACTGATTAACTTTGTTATAAAGCAGAAGCTAACACACCATTGTAAGGCAATTATACTTCAATAAAGATGTTTAAAAAAAAAAAAAAAAAGAGTTCTCCCTTGAATGGTGAACTTATTAGTGATTTTAAAAACTGGACTTTTTGCTCACTTATACTAATTTTTTAAAAAAATTATACTTATTTATACAAGTTACATAAAATACTAAGCTTCCTGGACTTTTCTATATGGGACGATTCTTTAGTTTGTCATGACGTATATATGGATATATATATATATATATATATATATATATATATATATATATATATATATATATATATAAAAAATACATCAGCTCCAGTGTGTCAGCAACAATATCTTTTTTTTCTCATCTTATTCTGAACATCAAGTATAGTGCCTGACATATAGTAAGGATTTAGTACATATATATCTTTATTGTGGAAAAATATACACAACTTGAATTACAATTTTAACCATTATTAAGTGTATGGTTCTGTGGCATTAAGTACGTTTACACTGCTCTGCAACCATCACCACCATCCATTTCCAGAGCTTCTTCATCTCCCCAAAGTGACCATCTGCACCATTAAACACTAACTCCTCATTCCCCTTTTTCCAGTTCCTGGAAACCCCATCCTATGTTCTTTCTCTAATGACTTCGTCAGTACCTATTTTTAAATGAATAATTTGAATGAATGAATCTGTCAGTAAAATCTTGAGTCCAAATCTGTCCTCGAACCCCCTCCCCCCAACCCTACTGGCTCTACTTCTGTTTCTGTAACACTTCCTTTCCTCAGCTGTTAAAATAAGGAGGTTGGCTTCAGTAAATACTCATGTCCTTTTTTGCTCTTAACACTTCTTTTGAAACTTTGTAACAAGACAACAGCTATAAAAGGCAGCTTCTTCTTAGTAACTCTCTAAACATATGTTATAAACACACAGCTCTGGAACCATGTGAGTAAAGTTCTTGCCTAAAAATAGGGAGATGAACTAGTTGTACTAGCTGAGAGCATTCCAGACCTATGATTTAGGCTTAAATTTGTCTAACAGGCAAAGTGGAGCCAGGTGTGCTGAATCAATTAGCAATCACCAAAGTGACAAGGAAGCAGATTTCTGCTCAGGAGAAATAAAAACCACCTTCAATAGGAAACGAGCTTCTGTGTGAAGCACTAATTTCCTAACACTGGGGTTCAATCAAAATTCTACATCCCATGACCGAGGATGTGCTACAGCATAATCACAGTTGGTGCCGAGCTGGACTAGCTGTCCTCTCTCTCATTCAATTCACATTCATGCCTAAAAGCCCTTCGGTACTCGGATACACCTGGAAATACTGAAATGAAGAAGATGCGGTCTGAGCTCTCAAAAGCCAGCAATACGTGTGTCTGTGTAAGTCAGGGGGCTCCTCTTTTGCTTCACACTCAGAGTAGTTTGTATATTGTGTTGTCCTGTCCCCATTTCCAAAAGGCATGTCGTGCGATGGAAGGATTTAGATCTCAGCTTTGTCGCCATGTGCAAGTCACCTTACCTCACTGAGCCTCAGTTTCTTCATCTGTACAATGGGAATGTGAAGACGATCACTTAATGTGTCTAGCAGGGTATCTGGTAGACAGTAGGCTCTGAATACTTTGAATCTTTTCCCAGACAACTGAGATGGCGTTCCCAGAAAGTATTTTAATATATCAACAGACCACAGCCAAAGCCCTAAATCAAACCCACACACAACTGAAAACTGCCTGCTCCATCTCTCACCCTTTTCTTCAGAGACGAGAAGAAAAAACACATGCGTGACCCTCACCCAGTGGTAGCCAAGAGCAGCTTATCTGCTCTGCATGGCTAGGTCTGGAACAAGGAGGCTCAGACTTCTGCTTCCTGGCCTCCTGTGCTCGAGCTCTGATTCCAGGGCCAGTGCTGCCAACCTCTGCCTAGATCCTGAGGGGGCACAGAACCGTGGAGGTCTGCCCCGTGTGGTGTGTCTTGGCGTGGCTTTTCAGCATTGTGCGACCCAACTGGATCTGACCCGTCAGGTGACAAAGACACATGCACAGCCCTACCAGTTCGAAAGTCAGGAGAGGGGTATAGGTTTAAATGCAGGTGGTTTGAAGGAGGGATGTTTAATAAAGGCTTTGATTTAATCTTGAAGAAAAAAAAAAAGATCTAATGACTATGTAACATAGTGTTCAATTACCAAGCATGGTTCCCTCAGGTCAGGACTTCCTTAGAACTCACAGGATAGTAGTCTTGGAATAACCAGAGGGTGGTAAGAAAGTCTTCTGGGAAATTGGGTCACCAGGAAAGAGAAAAGAGTTGAAAGAGAGAGCTTCAAACTTTATGACATCATCTAACAATCTGGATCCCACTATCCTGAGAAATGTAACCTTGTAGTTTTCAGTTATATAATCAGTGAATTCCTTTCGTTGCTTAAGACTGAAGTGAGTTTTTTATTACTTGCAACCAAAAGATTTCTGAACAATACAGTGATCCCCATTATCCCTATCTTAGACAGGAAGAAACAGGCTCAGAAAGAAGTGACTTGCCCAGGGAATATCAGGCTAACATGAGATTTCAGCAAATCTCACTGACACTCAAGTCTATGCCTGGTTTATTGTTAGCAGTAATTCGTATTGGAATTGCAATTTTGAAATTGCTTTGGGTATATTTTAGGATAAAAAATATATATAAATACACTGTTATTAGAAAGCAAGCTTTTCAGTCAAAGAAAAATGAGATCTACATGTAAAAGTTAAGAAATAAGCCAATAATTGTAAATTTGAATTGGAATTATCAATGTGAACTCATCATTTAAAAACTATATTATTAGCACTGTTTGCAGAAAGGGAGTAGAAGCAATGAAACCCCAGGAGCGATGAGCACATCTAATGCAGCTATTTATTATCTAGATATCTATTGATCTATTGATCTCTTAACCTATCTAAAGAGAAAGAGAGTCAGAGAAAGCAAATATGGCGAAAGGTGAAATTTTCTGTTCGTTTGAACATTTTCATGGTTATACGTTAAAGAAAAAAATTAAATCTTAGCACGCTCCTTTCTCTATCTCCCATTCCCTTTTCCTCTCTCTGAGAACAGGAGAGACCAAGGCACTGAACACTTCAATGACTTAACTGAAAGTAGGCTGCAGACAAAAGGCCTTTATCAAGTCCACCTCAGGCAACCACTGGTCCAAAACACAACGGGTTGTTCAGCACATTCAGAAGAGCTCAGTATAGTGCTGCCAGTTTTCTTTGTTCCTTCTTGCTTTCCCCAAGGCCAGCATAAATAAACATCAGCCAGTTGTGGTTCTATTTGCAACAACATTTTAAAAAGTTCAGGTTGAATAAATATGGAAACAGTTTTATACTTCTGAAACTCTGGGGAAAAAAATATCCCAAACTTGGAATATTCTCCAAATATGCATAAGGATTCAGATTTAATTTTCATTATGTTTTTTAAAAGGGTACTATCCAGAGAATGACTACTATGTGCTAGGCATCGTGCCAGATACTCTACAGATGTAATCCTCATTTATTTCACTCACCTGTCAACCTTACATATTACTTCCCCTCCTTTTACTACTGACGTAAGTGAGACACAGAGAGGTTGAAGAACTCAACCCAGATCACACTGCTGATAAGGTAGACCCTGGATTGCTGCCAGGTATGGCTGGCTCCAGACCCCAGGCAGCCTCTGTGCACTTGAATACAGCTTTGAATGTACTTCAACTGCCTCTACTCTTATTCTCCTAAAATTCTTGTTTTTATTTCTGTCTCTTTCTGCATGAAGAATCCTAATAACCATTGTGGGTGTTTAGTAATGTAACCAATGATTTCAACATTTCAGCTTCTGGTGTAAAATTATTATAGCAAGTAGGTAAATGAGTGTGAATGAATGGAAATGAAACAGCAGGTTTTGCCACAAGTCACTGCAGAAACCAGGTCATTATATTTAATGGAAAATTACTTTTTGTGTTGTAACCAGTTTGAAATTAACCTCTGCCTTGGTCACAAAGAAGTCTTGCATGCCAGAGAGAAACTTACAAGAAAGTGATGTGACTAAAATGCAGCCAATGGGAAGAATGCTGGATTAGGAGTGAGAAGGTTGGTGTCTTCATTTATAAATTGAGGTGGATAGCAGGTGGTGGTAGTGGTGAATATGGCTTCTAAGATCTGTTTTAATAAGACACTTGGATGCTGAAGAAACACATGACTTTGGATAGACACCGGTCAGCACTTGAAATCCAAATCTATTCATACTACTTGTGTCAACTTGGGCAAATTACCTAGCTTCTCTGAACCTTAGTGCCCTCATCTGTAACTTCATTCTTTTGGAGGGAGAACTAAGTAAGACCCTGGTACCCTGCCTGGCACCTAGTGATGCTTAATAAATGATTCTTCCTCTCCAGTTCAAAGATTCTGTTCTCTAAATTGTTTGTGATCATTACATTTTGAATTGTAGCCTCCCCAAATTCATAGGTTGAAGTCCCACACCTCATGACTTTAGAATATGACCTTATTTGGAAATACAGTTGACCCTTAAACAAAGTGTAGATTAGGGGCACCAACCCCTGACTTCCCCCCCTACCCCTGTGTGGTAGAAAAATCCATGTATAACTTAACAGTCAGCCCTCTGTATCTGCAGTTCTGCATCTGCGGATTCACCAACCATAGATTGTACTGTAGTATGTATTTATTGAAAAAATCTGCATATAAGTGGACCCACGCAGTTCAGACCCATGTTGTTCAAGGGTCAACTATAGTCCTAAAACTTAAGGACTTCAGAATGCAACCTTATTTGGAAATAGTGTCATTACTGAGGTAATTAGTTAAAATTATGGCATGCTAGAATAGGGTGTGCCTCTAATCCAATATGACTAGTGTCCTTATGAAAAGGGGAAATGTGGACACAGACACATGCACTGAATGCCTTGTGAACATGAAGCAGAGATCCAGGTGATGTGTCTAAAAGCCAAGGAACACCCAAGACTGCCAACAAACCACCAGAAACCAGGAGAGAAGCCTGGTGCAGATCCTTTCTCACAGTGGTCAGAAGAAGTCAATCCTGCCAAAACTTGGATCTCAGACTTCTAGCCTTTACGAGACAATAAATTTCCATTTAAACCTCTCCGTTGTGGTAATTTGTTATAGCAGCCCCAGGAAAGAAATACAGCAACCTCCTTATTTTATCTCCAGATCCCTTTGTTTGAGGAGTTTGCCGAGAGGATGCAGTAGTGAAACAACAAAATCTTAGGTATCTAGCCCCATCTCCACTCCCTCATTGAGACTCAATTTTCCTATCTGTAAAATGAGGGGCAAGATGGGCCCCTGCCAGCTTTGCTCCGCTTTTCAAGGCAGGATAGCAAAGCCTTTAGTTTTCCTATTACTGCCAGACCTTGCTACTTGAATCAGAAGCTGAGTGTGGTGCAGCGCCGTGCAATTTATAACAGCGTCTATCCAATTATTTCCCATTTAGTGCTGTGCGGCATTTCCCCAAATAAACACCACCAAACCACTGAGGTGGTGGGCTGAGCTCTCTGAGTACCAGGATCAATTGTTTCTCTTACACTAATTGGCCCCATGATTTGTTAGGCTGTTGCCTTGGAAAATGAACTGTCAGGAAAAGAAATCAGCACAAAATTGCCTTTTTCGTTGAAAATACACAAAACACTATCCTGCAGCCAACTCCTCCAACTCACCATTGGGTTTCAGAGGGCAAAATTGACACGAACTAAGAAATTCTAACCCTCGGCTCTATCATTTTCCAGTTAGAGATGAGAAACTGAGACTCAGAGGGCTTAAGCAACTTGCCCAATCAATGTTCAGTCAGCGGTGAAGATCAGAGCTGGTGCCAAAAGTCGGCGTGATGGCAGCAAACTTCACGCCCATTTTATCGCGTCGGGGTGCCTCCTGAAGGGCAGCGATCGGCAGGTTCTGCCCAGCTCTTTGCTCTCTTATCCCTTCGTCCCATCCTCCCGCCATCTATCTCTGTGCCAGGCTCAGAGGGAGCAGTACTCAAGTGAGGACAGCTGTACGGAGGCCTGGCTCGGTCACTTCGTGCTTCCTGCCCCCAAATACCTGCTGGCCCAGCTCCGACTTAGTTCCATGACTCCGTTCTAGTAACGGAGCATTTCCCTTGACCCAGAAACTCCGTGGCAGGCACTGTGCTGGGAATACAAGGGCAGGATCCTTGCCCTTGGGGAGCTCATAGTCTCTGGGGAGACAGGGCGTTCGTTCGGTGCCTTTCTTTAATGTTTTCAAAGAAACCCATTCCCTTTCTTTCTAACGCATACCACAGTCTGTAATTATCCCTTCACGGGCATGACCGCCTGGTTAATATCTGTATCTTCCATTAGTCTGTGAAGACCAGGGAAGCAGTCCCCGTGTCAGGTCCTGGTCACCACCGCATCCCCAGCACCCGACGCAGGCAGCGGCTGACACTTTGTAGGGGCTCAGTCACCATTTGCTGACTGAATAAAAGAACGTTGTGTTCATGTCATAATAAAGGTAAGAACAGGGTAGGAATGCAGGCCTGAATGGACTAGATTAGTAGGAGCTGACTAGGTAAAAATCGGTGCTCCTAGGGTTGGTAGGGATGAAGATGTTCCATCCAGGACCCTAATTTACCCTCCCCCCGCCCCCTTTCCCCTTCGGTACCATAAGTTTGTTTTCAAGGTCTGTGAGTCGGTTTCTGTTTTGTAAGTAAGTTCATTTGTATCGTTTTTTTCAGATTCCACATATAAGTGATATCACATGATATTTGTCTTTAGAGTTTGGGATTAACATCTACACACTACTATACATAAAATAATCAACAAGGGCCTACCGTATAGCACAGGGAACTCTACTCAATATTCTGTAATAACCCATGTGGGAAAAGAATCTGAAAAAGAATGGATATCTGTATATGTATAACTGAATCACTTTGCTGTATACCTGAAATGAACACAACATTGTAAATCAACTATACTCCAATATAAAATAAAAATTAAATTCAAAATTAAAAAAAAGATGTTCCATCCAGAGGGATACCAAAGAGATGTGATGCTATCAAATTGCATGTTATATATAGGGAACCGCAATCCGTTTGGGATGATTAACCCGTACAACGCTCGCAGAGAGTGGCAGTGTGAGAAGATAGGCCACGGCCAGGGGATGCAGGCTTTTGAAGGCCAGGTTAAAACACTGGGGTGGTTGAAATTGTCAGCAGCTTTCTACCTGACTCTGCTGTTAACCTGAGTGCAGTTGACCCTTTCAGCAGGCTGCAAAGGGAGTGCATCTTCCGGCTGGAGAAGGACAGGGAGCTGAGCAGCCCCTCCCTGCCGGGGGCCATCAGGATAGGAGCCAAGGGGATGCACAGCCGAAGCATCCGGGAAGGAGGCTCACAGGTGACAGATGGTTTTACAGGTGAACCGCCTGTCCTGCTGGAGAGGAGGCCCCGAGGGCCCTGGCCAGACTGCAGACTGGGCTTCTGCCCTGGGCTGTAAAAGCATAAGACTCTCTGATCTGGGGACAGTCTGGCAAAAAGTGTCTGTGAGCCGAAGATGGATCCTACCTTCATCCACCCCTGCTCCCCGCCCACAATCCACGATCCACAGATGACAGGGGTTCTGTCTTACAAAAAAAACCTGGATGGCGGTGCTGGTAGCGGCAGTGATGATGGCGGGGTGCCGCTTTGTTTCACTGGCTGCACTGGTGGTTTTTGGAGACAACTGGATATGCTCCCAACCTCATAGCATGAGGCTCTGTGTTACCTCCTGGTGAAGTCCATGCATAAGCACGGTCTGTGTGCCGGGGTCAGATGGGTCTGGAACATTCCTAGGCTCCACCATTTTCTTTGACCTTGGGGAAGTTGTGGACTGTACCAGGCCTCGGGGCGCCCATTCGGGAGATGCTGGCGGATGTAAGCGATGGGGGATGTGGGAGGGCCAGGAAGCACACCGGGCAAGAGCTGAACAGCCTGGATTCTCATATCACAGACAGCGGCTGAAGGCCACTGCGAGGTAGCTGCTGTGGCAGCACAGGGCACAAGAAAGGCACGTGGTCTGAGGCAGCTCCTGCCCTCCCCAAGCACGTGGTCTGGAGGGCACAGCCGGGGCCCAGACAATTGCAAGCAGGTGTGGCACCTTCTTAGCGACGCCGAGATCTGCAGATGCCGAGACCTACCGGTAGGGGCAGTTAACCCCACGGGGCAGGCTGCCAGGACAAGGAGGCAATAGAGCTGGCTAGCAAAAGACAAGGCAGGAGAGGGGAGCAGCGTGCAAACACCAGAGCTGAATAGGTGGCTTCAGGGAATTCTAAGGGGTTCTGGGGTTGAGGGGTCAGGGGCTGTGGGTACGAGGTCATCTGCCTGGCCCTTCCGTGCACTCTTCCCAGAGCAACCTCCCAGTGTCATCCGAAGGAGACAGAGGCCGGCGGGGCCAAAATGTGGAGGCCTGTCATGTCGCTTTGAGGATTCTACTGCGATCCCAGGGCTGAGCCACTGAAGAACTGGTGCCGGGACTCCTGACGGGTTCCCGTCCCCAGCTGGGTTAGCTAGCCGCCTCTGTGCTCCCTGAACCTCTTGGCTGCTGTTCCTGTGCTCGAAATACTTGCTCTTCTGACTTGCAATGACCTGTTATCTGTGCACCTATCTGTAACCTGTCTGGCTGTCCATTCGTGAATCTGCATGAGGATAAGAACAGCAGTGACTTGCCCAGAGCAGAACTGGCGCGAGGATCCCGTAGACCAGCAATGGAAAGTAGAATGAACTAGTGACAAAGACTCCTTGCCCAAACTCTAGCCACGCTCCTCTGAGCCCCCTGCTCGACTAGACCTCAACCGTGGCCAATAAAGACTTGAACAAAACACTAGCATCGTTTCTGACAGCTCAAGGCCACATCCCTAATGGCCCGTGCACCCCTCCAAGTCCCTGCCTAAGATAACTCAAGGCTTCCAAAAGAATTTACTGTTTGTCCCAGCCAACACCTGGAGATAGGACTGGTCTCCCAGTCTCTGTGGGAGGCTGGAGCCCAAGCTTGGATAAGCGCCGGTTATCAAATCCACATGAATTTCACATGGGCTAACCCCCATTTCCTGTTTTTTGTAACGTTTTACTCCCTGACTCTATACAGTCGCCACTCATCATCCCCCCCATTCCCTCATTCTCCCCTTCAAACCCTAGGCACCTCTGCAGAAATTGGAAAGAAGCTCAGTTCTTTCCCCTACTGTCAGGAGTTCCTGAATAAAATCTGTTTTCACTACTGTCACATCCAGCTGTGTTTCTCTTTGTCGCTATACAGGCGATGACAATCTCCACCTGCAGTGCAAAGCCCAGGCCCTGGGCTAAGTGCGTTAGCCACGACCTCGTTTATTATGGCCCTGGAGCGGGAGGCATTCTGGGTGGAGAACAGGGAGGGTATAACTAAGTAGTTAAGAGCCCAGGCTCTGGAGCCAGAGATCAAGACAGGGCCTTTCTATTCACGAGCGGTAAACCCCGGGCTAGGCACTAACCCTTTCTGTGACCTGGCTTTTTCACCTGGATCCTGGGTATAACCATCTCCACCTCTCAGACTTGTTATGAGAACCGTATGAATCTCTCACACACACACACACACACACGCAGGCATGTTGAGCCCAGAGCACCATAAGGGCTTAATAAATCTGCCACTGTTACTTCAAAGTCATTCAAAGCGTATCCCGTGAGGGAATATCTTCTCTGTTTATGCAAAATATACGCCCTCGCCTAGCACAAATCCCGGTGCACAGTCAATGCTTAATAAGTATTTGTTGAGTAAATGACTCAAGGTTGAACTGCTCATCCTCGCTCTGTTATTCACTCCTACATGCTTTCCAGCCTGGTCCCAGAAGTGCGAGGCCACCCCTGGCTTGTGTCTGCACAGGAGCACGGGCGGGACCCTTGAGTGCACCTACACACAGCATGTAATTGCATATCTTATAACACGAGGCAGATGAGGATGGGAATGAGTGCCTGTGACACCCAGTTGACTCCCAGAGTGGGTCCAGAGCAGAGGCGGCCAGAAGAAACCCTTAACACCTCCGGTCTCAACTGAGTAGAAGCAAAACTTGGCTTGAGACTGCTCCATTTCGTTCTTCCTCTGTGTATCAGAATAGAATGAGGGGACAAAGTGATAGGAGTTGTCAAGTTTTGAAATGAATAATAAGATGTCTTTCGAGTGAGGCATATCAAAGAGATGAGCTAAAAATATAGCTCCGAAAACATCTGGGAAGCAGAAGGATAAGCGAGACGCCTTTAATTGCCACAGAACAAAGACCGCTGCTGAAGGGAATGGTTCCCCCACCAGTTGCACCTGCAGCAGGTAAGCAAAGGAATGAAAATACGGAGCGTTTATCCTGAATGCCCTCTCCCCACTTTAGGAAATTAATTCCAAAAAGTAGGCATCTAGAAATTTCGCATCATGTGGATGTGAGAGGAAATAGCAAAGGGGCTCAGCCAGTGGGAAACGAGGGTATGTTTTGGAGCACCTCCTACCAGCCTGACGCTTTTCTTATAGGATCAAATTTAATTCTCACGACAAGTCAATGAGGAAGGTTTTATTATCAGTTATTTGACAGAGAAGGACACTGAGGAGAGAGGTGAAGTTGCAGGCTTAGGTTCAAACAGCTAGAAGGTGGAAGTCCTGGGATTGGACACCCACCCCGCTCCAACTGTCTAATCCCCAAATCCAAGACCACGATAATATGCTGCTTCTTACACATTTCCTTTGTTAAGTGTCCTCTACTTGAAGTATGTCTTCTAACAAACTGATAAACTCTCTCTCCGTCTATCCATCCATCCATCCATTCACCCACCCTCCCTCCCTCCCCACCTCCATTCTGCCCTGTTTTGAAAAAAAGAGTCCCCATTGTTTTTGCAGGTCCAAAGCATATAAGGCAAGCACCTCATTTTATCATTCAAAGCTCTTTGACATCTAACAGTTAATATCTACTTCATACTTAGAAGGGCTAAGAGCTTTATAGCTTTTAAAGCTCCACCTAATGTATTATCCCATTCATTATCTTGTTTCATTACCCTCATGACATAATGAGGACATTACATAGCCCAGAGAGGTTAAGTAATCTGCCCCAAGTCACATTTAGTAAGCAGCAGATCTGAAGCAGGTCACCCTTGAAGACCTTCTGAATCCTACATCCAAGCTCCTTCTGTATCATCTTGATAGAAACAGTAAGTGCAGAGGTTAGGAATATGGGCACTGGGACAAGGCTGCCGGGTTCAAATCTTGGCTCTGCCACTTACTAGCTGTGTGGCCTTGGGTAAACATGTATGCCCTCTGTGTCTGAGTTTGCTCATCTATAAAATGAGCCTCAGGATGGTTCCTACACCTCAAGGAGTTGTGATGATTAAGTAGGGTATAATACTCAATACACTCAAAAGAGTGTCTTGCATCTAGTGAACATTATGTAAGTATTAGGTTTTTATTTGCTTTGATTCTTGTCTTCTTGTTTCTTTTTGAATATGTACCTGCTCTTATGGTGGGAAGTCCTCCCCCAGTTGAGAGCATCATGTAACTGGCCCAACGCTCCCCAGTTATGAAGTGGAAGAGTTAGGATTTGAACCGAGGCCTGTCTGACTCTTTCGGATGTATCAATGAAGACTCTCACTGGCATTCTTCTCTTTCTGAAGCATGGGGTTAGATGCAGAAAAGGAACTGGGCTGAGTCTCTCTATCCTGGCCTAGAATAAGGAAGTGTACCTCCTGGAGGGTATCACACCATTGTAAGGACACACTCTCAGGGGCACATGACTCATCACCACTGTATATATGACTTTGTTCATTCAACAGAATTATTCATTGAGTAATTGCTAGGTTTCAAGCACTGCCCTGGAAGCTAGGGACACAATGCGGAAACAGACACTGCCCCTGCTCCTCCTGAGTTCAAGGTCTAGTGGGAAGCCGTGCAAGAGCAACAGCAATGAGCTGTGCCAGATGCCCTGAGGGGGAAGTACAGGGTGACTAATGGGGATCCCCTGGGAGATGCCTTTGACCCGTATAGGGGTGGGGTAAGCCCTCAGTACCTGCATTCTGAGACTAAAGACAAGCATTTAGAAACCATAAAATTTAGTTTCCCAACCTTAAAAAAAAAAAAAAAAAAAATCCCTCCAAGGCTTCCCTTTCCCAGACACAAAATGAAGTAGTCTGTTTCTGGTTCAGGAAAGGAGTGACGAATGACTGAGAGGGAGTGGAGGGGGCTTCACTCATGTCATTCCCAGAAGGAGAGGAAAAACAGGTACAAGGTGTGAGGAGATCATGCAAAGAGCCAGACAGAGCTAGGCGCTCATAGCCACTCTGCCAGTGCATGGCTGTGTCCAGGCTGTTCTTTCTCTGGCTGATTCCAGAGCTGGTAAGCAGCACAGATGCCATAAGCGAGACAGAGGTTCAGGGAGAGGTAGGTGGATCCCCAACGCCTCCCTCTTTGCATCATGGTGGCGTGCCCAAGATTCAGAGTCTGGGCACCTCGCACTGCTCAAATGGTGTTGTCCCTTGTTGGCTCTGAGGCTTCTTAGCACAGAAACAACATACATCCAATGCTCAGTGGACCTAATTCCAGACTCACGCCTGGGATCCAGGCCTTGAAATCATTTTGTGCCAGCACTGGAGCAATCTCTCCTTATCTAACTTACAATGGGAGACCTGGCCTTAGTTTCCTCATCAACAAAATGGGGATAGTAAAACACCTTCCTTGCAGGGTGACTATGAGAAATAAAATGGATATTGCATATAAAACACATTATCAGGCTCATAACAAGCATCCAATCAATGGACGGTGGTGAGTGAATCCCAGTCTTCCAATAACCAGTATGACATTAGGCAATAATTTTGCTTCTGGGTGCCTCAGTTTCTTGATCTGTAAAATGGGGACTAATAAACGTCACACCATAAACTTGTGAGTTAAATGAGATGATTTCTGTAAGAACCTAGGAGAGGGCTCAGAATGTCAGGTGGACTCAACTGCTAAGAATCTAGATGACATCTTCAAAACTTTTCCTTTTTTTTCCATTTGAGTATAGTTTCTTTCACTTGTTCATTACTTTTTCACCCCTTCAGTAATATTTATGGAGTCCCTGCTCTCAGGCAGGCACACAGCAGGGCAGCTTTGGCTGTCTGTGTCTCTTCTACTTTCAGCAGCTACTTTCACAGGAGGGACAGAGCCCAACCTCAGCTTGCAAACCTTTACAGCATCCACCCTTCCTCATGAGTCTGAGCAATTCTAGCAGCAAAATCCAAATCTCTTTGCTCCTTTCACCTATATACATGGAGATTTGTTTTTTAGATGTACCTTCTCAGCTGCCTGTCTACAAAGGTCAGAGGGCCTGAGGTCAGAGGGGTTATACGTAGGAGGAGAAGGGGGGATTTTGGATGCAGTCCTGCTGGAGTCGGCCAGTCCCATCCTAGATTTCCATTACATATTCACTTCTTTAGGACGGGCAGGATTTCATTTTGATCAATTTGATATGTCTCCTAAAATTATTAGGAAACCGGTATCACAGAGTGTCTCCTGTGGGTAGCTCTCCTTGATCAGGTCCTGAAGGACCTCATTGCTGCCTGTGTGCAATCCTGTCTTTTGTGCCCATATCACACCAGGATCACTGGATGCAAATTCCCACAAAGCCAGGCTGGGTGTAAGTCAGGAGACAGAGCGTGGTGGATTTAGTTTCTGGGAAAGTAGCCCTGCCCTCCTTCTATACCACAGAAAAGTACCTTCCAACCACCCTGGCTGACACTGTTGACAGCCTTAATGCCTTCATCGCGTGCTTTGCATTATTCGTGCTCTTCATCTTACCTACCTGATTTTCCTCGATTTTCACCGATTAGTGGCTTCCTGTTAAAAGCCCTTCTTTGGCTACAGCTTTCCAAGACTGACCTATAATTTCTCCATATACTAAAATTCACTCTCCCTCAGGCTCAGCTGATTTGGTTGGCTCTGAGGAAACTCTTGTACCCATGCACTGAGTTTACCCTGAATGTTTCAGCAAGGCAAGGACACAGGACAGGATTCCACCTAGAGCTGAGAAAATTCAGCATTAGCCTCCAATGACTCTTCAGAGTGAGTGGGACTCACTGAGGCAAGAGTCTTGGTCTCTTTAGAAAGCCTTGCTGGTTTGTCCGTCTGGCCTTGGTTTGCCTGCCCTTGGTTCTGTCTTCCTACTTTCAACAACATGGACTGAGGCCCTTGAAGCTGGGGATACCTTACCCTGGACCAGAGAGATGGAGGAAGCAGGTCCCCAGTCCTGTCTTGCAAGTGTATAGTTATCACCAATGTTCGTCCACTATTTCCCAGCAGCCTGGATTTGGCAGGAAATTTCTCTCTCCTAGTCTCAGTTGCATTTTAGAGGTAAGGATAAATGAGATCATATATGTAAAGTATCCACCCTGATGGCTGGCACAGAGCAGAGTCTCAGCGTATTTTATTACAGTCAAGAAAGAGGACATTCAAAGCTGGGTGGAAACCTGCTTGAATAAAAGTATGGAGGTCGATTTGGAGGAGAAAACCCCGGGATGTGAGTAATGAGAGTAGGGTTAATAACAGTGGGAGGTGAGGTGGAACTACTCTGGTCAAAAACAAATAAAAGAGGGCCTCAGTTGCCAGGAGGAGAATTTGGGACTTGATATACCAGGGATAGGAGTCTAATGTAATTTGTGAAATAAATGAAAGCAAAGCCCTCATAAAAAATCACTGCAGAGACAGGGAGGAATAATGCCTCCTAACACAATAAATACGGTGGCGATGATAACAGTAAAGATAAAGATGAGAATGACAGTAATCACACCAATCACAGCTGATACTATTGACTGAGTGTTTTCTTCTTGCCACTTGCCATGCTAAGAACTTTTAGGCGCTATCTTATTTCAGCCTCATAACCAGCCTATGGGAGAGATGTTATTATTGTCTCCAGTTAATTGATGAGGAAACTGAAGCAAAGAGAGGTCGTCCTTTGCCCAAGATCAGCCAGCTGGAAAGGCAGTGGAGCTGGGCTTCACACCCAGGCCTTTCTAACTGCAGAGCCTGTGGGTTTTCCAAATCCACAAAGCACACCAATAGCCTACTTGAACTTCTCTGCTTAAAAGCTTACTGCACATTCTCTCCTGGCTCTTCTCAGAGAACTGCTTTCTGAAATGCCTAAAATAAACGCACACAAGTCCAATAATGGATACCTCCACTGCAGGAGATAGACTTAAACTCCCTATTTCAAGCAAAGGAAATTAAAGAAAACATCCAGCAAAAGAAAATTGAAATGTCCCAGCAATATCTGACATAGCAATAAGCCTGTAAGTTTCTGCTCCACACCCCTGTCTACCCTGAGAGCTGCATTTTTCATGTCTCCCCAGGGCCTTGAAGTCCATGGGCCCTGGTAAACTCAGTTCATAGATCACCTCCTCACAGAAGCCTCCCTGACCACCCCAGTTAAAGTTGCCCCCTTCAGTTCAACCCTACCATGTCACCCTTTTTTGTGGGCTTCATAATATTACTCTGAAATTAATTTGTTCCCTTATTTATGTCTTTATATATTGTCTTGCCTGTCTTGCTTACCACTATATCCACAGTGCCTAGAACCTGGCATAGAGTAACTGATCGATAAACATTCATAGAACAAATAAAACTCCTACTCATCCGCCAAGGCCCTGTTCAACTTCCCCCGAAGCTAGGATTGGTGTCCCTCTTTCTGGGCTCCCATAACACTCCCCTTATCTATCAGCCCTTACCATATTGTATTATAATTCTAGGTTTTTCTTGTCCATTTCTCCAGCTAGATCCTGGCCCCAAGAAGGTAGGGATGATGGAGACTTCTAATTATTATATCCTCAGTACCCAGACTAGAATCTAGCAATGAATAGGTGGTAGGAAAATGTCTGTTGAATAAATAGGCTGATGGATGAATGGATGGATACATTAATAAAGGAAATAAAAAAAAGAATGATTTTTTTTTTCAGTTGTAAAAACTAAAATTTATAAGCACTGCCTGAAATACTGTACCCTCAAAAGCCTATGGTTTAATATATTAAACATATGCTAGGTTAACCATGAAATCTCAATGGCTTGTTACAACTAAGGTTCATCTTTGATTCAAGCTACATGTCCAACCTGGGTTGGCAGGGACTCTGATTACAGAGTCCCACTGGGCCCAGGTTGATGGATGCTTCCCAATCATACCCTATGGCCTTATAGTTGTCAAAGTAGGAGAAGAAGGAGCATCTGATGCTTATGAGATGGGCCTAGAAGTGATGTATGTCACTTCAGTTCATAGCCAGATTTAGTCATGTGGGTCCTAACTGCAGGGGCTGGAAATGTGGAGGAGCCACGGCTATGAGGGGGGGAGCAAATCTCTTCCACACCTGAGGATCACATAACTCCTAAAAGTCATGCTAAGCACTAAGGCGTCCATGCGCTCCAGGTTTTGGGACATGTCACCCAAACTGCTTTAAGTATTAGTACATCATTGTTTAATTTTTATTTGTTTATCAAAAACATGGTTAACTACCAATTGGAGCTTTATTTTTCTTGAATAAGTTGTAGAAGGTGACTTCATGGAGTTAATATAACTCCAATCAAAGCCAGGTAAAAATTCCATTCTGATTATACTTTACAACTTTATTAAAGGTAACTAGAGCTTCTCTCTTTTTGAAATAATAGCTCACATTTATTTACTGTCTACTTGGTGCCACTGTGGTTGGCCCTTTATTTATATAATATCTAATCCTCACAACACCCATGCAAAATAATATTATAACTCCAGTTTTAAAGATGAGGGAACTGAGGCTCATAGGGATTAAGATTCTTGACCAAGGTCACACAAATCATAAGAATTCAACTGGAATTTGAACTCAAGTTTATCTGAAAAAACTCTCAGAACCCATAATCATTTAACTAGAGTCCAGTGTATCTGGAGGACAGAGGAAGTAAACTGCTGAACTGATTCTTTCTACTATCCCTTTGACCTCTAACATCCTATGAAAACACTTTATAAGCCATAGTGGGAAAAAAAAAATCCAAACTGCATTATATAAATGTCTCTGATTTATCATGAATAAATTATGGCTTGTTCCTTGTTTAAAGATGTGAGAAGAAAAATGGAGGATTACAACTTAAGGATTGATGTTCTACCCGACTATGAGCAATCATGGGGCCCCACTGAGGGAAACCAAAATAATCATCAACAACAATTGGGGAAATTATTAGGATTATATAAATACTAAATATATCTACTGTTGACAGCCCTGGGGATCATATTACTTGAGATCTGCAGGCTCTGGAGTCAAAACACTTGGGTTCAAATCCCAGCTCCATCATCACTAAGCTATAGGATCTTGGGCATGCTACTGATGGGGAGGAAGAAATTCCTCTACCCTTCTAGGTTCTTCTGGCTGGTCTGAGAATTAAATTGCTACGAGACAGATTAACAGGAGAAAAAAATCAAACAAAAGTCTAATAACATGTTTACATGGGAAAGAGCCAGGAAAACTGAGTAACTTGCCAAAATAGCTGAAGCTGTCACCTTAAATACCATCTTCAGCTAAAAAGTGGATGTTGAGGGTACTGGCTTGAGACTTCAAATGAGAGGAAGGCAATTCACATGGAGTTGGTGGAAAGGCAAATGTTTGGTAAATAAACGTTTTCTGGGCCATGCAGAGACGACAGGAAACAGAGTGGACTCCGCTCTTTAGGCCTCTCCTTGCTCATATTCTTTGCAGGTGTCTCTGGTGATAGCTCTGTTCTGGGAATAGATCCTCCATCGAAATTTTTTTAGGCAGTTAGGGGGAAGGTCAAAGTTTCTTCCTGACTCCCTTGAACACTGATTGTTTTTAGCTTGAAATAATTCACATGCCAAAGAGACATCCTGGGGTAGCAACTTTTGCTCCACTACATTGTGTAACCTCTCTGAACCTGTTTCCTCATCTGTGAAATGAAGATAAAAATAAAATCTACCTCATCAGGTTATCATGAAGATGAAGTGAGTAAATAGCTTATATATGTTAAGTGCTTCAAATAGTACCTGGCATACAGCAAGTGCTACACAGCTGCTATTATTGTTATTTTTCAGATGTTAGCATATATCCAAAAAGATTGTGCTACCCAACAGAATCAGACACCTAGCTATATTGTTTGTCCATTTATTCTCCTATTTGTTTAACAGCACTGGCTGAGTGCTTTGTTTAGGCACTAGGGAATACAAAGATAATACATCACAGTCTCTATCCTCAGGTAGCTCAGACATACAAATAATGATACTAGACACAGAACAAACTACAATGCAAACACTATATTGCACTGACTCCAAGATACTACAGACGGTAAGCCAAATCCTTCTTGCAGAAATGTTAAAATGGGAGAGAACAAATATCTTAAAATCACTGAAATATAATATATTCAAGATATAAAGTGGCAGAGGGAAAAGAGTGCCCAATTCTGCCTGGCAGAAGCAGGGGTCCTTCAAGGAAGAAGAATTAGTTAGATTAAGAATTGCAGGTTATGCAAACAAAAGTCCAGGACTGGATGGTGTCACTGGGGAATTCTACTAAATATACAATGAAGAACATATACTGATCCTTCTCACACTCTTCTAAAAGATTAAAGATGAGGGAACACTGCTAAAGTCATTCTATGAAGCCACCATCACCCTGATATTAAAACCAAAGACATTACAAAGAAAAAAAAAAAGAAAGAAAGAAAATCACAGGCCAATGTCTTTGATGAATATAGATGCAAAAATCCTCAACAAAATATTAGCAAACCAAATCCATCAACACATAAAAAGGATCATACACCATGATCAAGTTGGATTCATCCCCAGGTCACAAGGATGGTTCAACATATGCAAATCAGTAAATGTGATACACCGTATCAACAAAAAAGACAAAAACCACATGATCATCTCAATAGATGCAGAAAAAGCATTTGATATAATTCAACATCCATTCATGATAAAAACTCTTGCCAAAGTGGGTATAGAGGGAACATATCTGAATATAATAAAAGCCATTTATGACAAACGCACAGCCAACATAATGCTAACCAGTGAAAAGCTGAAAGCCTTCCTGCTAAACTCTGGAACAAGACAGGATGACCAATCTCACCACTTTTATTCAACATAGTACTGGAAATCCTAGCCACAGCAATCAGACAAGAAAAAGAAATAAAAGTATCCAAATTGGAAAGGGAAGAGGTAACATTGTCTTTATACGCAGATGACATGATACTCTATATAGAAAACCCTAAAGACTCCACACAAAAAACATTAGAACTAATAAATGAATTCAGCAAGGTATCAGGATACAAGAGTAATATACAGAAATCTGTTGCATTTCTTTACACTAACAATGAAATAACAGAAGAGAAAGTAAAAAAACAATCCCGTTTAAAATCACATCAAAAAAATTTAAAAAGTAACTAGGAATAAACCTAACCAAGGAGGTGAAAGACTTATACACTGAGAACTACAAAACATTGATAAAGGAAATTGAAGATGATTCAAAGAAACGGAAAGATATCCCATGCTTTTGGATTAGAACAATTATTATAGTTAAAATGGTCATACAGCCCAAAGCAATCTACAGATTTAATGTGATCCCTATCAAATTACCCATGACATTTTTCACAGAACTAGAACAAATAATCCTAAAATTTATGTGGAACCATAACAGACCCAGATTTGCCAAAGCAATCAATCCTGAGGAAAAAGAACAAAGCTGGAGGCATAACCCTTCCAGATTTCAGACAATACTACAAAGCTACAGTAATCAAAACAGTGTGGTATTGGCACAAAAACAGATATATAGCTCAGAAGAACAGAAGAGAAAGCTCAGAAATAAACTCATGCACTTACAGTCAACTAATCTTTGACAAAGGGCGCAAGAATATACAATGGAGAAAAGACAGTCTCTTCAGCAAGTGGTGTTGGAAAGCTAGACAGCTGCATGTAAATCAATGAAGTTAGAACACACCCTCATACCATACACAAAAATAAACTCAAAATGGCTTAAAGACTTAAATATAAGACATGACACAATAAAACGCTTAGAAGAGAACACAGGCAAAATATTCTCCGACATAAATTGTAGCAATATTTTCTTAGGTCTGTCTCCCAAAGCAAAAGAAACTTAAAATGGATTAAAGATGTAAATGTAAGACCTGAAACCATAAAACTCCTAAAAGAAAACACAGGTGGAACACTCTTTGACATAAATCATAGCAATATTTTTTGGGATATGTTTCCTAATGCAAAGGAAAGAAAAGCAAAAATAAACAACTGGGTTCTAATTAAACTTGAAAGCTTTTTCAGAGCAAAAGAAACCATTGACAAAATGAAAAGACCACCTACTGAATGGCAGAAGATACTTGCAAACGATGCGACCAACAGGGGCTTAATTTCCAAAATATACAAACAGCTCATACAGCTCAATATCAAAATAAAACCAAACAACCCAATCAAAAACTGGGCAGAATACCTAAACAGACATTTCTCCAAAGAAGACACACAGATGACCAACATGAAAAGATGCTCAACATCATTAATTATCAGAGAAATGCAAATCAAAACTATAATGAGGTATCACCTCATACCAGTCAGAATGGCCATCATCAGAAAGTCTACAAATAATAAATGTTGGAGAGGGTGTGGAGAAAAGGGAACCCTCCTACACTACTGGTGGGAATGTAAATTGGTGCAGCCACTATGGAGAACAGGATGGAAATTCCTTAAAAAACTAAAAATAGGTAGCATATGATCCAGCAATCCCACTCCTGGGTATATATTCAGAGAAAACACTAATTCAAAAAGATACGTGCACCCCAATGTTCACAGCAGCACTATTTACAATAGCCAAGCCACGGAAGCAACCTAATTGTTCAGATGAATGGATAAAGAAGATGTGACACACACACACACACACACACACACACACACACACACACACACACAATGGAATATTACTCAGCCATAAAAAAGAATGAAATAATGCCATTTGCAGCAACATAGACAGACCTAGAAATTATCATACTAAGTGAAGTCAGATAAAAACAAATATTCTATGATACCACTTATATGTGGAATCTAAAAAAATAGCACAAATGAACTTATTTACAAAATAGAAACAGACATATAGACATAGAAAACAAACTTATGGTTACCAAAGGGTAAGGGAGGGGAGGGATAAATTAGGATTATGGGATTAGCAGATACACACTATCATATATAAAATAGATAAACAAGAAGGATTTATTGCATAGCACAGGGAACTATATTCAATATCTTGTAATAACCTATAATGGAAAAGAATAAAAAAAGAATACATATATCTATATATCTACATCTCCAAGTTACTTTGCTATATACCTGAAACTAACACAATATTGCAAATCAACTATACTTCAATAAAAAATTGAAAAAATTTTAAAAGAAGAACTGCAGGTTAAATAGGAGCTTTCCAAACTGGAGGAGCAGTGAGGAGGAGTGGAGCGGGGGGGGACAGAAGACTGAGGCAGGGAGTCCCAGGGAGCAGTATGAGTAGGTATGGCTCATTGGGGGTGGGAGTGAGAAATAAGATCCATGGGGGAAAAGGCTGGAGAGAAAAGCAGAAGGTAGATCATAAATAATAACATCAAATAATTTTTAGCTCTTATAAGCCAGATACTGTTTAAGCACCTTAATCCTTCCGACTTCCCCATGAGGGAGATACTATTAGTAGCACCATTTCCAGAGGTGGGCGCTGGAGACACT
The DNA here is from genome assembly GCF_028023285.1 of Balaenoptera ricei. Classification (NCBI taxonomy): domain Eukaryota; kingdom Metazoa; phylum Chordata; class Mammalia; order Artiodactyla; family Balaenopteridae; genus Balaenoptera; species Balaenoptera ricei. The sequence continues at coordinate 48,413,565 of NC_082639.1, forward strand.
GTGGGTCCACAGCAAAGGCAGGATTTGAACCCAGGCAGTCTGACTCCACAGCCCTTCCATATCCACTCACCATGCCAGACTCTATTCGTCTCACCCTTGCCAGGGCACAGGGTTTGACTTCTGCTCGGGGCCTGGTAAATTGCTACCAAGTCAGACCCAACACAAGGCTGTGTCCAAACAGAATCAACAGTCAACCCTCTTTCAGTCTCTTTTGTAGATTGACTTTCTAACAACTGTTCTCCGGTATTGATGTAATTACTTTGGTATTTGAAAACCAGTAACAAATTAAGGGAGCTACATAATCAACTGTTACGTTAATTAGTCACTCTTTGTTGAAAGGCAAACATCCTGTTAAATGTGTGAGTTAATAATGACTTCTGCAACAATTCTCAGTTTTGCACATTCTCAAAGGCTCAACTTCAGTCCCTGATTCGCAAACCTCTTTGTCTCTCCCGACAGCTATCTGAACCAAGTCCAGTCATCTCCGGGGAGGCCTCAAGTTCCAACAAAGAAGAGGCCTGGATTCTGGCAGAGCCAGTGAAATACAAAGAATGCTATAGATGCAAATAAGCAATGCGTGCTGCGGATTATAGTTGTGCTGTTTATTCACCCATCCGTCCTTCCACTCTTCACGCACTGATTCGTCATCGACTCTACAACAGTCACCGTTCAGGGAACTAGGGGTGTACAGATGAGGATAACAGCTGACATTCAATGAGCATTTTCGATGTGCCAGGCATCTTTCTAGGGTTCTACTTATTTAATCCTCATAACCACTCTAGGAGTCAGGCCACTGGGGCATAAAGAAGTGAATTACCTATGCAAAGCCACCAAGCTCACATGTTGGTGGAATGAGATTTGAAACTAGGCTGCCTGGTTCCAGAGCCACTGCTTTTAATCACTACGCCACATTGCCTGCTATTTCCAGGATAAATAAACAAGGGTCCCTGCTCTCAATGAGCTCCCCGCCTAGTGAGGCAACAGATGTGTAATCAATCAGAGGTCAAAGCAGTGCGATCTTTGCAGTGACAGAAGCATGTTTATAGAAAACCACGGCCAGAGGATCTTCCTTTCGGGGATTGATTCCCTCTCTCCTTCTCTCTCTTTCTTCCTCCACCCCCTCATCCCCCTCCCTCTCTCCTCCCTCTCTGGAATTACCATACACATTGCTAATAGCAAAACCCAAGCCACATTATTTCAGAAACAAAGCTCAGAGGATGTTAGGATGGCTTGAGATAAGCTTAAACACTTGAGAAGAGCTACAGCCACCATCCTACGGTGATGTTTTAACGATATTATACTGAAAGAGGCTACACTGCCGTCTTCATTATATTAATGCACTATAGTGATTCCAGTCTGTAAATAGCGTTTGGAATTGACTGACATGATACCAAATTTGCACTTGCATGCATAATTCTAGTATTTTATTATTAAACCGGGCTCACAGATTGAGTGCCAGGATTTAAAACAAACAAATATCTATAATTACAGCATATGAATTTTTCTCATTGCCAGTCCCTGTTCAACTATCTTCATCGAGAATGCTTTTATTCTCCTCTCTTTTCAGAGCTTTCCTCGTTTCCAGTGGAGGCTGATGACACAAAGTATAGGATATCATGAAGTTGTAAAGTTCAGGGGGTTCTCTTTCTCCTATTTTAAATGGAAAAAAAATGTTTTTCATCTCCTGAATAGTTCATTTATTCATGTAAATGGATTTCTAACTGTATATTCACATGTGTGAAGAGGCCGGAATATGCTGGGGCCTCCGGAAATTGTCAGCTCAGAAGCTCTCTGTCTGGTGCCCAGGGAAGCTCCAGACAAGAAGCTGAAAATGGCCAAGCCCTAGATATGAGTCAGACAGCTCCCTCCTCAAAATGGCAGAGCCTGAACAGGGGAGAAGAAGGTCCCTGCAATTAAGACTGGGTCTCAGAAACCCACAAACCCAGGCCTTTCAGAGAAAATGGACAAAATGGGGCTTTTTTTAGTTGTCCTTCAGGCTCTGCCTAATACCGAATCCCTGGGTGCCAACAGTTGGGTGCTAACATTATCTAGTAAGTGAGATGAGAGGCTACCAGGAAAGAAGGGTCAGCTGGAATGGGGGGATGGTGGCAAAAAGCAAAACGCAGAGACGCATGGAAGGGCATATCTCACTGTGGCGAGGAAGGGGGCGGACAGGAAGATGGTGTGATTTCCTAATCTCAGCACACTGAGGCCTCCTCAGGCCCAGTGAGGGCTCAGGAGAGGCCAACTCAGGCCCCCAGGATCTCCCAGGCTGGGTGTGGCTCTAACTAATAAGCCGTTCATCCCATCCCAGGCAAGTTACTTAACCTCTCTGAGCTTCGGGTTTCTCATTTTAAAAATAGGATGAATCAGGCTTCCCTGGTGGCGCAGTGGTTAAGAATCCTCCTGCCAATGCAGAGGACACGGGTTCGAGCCCTGGTCCGGGAAGATCCCACATGCCACGCAGCAACTAAGCCCGTGCACCACAACTACTAAGCCTGCGCTCTAGAGCCCATGAGCCATAACTACTGAGCCCGTGTGCCACAACTACTGAAGCCTGCGTGCCTAGAGCCCGTGCTCTGCAACAAGAGAAGCCACTGCAGTGAGAAGCCCGCGCACCCCAACGAAGAGTAGCCCCCGCTCGCCGCAACTAGAGAAAGCCCGTGCGCAGAAACGAAGACCCAATGCAGCCAAAAATAAAATAAAATAAATAAATTTTAAAAATAGGATTAATCGTATTGTGTGGATGTGAGGATTAAATGTGATCACCCTTTGCAAAGTACCTAGCACAGAGCCCTGGAGTGGAGCAGCTACATGTACTGGGGTTGTAGGGAGAACATTCTATTCAAGAGGAACAGCAGGGGCAAAGGCCCTGAGGAGGCTTCGGGTGTGGAGGCAGAGGATTTTCACAGAACTGAGAGAAGGCCAGTCACGCAGGGGAGGAGGGAGTGGGGACAAGGATGCCTCAGGGAAGCAGATAGGGGCTGGGGGCCCCAGCACCTTACAGGTCACGGTAAGTGCTGTGATCTTTAGCAGAAGAGCAAAAGAAGCCACCAAAGGGCTTTAAGCAGAAGAGAAACATTCTCTACGTATATATTAATGAGGTTGCCGCAGCTTGATTTTGCAGAATGGATTGAAATGGGTCCAGAAAGGCTACAGAGGGACCAGGTAGGGAGCCCAGCGCCCAGGTGAGATGGTGGGCGCTGGGATTACAGTGATGGCAGGTGAGATGAGGCAGGTGGGTGGGTCTAAGATAGGTAAGAGGCAAATGCGACAAGACATCACAGTTAGACGTGAGGATTGAGTGTCTGGCTTGTGCAAATGGATGAACGGTGGTGCCAGAGACAGGGGGCCCTGGAAGGTACCGGGTCTCTTCTACCACACGACACAACGTGCCATGGGGAGTAAGAAGTTAATAACATCCAGAACACACATTTTGTGGTCTGCAGACCGGAATTGGTCTGTAAATTATTACTGATGTGTGGGAAGGTAAGTATGAAGATAGTAGTCTAGAAACCTCTATGGAAATGCTGCTGCAGCATCCAGGTGTGTGCTCAGTGGTCCTGTCTCACTGAGCAGGGTAGGGGTGAGTTTAGTTACCGTGGTGGAGCTCACGTGGTAAGTCACGGGTGGCACAAGGCATTCATTGCAGAACAACGTCTTGGTCCTTGATGGATTGGAAAATAAAGTAACCTGTCCTTCACCACAAATAGCTTAAAGAGGAACACCACTGTAATCTATATCTGACAATTTACATTTTTGCAATTAACATTTGCTGATTTTAACACTGAAGTGGGTTGACATTAAGAGAAGGTGTGCTGGGAATGAAGGCAGGGAGGGCTTAAATTGGTTTCAATCATAGCCTCTTATTTGAATCTATGCGCTATGGTTGAGGAAAGCTGTATATTTCAGGGGAACTGTAAGTTTCAGGCATAAACTATGGGGAGAGATGAAGTGAGTAGAACAGAGCTGAGGGGTTGCCAGCAGCCAGTGTACCCTACAGGAGACATCGACACCAAGACAACGTGAACTCCATGGTGTTTGGTTGAGACACATGTTAAGAAATGGGAGGAGGAGAGGCTTGAGATCATGAGATCATGTACATGTGTTACAGAAAAAGTGGAAGAGGGTCAGTGGAGCGGTCTATCTGGGATGGTCATAACCAGATCCTATCACAGCGCAAATTCTGTCAAGAGAGGTGGGCTGGGACTCTGAGAGGCCATGTCAGAGAAAAAACTGGCGGTTCACCTACAGTCCTAGGTCACTTCACTGCCTGTCCTCATGAACATCTATCCCCCGAGGTCTGAGCCCATCTCCCAGGGCTGCCTCTAGGTCAAGTACCCTTGCGATAAACTTCAACGTCTGTGTACACTTGAAAATGATCACAGCCATGCAGAGACAGAAGGGAAACCCCAGAGGGAAGTGAGAGCCCCATCCCACTCATCTGTTTGGTTCAGGTTATCAACAGATTTGGGACCTTTGTAGACAAATCTGGATATTTTACAAATGCTTTTCCTTCCACCCAGTATACAACAAACACCCTAACTGATGCAAAATACCTCTATGGGAAGCACACGCTGGGAAAGCGGGTGGGGTGGTATGGATTAATTGGACCCTGAAGTGAATGAGAAAAAAAAAAAAATGCATTTTTCAAAAAGCCAACCTCAAAAGAGCCTGGAAAAGAACAAAGCTCTTTCAAGTGCTTCTCGGTGTGTATTTTTTTTCCCAGCCCCCTGTTGTTTGCCGCTCCAGGGAAAGGTGGGAGCAGCCGCAGTCCCCCTCAGTAGATGCCTGTCACATTGTGTTATTACAATTCTGTATTTCAATTAAAGCAATGTAGCCAATTTAAAAGTTCTTCCATGTGCCACTCAGGAAGCAGAGATCTAAGGATTCAACTCACACATTTTAATACCCCACTTTTTCCCCTTCTTCTCATTTTCATGTAAATCAGGTTGAACGCTGTCTTTCTTCTTCTTCCTCTAATCTAACCCTCAAAATACAATGCCAATTAAACAGTCTGTGCAAAGGCAGACTCTACAGCCCAGCGTGATTGCACTGTGCCACTTTGATTTTCCTTAAAGTTTTCTTTCTATCCTTTTCCTTTTCTATCTTCATATTCTAATTTGATAAGTGATATGATTTCCTTGTAGGGCATACATGCGATTTGGAGGCCTATTACTAATGCTCCTGTTTGATGGGTTCAGGGGAGAAGAACGTGAGTGTGGGGCTGGGAGCCCAGAGTCTGAATCCCAGCTCACATGCTTCCTATTTGGGGTAACTTCAGGCAGATCTCTTACCCTCTGTAGACTCAGTATCCTGATCTGTCAAGCACAAAGACTAAAACCTGCTTTGCTGCCTTGTCAGTCTTCTATGGCCCCTCTTAGGTGCTCAGTTCCTGTTAGATTCTTTCCCCTTCTCTTAGGCAAAAATAATCACACTGGGTTAACCTTTTCTAAAACAGAAACAAGATCTGAAATGACACATAGAGCCTCTGCTATTTTATTTGATGTTTTGAAATCTCTCTTTCTGTTCTTTTCCCCCAGTATTACCTCTTTGCACGAAACCACTGGGGGGAATTTTTAGTTCCTTTAATCTCAACAAGACACAGGCTCATTAAGACCATCTCCACACAGGGGGTGGGAGGAGCGAGTGTTCTGTTTGCCCAACTTAAATGCTTCATCACAAATTTTAGGTCATTTTCCGTATTCCGCGGAGTGTACAGCTCTTTTATAAACAACGAGCATAACACATCTTTGATGTATGTGGGTCTGGATCAGTCCCAAAGAGATCCAGTTGGTAGGGTGGAGCTTCCTCTCTGTTTCTTGTCTAAGGAGGGCCATGAAGGATTAGAGATCATAAAAATCTGAATTTTCACTTATACAGCATGAGGCCTTCAAAGACAGAAAAGTGTTTGAGACATAATAGAGCAGCTTCCTTTTGACTGAATGGTAGAAAAAATTAGGTCCCTTAAAAGGCATAAAGACGATGAAGGACTAAAGGAGTGGAATCAACTCATCTTTCACTTCTTTAGCACCTTCTATGTGTAAACTTGGTAGAAACCAAGATGGATAAGAACCTGCTCTTGCCCTCAAGACTCACTGATTGACAGAGGAGCAGAACCAGATAAACAAGTGCATTATAAGAAATAAATAAAAGCAGACACTAAGGAGGAGGTGGAATAGAGGAAGAATGACCAATTCTATCAGGGTCTCAGGGAAGCAGGGCTGTATCAATATAGAGGGAGTCAGGGTATCATGGGGTTGGAGAGAATTTCAGGCATCATTTTTTTTTTTTTTTGGCCACACCATGTGGCTTGCAGGAACTTTCTTGACCAGGGATTGAACCCGGACCACGGCAGTGGAAGCACAGAATCCCAACCACTAGGCCACCAGGGAACTCCCTTCAGGCATCATCTTGCCTGATAGACTTGATCCATAGATAAGGTGATTTAATGAGAAGGTGAGTAAAAAAAAAAAAATAAGAAAAAGAAGCAGCTTTGTGATGTGAAAATTCCAAGTATTCTGTGGTCACTTTGCTTTTTCTCACCACTGCCGTCATTGTCACAATTTTGTGAACATACATATTTTAGAAATGCCAGATAATATTTTGAGGAATTATTATGAGCCGGGCATTGTGTTTGGTCCTCCATACGCTTTGTCTCACTTATCCCCCCCACCCCTTGCAGCAGCCCTGTGAGGGAGGCATGGTTATTTTTCCCATATTTCTGATGAGGACAAGAAAAAGGATCTAGCACACAGTAGGTATTCCTCAGTATTTGTTGAATGATTACATGAATCCTAGCCCCTTAAATGATTTCTAAAGACAATCTGCTGCGCTTCAGAAATCAATTACCCCAGCTGTCATTTAAAGGCTCACAAGCCTTCAAATCATGGATGGATCAATGCATATTACTTCCCAGGGAGGCGGGAATTTCCAGGGAGACATTTCTCCAGATGGACCATGGGGACAGGGCAAGGCCTGAGCTTATAAAAGTTACTCTGAGACACGGGAAGCATAACTCAACAAACTCTTTGTTTAGGCCAAACCTGGAGATGAGTTTGCACATAAGCACTTTTACATTAATGAGCTACAAATACGTGTCCATTCATTTATTACATGTTGACAGAGCATCTGTTCTGTCCAAGGGTCTGCGCTCTGCTAAGGATCAAAAGATGAACGAAACCAGCCTCTGCCACCATTTCCAAATAAAAACTAGGCCACATGTTCAAGAGAAGCAAGTGTTCTAATGGGATAAAATATTCTAAATTGGGGCTCATCTTGGAGAAATGGAGCTCTGTTACCCTCAGAGCTATCAATAACCTACTTCTGTGTACACTGCTGTTCTGAGAGGGACCAGACATTGCTTTCAGATCTACCACAATGGGTTTTGTAATGCTGGGCTTAACTCTTTAACCTCTGTTGGCCTCCATTTCCTTTTGTTTAAATTAAGGAGTTGAATTCATTCAGTGACAGCTAAGGTTCCTTCCAGTTCTGAAATTCTATAATGTTGGAGTATTTACATCTGTAGAGAAAAGGAAGACTTCATTTGTTTACTCAAAATATTTACTGTGCACTATTTGTGTTCCAGGAACTGGGCTAGGTAATGCAGATATAAACGTTTATGATACACAGTCTCTGCTCTCAAACCGGAGCCGAATACAAGAGTGTGAAAAACTGGCCATGAGGCATATGGTAACAATAATTACAACAATTGTTTGCCTCTATTGAGTGCTTACTATGAACTAAGTGCTTTATGGGTATTATTTCATTTTCAGCTGTGAGTAACCCTATGCTGTAGGCACTATAATTATGCCCATTTATGGATGATGAAACTAAGGTCTAGGGAGATCAAGTAATTGCTTCAAATCATGCATTAGAAAGCTGGAACTCAAACCCAGAGCCTGCCCTAACTCCATTGCCATGGTCTTGATAAATGAACACACATATATACAACACAGATGAGAATATGCTAGAATAGAAAAAGAGGAGTACAGATAAAGGGTTTAGGCAAAGGAGGATACTTATTGGGGCTGAATCCAGGGAAGGTTTCTGAGAGAGGAGCTATCTGACCCAGGCATGAAGGATGCGTGGGCTTTGGATGGGGGAGATGGGGAGAGATGGAATTGTCAACAAGAGGAAGGAAAGGTTGACCAATCTGAACCTTGAGCCCCTCTCCAGCTGATGACATGTCCTTGTTTCGCCATCAAGGCTGGGATGTATCAGTTTTCACTTTCGAGCACAAGTGCCTGCTGGTACCGGTCCCCCACAGCATCCTTCCCCCACCCCATACTTTCGTTCATTCCTTCTTCTACAATTCAAGTTGCGGTTTAAGTGTCCGATTACCAGAGATGCCTTCCCTTGCTCCTCCTATCTAATTCTGCCAGTCACTCCCTATCACCTTACCCTGAATTAAAAAAAAAAAAAAATCACAGCACTTATCACTATCTGAAATTATTTATTTACTTACATGGTACTGTCAGACTCTTCCAATAAAATAGAAGGTAAAAAGGGTCATGGCCTCATCTGTCTTGTTCCCTCAGTGCTGAATCCTCGGGATTTATTATAGGTGATCGATAAACAGTTGTTGCACAGACAAACGACTAAATAATCTCTGCCCCGAATTGAGGATGGATTTGTGGTAAGGTCTGGTTAGGTGATCAGGAGTCAAAGAACTTAAATTCTGCTCCAGGCTCTGAAATATTCTACAGGTAGATCCTCAGTTTCCACATCTGCCAAATAAGGTATTACTACTCCCATGAAGCACTTATGGATAAATTAAGTTTCCAACACATAAAAGTCTGTGATGTCATTATGACATTCTTGCTGTCACACTTTCTTTTAGTCTAGGGTCTAAGGGGGAAAGTCAAACTGTCTGCTTAATTTCAGCATTCCTTTCCACCTATCTAGAAGTTTGCTTCCAGTCTAGGAGTCTGAGAGTACAGAATAGTCTCAGGAACCTGTGTTCCGACAGAAAGCCAAAGACAGACTTCAGAGTAAGGGCTGCAGTCACCCTGCCGTGAATCTTCAGGCCAGACCATCCTGAGTCATTGCACATCAATGCAGCTGCTTAGCAAAGTCTCATCAGCCCAGTGGGTGAATCAAGATGGGATGGTCCAGATCCTGGCCTAGCAGGACCTTATGCCACCTTCTACCTGAGAAATCCTGCTGGACTTCCAAGGAGCAAGGATGGATGTAACTGCCAAGCAGGGGTTGGGGGGAAACAGCCATGCATCAGATGTAAACCAATGAATGGGACTATGTTGCAATGAACTTCTATTTATGGACAATGAAATTTAAATTTCATATACTTTTTACACGTCGTGAAATGTTATCCTTCATTCAATTTCTTTCAACCGTGAAAAGACATAAAAGCCATCCTTAACCTGTGACTGTACAAACACAGATGGTGGGCTCCATGTGGCCTACAGGCCATTGCAGTTTGCTGACTCTGACTCCAGACCCAGGATGGGAACCCATTCAGTCTGATGTTAAAGCCTGTTCCCTTCACTAGCAGGTACACAGCACACCCTCAGATCCAAACCTCTCTCATTCCAAAGCACATGCTCATTCTCACAAATGCCCCTATTCCTGAGGAGTATTTGACAAGAATGGCCAAGGAATTCATAATGTACACACTCATAGAGCGGAATTCAACTCAAGGCTGGAACACTTCCCTGCTGCTTTTGGTGATGCCTTAGAGTCACTGTAAGAAGTTGTTTCTATGGAAACTGACCTAGTCCCCCTGCCTCGGTGATCCTTGTTTAAATTCCCTTCCCTGACCAAAATATGAATGCAGAGCTGGGGACCACCCACTATGTTTGCATCTATCCTCCCCAGCCATCTTGTACTTAGGATTTCAGATACACCAACTTTATAGATAGAATTTATTAGTTAGCAGACCACTCCAGATATATGAGAAAATGGAATGAACATTGTTCATGAAGGTTCATCTTTTTTATTAGGCTCAAAGTTCTTAATGAATGAAAATGGAATGCAGATGGTGCTATTTGCTCCTTTCCTGTATCTTCAAGTTCAGTTACTGTAATTGAACAGATTAACTTAAAAGGGGGCTGGCAAAGAAACCTCTTTGGAAATGTATGGGAATCAACTGGAAAAGCTTTTGCTCTCTCCTTAAAGAGAAATTCCATTTATGTTTGAAAAAAAAAAAAAGAAGAAGCGACCCAGTGTTGCAGGTCTGTAATCAGTTTTCAAATTACAGAAGATGTTGTCCATTGTTGTGAAATGGGGCTCTGACAAGAAGTCAATCAGGTGTATTTGCTACATCGATTAGCACTTCAGTGGCGGAGGGAGAGGGTGAGCCTTTATGCAGGGCCAGCTCTCCAGGGACTAGATAAGCTCCCATGCTCAGAAGTATCTACTCCACTCAGACATCCTGCTCTGTTTACTCTCCCAAAGCAAGCAGAAGATTCACCGAGGTGCTCCACATTTCAGAAGAGGCAGAGAACCCTTCTGCTGGTAGTAAGACTGAAATCAGACTGAAGTGGGTCAAAGTAACGGGACCCAGCGAACATGAGAGGGGCTTCTGAGTTCAGAACACCTGGGTCCCGTTTCAGCCTCTGTCACTTACCATGCTGCTTACTTAACTTTGAAGCTGTGATGTTTTTCATCTATGGAGGGAAGATAATAATCGTATCTACAGGATGGGGTTACTGGGAGAATTAAACAGGACACACGCGCGGAAAGTGCTTAGCAGAGTGCCTAACAAAGGAACCCGTGCAGAATGAATAGCCAACATCATCCTCGACGCCCCCGAGAGCTAGCATCAGCCTCGCCCCAGTCTCAGTTCACCCTCATCCCACCAGCTCACAGAAGACGCTACGCAGGAACTAACACAGGTGATGACTGCAGCTCCTGCCGGACACAGACACCGACAGTCAGTGGTGAACAGAGGCTCAGAAAGTGAGTTTCAGAGCAGACAGACCCAGCATCCGGTCCCAGCTCAGCTGCTTCCTAGCCATGTATCCTTGGGCAGGTTGACACCGCTAAGCCTCAGGCTGCTCATGTGTGAAATCATGCCTGTTTCTAAAAATGTCCAGGTGATTATATATAAAGTGCTTGGCATGCGGTTGCACAGTAAGAAGTGGGCATTTCCACCACAGGGCAGCGTGAGACCAAATCTAGAACAGTCCCGTCTGACAGAACTTTCTGCGATGAAGGAAATGTTCTAAATGTGCACTGTCCGACATAGTAGTTTCCTGTGTGTTTCTCCTTTACTCTCACATGACAACCACACTTTTTACATTTCTGACACCAAATATGTGTGATTCCCCTGGCCCTCCAACAAGCAATGCTCTGAGACACCAGCTCGGTGTCCTGCAGTGTAACGCAATTCTGACACTGTCTACCTGGCGATAGGGTCAGACCCTGCAGGTAAAGGGCTCATTCCCATTAAACTGCCCCCTCTTCAGACGCCACGTGCAGGTCCAGGTTGTTCTCACCAATTGGTTATAGATTGGAGGTGCCCACGACCCCCTTCTCAGGTTCGATGAACTTGCTAGAGCAGCTCCCAGAACGTAGGAAAACCATTTCCTTACTAGATTACTGGTTTATTATAAAAGGATAAGACAGCAATAGCCAGATGGACGAGCTGCATAGGGTGAGGTCTGCGGGAAGGGGCATAAAGCTCTGATGCCCCCTCTGAGGAAGCCACTCTCCCAGCACCTCCACACGGGCGCCAACCCGGGAGCTCTCTGACCTCACACTTGTGGTCATTTTGTGGAGGCTTCATCATGTAGGCGTGATTGATCAGTAACTCAATCTTCAGCCCATTCTCCCATTCTCAGGAGAGGGGGTGACGCTCAAAGATGCAAGCTTCTAATCATGGCTTGGACTTCCTGGTGACCAGCGCACACCCAGGAGACATCCAGGAGCCCACCTGAAGTGGCCTCATTAGAACAGATGTCACCCCAGCACCCAGGAAACTCTGAGGGATTTAGGAGCTCTGTGTCAGGAACCAGAGTCAAAGACTCTCAAGCATTACAACAAAAGATGTTCCTAGTGTTCTTCTCCCCTAGGAAATTATAAGGGTTTTAGGAGCTCTGTGCCAGGAACCGGGGACAGAGACCAATATATATATATATTTCCTATTATTTCACAGGTAGCCACTAGCCACATGTGGCTTTTGAGCACTTGAAATGTGCCTGGGGTGACTGAGACACTGAGTTCTTAAATTTTATTAAAATTTAACTAATTTCAATTTAAATCTAAATAGCCACATGCGGCTAGAGGCTACTACACTGGACGGCACCAGTTCTAGAAGGACAACCTGATGTTTCCTGGGTTTTTAGGAAGCAAAAGGAGGGCTTTCAAATGGGCTGACGAGGAAAGGCCACATGGGCTAGGGGTCTTCTCTGAGCTGGCCTCTTAAAGAACAGATTCTGACTTGCAGAAGGCTTGTCCTCACTTTGGGTGATGGGGAACGGGCCATTTCTCAAAAGGAAGAGATGTGAAGCTAGGCTGAGTTAGAGCCCCTCTTCAAAGGGCCTGATTACCAAGCTAATGAGGGACCCTCAATAGGCCACAGGGAACGCTGCTCCACGGAGGACAGGTGACATGGGGCAGTGGTTCCTGCCCCCAAAGCCAGCTGTTACATGGGGATGCTAGCTCATTTCTCCTCACCCGTCATGACCTAATGTATCACAAACATGTCAATGACACGTGTAGCTACTGTTTCCGCAGCTCAGCAGACCGTGTTCAGGGATTGTTTAGGGACATGGTTCTCATCTCGGAGTGCTTTGCCTTTATACACAGATTAGCTCAGAAGGCAGGCGGAGGCCCTCACAGGGTCCCTCAGCCATACTGCATATATGAACCACACTTCTTTAGAAGCTATTCCAATGATTGCCCTCATTTTACAAGTAGCCAAACAGATGCCAGCAGAAGCAAAGGGGACAACTCAGGGTCTCGCCTGCTCATACAAGGATAAAGGGAGCCCAAGGATAAAAAATGGTTCTTGGGGCTGAGAGTCTTTCTCACTAACTGTGCTGATGGTTACGAGAAGGGGAAAAAAGGAGATTATAGCCCAGTGGCTTTAATACTAGAATTACCTTGAATCTACTAAGATACCTGCCATCTTTGAAATATACAGCAGGAAGAAGAAGTAATTAGGTGGCTTTTTACAGCTCTCTGTAACTGCAAGGAATTAATAGGAGCGTCATGGAGAGAATTCTTTTTATGTCCTGGCATATAACTGGTTACAAAGCAGAACTAGCATTTATCCTGAATAGAGATTTCCGTGACTTCATCCCTGCCCTGTACAAACATCATCCAGCAGGCAGCAAAATGAGAGGCCAAGACAGTCAGAGCTCTTCTAATTCACACCTATGTGGAAAAAGCCCAGTGATTCCTGGCTTTGACTTCTGTTTCCTCTCTATTCTTTCTCCAGTGAAGGTTATGAAATAGGTAAGAAGAGGCATCTGGCTGAGAAAGCTGGAAATTGTCTTGCAGTAAAAAGTAAGGGTTTCTCCATGGGAAAATTAACTGCAGTTACAGAGGTGCCCTTTGTACTTACAAGGACAGAGCCACTCCACCGGCTGGCCATCCCTATAATAAACATGCTGACTAACATCTGCAGAGTGCTTTAGAGTTCAAGTTTGTTTTTAATATTTATTTATTTATCTATTTATTTATTTTTGGCTGCGTTCGGTCTTTGTTGCTGCACACGGGCTTTCTCTAGCTGCGGCGACCAGGGGCTACTCTTTGTTGTGGTGCGGGGGCTTCTCACTGCGGTGGCTTCTCTTGTTGCAGAGCATGGGCTCTAGGCGCACGGGCTTCAGTAGTTGTGGCATGTGGGCTCAGTAGTTGTGGCTTGTGGGCTCTAGAGCACAGGCTTGGGAGTTGTGGCACATGGGCTTAGTTTCTCCGTGGCATGTGGGATCTTCTGGGACCAGGGCTCGAACCCATGTTCCCTGCATTGGCAGGCGGATTCTTAACCACTGCGCCACCAGGGAAGCCCTAGAGTTCAAGTTTTAAACACACAGTTTCACTTACATTGTATTGGAGCCTGACAACCATGCTGGGAAACAGGTGTGGGGTATGAAGATTATTCTGTCCATTTTACAGATAAAGAAATTGAGGCTCGTGGAGGTTAAATGTCCAAGATCATACAACTGGTCACTTGTAGAGCCACACCATGAGCTTTTAGCTCAGTTCTTAAATGCTGCTCTCTTTCCACTTTTGCAGCAATTAACATTTTGTGGGGTATTTTGCAGTTTTCAAGGCATTTCTGACGTGCATAGTACAGTTCAAATCCTCAGTGCAGTGCAGTATATATCATTACTTACAAATGAAGAAATTGAGCTTCCAGAGCATTTGTATAACCTGCCAAGATAATGCAGCTCACAAGTAGAACTAGGATTGACCCTGTATTTTCCCCTCCGATCCTTTATTTGTACCAAGCACTGGTTCTGTTTCTAAGCTGTTTTATTTGTGCTCTCACACTAAAAATCTTCCTAAAATGTTTAAGTCCATTTACCTTCCAGCCCTAGTTACAAAAGTCTCATGAAGACCTTCCAGCCCTGGTTACAAAGGTCTCATGAAGATAGTGGGATTTTCAACACAGTGTGGGGAAAGGGGGATGAAGGGCCAGTCCTGACATGGCCTTAGCCTATCCCTGTGACCCGCAGCTCTGCTGGTTTGGTGCATCTGCAGTCAGAGCTGAGGATACAGCCTGGCACATCTCGGGAAACTGTAGGCCAGTGACCTTCAAGGATACATAGCCAGTCAGAGGAAGAGCTGGCATTTATCTTTTGATACAAGGTATATAGGTAAAAGCCTATAGGGGTGGCTAAATCCTGGATTTGACCCCTTCTCTAGCACTTTTTCCAGCTCATAAGACTGGTCTAATTACAAAACAGTTGGAGAAGAAAAATATATGACCATGGCCAAGGTCAACAATGATTAGTCCTCATTCAAACAGACTCCCTAGTAAGAGTGTAGAGCTGCTATCACAACATCCAATGGATTTTCCTGGGGGGGGAAAGGAAGTATAGGTCATCATGCAAAAAAGACTGGAAGTCTAAAGGGGCCACATTAATTCACATCTGGACAAGACACAAGCTGTAGTAAGGTACTAGCAGGTCCCAGTTGAAAGTGAAAGATTCTACCAAGGAAGCTAGCTCCATCACCTCCCTCAGCTTTGGACAGGCTGGGAGACTAACAGGGATGGAGGGAAGACAAAGCTCCTGCATCCCAGGCTCAAAAGTCAGAACAAAGACCAAAGCATGATATTAATACGGAAAACATGTAGCAGACAGCGAGTGTGGCATGAATTTAGACTTTGGAATGAAAAAGACCCACGTTCATATCTTCCATCAGTCACCTTGGACAAGTTTTGGAGCCTCTCTGTGACTGGATTCTTCATCTTTAAAGTGGAAATGATACCGTCAGCTCCTACTTTTTGAGCACTTACTGTATGCCAGGCACTGTTCTGGGCACTATATGTATAGGGTCTCATTTAATCCTTTCAACAACCCTGTGACGTTTGTGAGGGTTGTTATAATTATTTCCATTTCCAAGTGAATAACCTAAGTCACAGATAAATTAAATATCATGCTCCAGGTAACACAGCTGGTAATACTTCCCATGCAGGATTGTCTTGAAGATAAAATGTCAATATATGTAGGTAGATGGCATTAGTAGAAGCCCAGTAAGTGATAGGGTCAGCTAGTATTATTATTTATACTATTATAATGGCCTGCTACAATTCACTACAAGGATAAATAAAGTACTGAGCCTCTCACATCTTTGGATATTTAAACAGGTTGGATGGCTGCTGCTGGACCATTTGTCTTACCTGTATCTACATCTTTTCCAGCCACTTGATTCTCTTAAACTATTTACACACAGGGGCAGCCTCTTCCCAGACTTTTCCCAGCACCAACACGTGCTTAATCCAAACAATGCAAGATTTATGGCATTCCTTTATTTGAGTTGATTCCAATGTGTCAGCAGATATGAATTGTAACATAAAATAATTACACTTGAAAGTGAAATGCAGGCCTAAGGATTCTGGTTGGCTATTTTTTTTAAATGCCAGCAATTTCTGAAAGACTGGATTTATTTAGTGCCTTTCCCCCCTCCTCTTGAGCACTTAGAGACCTCAGCATTTAGGAATGCTATTCTAGCTATCTTTATTACAGACTACTTTATCAATTACCATGACAATTATTCATACTACACATGAACGTACTTTATAGTTGCCACATGTGCTCCATACACAAAGTAATAAAACCTATAATGCATCTTTCTTATCGGTAAATCCTAATGGGTGATACAAGCCACAGACTCCTGAATGGGAGCCACTTAGAAGTGTGACAGAACTGAAGTAGCTTGAATTTATATACAAACAAATTAATGGAGTCTTTAATGAAGCACAAGAAGGGGGCTCCCACAAGGAAGATTAGCAATTAGGGCAGGAAGAGGCCTATTAAATCATGTTGTCCATCCCCAACCATGTGGGCTGTTCCCTATAGCAAAACCCCCTTCCAGGTTAAATTACCTGAGAGACTGGGATTCTGTTACAGCCCTTGGGAAACAACTGACTGCCCAATCAATCCCCCCATTCCAGTTCTTCTGGTTACATGGCAAGAGATTGGAAAAAAACAAAAAGCAAATGAAAAGTGACTGTATCACAGGGAAAGCCTTATATCAGCCTCGTTTTTTCCCCCTTCCTTTTCTACCCTCTTTTCAGTCTTCTGAAATCATTTTTAATTTAAGACATGGCATTTCAGGTTCATTTATCTGCATCTACCTCCTCTTATTCTATCTAACTGTGTATAGAAAGTGAAGGCAAATAAAGGCTGGCATGATGAAAAGAGTACTTTTGGATTGAGGTTGACGCCATCTGAGTTTCAATCCTGACTTGGACATTGACTACCTGTGAGATTTAGGCAGGTCACCATTCCTCTCCTAGTTTGAGTTTTCTCTATAACATTAGGATATATTAGCTTGATACTGTCATAATAGATAACTTCATTTATTCATTCACTCAACTTTTTTTTAAGTGAGCACCTACTATCTGCAAGGTGTGTGCTAGCACTGAGGACACACCGATGAATCCCATGGTTCCTGCTCTCAACGGCACATAAGGTATTACAAGGTATGCTGTCTCAACATACCCAATTATAATGCATTTTAAACATTGTGATAAAATATACATAACATAAAAACTACCATTTTAATCATTTTTAAGTATACAGTTCAGTGGAATCAAGAATATTTACACTATTGTGCAAACATCACCACCAACCATCTCCACCACCTTTTTTATCATCCCCAACTAAAACTCTGTACCTATTAAACACAGACTCCCCATTCTCCCCCACCCCCATGCCTGGCAAACACCTTTCTGCTCTCTGTGTCTATGAACTTGACTACTCTAGGAACCTTATGTAAGTGGAATCATACAATATTTGCTTTTTTGTGACTGGCTTATTTCACCTAGCATGATGTCTTCAAGGTTCATTCATGTTGTTGCGTGAATCAGAATTCCCTTCTTTTTTAAGGCTGAATAATATTCCATTGTCTGTATATACCACATTTTGCTTGCCCACTCATCCACTGATAGACACTTGGGTTGCTTCCATCTTTGGTACAACACATTTTTATAAATATTGTTAACAGAAGTGGCTGGTGTGTGAAAGTATAGACAAGGGATATCCAACCTAGGTTGGTAGGTTAGGGAAGAATTTCTAAGGAAATGGTACCTGTGCTGAGAGGCCTGGAGGAGAAACTGGAGTCAGCCAAATAAAGGAAAGAGCCAAGAGAGGGTGGGTGGAGGGAAGGCAGCGGAAGAAAGTTCTAGACAGAAAAACCAAACCAAAAGAAACCACGTGCAAAGGCCAAGAAAGAAACCACTGAAAGTGGTTCTCTTTGATTGTGCGGGTCAGCTGGGGATGATGCCGAGAGGATTTTCGCTCTTCAGAGATGATCATTTCTGTGATTCTGTTCTCCACACAGTATCTCTGTATTATACGTCTGTTTCACCAACATTCCCTGTATGGATCCATTAAATATTATCTGCTGGTTTAATTAGAATGACTCTGTTTGCTTTTCTTTTCAGGTCATTACTACAGAAGCACACACGTATGAACCTGAAGTGAGGCAACCATGCCGTGATCTTGCTTATCACACTGTCATGTAATTGGTTGTTTACTCTGGTGCTAGTTCATGAACCCTGGGGAGGAAAGGGGTTTCTCTGACACGTCTTCATATCTCTGTGCCTGGGACATAGGGCACACTAGGTAAATGTTTGGTAGAAGAATTTAATTTTTACAGATGAGACTATCAGGGAAAGAAAAATAAATGACTTCACCAAGGTGCTGATGGGAGCCCTGGTTTCTTAAGGATGCAATTTTACACTCTATAAAATAGCTAACCTTAACTCTCCCAATGATGTTCATATACTAGTTTCATAAAGAGAAATACAAGCAAAGGTAGATTTGTGCAGAAAGTACTCTGAGGTTAGAGAAATGGCCTCAAGAGGTTTAAGGTGCATTCAGTTTTCTCGAAGACTTTAACCAGGTGGCAGAATATAGACACTGTGGGCGGAAAACCAAAGTGATGAGCGCCCTGGGGGTACTGGAGCTGTCCTGAAGGAGGCCACAGTCAAATCGCATTATTTCAGATCCCACTAATTCTGAATGTGGACAGAACCTGGGCTGTATCCCTTGCTCAGTAAAACTGCTGTCCATAAACTAGATACAGTTCTTAGAACGTCAAGGGAGGAGTTTATTAATTGCTAAACATTTGGTATGTGCCAACTTTATTCTTCTCTTCTGACAAAACTAATGTACATAATCAAGGAGTACTTATTTGCAAAGAACTTCAATATGCATTCTTTCCCCCAGAATTACTGCAACAGACCTCTGCAGAAGGCCAAAGTCATCCTCATCTCCATCTCATAACTGAGAAAACGTAGGCTCACAGTGATGGAATGACTTGGCCAAGATCGTACAGCTTTATGTGTAGGAATGAATATACAAATAAATTTTATTCTGCTTGAAAGTCAAAGATCATAAATCTTAAATTATAATAGTAAAGACTGTCAAGTTTTCTCTTCTTGGTGACATTTATTCATACATGGCAAATCAACAATATTGCTCTAAACACTGCTCAGAGAAAGTGTATGACCTAGGGCAAAATGGTGGTCCAGACAGTTAACACCTTGACAATTGATAAGCCAAGCCTTATGAGAAATCCATTTTCAGCCAATTCTCAATGCCCTTTGACATCGTTCAGATCTGTAGGTAAAACCAATGGACCATGAGTCTCATTAGCGTAAAAGACAGACGCCACCATCATGTTGCTACCCTATGACTATCATGAGCGGATAAGGAAATTAAGACAGAGGCATTAAAACTAAAGTTTAATATCAAAAAGTTTAAAAATTTATATTTTACAATAATTGGTAATACTCCATGCTGACAAATATGCAGGGAAACAGTATTTGTACCTCTGGTGGTACAACTTTCTAGAACATAATATGAACTCCCCCCCCCCAAAAAAAAGACCAAAGCATTAAAAGTATACATACTTGTTGACCCAGGAATTCTGGAACTTAACTAAAGGAAATAATCACAGATGTGTATAAAAAGATGTGTCCATAGATGCAGATACTAACAATAAGGTGCTTATTAAATTATGTTACACTCATAGGCTAGAATTCTTTACAGTAATTGAAAATGATGCTATAGAAAAATATTTAATAAAAGAAAATATGCGATTAAGTAATAAAGTAGGTCACAAAGAAGCATGTATAGTATAATTTCAATTAAAATATATATATATATTGATGTAAAGAAGACTATTGGTATATACACCAAAATATTGACTGGGTTTATGTTTAAGTGGTGGGATTTCAAGTAACTTCTATTTTCTTCCTTATGACTATTTTATATTTTGTAAATTTTCTATAGTAAATATATGCTACTTTTATAAATAGAAAAGGCATAAAATATAAATAAGGATTAGTCTCTGCCCATTATCACTGTGTGACTCTGGGCTGGCAATCAGACTCTCTGAGCTCCAGGTCCGTCACCAATAAAATTGCATGTGTAATACATATATTGTAAGATTAACGTGAAGACCAGTTGTAAGAAAAAAAGTGAAAGTAGTTTCCAAACTACAAAGAGATTCTCAAACATAAGCGATCCTTTTTTTTTTTTTTTTAATCATTGTATCTGATGAAGAAGGTTTTGTTAAGTGCTAGGGTGGTTGTATCACAGGCTAGAGACAGGCAGAAAAAAATACAGGCACAGACTTTGACAGCACAGAAATAAACATGAAAGAGTATGCACGTCCATTCACACGGATAGGTGCACGTCTATTCACCCCAACAGATCATCCTGCACAGAGTCGTGAGATGATGTATCTCTGTATATGGGTCTCAGGCACTCTCCTCGGACCCATTTATATTGAAGATGAAGCATCTGTTCCTCAAAAGTGAGGTTATGACTGTCTTGAGTTTAGACACTTGCCAGTACAATCTTTATTTTCAAAATTTTAAACATATAATTTCAAAACAGTCTACACATTTCTTAGATACCATGAAAAATTCAAACCTCCATCTCTGGAGGTGCAGGCATTTTGTATTTAGATATCGAGGCCATGCTTCTGTGTAATTTCTTGCAGATTTGAAATCTCCTGATTTTCTGAATCATTTAAGAAGTCAAATCCATCCTGCCAAGCAAATCCCTGAGCTATGTGAGTGAGGCAGCTTGAAGGAAGGATGTGTACTGGGGTGATCCCAAAAGAAATATTTGGCTGAAGCTACAAGTATAGGAGCTGCTTGCAGTTGAGATGGCTGCACGCTGCATTTGATGTGGGCTCATCAGACGGATTGAAACCCTGGGCTCGAGTCAGAACTGTGAGGTCACTGGCCTTTGTCCTCAGTGCCTGGAGCACCTCTATTCTCCTCCACCCTCCATGTTCAGGGCTCCATCCAGAATGGAGTTGGTAATACCTATATGTAGTTCACAGTGTGATCATAAGGACTGAAGGAGATCATGCACGTAACTCACTCAGCACAGTGGATATAACACTCCTAGGTCATCCCTCACCACCTCATCAGCTCTCCTAGGCTAACCTCCTCTCTCTCATCCTTTGCATCAAAGCATACTTGTACATGCTCCAGGCTGCAGAGTGCCCAGGCATCAAAATTCTGAGGCACAGACCCCAGGACCCTGAAAGGACTCCCACCCCTAGGGAAAGCTCCCCCTGCTGGGAGAAGGCAAGAATTTTTATCCTCCAGGAACTTGCAATATTTAGTACAGACTTCAACACATAGTAGTTGCTCAATAAATGTTAGTTTCTTTCCTTCCCTTCAATTAGATATTACCTTTCCCTCATTCACATAATATATTATACTTCTTTTATAGCTGGCTGTACTTTCTATCTTATACATAGTGGGTACTTAATAATGTCTTTGGAAAATATATACGGCAATAGAAAAAAAGTGACTATATCTACATGCAAATGAGAGCATAGAAAAGGGATGAGGAAGAAGATAAAGGCAAATTAGATGGATGGGGAAAGAGAAAGGAAAATGGGGGGAAACAAATTACCTATGCATTAAGATCATTAATAACACCAGAAATTGAGATTGAATATATTATACGTAACCTTCAATATATTTTATATAATCTTCTATTCATCTAGAAGTTAAAGGAACCCTGGGAAGGGCAGATATGGCTTGAGTAAAATGGGTTGTATCACTGAAGCCCACAGCAGAGGGGATGAAGCTGCTATTTACTGTTCTCAGGGAGATAATTATTCTCAGAATTTAGATGCCACCCACAATGCCCAAAGGTTTTAGGTGGACACAGCTAGACAAGAAGGTGGATCAGAGGTCTGCCTGACTTCTACAATGAAGGAATTCAGCACAATTCCACAAATATCTCCTGGGAACGAACCACGTACCAGAAAGTGGTAGATATAAGAGTAACCAAATAATGGACCCTGGCTTCCAGTTACTCATAGTCTAGGATTTTTGTTTGTTTCTTTGTTTAAAATTCTCTCTACTTTTCATGTTTGTAAGTAATCAGGGAATGCAAATGCTTTACCAGCTTAGCATGGTTATTCCTAATCTATAGAAAAGCAGGGAAAGGTGCAAGAAAGAAGTAGTGACCATGAGCATAAGACATAAAAATGGGAGGGCATTAGATTTATCTCACTGTTGATGCTAGAATTTTAAAAAATATATACGTATTTTTTAATTCTAGCATCAACATATATACAAGTAAATATTTGTATTTAAATGAATGAATGAATAAGGTCAGTAACTACAGCACAAAAGAACAAATGATGAAAAAGTCAGCCAGGATATCACTGAAGTGTTTTATTCCAGGTAACATCTAACCATCCACGTAAGACAGACTCACACACCAGCTTCCTTGTTGTGGCCAGCAAACCAGTGTGAAATGAAATAAATGTGGTGGACAGGGCAGCCCTCATTAACTGAGACATCTTAGCAGTTCACTGCACCTCTCTGAAACTCAGTGCCATCCTGTGTAAACCAGAGACAATACCTCTATTTGGCAAGACTGCTATAAAGCTTGGCTAGTTAATTACTGCTCATATACTCCAGAGGAGAACACAGAGCCACTAAGAGGTTCAGTGATTCATAAAAGTATGAAATGAGATGTGCGTAAAGCACTTAAGACAAGATCTGGGACAACGGTAAGTGCTATCGCTATCATCACTATTATTGTCGTTGTTGTTTTTATCATTACAGTTCGATCTGTACCTTTTTAACCGAGTGATGATACAAATTCAGACCCTCTGACAACAAACCCAGACTTCTTTGCATAACACTGGCCATCCAGGCCCCAGGTTCCACCATGCACACTTCCCCAGACAGAGTCTCTCCTCTGGTGGATTTTACCAGGCTCTCACCTTGACCTGGGCTCACCTTCTAGGAAACACATTCCTTTATTGTCCCCAGAATTATTAATGCTCCTCCACCTCGGGCCACCACGGAGAAGTACTTGAGAGAAGCACCGAGAACCATCTTATCAGTGCTGGGCCTAATTATAGCATCACCATTTCTACACACACAGTTCCTGTAAGGGGTGTCTTCATAAAAATAGAAGCACCTATTAAATAACCAAGGCACAGTCAGGGAAAATGAGTTTTAAATTAAAATTTAAAATAAATGTGCGAGATAGGAAAACAATAAACAGTAGACCCCATATAAAGCAATCAGCCTTTTAAATAAAAGCAGAGACACCCAAACTGACAGCTCTGATTTATCACGTGTAACAGCCCCTGGAATTTGGATGAGAATTTTCAGAAGTGTCTTTTTCCATTACTCAGTTGACCCTCAAAACTACAGGAAGCTCCCAGAGCATGTTCATATCTGTGATTTACGAGGCATGTATGTCACAGGCCCTTTTTCAAGGACAAAGGAAGTACAGTGGGAAAATGCTATGACCTCGCTCTACTTTTATCTTTTTCCATAGCACTGATTACTTTCTAACAGAGTATATTATTGATGTATGTCTATTGTTTCTTGTCTGTCTCCCTGCATTAGAATGTAAACTCTACAAGGTAAAGTCCTTCCTTTTATTTACCAATCTCTGCACACCCCTGAGAATACTCCTTGGCACACAGTAGGTACTCAATGAACATCTGCTGAATAAATAAATGGATCAAAATTTAAGAGTAGTCCTGGTCAAGTGACTGACCCTCCCTGAGGGTCAGTCACCTCATCTGTGAAATGGGAATGATAAAATATTACTAAACAATGGATTGCAAGAATTCAATGAGAAAAAATATATGTGAAGCACTTAGCACAGTGTCTGGCAATTAGTGCTCCACAAATGGTAGAAATAACTAACACAATTCCCAGAGCTGAATATTTACCATCAAAGTTTATAAAAAGCATTCATCCCCAAAGTCAGCCACCAAAGAGCAGGGAACAAAGGGCCCAGAGATGAAGACCAGAGATCTTCAGCAGGTGCTCACCCTGCTCTCCTACAGAGCTCGTCATGGGGTCAGAATGAGCAGATTAGAAGCTCCTCGGTAATCATCCAGACCAGAGCCAGCAGACACCAAGCTCCTTTGTCTACACATTGTCTGCAGGGGCTGTCACATAACAGTGGCCAAAGTAAGTGGTTACGGGAGACCGTAAAGCCCACTACGCTCGCTATCTGGACCTTTAAGAAAAGGTCTGAGGAATGACCCCAGGGTTCAGATGAGGAGAGAGTCCCAGAGACAAGGCAGAGGAGCCATCCCCGAGGTCACACTGCACACCCAGGCGCTGCCACTTTGAGACCAGCGGCTCACACACCCCTCAGAGGCCCAAAGAGTAGCTGATAGACCTTTAGTCACAGGGCTGGTCTGCATGACAGAAACCCTCAGAGCAGTTAGATTTCCCCCCTGGAGAATAAACGCACGGTCACTTGCTTTCCAGAGGCCCTAAGTATGCCCTTGAAAAGGAGAGAGACCACACTGGGAACTGAAAAGAACACCGGTCTTATTACCCTGCCAAGCCGGAGTCAGTGCCTGGCTCTGCAATTTGTTGGATATTCAGCCTTGTGCAATTCCCTTAACCTCTCTGTGTCTCAGTTTCCTCATCTGTTTAACAGGAAAAATAATACTTTCTTAGCTGAGTTCTTAGGGGATTGAATTAAATGAGACCAAGCGTGTAAAAGCAGCTAGCCCAGAAAATAGTACCTCTTTACCTCCTTAAAGACCAAAATTGATAAAATGATTCATTAAGGGAAAGATAGTACATTTCTGAGTTTATCAAATCTGCTTGAAAACATTCGTGGTCTCACTTTCCAGGGTAATATGAATATCCATTTTTTTCCCCTGTCATGAATTATCCCCCGTCTAAATTATCTAACAGAGGCAGCTTCCTGACAGGGCCAATTTCTAAAAATATGTTGGATTTGAGCTATAAATTGATTTTTTATTGTGATAAATTAAAATCCAATATCATCCAACAAGACACTAAACATACAGAGGCCCAATTTTTTCCCTCAGATGTTCAGTCTCTTTGATATTAAAAGGGACCTGGGGCAGCTGTCGGGCTTTGGGAGCCTGAACGTTGAAGCAAATGAGCAAAGAATATGGAGATGGTAGAGAGAGAAAGAGAAAAAGGTAATGAGGAAGGAAGGCAAAGTAAGGAAGAGGAGGAAGGGGAGAGGATGCTTTCCACTTCCTGTTTTGTGGGCATTAGAGAGTGACTCGGATTCGATGTTCAAGCCTAGGTGTTTTGCATACAATTTGCTGGGAGGTCTCAGGAGCCACTTACATTTTTTTCTTTTTTTTAAAAATAACATTTATTTATTTATTTATTTGGCTGCACCAGGTCTTAGTTGCACCATGCATGTGGGATCTAGTTCCCTGACCAGGGATTGAACCCAGGCCCCCTGAATTGGGAGTGTGGAGTCTTAACCGCTGTGCCACTAGGGAAGTCCTTCAGGAGCCGCCTCTTCTCTTTGGCTTCTGAGTTTCTTCACTTGTAAATGAGTGGGTTAGTCAATGCCTAAGGGACCTTCAACCCCTGACATCCTAGGACCAGGGTACTCTGAATCACATATATTATTCTTTCCATGCTCACTGCCTGCATGGCAAAACTTGCATCTTTGGTACGTAGCATCTTGGGCTCCAATATCTAGTCCAGACAATGAGCATTTCATTATAAGTTTACTTATTCGTTACTTCCTGTTCCATCCTTCCCTCGCTTTTGTTCCATCTCTCCCTGACTGCCTTTCCTCCCTTCTTTCAATGTGCCATTAGCATCTCTGTCACATACCAGGACCTGTGCGAAACCCTGCAGATACAGCAATGGATGAGACCAGGGGCCTCGTGGAGTCTGTAGTCTGATGGAAGCATGGGTCAACTCATTCTTATACAGACAACCGTGTGCTGTGATAAAAGTGAACAGAGGACACTGTAGGAGGAATATGAAAGGATTTCTTAATTCTGAAGGGAGGACATAAGAAAGTCCATATCAGAGAGGGGATAATAGAGCTAATAATATAATATTAACACCTAGAGCTTTTTATTATACTAGGAACTATTCTAAGTCCTAGGGGATTAAATTAAATCCTCATTTAATCTTGCACCAATCCTCAGACATAGGTACTTTGATTATCCCCATCTTACAGATGAGTAAAAGACGTACAAAGTCATTCATAAAAATTGCTTTATAACCACATAGCTGGGCAGGAACGGATCCAAGGCAGCTCCTTCCACCATGCCCACTCTCTGGTGCCAGTACCATACCAGTGAGGAGTGTGGGCTGTGGATTCAGACAGACCCAACATGAATCCCGCTCGGAGGACGAAATGCATAAAGCACTTAGTTTACTAAAGCACCTGGCTCGAGAAAGGGCTTGATAAGTGGTCATTGCCGTGCTGTGTTGCTGTTGCTACTGTTGTTGACATTACTGGACCCTGAGGTGTTCACTGGGTGAAGAAGGGCAAAGGGATATACAGAGTGGAGGGGTCTCCTTTGGCTAGTCCTGCAAGCTGGGCAGTGAATGGTCGGTACAGGAACTGGCAAGGTGGTACCCCCGGCATTCTGCTCATGCACGAATGATACTCCCAGGTCTGCCACGTACAGCTGGGCAGGGGGTACATTGCATAGATCTACGGGGAGGTAGTCATCGTATAGTCACCAAAAACATGTATACTTATTGCAACCGTTTCCCAGCAAAAGTCAACCCAGGCAATGAGCCTTAAAGAAAGGGACTTTTCCCTGATTTGCACAAAGACATCTGATGGGTCGAGGGTGGCCCTAGAGTCACTGTACCTACCTCTCTGCATAGCTAGTGCAGCTTCAGGGCCACAGAATACACTGAATAATAACTCAGGCTGTAATGGACATGATTCAACCAAAACTCTTTGGTCGTACACTCCAGGCCTCGCAGTCGGGCCCTGCCAACCCTCTCAGTTTTCTCTCACTGATGGCCATCACACATCCTCCAATCCAGAATATCCAGACATCTTCTCCACACCTGCCCTTCTTCATGACTTTCTCACTTTAGGGCCTTAGTAAATGCTCCCCATTAATTCCCTTTGCCTGGATACTGGTCCTTTTATATCTCTCACTTGAAACCCTGCCCATCCTTCAAAGTTCAGCCCTTTGTTCCTAAATCATTCCATATTTCTTTTCAGATGGAAGAAATCATTTCTTTTTTTGAACTCTCATGATAATTTTATATTTTTCTCTTATATTGTTGTTCTTGCTTTGAGTTTTTAGTTATGTACATATGTCTTGCCTCCTAGGTTGCAGGTTCCTTGAAGAAAAGGTTTCAGGCTAGTTCATCCCTATCCATCACGTAGAATATCCCTTTCACTCAATAAGCATTTGTGGAATGAATGAATGAATGAACCAATGAAAATGGCAGCATGGTCTAGACAGGGATTCTTAACCTTATCTGACCCAACACTTCCTTCTTATAAACCAATATTTTGTAATTCTTCTTTTATTATCTGGAAATGATTACATAATCTACCTGTACACATGAAGTTTAAGCAAATCAAAATATCCTACTTATAAAGGAGAAATAAAAGAAGATGATTTCTAATAAAAAATAATGTGAATTTCTACATATAAAGGCTTAGTTACAACTACAACAGAAGAACATAATGACATTGTCTTATGTCTGTGCTTTCTTATAATGAATAAATTCAGTTTTAAGAGATCATTCAACTCTTCCCTTTATATTTGACATTTTTAAAGATGCGCCATGTAAGTCCAGTTATGGTGAACATAATAGCTACACATGAAACTGATAGAGTAGTGCCCTGCTGGGGACTCAAATGTGAAAAGCATCACAGGGGAGTGGTTTTCCAAAATGATGACCAACTCTCAATGAGGTTTCAACAGAACAAAGCACACCTTTCTCTCTGTTTAGCTGCATGTCTGGAAAATTCACTACTATGAATATTGTACAAAATCACTCTTTTATAGATAAAGTAGCGTTCGGTTTTAGATTCAGGTAATTATAAACAGGTTTTTCATCTACGTGAATGTGTGATAAGACATTTAAAGTCACAGGGCACAGGAAACATCTGTGTTGTGTGTGAACGTCCTGTACATTGCAGAGTGGCTAGCATCCTTGCCTCTAGTAAATTCCTGCATCACCACCCCCCCTTCCCCAAAAGTCATGACCACCCAAAATGCCTACATGAAGTTCCAAAGCAGCCCCTCCTGGGGATAGAACCAGTCAAGTGGAGAATCTCTGGAGTAAAAGAAACAAAACAAGCTTAGGAGTTATAAATATGAATTTGAATTCAATTCTTGCTACTCATAGTAGCCTCGGGCAAGCCACTCACCCTACTTGTACCTTAGATGACTCTTCTGTAAAAAGGGGGTAATAAGACCTCCAAGAATTGTTGGGTGTCGAATGAGACAGAATCCACAAAAGCCTGCTATAGACGGTCCTGCTTATAGGCTAGTCATCTTGTGAGAGTCCTGTGTACTGTTTCAATGGCTCTCAGGATGACAGGGGTGTCCCAGGTCCCAGCATCCTGCTCTGCAACGCCTTCATCTTCCTACCTGTCTCCCTCCCTAGGACCAGTTTCCTTTGCTCCACCTCAGCTGCTCTTCCCAAGTCCACTCAAAATATCTAGTTAGAAATAAAGGAAGAACAGTCCTGTTTTTGAAGAGACACGAATAAGGTGATATCTGGTTTTCACTGAAGAATAAATTATTAAATCAGCCGTGAAATGTAAGTGCAGCCATTACAGTTAAAACATCATTATCCCTCTATTATGAGGGACAATATTCAATTCTGGGCCACTCTCCACCTCTCCCCTGCTACGCCCTAGTTTTTCTGTGTACATTTGCTGAGTCATAATCACTAAGTCATTTTATTTTCTGTGCAATAAGTACTACTGGGCACCTACTTAGTGGGCATCATGTGCTAACCAGATAGATAACAGTGATGAACAAAAAGATACAGCCTTCTTCATATGTGTGTTGATAGACGTGTTCAATAAATATTTCCTGAAGGGAAAAATGAACACACACACATCTTTCTCCTTTAGACATTCGTGCATTTAGAAATACGTTTTTCTCTTCCCTGACTCGTTTACCTGATCCTCTCCAACTCACTCCTCCACTGCCAAGTCAGTGTGCCCTTTTCTGTGAAAAGCCCTGACTATTCCAGGCAAAGCTCGGTCTCCATCCCCTGAGTACCGACAACTCCATTCACACCTGTGTCTCAGCAGCTGTCAGTTCATTTTGTGAGTCTGGTTTCACCACCAGACTGTGAACACCTCAGGGGCAAGGACACATCTTCTTCATCTTTGAATCCTTAGGAAACAGATAATCATGTGGCGTAAAACAGGCATCCGATATGCTCTTGCCTGACCATGTACTGGTTACACTGCCAACATTCTATCCACAAGACAGTCCCAGTGCTAACTCCACCTCTTTTATCTTCACTCAGGAAAGCTCATTAAAATGAAAGTGAATAATGGTGACAGGAAGACAGGGATAATATTGAATCTGCTCTAATACATATAAAAGGAAATCATTTATAAACTTTGATATTGCTATGGTCTGAAATGTTTATATTCCCTCAAATTTCATATGCTGAAATTCTAACCCTCAAGGTGATGGTATTAGGAGGTGGGGCCTTTGAGAGCTTATTAGGTCATGAGGGTGGAGCCCTTATACATGGGATTAGTGCTCTTATAAAACAGGCCCTAGTAAGCATCCTCCCCCTCTCCCCCTTGCATCATAAGAGGACACAGAAAAAGGCACCATCTATGAGGAAGTGGGCTCTCACCAGACACCAAATCCTGGGGCTATGATCCTGGACTTTCCAGCCTCTAGGACTGTGAAATAAACATTTGCTGTTTATAAGCCACCTAGTTTATAGTATTTTTGTTATAGCAGCCCAAACACACTAAGAAAGGTGTGATATATTACTAGCATTAAGTACTCTGGATGAGACTACCTGGGTTTGAATCTCAGCTCTGCCACTTGAGAGCTGTGTAATTAATTATTTGGACCTCAGTTTTCTCATCTGTAAAATAGTGATGATAATAGCATTTACTTCATAGAATTGCTATAATGTACTTAGAATGGTGCAAATAATAGTGCCAAATCAGTGTTGGCTAAACTAAATGAACACGCAAAACCCATCTGTGATTGTGGCAACAAGATGTTGCATGATCTGGAAAAGTTGATACAGACCACTGCCCTCTATCCTGAGAAACAGACTCGTCTTTAGGCTCCTGAAATATTTATGATTTTTTAAAAGTTATTTATTTATTTATTTTTGGCTGTGTTGGGTCTTCGTTGCCGCGCATGGGCTTTCTCTAGTTGCGGTGAGCGGGGGCTACTCTTTGTTGCGGTGCGTGGGCTTCTCATTACGGTGGCTTCTCTTTGTTGCGGAGCACGGGCTCTAGGTGGGTGGCTTCAGTAGTTGCGGCATGCGGGCTCAGTAGTTGTGGCTCATGGGCTCTAGAGCGCAGGCTCAGTAGTTGTGGTACACGGTCTTAGTTGCTCCGCGGCATGTGTGATCTTCCCAGACCAGGGCTCAACCCGTGTCCCCTGCATTGGCAGGCAGATTCTTAACCACTGAACCACCAGGAAAGTCCCAATATTTCTGATTTTTTAATGGCACAAATTATAATAATTCTATGGAATAAAATTATAAGCAGGGAGAGAAGAAAGCTAGTGAGTTTCCCTGGAAAGACATAGGATTTGGGGTTGGAAGGTCTGATCTGAGTCTCCAGCCAAGTCAGGAACACTCCCAGAATCTCAGTTTCCTTACTTGTGAAATGAAGATGACATCACTCCTGCCTTGGTGTCCACTGGTCTGATGTGAGGACCTAGTAACATACTGACATGAAACCATTTCTACTGCGAGTGCTACTGCTCCTACTATTACTAGTAACAATGAGTTCATTTATGACATATTCTGCATTCTCACTGATCCTTTTGACATATTAGCAATACCTAGATACCTGAACATATGAACAGCTTTTGATATTGACTTATTTCCTGCAACATACTAATAATAAAATTTACTCACATAAGGTTTGGGATCAAGAACCCTTTGAAATTCAAGACAAGGTGTAAATTGCTGCAAAGGGTCTCTTTAATTGGGATCAAAACGCTTCTGACAGCTTTTGGATTTTTAAAATTGTAGCTATTGTCACGTTCTGCTAATGTTTCTTTTCTTGGTTTTGAAAAAAATAGTGCAGCCAAGCTGGAGCAGGAATACTTTAGACATGATAAACAACTAAAATTTGTCATTCCAAATGACAAAGACCCAGTTTTCCATTTCTTTGATATGTAGGACAAAACACTTCACTTAGACTCTTATCCTGCATAATTCAGCCGGTCCCCTGCTGTGCAATGACAAAGGTTCAGTAAACTGTTCCTGCTCATAATCTCCAATGGAGGTTTTGGAAAACCTCCATTTATCTGAAGATAAATCACATCGATAGGGTTGAGTTTAAGGGAGAAACAGACTATTAAACTAGTCTGGGGAATCAACTTTGGTGATTCCCCAAAGATGTGACTTTGGTCAACATCTCATCTTCTACTTGACTTCCTTCCAAAATATCCCCATAATATGACTGTTGCTTGAATCCTCCTAGGGCTGGTGAACTCCCTTGCACAGAAGGTGGTCCATCTACATGCTGAACAGCTCTGACTTGCAGGAAATTCTTCTTCCTCATAAACTGAAACTGCTTCCCAGAAACTTCTATCACCTGGTCTTGGTTCTGTCCCTTGAGTCACACAGAACAAGTCACCTTCTTTTTCTACTAGACAACTCTTTGGAGAGATGAACGCTATTAATATGGAGTGCCTTGTTCCCACCATCCTCTCTACTTCAGGCTTAAACGTTCGATTCTCTCCACCAGTTTTCCCCAGGCTTGTGTTGAGACAAATTAACAAGCTAGGGTAGCAGAAGCCCAATGATACAGGGCCTAAGGTTAATCAAACAGAACTGGAGTAGACTAGGCCAGACAGAAAACATTTAACTCTGCCTTCATCCCGATTCTCCACTAGGAGATGACATTTTTTTTCAACAAAGCCAAATGGCTTTGAGCTGAAATAATGACTTTACTGCTGCTCTGTGTCCAGATAAAGAATCAAAAAATCACATTATAAGGTTTGGTGGTATCTTTCTTTGGGGCCACATTAACCACCCTTGAGTGAGGATTTAGAGAAAGGTAAAGAATATAAACTGCCTCTTCTCATTAGTTAAAGTTTGGTGATGAGAACTATTTGATGGTAGGGTACATGATGGAATAGCAAAGCCAAAAACATGGCCCTAGACAAAATAAAATATCTGATACTCTGCTTTACTCCAGTCCCTTTGATGATGTGATGTCAGTGTCATGTGATGGGCAGGCATGGACTTGGGAAGAGACTAGAGATGATGACGTATATTGGGCATATAAATCCTTGTGAAAGCATCTCTCAGTTAGGCTTGATCCACGCTCCTTGGATCCCTACCATGAAGGATGCTAAGGGGTCAATGATATCCCCCAAGTTTCTACAAGCCCAAAGCTCTCTGTCTCCTGTGTGTTACCCAGGATCCCACGTGGCCACATCTGTGTTCAGAAGTGTTGGCCCAGCGTAGTTTTCACTCCCCCAACTGCCCTGGTCCCCTCATCAGGATATACTTTGATTCGACTATATCTTTTCTAAAATGTGAGGTTCAGAACTGAGCACAGGTCTCCAAACTATAGTCTGCCCAGGAAAAGGAAAATCTTCCCTAGTTTTAGGAACCATACTTTTATTCAAGCAGAAGAGGCTTACATTAGGCTCTTAATCTTGCTGCCTTCAAGCTCATTGACTACTGATGCTTGTGCCCTCATTCTAAATTCCCTTTACCAAGGCATCCCCAAGTAGGTCCACCTTTCCTATAACATAGAGGTCAATTGCTTTGATTTTTTTTTTTAAGCAATTTTTTAAAAATTTTTATTTATTTATTTATTTATTTATTTATTTTTGGCTGTGTTGGGTCTTCGTTTCTGTGCGAGGGCTTTCTCTAGTTGCGGCAAGCGGGGGCCACTCTTCATCACGGTGCACGGGCCTCTCACTATCGCGGCCTCTCTTGTTGGGAGCACAGGCTCCAGACGCGCAGGCTCAGTAGTTGTGGCTCACGGGCCTAGTTGCTCCACAGCACGTGGGATCTTCCCGGACCAGGGCTCGAACCCGTGTCCCCTGCATTGGCAGGCAGATTCTCAACCATTGCGCCACCAGGGAAGCCCAATTGCTTTGATTTTTGACTCAGGTCAACTGGAGGCTAAATCCCAGCTCTGCCTCCTACATGCTGGATGAACCTGAGAAGGTCACTTACCCTGAGAGATAACAGACATTGTGGTTGGACTCATAAGCCAGACCGCCTAGGTTGTAATCCTGTCTCCACCACCACCTACTTCCAGCAAGTTACATATCCTTTTCTCTCCTTAATATCTTCAACTATAAAATGGAGATAACAGCACTATCTACTCATAGGGTTGTTGTAAGGATTAAATGGATTGGTACTTCTAAAGGGCGTACAACAATGAGTGGAACATACTATGTGCTTGATGCAGTACCTGTTATTATTACTCTCTCATAGGACCCTTGTGAGGACAAAACTGAATAATGTATGCAAAGTGACTAATATGTACCTAGTGTGTACTCAACAAACGGTAATTATTACTACTAGATTTTTTTATTGTGGTAATATATACATAACATAAAATTTACCATTGTAACCATTTTTAAGTGCACAGTTCAGTGGCATAAAGTACATTCATATTGTTGAGCAGCCATCACAGCCATCCATCACCAGCACTGTTTCCCTCTCCCCAGACCTTTAACTCTGTACTCATTAAACACTAACTCTTTATCACCCCTCCCCCCAGGCCCAGTCAACCACCATTCTACTTTCTGTCTCTGTGAATCTGACTCCTCTAGATACCTCATTTAAGTGGAATCCTACTCAATTTGTCTATGTGTGACTGGCTTTTTTTACTTTGCATAATGTCTTCCATGTTGTAGCATAGGTCAGAACTTCCTTTTTACTGCTTAATAATATTCCATTATACACACACACACACACACACACACACACACACCATATTTTGTCTATCCATTCATCCGTAGATGGACAGTTGGGTTGCTTCTACCTTTTGGCCATTGTGAATAATGCTGCTATGAACATGGGTGTACAAATGTCTGTGCTATTATTATTCAGGCATAACTTTTCTTCAAGAAAATCCATTTTTTACTGTTAAATTATCATCCTACTACCCACTGGTATCCTAATATGAGTCAGAACAAAGGCGAGAAAATTATAATGCAAAATGACAAAGTTAGGTAACTTGGCTAGTTGAGTATTGTTTATACAGTGCTTGACAAATTACCTGTGAAGTTCAAAGGAGGTGATATAGGTGGAGCTGTGTTAGAAGCTATATAAAGCATTGAATGAATAAAAGGAAAACATGTCCATCTGACTCTTGCTCTCTGGACAAAACAGATCAAAGAACAGAACCCTTTTCTGTTTTTCCCTTACCATCAATGAACAAGGCCAACAATGCAAGGCAAGTCCTGGGGATGAAGCTGGGAGCTAACTGCTGCCGGGAGGTTGATGAAAATACAAACCACTACTTCAGTGGGTTTAACAAACAGATCAGCCCTTACATTTCCTGATCATGGAGTGATAGATTTTTTTCAAGATTGAAAACTCCATTTATTCTTTTTGATGACAGCAATTGCAAGGTGTCACAGGTTCAACTCAAGAGAGTCTGGATGCTTTGACCAAGTCAAATGACCCCCGTGCGTCTCCCTCTAGGATGCATGTCATTAAAGTTGCCAGCACACAAAGAAATTTAACTTAAACTGTCACATTACCCACCGCTCTTCAAAGCACATCAATCTCCCTATTGCATTACCAGGACTGTGTGACACTTTTATCCCAATTACACTGTAAGAAACACAGTCACACTGTGTTGGTGCAGTCACACTGTGGCCAAGTCAGGGAAGAGCCTCCCTTTGATGGACAATCACAGTTGATCAAGTTTGTCAGTTGCTTTATCTGTTTTTATGCTTGTTTGATATCCCTGCCCAGAGAGTAGAGGCTTTTAAGGGCACATCTGTCAGTGGATTCAATTTCACCATGCCATGTGATTCTTTTACTTACCCCTGTCTTCTCATCAAAGATTTTGATTCCTCCAAAGGAGATGGTTAAAAAGATTTTCTGTTTGTGTTCTCCTTTGGAACGAGCGCCAGCAACAACGCCCTGTTGAAAGGAAGGATGTGGTTTTTACTTTAGTGTTTTCATTTGAAAATTCCCTCCGGTCCCAAAGGCATGTCAGATATCATGAACCGAAGCCACCAATCACGCACACTCCATTCCCTCCCCACTTCCATGCTGCCTTCCCCGACGGGCTTGCATTTTCTTGTTGTTTTAGGGTAATACTTGTCCTCACTGCACTGCTCGAAAACTGTAGAAATAGATATTTGAACATGTATTCATTGGACGAACCAAGATTTATAGAGTGCCTACTTTGTGCCTAGATGCTCAGCTCAGAATTCGAGACCCCAGGATAAACAGAATATGGTCCTCTTGTTAAAATCTTTGCTGGGTTTTGTATTGGATATGGTTTTAACCTTTTAAATAAAGATGAGTCATGGAATACATTCCTAAATGTGATTTTAATTTTATACTTCTGGAAAAAGTTTTCATATGAATTCATTTTAGAGATCAGAAGGAAAAGAAAAAATATTGCCAGACTGCATGTCTCAATTTTGTTTGGAAAAATGTGATGGTCATATGTCTAAGGTTTGCAGTTTTTACCCACACATTTTGTATGTTCTTCTACCATTTTTCCAATCATTCCTGTGCTTTCAAGGAAAGTACCTACCAAGTGCATTCCACTTCTCAAAAATGTTTCCCCACTTTTCCAAATTTTTTGTAAACTGAAGATATGTGTATAAGTCAATTAGAAGGTAGATGCCACAAAAGGTAGGTATGTTACTCTGTTCACTGCCCTCTTCCTCGTACCCAGGACAGTTCCTGGACTGTCCCTGGAGGTCAGGAGACACTCAGGAAATTATTGTTACATGAATGTGCTATCAAGAGTCCTCGCCAAAGTTGATATTATGCAAGTTAAGAGTAAAGACACTTGCTTTTTAAATCAGCCTCTGTGGTGGCCAATTACAGGCAAGCATGGGCATCATATTAGGGTACAATGCAGAGGATGAGGACATTCAAGGGATTTACGCTCCAGGGCTGTTGTAGACTCTGCATTCGATGTTTTGAGGCTTCCAGCCCCTTCATCCCTATTAGCCTCCACAGAGGGTGAGTAAGCCCAATTCTCAACAGTTATCATTCTGGACTTCTTTAGGAGTCGAAAAGTCTAAAATCATCATGATCATACTTCCAAGAGATAAAAGTCCTTTGTGCTGTTCTC
Source organism: Balaenoptera ricei (assembly GCF_028023285.1). Classification (NCBI taxonomy): domain Eukaryota; kingdom Metazoa; phylum Chordata; class Mammalia; order Artiodactyla; family Balaenopteridae; genus Balaenoptera; species Balaenoptera ricei. The sequence goes on from NC_082639.1 coordinate 48,449,981, forward strand.
AGAACAGCGTGTTCTCGACCTCAGTCTTCAGCAAATAGAGTGAGAGGTATGACCAGAGGCACAAGGAAAGGGCACTCCCTTGAGGTTGTGTGATTATTCTCCCTTTGGGTACTGGAAATAGTCTGCGGAATGGAAACATCTGGATTATACTCCTGGCTGTGATCTTGGACAAATGACTTAACTCTCAACTCTACTTCCTCAAGTGTAAATACTTCTCTCGCATGACTGAGAGGATTAAATGAAAACTTATGGAAAGTACCTAGCACAACACCTGGTACACTGTAGGGATGTCATAAAAATTAATTTCTTCTAGTAAATGAATGACTGCCCCTTAGTGTTCGTGGTCCAGTTCCTGTTTGGTACCTAGCAGTAGGAAATTCACTCCCTCAGGAGTCTCCCATTCATTCTCAAGCACCTCTGACATGTGGATGTACAGAATGTTGAAGTCAGAGAAAACCTTCAAACTAATCAGTCCAAATTCCTCTACCAACAGATGAGAAAACTGATGCCTGAAAAGCTGGGTGGACAGTCCCAAGATGGTACAGAGAGCTGGTGAGAAAGTTGAGACCACAGGTCCACTCTCAAGACTCTTGGTGCAGGGGGCAGTTATTATTCCTTTACGTGTGTCTTCTTTCTAGCGAGCCCAGATCTCTTTCCTGCAACCCTACCCAGTGTTCCTCTTTTGACCCTTCAGGGATGGTACTCACTGACATAAGATTCCTCCTCCAATGACTGTCCTCTAAATAGTTAAAGAGAGTGACTCACCCCAAAGCGAAGTCTCCTGTCTCTTTAACCCTTCCTCTTGTTCAAAGGCTTCTAGATTCCTCAGCGTGCTGCTTGCTTTCCCATAAATTCACTGAGGGATGGTTTTAAGGACATGGGAGAAGGGTCAAAGTATGTCTTTGCAATCCCAGGGGTAGTTCTCATTTCTCTTCAATGTCACCTGATCAGAGATACGGCCTCTGACCCCTCCACTCTCCATACCAAACTGCATCCCATTCTTTCCCCCTGCATCTTTTGTCCTCGTCGTACCCACTGGCATATTGTATATTCATTTGTTGACTGTCTGCCTTTGCCCAACAGAACAAAAGCTCAACTGGGCACAGAACTTTGTTTTATTCATTCAACACGCCCAGTGTCGAGAATGGAGCCTGGAATAAAAAAGGCACTCAAAAAAGTGAAGTGACTTTCCCCTCACTTGGGTAATGAACAAGCCAGGCTTTGAACCTATGAAAACTTGATTTGAAATCTGTGTTCCTGGCTGGATTTGGAGTAAAATAACTGATGCTGCCATCCCTACACAGCCTAACCTTCAACTTCACTATCCAGGCCTACGCAAAAGAGAAAACAAGAAGTAGCGCCATCATAATGGAAGCCCCATTATAAATGGAAGCATTGAAAGGACTGTGTCAAAGGGCAGGGAGCCTCTCTTTCTTGTTTAAGTCCTCCCAACATGAAGACATCACAGCTCATGGTGGGGAGAGGCTTGCACCTTTGGTCAAGAAGAGTAGCTTTAAGGTCCCCATCTCCAAGATGGTCCTAACAACCCCTAGCTCTTAGAATTACCACAACATCAAATTGTGCTAATTCCCAGCACATAGTGCCGCTGACCAAGTGGCTATCAAAGAACTCCCTGGCAGAAGGCGGCTGCAGGTAAAGAGGGATGGAAAGAGCCAGCGTGCATGTTTCAGGAGCACTTCTGCTTGGGGCTGCTGATGGTACAGCTCCCCAGGACAAATGCAAGAGAGAAGGATGGTCCACATGGTGTGATCCTTGGGGAAATAAAACTCCAATTTTATCAGGCATGTTGGGAGACAGGACCCTGAGTTAAGCCCTGAAAAACTGCATGAAGTCCAAGCAAGCCTGCCACCAGCCAGCACGCTGCAGGGGCTCACCTCCCCACAGATGATTCAGTACTGTTATGTAGAAGTGACGAAGGGCCAAGGGACAGGGCTGGCTGGGGAATCGGAAGCTATGGATGTAGGTGTCTTTTGGGGTTTCTGTGCCTAATATTAGCCACCTGACCTACAAAGTCACTGTTGGCAACCTGGAAATGAAGGAGTCAGATGTTTTCTTGGGTACCTACCAAATGGTAGGAGTTCTCTTATACGTCATATAATTCAGCCCATCCCACATGCCTGGGAAGAAAAATTATCTCCCTTATTTTACAAATGACCAAACATAAGATCGGGGGGCCAAGTGAACACCCCAAACCTCAAGGAACTAAGAAGACATATAGAGGGAATTCAAACAGCGACCTTTCGAATTCCAGTGTTAGGGTTCCTTCTATTATAACCCTCTGGAAGGGCTCTTTGGGGAGGCATGGATGAAAAAAAGATGGAACTACCAGCTTCCAAACTCAGTAGTGAAGGAGAACTCTAAAATGAGAATACTTCTTACTTCTAAGAGTGAAGCGTGCACATACCACACCTAGCATGGGGTGCAGCGTGCAAGGAGAGCTCAGCAAATGACCGTGACCATCACCTCTAATGCTAATACTGATTCTATGAAGCAATGCCATGTGCTGGGCACTGTATGGAATGACTGATGCAGGTGTCCCTAAGGGAGTCACACAGAGGCAGCATCTTGCTGGAGGATTTTATACACAGGGAAGCGGTCAGGCACGCCAGGCAGGGTTGATAGCCTGCCCTGTCCAGCTCAGGGGTTGCCGTGAGAATCCAATAAGATGATGCACAGGAAAGGACTCTGAGAAACCTCACCCAGCAGGGTGTATGCACATGATGCGATGACGGTGATCTCCAGGGAACACGTCAAGCAGGTGTGCAACCTGAATAGCTGAAAACCTAGAATGCTATTCCAGAAAGCTCCATGAACTAAACCTGGTCTCCAATCTCAGCCCTACTGGTTATCAGTTGTAGAACTTTGGGGGAAAACTCATCCTAAGTTTCACTTTTCCAAGGTAAGAAGGAGAATACAAATATCCTCCTCTGCCCTGCTTTGTGCCCAGAGACTGGCCCCTGTGGTCTGCATTGCCAGGTCCTCTGAGCTTCCTGCCCTCTGGATTCCACTCAGGAAGGCACAGACAGGAGATCAGAGCGTGGAAGGAGAGAGGTCAGGGTATTTCATCCAGCCTCCTTCCCATCCTTGTTCTACAATCTCCAGGAGTAGCTTATTTTTGCTTGGCGAGGGAAGGGACTTTGTCCTCAATCTCGCCCTCCCTGGGTTCCAGTAAATAGATCTCATCCTAGGATGGTAACAGCTTCCCACTGTTTTTAGTTTCCAGTGCCTCACCAGCTCTTGTTTGCTACCTTAACCTTGCCTAACCTTTGTATGTCGCTCCTGCATTAAAGTATCCTCATCTGACCTAGTCGGGCTGGGTGTTTCTTACAGGACCCTGACTAATAGATTTACTTAGAGCTCTGTAATCAGCCCATCTCTCCCATAGCTTCAACCACCATCATTTTGCCCGATACCTCTGAAAGTTGACTGCTTTGGAAGTCAATGATGTGGGGCTATGTAGCTTACTGGTAGGAGCTTAAACTCTAGTTGGGGAACCAGGATAGATTCAACGCAGATACAAAACAGAATAGAACGAAGCACTAAACTGTATCTTATCAAACACTGGGCATCTGGAGATACAGGCTTGAATTCTGGGCTTATCCCAGATTAAATGAAGGTTCTGGGGCAAATCCTATAACTTCTGTGAGCCTCAGATTTCTTATTTACAAAACAGGGAGGCTAACAGCTACCTCATAAGAGCAAAAGAGATAATATACGTAAAAGTGTGTTGTTGACTAAATTAAAATACAATGACAATGTGGCTTCGCTGGTGGACGGGCAATGGCTCACTCATACTCACATTATGAGTCCCCTCTTAAATCTCTATAATCCAAGAGAAAACTCTCTAAAACAGGAAGAGGCACCAGCTTCAGAGAGCCTAGCAAAGAAAAACAGATTAAAAAAAAAATTTTCTCCTATGGCCTGACATGAACAAGTGGGCCTTTTGCAAGGCTAACAGGCATTTTGTACTTCTTTGCCTTTCCTTCCTGGGCAAGTGGCCAAATGGAGAATCGATCATTTATGTTTCTGTGTTTCTTAAAGAAACACTACTGGGAACAGAAATGTCAACATTCTTCTCTGCAACTTGCAAATAACGAAAGACAATTGTCTGGGAACCAAGAACCGTCAACAAGTTCAGAGCATTTGACAGGAGCGTGTTTTGGTTGGACCAACTCTCCAGAGCTTTGGGGACCTCACAGTTATAAGGGGTGACAGATGGGGCACTTCACTGCAGGTAACACGCCCCACCCCCACCCCCACACACACAAGGTCGGCAATCCTGGCCAGGCCTGGTACAGCTAGCCTGGCCCAGTGTTAATCCTGAGGGAGAACTTCAGGGCACACAGGCCAACTCCTGTCTCACATACGCTGAGACCTCCATGCTTCTATGAAGGCAGCTGTCAGTGAGGTGCTCCGTGGCCCATGCCTGCTGAACGCTATCTACCAGGATGCTGGGGGGAGATGCACCAGCCTCTTTCTTGTTCTCAGCAGACTTGTGGCTCTGGGTGAGAACCAGGCCACTGGAGAGCTTCTTGATGTCTTTCAATTAATATTTGTCAAAAGCAAATCTCCATTTGCCTGTCCTCATACTCAGTAAGGAGCAACTTCAGCAAGAATCAAGATCCAGGCCTTTATCCCCATTCTTGACTAGGGTCTGCTTGGCTCAGTCTTTCTGGGTTCTCCCTCTACAGTCTACCCGCTGGTAGAGAGGCTGCGTCCTGGTCTGACCTCATGCGTGAATCACAGTTCTGCTCTGGGGCAGAGCAGGGGTCAGGGTGCGTGAACATGGAGCGCTGCAGTTATCCAACTGCCCCACAAACCAAGTGGAATGGACTGTCTCTTTCAAGGATGCCCTGTGGCTGTGTGTCTACGTCACATCCTCCAGACCAGCATTTATCAGTCATGAAGCTGGAATTTAGAATTCTTCCTGTTGGACTCCTTTGTGTATTTATCACTCGGACTTGAACTTGGCAGAAGAAGGGGGCTCATTACTGGACTGTCCTGAAATCTTATAACATTGCTTAATTATTATTATTATTTTTATTTTTAAATATTTATTTATTTGGTTGCATCAGGTCTCAGTTGCGGCACGCGAACTCTTAGTTGCGGCATGCACGTGGGATCTAGTTCCCTGACCGGGGATCAAACCCGGGCCCCCTGCATTGGGAGCGTGGAGTCTTATCCACTGCACCACCAGGGAAGTCCTGCTTAATTATTTTTTATAAAAGAATACATTAACCTCTTCCAAGGAGACAATCTGTGAACTCATGATTTTAATGTCTTTTATACCTTTTTCTAGTAGGCCTTGTAGTAGATTCATAACTATTAAAATAAAGTTTGCTGTGTAACAGCTAAAAAAAAAAAAAGAAAGTAATGATACACAGTTGAGAAAATTAAGAGTTTTTAAAAAGAATGATTCCTACAGCTATACTACAGGGAGTCTTAGCATCTGATATACATGTTAAACTGTTGAGAAAATGTGTACAGTACAAACAAAATTAATACCTGTGCTTTATTAAGCATCTATCAAAGAAAAGGCAATATAGAGGGTGTTTTATAGATATTGTCGCATTTAATATTAGTAGGCACTTGGCCAGCCTTGTTTTCTTTTTTCTTTCCTTTTCTTTTCTTTTCTTCCCTTTTTCTTACATTAAAAAAAATTACATTGACCAAGTTGTATCCTCAAGGACTATTAGAAGGTAAGAAAAAATGCTCATGATATATTATTAGGGAGAAAGAAAACAAGATACGAAACTATAAATAGTAATTCCAATTACACTACATATACGTATATGATTCATATACATATACACAAATGTATATAAAAATACAAAGAGAGAGTGTTAGTTACACACAAAAATGCTGACACTGATTTTTCTTTTTGTGGTGGGATTGTGGATAAGTTTAATTTTCCCTCATACTTTTCTGTATTTTCAAAATTTTTACAATGAGCATTTTTTGAATTCTATAATCAGGAAAATAATTAAATTATAGGTCTTAAATGCATAAGATAGCTTATAAACTTCTTGCTAAATCATCTGTTTTTCTAATATTTTATATTACTTTTTTAAAAAAGAGACATAGACTACATAGAGACCAGAATCTGGGAACAAACAGTGTTCAATTTTGTATGTTTTTAAAGGCTATTTAAGAACATAATTTTCTTATTTTGCATATTAAAATTTTTCTCAATTTCTTTCTTAGTTTTCTCAATGAAAAGCCTTCTTTAAAGCATTTAAAATCAGCAATCTCTTTGTGATACCGCCAAATATCAATATCTAGTTACGTATCACTTTTTATAACATTTTCCCTTTAAAGTATTTGGGGGACATTAATAGAAATTTCAAGAATGAATAAAATCAGCTTTTTTATTAATATATCATCTTTTACCATATTCAGCATATGGTGAAATATATAAAATTTATTTAAAAATAAAGTAGAAAATTTATAAAATCTGAGTGACAGTACAATTTGATGATTTTGTACTTTTATTTTTGCAGGCGTTTCACAGTGAAGATACAATTGAATAAAATGTGATATGCTCAAAAACTGTACAACAGGGGCTAGCAAAATACCTCCACATAGGAGATGCTCAACAAACATTTGCTAAATGATTGACATGTCCTCCCAATAAATAAATGCAGTGAGTCATCAGTGTACCAAGTAATATACCAGTATATGAATAAAAAAATATGTTTACCAGAATGACTGTAATCACTTCTTCCTCTCGGTCATATCAAACCCACACTATTTAAATTAAAATGCTTGCGCAGTACCTTGAGTTTCATCATGGAGTCTTGGCATAACTTGTCTCCCCGAGCTGCGGAAACCTCATCAATCCCGATCAGTTTGGCCTTGTACCGGACCCCTTCACCTTTAAACCTCTTTATCAAAGTGGCTTCACTGCGATCCTGACCTAAAAAGAGAGAAATGCAGGATTCAGATATGTAGGTGTTCAGGCCCCATTGGCTTTAAATATCCGCAGCTCCGAGATTGGTTCTCTGGTTCACCTACATGCTATGAAAGTCAAATCATTGGACCACGGACAAAAGAATGGTAAGACTCCTGTATGCAAATTCTGGCTCTATCCTTTTAAATCCTCAGGCAAATTACACAATTCTCTCTGAGACTCCATTTTCTCAGGCAGAAAAAAAAAAAAAAAGAGTTAAAAATAACCAATCCCAAACAGGCGTTAAGATAAATAAACATGATGACACGTATAAAGTACCCAGCACGGATTTTGATACATACTAGGTCAACAACAAACGATCATCACCCACTAGGAGTTTATGTCTGACATTCTTGTTAGAATAGTATTAGCCCTGAGCCTCTCTGGCATTTCCAGCATTTAATATGACTTTGGCCCGGGTCCAAGACCCTCCTTACACCCAATCCCATGGGCTGTTTTATAGTGAGACTCCAAAGTAATTGCTTTGTATCAAGCAGTGACTCGGGGGCAATTATCAAAAAATGATTTTACAATGTCTCTTCTGCTAACTCATGCGTGTACAGAAAGAGGCTTCCATACTCCTTGGTACGGTGCGCCCACACCTCATAACAGCTTTCTCAATAATTATTAGCATAATATTTTGCTGAGACACATCAACCAGAAGTTCAAACACATCCACATAAAATGAAGACAATAAAGTTACTGTGAACTTAGCACATCTTTCTTGTGAGATGTTTTATAAACTTTACCCCCTCTTCACAACGACTCAACCATATCCATTTCCCAGATGACAAAGATGAAGGTCACAGAGTTCAAATAGCTTGTCCACGTTCACATAGTCAGAAAAAAAAAAAAAAAAAAAGAATACATAGGAATTCAAATCTCTAACTTCAGCAAACTCCCATCAAAGGAGTCACAGGTTGGGGCATTGCTCATGTGGTTCTTAAAACCTGGAATGCCCTAGGCTTCTGATATTCATCTCCTGGAATATCATTAACTTCAACTTCTGATACCTCCTCTATCACGCCTTCTTTCGTCAGTCTGACACTCAGACCTGAGGACACTGGAGATAATTCAGCCCATTTCTTCTCTCCACATGATGGACAAACTGAGGCCTTTCCATTATGTGGGGTTGAGAATTATTTGAGGACACACTTAAAATAGAAAAAAAAAACAACAGCAATAGCTAACCATCATATAATGCTTTTCTATTGACGAAACATGGCTTGCATTTCATTCATTTATTCATTCATCCCTTACTGAGCATTGCTTCTGTGCCAGATGCTATTATTCACTGGCAACAGATGAATGAGACAAAGTCTATGCCCCTAGAGGCTCAAGTTTTTGATGACTGAAAACAAAAATGTGTAGTGCATTATGCTAGATGTGTAAGAAGGTATAAGCTTTAGAGCCAGATATCCTCATTTCAAATCATGGCTCTCTCACTTGTAAGCCAACTAAACTAGCTGCCAAGCCTCTGTTTCCTTAACTGTTGAATGAAGATTAAATATCTACTTTAGGAGTTATTATGAATAGTAACTTAAATGAGATAGTATGTGCAAAGCATGGATTCACATGGTAAGTTTTCTATAAATGGTAGTTGTCGCCCCTGTTATCAGATCAGTAAAAGAAGCACATAGAAGATACAATGCCGAGAGCAGGAAAACACAAAAGAAGGACGTCTGCATAGTTAGGCCTGGACCTGTCGTCCCCAAATCCCATTTGGTATTTTTTCTACCGCATCCTTGCTGACTTCTAGCATATTAAACTTCTTGAATTACTTTCCATAAAGCAAATATAACACATGGATGATTCGTCTGAATGTGTAATCAATGTAAAAATTAAGCCTCCGGGATCAGTGAGGGCAGATGTCAGAGACTAAGGCTAACAACAAAGAGAAGAACATTTGCCATGATATACCCTCTACGTACAGACATCTAGCTGTGGGCACCACAGGTCACCTCTCCCTGCATTATTATGCAATATTTGGTAGGAGTGGCCTATGGTTTGATCTATGTCTTGGGAAGGTTATCTTACTCTACCTTATTCTATCACAAATACCATCTCTGCCTCTTCAATTCCTGACACTATTTCAGTCACTAATAGCATCCCTTTCACTATTTGGAACTTCCTCCAAAGTTTAAGTATAATAACAACAGCAGGTAGGATTTATCATGTCCTGTACAAAGCTCATTATATGCACCAACTTGTTTAGCTCTGGAAATAATCCTAGAGGTAGGTACTATTACTTAGGTTTTATAGACAAGGATCTATATTGAAGGTTTGGGAGGCCAAGTAATTTGTCCAAACTCACTGAGTGGGACCTGAACCCAGATCTGACTGATGCCAAAGCCCAGGCTTATGGTTTGCTTGTGTTCTGTGTCTTCAAGCCTGTTCTCTGAACCACGATGATTAACTGCTTCTCATCTATCCGACTTCCCTGTGAAGCCCCATCTAAACTTCTACCAAAACTCACCTGGCCCAAATCTGTTGATATTTAATACACTGGCAGCATTAAAACTCCATTGGAGAGATGGCTTGAAAATGGAAGAAACAGCTTCCAGCCTCCAGGTCATGTCCGAAAAACGTCCGTAAGTCAGATACAAAGACAGCCCTAAGAAACATTTGTCAGGGCACAGAGCTCTTTTGAGGAGCATGCTTCATAAGAGGAAGCAGAGCCAGATCAGGTGAACGATGGCAGAGATTAATAAGAAAATATTAGGTCATTTAGAGGAAAGTAGAGAGCCCAATTTAGATTAGGACCCAGGGCCAAGCTAATTTGTATGAAGGGCACTTATGCAGTAGATAATCCGGTTTCTCATTAAATGTTCCACCATTAAAAGGGTAATTTTTCATGAGCACATCTTGAGCAAGGTCTCAAATATATAAGTTAAGAAATAAATAACAGAGATCAGAGCCATAAGGCTGTTCCTTCAGAGGCACATACGACTTGAGAGTGTTAGGGAGAGGGTCAATCTTCATGCAACCTAAGTTATCATGAATCCCCAGCCTATTTTGCTGAAAGCACCACTGACCCTCTGCTTCAGGATGGACAGGAGAAAGGTCATGTATTTAAGGAAAATCATCTATTATCGAGCATTTACGATACCAGTCATTGTGCCAAGAGTTTTACATGCAATCTCTTATTTAATCCTCACATCTGCTCTTTGAGTTAGTCTGTGTCATAAGCCCTATTTTATAGAAGATGACACCAATACCCAAAGCCAAGGGCATTGCCTGAATTTTTTTTAGATAACAGCTTTATTGAGATTTAATTCCCATACCATTCAATTCACTCTTTTATTTATTTATTTATTTATTTTTGGCTGTGTTGGGTCTTCGCTTCTGTGCGAGGGCTTTCTCTAGTTGAGGCAAGCAGGGGCCACTCTTCATCGCGGTGCGCGGGCCTCTCACTATCACGGCCTCTCTTGTTGTGGAGCACAGGCTCCAGACGCGCAGGCTCAGTAGTTGTGGCTCACGGGCCCAGTTGCTCCGCGGCATGTGGGATCTTCCCAGACCAGGGCTCGAACCCGTGTCCCCTGCATTGGCAGGCGGATTCTTAACCACTGCACCACCAGGGAAGCTCTCAATTCACTCTTTTAAAGTGTACAATTCAGTGGTTTTAGTACATTCATAGAGTTATACAACCATCACTGCTAGCTAATTTCATAACATTTTCATCAACCCAGAAAGAAACCCTGTACACATTAACAGTTATTCCCCATCTTCCCCAAGCCCACCAGCCCTAGGCAACCACTAATCTACTTTCTGTCTCTATAGACTTGCCTGTTCTGGAGGCAAATTACATTTCATATAAATGGGATCATACAATATGTGGTCCTTTGTGACTGGCTTCCTTCACTTAGCATCACATTTTCAAGATTATTCCATTTAATAGCACGTATCAGTACTTTGTCTTTTTCTTTCTGAATAATATTCCATTGTATGGATATACCACAACAGCTGATGGACATTTAAACAGTTTCTATTCCTTTGCTATTAAGAATAGTGCTACAATGAACATTTCTGTACCAGTTTTTACATAGCCATATTTATTCAGTTCTCTTAGGATTATACCTAGGAGAGAAATTGCTGGGTCATATGGTAACTCTGTTTAACTTTTTGAAGAACTGTCAAGCTGTTTTTCCAAAGTGGCTCTACCAGTTTAGAATCCCACAAGCAAAGTATGAGGGTTCCAGTTTCTCTACCAGCTGTTCTTGCTATATCTTTTATTGTCTTTTTTTTTTTTTTTTTAACTTTAGCCATCCTAGTAGGTGTTTAGTGAAATCTCCTCATGGTTGCATTTTTCATTTTCCTCAGGACTAATGAAACAGAGCATCTTTTCATGTGCTCATTGCCCATGTGCCTATCTTCTTTGGAGAAATGTCTATTCAAATATGACAGCCTGAATTTGAACCCAGGTCTCCGGCAAAATGTCACGCTTTTACCCATTAGGCTATGGGGTCTCCTGTGACCTGTCATAGCACGTACTACTTCTCGCTTTGTGTCACAGCTATTTGAACAGATGTCTGATGGAGCCTACAGTAAACTGGCAGATAGCTTTCTCTTAAGACAAGTACATCACAAGCACACACACCTCGCCTGGTCTTCTCATACCATGTCCCATTTAATCCTCCAGGGTTACTGGAAGGAGGCATTGCCATCATTCTATGGATGAAGACACTAAAGCCAGAGAGGTACCTAAAGTTATTTCAAGCTGAGCGGTGAATAGAGCTTCATCCTGTCGTACTCTGAGGCCTGAGCTCCTCCACTGGGCGGCATGAGCTCTGGATTCAGAGGACTTGAGTTCAAGTCCCACCTCTCCCACCCCTCCCCTAATTGTGTTGCCTTAGGTAAGTTCCTTTACATGTCTTGCACGGCATCTTTCTCTGTTCAGTGCAGATAAAAACAGTTGCTCCCACATAGGGTCATTGTTTAGGTCAAAGAAATGACACACAGACAGCATGTAGGAGAGTGACAGGCAAACACTAAGAGCTAGTCAATGTTGGCCATTGTTATCTAGGTGCTCATACTTCCAGTTTGTCTGGGACAGTCCCTGTTTATACCTTTTGTCCTGATGCTATTATTACTAGCACCCCTCATTACTCTCAAACGTATCCCAGTTTGGATGGTGAATTGTGTGGTCACCCTAATTATATTATCACCATCTTTACACTGCACTGCCTCAGAGTGTTCTTTGTGCAAGGCACTGTGCTAGCTTTCTGTGGTACCTAGGTAAGTGAAAAGTGTCTCTTCTCCTGTCTGGAAGCCACAATTCAGAAGGAGACACACATAGCTTTACAAAATATGACCAGGACTGTGAATGTCACACAGAGCTGAGGTGAGGAGGAATTGTTTCTGTCTGGTGAGGAGAGGATTAGCAACAGCTGCAGAGTTGAGATGCCATTTGAGGGAGGCTGGTGAAAAAGCAGGGATTCAACAGGTAGAGAAGCAAAGAAGCTGCTTCCTAGAGGAACGAAGATTATGGTAATATTCAGAGACAGTGAGTAATTAGGTTAGACTGAGCGTTTCTCAACCCTAACTATGTTTTAAAATCATCTAGGCAGCTTTCATAAATATCACTCCACAGATTCTGATTAGATTGATTTGGGGTAAGCCTGAGACAATCAATGTGCTTGCAAAGTACTGTGTCCAAACACATGGCTTGAGTGATGCTGACAAAGGCTAGAGGGGTCTAATCATGAAGGGCTTTGGAAGCCAAGCTAAAGCTTTTGGGCTTTGTTCTTTGGGCCACAGGAGCTATTTATGTTATGGTCTATTGTGAGGATTAGATTAAAACAACAGTGCAGCAATATTTGGGGAAGTATAAAGCTCTCATTGATTGATTATTGGTTGATTTATCATTCACTTATATATATACTGAGTGCTCACTGTAAGTTCTAAGGTGCTAAAGATACAGCAGTGACCAAAATATATAAATATCCCTCTACTCATGGAGCTTACATTCTAGTGGAAAAGTCAATAGATTATTGCAGTCATTTTCTAATTCTAGTTTAATGAAGAATCACCTGTTTAAAACACACACACACACACACACACACACACACACACCACATAGACACAAAAAACCACATTCCTAAATCCCACCCATTGAGATTCTGAGCCAAGTGGGAGGGATACAGTAGACTGAGTTGATTCAGACATTCGTAATTCTGGAAGCTCACCAGCAACAGCAAGTGGTCAAACAGCAACCTTTTTATGTAGAAAATTTCTTTGGAGGTGCTATTTCTCAAACTGGGTCCTCAGAATGAGAATTGCAAAACAAAGTTTTGATTTGGGGTTTTCAAATTGATAATAATATTTTAAACATGTTACCAGTTCACAAAGGATAAAAATCAGTAATAATAAAAGACATTATGCAGCAAAGGTATTTTCATAGAGTTTTCTTTGTTTTCTTAAAAGCCCAAGACTTTCTTTTTAAATGTTTCCAAGGGATCTCCTTAAGTGGGAGAAACACTACTCAGCTGCATTTGCGGCTGGCTGGGTGTACACGCCTGGGAGACAGGGAGGGCCTGAGGGGCACCACCTTATTAGTGCTTTCCTACTCACATCAGAGGAAAGGAGCCTAAGCGGAATGGTTTGGAGATTTCTGCCCTGGTGCACTGGCTTTACTAGGTTCCATAAACAGACAACAGTGATGAACAATCACTATAAGGGATGCTTTGTCAAGAATCTTAATCCAAAACTCTCCAAGTAATCTGAGAATTGAATTTTCAATATACCACTGATTGGAATTCCAAAGGAGGAAGATACAGGGTTTATGCCTGGAGGCCACACCCCATGGAAGAAAAGCAGTAACTGGCTGGGAAGTAAGGAGGCCTGGATTCAAGTGTGGTCTCTGTTCCTATACCTTCACCTATGTGATTATGTGTAAGTCGTTTATCCTCTTGGGGGCTCAGTCTCCCCATGTACCAATGAGCATTCATAGAGAGAAAATGCTCTCCAGAGATCTCTGAGAGCTAACCGTCTATGAAGACATTTAAAACTAATATTTAGAGACTCTAACCATGGCCAGAACTGTATGCTGTGCTTTGTAGAGCTCAGTTTACTGTTAAGGCAATCGTATGTGGGGTCCTATCCACATATCTTAGATCCAGAGCCAGAAATTCAGAGAGGTCATGTTGCTTAAACTGATTCATCTTGGTAAGTACTAGAGCCAGGATTTAATCCCAGGTCTGCCCGAGGCCATAGAAGCAGGTCTCCAGGGCTTTTTTCTTTCTTCTTCTTTTTTTTAAATCATATCTCTATCAGTAAAAGATTTTTGAGCATACAGCTCTAAAATAGGTATATTTCTGTATAACTAAAATGAACCTCCTTAAATATCCTGCAAGGCCCCCATAAATATGGTCCCTGTTGAACTCATCAACCTCATTTTGGACCACCCTCCCTTTTACTTTTCACATTCCCGCCACAGTGGCCTTCAGCCAGATCCTCCAACAAGCCATGCTCTGAGCACACTGTGCTCTTCAGTTTTACACCTGCTGTTCTTTGGGCCTTGAAGCCACCACCCTTCCCTATTCTCCCCCATCCCCTCACCCCTCCCCTTCGACACCTGAGGTCTCAGCACAATGCCATGTGTCCAGGTTTCTCCATCCCAGAGATCTACCTGGGACGTCCCCTCTGAGATGTGTCCATAGTATTCTCCTGATAATCCCCCTGCCTTCTTGCAACAAATTAATCTCATTTGTAATAATCCGTTTAAATTCCTCCTTCTCATTCCTCTGTAAGCTCCAGAAAGGCCTGGACTGTGTTAGATTTGTTAGCCAAGGTATCCCCGGAGCCTGGCATTTGCCTAACAAATAGACACATTTTCACTCAATTCGCTCACAGCATCTATCACAGCACCAGGGCACCTCACTGACTTTGTCTTCATGCCTGTCTCCTCTACATGTTAGCTCCCTGAGGGTGGGGGCAGGGATTGATTCACCTGTGTTCTCTGAACCTAGCATGGTGCTTGGCATAGAGTGGACCCACACTTCCCAGCTGTATTGAATAATTCAATACATGACTGCATTTATTTATTTATTCAAAAGAGGCTAGTGGACTCCCAGAGTCTGGATCACACTGGGAAAGTGTACAGGGTCACTACAAACCTCTTCCGTACAGACTTTATCTCAAATCCATTCCATGAGTATGATTCACTAAGTCTTCAAGGAATAAAAGTCCTAACGGGATAAAGTAAATGTCACACCTGCAGTTAGTTCACTGTTGACTGCACTTCCTGCCATTAGGGAAGAGCGGTTCTCAGCCTCATCACAACCTGCTCATCTCATAACCCGGGAAATGACTCTGAGTTTAAATGGAGACAGTCGCCAGGGCACCGAGTAAACTCCCCATTTTGAAAAGGCCTCAAGGATGCTGTCAGGAAGAGCACCACGTCCCTGTCTTGGAGCAGAAGGTACTGCCAGCATGGAGGTCCCACACTGGGAGTGACCTTGCAGAAACTTCAACAAAAACAAGCCCCTCTGTCAGAAGTCAGGAGCCCAAAGAAGAAGGCAATTAGCATTTTTCATGACACTGAGGCAGAGAGCCCACAGAATCGACTGGAGTCGTAATCAGTCTCCCACTCCACGCTGTTCACTAAAGATGGCTAATGGCCAAACAAAAGAGATTTCACACCCAAGACTGTTCTCTCTTTACCTCCCCCACTCATCCCAGATAATGAGCATGGCCACAGAAACACACACAAAAGCCAAGACTGTTTTTTCTAACGTGGTCAGTCTGGCTGTGGATCCTTTTAATTCTTTTAACTTTTGACAGTTACAGTATTTTCCTGTCTAGTAGAGGTCAACATCAAGATATTTCTTATATCAAGCTGAGTATTCACTCCTCTTTTTTAGATACTTAAACATCTAAGGAAGTGTCTTAGCTGAGGCTGCTGTAACAAAATACCACACACCGGGTGGCTTAAATGACAGGCACAGATTTTTCATAGTTCTGGAGCCTGTGAAGTCCAAGATCAAGGTGCTGGCAGATTTGGTTCTGGGTAAGGTCCCTCTTTCTGGCTTGCAGATGGCTGCCCTCTTGCTGTATCTTCACTTAGTGGAGAGAAAGAGCATGTGAGAGAGCTCTGATCTCTCTTCCTCTTCTTATAAGGGCACTAATCCCACCAAGGGGGCCCCACCCTCATGACCTCATCTAACCCTAATTACCTCCCAAAGGCCCCACTTCCAATACCATCACATTGGCAGGTAGAGCTTCAATACATGAATTTTAGAGGGTGTGGGGGGAGGAGACACAAACATTCAGTCTGTAACAGGGAGGCTAGAATGAGGAAGGAGGAAGAGAAAGCTGGATGATATCTGAAAACAAGGATGTCTGTCCCATTTCCGCATACTGTCTTATTGAAAAGTCAGAACAACCTCGAAGGCAAAGACTGCATCCCATTCAGAGGAAGAGGGGACAGAAGTACAGGGAAGTAGGGTCAGCGGTACAAGGCCATGCTGCCAGTGAGGGGCATGGTTGCCTAACGCTGCAGTCAGAAGGCACAGCAGTAGCTCTGTGACCACCTGTGTGTGTGCGATTCCAGGAAAGGCATTTAACTTTTGAGTGATAGATTCTCCATCTGTACAACATTATAGTTATTTGCACTCCTCTCTAGGACAGTTAGAAGAATTACATGAGACAATACACATTTTGCTCTTAGCACACTCCCTGGCATGTGGCAGTCTTTCAATAAATCTTTACTGCCTTCCTCCTCCCCAAATAATATATTTCACATTAAGCACCAGTGGCCCAAAGCTAACCATAGCAAAGTCATACTGCATTAGAAGTGATGGTCCCAGCTGTTTGGTAATTTTTTTTTTTTTTGGTTGCCTGGGAATAAGGGTGCAATTAAGAACAGGATGTTCCTTCCTGAAGGCTATAGGGAGATCACCTTATGAATTATTAACCCAGTACCCAAACTGAGACATCCTCCCTCCTTCTGCATATCTCTCTGAATTACTAGGCCATCCATCTTGATGATAAGAAAATCTCAAAGAGGTTTCCCCCCACCCTCATCCCCCAGCCTAGCCAACATCATTCTATCCATTGCTGAGAGAGCTCTATTGTCTGTTAGGTTGTCCAATGTAAGAACAGATTGTGGGGGGAATTTCAGGGCCCAGGAGCAGAGATAACTTATTTTACTTAGAATTCTATCTTGCTGTTATCCAGGTGTTGATTTGCAATGGACAAGAAATTATGTATGCTGACTGTGTAGGGGAGAATGCTGATTTTTGTGTAATTAACTAGCTGGGTAGTGGGCAGAACAAGGGGAATGACACACTGAGGGGGCTGCTAAAAGGCACTTTTATGAACATGGTTGCTGTCATCACTGCTAAATGGTAAACTAATTCAAAAACTAAAATAATATTCAACCTATGACTCATACATACATTTTCTTTAAAAGTTCTCCTCTCTGGTACTTCTGGAAAGAACTCTGTAGAAAGGGTATCTGGCATCCGTGGGCACCTCTCTGTAGCAAACCAAGTCCTAAGATTCCAGAGATTCTAATGTGAGGGCCTAGCAATCTGCATTTTCAAAGTTTGGCCAATGATTCTGAGGCAGAGTCAGATTACGAACCACAGAAGTACAAGGCAGGATCCTTTGGTGACCCCATATGTGACCCAATTCTTATGCTCTGACAGTTGGGCCTTCTTTCATTTTCCTAGTAGACAAAGGTCTGCTAGTATTTATTTGGTTCTTCTTTTCTGCCAGCTGCTATTTAACTTTAAAAATCTATTATAAAAATCGTATGAGGGCTTCCCTGGTGGCGCAGTGGTTGACAATCTGCCTGCCAGTGCAGGGGACATGGGTTCGAGCCCTGGTCTGGGAAGATCCCACATGCCGTGGAGCAACTAGGCCCGTGAGCCACAACTACTGAGCCTGCGCGTCTGGAGCCTGTGCTCCGCAACAAGAGAGGCCACGATGGTGAGAGGCCCACGCATCGCGATGAAGAGTGGCCCCCGCTTGCCGCAACTGGAGAGAGCCCTCACACAGAAACGAAGACCCAACACAGCCAAAAATAAATAATTTAAAAAAAAAAAAGGTAGTAAATATGAAAATTGAAAATATTTATTCATGCGCTGCCTAAAATATCACACACACTGAAAAAAATGAAATATGAAATCATCTACCTTCTATTATTTAAAAGAAAAGATAAAAAAAATCGTATGACATCATTAATAAGCTCAATAACAGAAGAAAACAATCATTGGCCACGTCATGCCACTCCAACAGATCCTTAGACCAACAATTTCCTAGCACTGTCCTTTCAAACACCATTTTTTAAAGTTTCTGTGAAGGGAAACTGAAGAGACTACCATGCTCAATAAGTGTGGGGTGTGCCTCGTGCTCCACGTGGTGACCCCTGGTGGAGGAGAGCATGTTGAGGCAGGAAGGACGTAGGCCCGGGAATCCCCCTAGCTGGACTGTAAGTAAGCTCCTGGAGGGCTGGCATTGTCTTCTGTTGTCCTCTCTGTGCATCCCAAACAACTAGGACACTGCCTGGCCTTGAGTGGGTACTCAATAAATATTTGCTGAAGAAGGAAGTATACTGAGTAAGGGAAAGTGCTCTCACTTTCCTTACCCAGAGTTTCCAACACCCTCCCCCAAACATATAGACATAGCGTTCTCTAACTTTGGAAAGTCAAGTTTAAGTTTTCATCATGGTGCCCAAAGTCTCAGATGCTATTAAACAGGCTAGTGGCATTGCAACCCCTAGCAACGTTTTTCGAACAGAAGTCAGGTATAATAGAAAAATAGCCAATCATACCTCTATGTAAGAGGAAGAAGCAGTGGGACAGAAAAAGGGAGAAACCTTCCAGTTTTAAGATTATAAAGACGTCTATAACCCTCCATTGCCGAGTCCTTCTGAAGTCTTCCATGAAGGCCTAGGAGCTTGGTATATCCTGCTAACTTGGGCCTGTCAAGGACTAACCAGCCTGGCTTCTAATCTGCAGCTTTCCTTGTTCACACTTGCTTACCGGGAGCCTGAGGATGGCGCACACCATTCGCTTTCTCAGGTCTTTGTATGGCTGGGCTCGTGTCTTTTTCCTAGTGGCCAAGGGGCAGAGAAGGTAAAGCCAACATGTGCTGCCACTAAGGGTGTAAGGGAATGCACCAGGTGTGCAATATTTTATCTCATGTTTATGCCACAGTGCAAGGCACAGAATGGGCTTTAAACAATATGTATGTTCCCCTTCATTGTCCTCTTATTCCTCATAACCTAGCATGACATGCACTATTAGTCCCTTCTTACAGATGAGAAAATTAAGGCTCCAAGAGGTAAAGACTGGCCCAAGACCACAGAGCTCAGAAAACGCAGAGCCAGGAGTGCTGAAAAATCAATGGAGTGGTAGATGCAGAGAACAGAGCAGTGGTTCCCAGAGGGGAAGGGGCTGGAGGGAGGGAAAAATGGGTAAAGGGAATCAACTATATGGTGATGGATGGAAAGTTTTGGTGGGGAGCACACTGTAGCATATATAGAAGTAGAATGATAAGGTTGGATACATGAAACATATAATGTTATAAACCAATGTTACCCCAATAAGAAACTAAAAAACAAAAAACAAAAAAACAAAACTAGCAGAAAAACAAACACACACAAAAAAAGAAAACAAAACAGAACAAAAGTTTTAAGGAAGAGAATGTGAAACTTGAGGCTGGGTAAGAAATAGGATTGCAGAAGGCAGGGGAAGGACAGGTCTGAATCCACAGTCATTGAATGTATTTTTGTCTCTGTCATTTGCAACAGAAAGGGTCCTATTATGGCTGTGGTGCTGCAGGGATGAAGGCCAGACAGGATGATGCATATAAGGGTGGGGGAGCAGCAGCATGATGAAGGGGAAAGAACACAGTCCAGGAGAGACCTGGGTCCTCAGCCCTTCGTCATTCGGAACCTCCTGGCCTAGAGCAAGCCACTTCATCTCTCCGCAAATGACGATAATAATGTTCCTCCTGCAGGATTACTGTAAGAACTCTATGCAATCATATGTGTGAAGCACCCAACACAGCGGTACAGCTCCTGGACGGTACCATATGTTGACAATATTTTCACTTCCTTTTCTGTGAACTGCAGGCTACACGTGGTGTGTCTCCCAGACCCAGCTTTAGGTCTGAAGACTCATCCCCCAGCTGACATGCTGACCCAGGAAGGCTCTTGGGTGAGCTGCTCTCAGGGAACTCTCCTCCACCAAAGCGTCACCTCACCCAAGGCCATGTTCCCCTCACCTCGCTTCCTCCCCACCCCCACCGAAGCTTGCATCCAATCAATAACTGGATTAGATGAGGCTGAGTATAAAAACCCAAGCCCCAAGCCTCAGTTGGGGACGACGCTGAAGGCCACTCAAGAGCTCCCTGTGGATAGTGAGATCAGCTGGGGCCTTTGTTGCAGCTGCATCAGGGTTCAACTCCCCCCTCTGCTCAGCCCTGCTACCGGACTCCCCATCAGTGTTGATTCTGAAGGCACTTCTCCTAAGTTCCCCAGAGCAAATCTCCATCTCCACCACTGGTTTCCTGGGAACTCGATGGAAGACAGTACAAAGTCAGTGCATTTGAGGGAGGGAGTTCTGACAGACAATAGAGAGGGGGTCTTTTTTTTTTTTTATAAATTTATTTATCTATTTTTGGCTGCGTTGGGGTCTTCGTTGCTGCGCGCGGGCTTTCTCTAGTTGCGGCAAGCGGGGGCTACTCTTCGTTGTGGTGCACGGGTTTCTCACTGCGGTGGCTTCTCTTGTTGCAGAGCACGGGCTCTAGGCGTGCGGGCTTCAGTAGTTGTGGCACACAGGCTCAGTAGTTGTGGCTCGCGGGCTCTAGAGCGCAGGCTCAGTAGTTGTGGCCCAGGGGCTTAGTTGCTCCGTGGCATGTGGGATCTTCCCTGACCAGGGCTCGAACCCGTGTCTCCTCCATTAGCAGGCGGATTCTTAACCACTGCACCACCAGGGAAGCCCGAGAGGGGGTCTTGTTGTGGAGATGCAAGCTAGCAAGTGCCTGCAATAATCCAAGAGTGACGGGAAGAGGGCTCGGGGCGGGGGGGCAGTGCCGAGTGCCCCAGTGATGTAACTGCTTTGATGTTCCATGAGGCTAAGCCTAAGCAAGAAGGCAAATCCAGAGCTAACGCTCTCTCATCAAATGCAACTCAAAGGCCCCTGGCAAAACTGTGGAGTGTTCGCCAGCCGTCGCGGGCAGCTGAGTCTGTCAGAGTGAGCGGGGTGATCCTCACCGCCACCAGAACTGGGAGGTACAGTGGGGTTTGCTTTTCTAAAGTTCACAACTTGTCTCCCTTTGGCAAATGCACATGACAGCAGATACTAGGCATCTACAAAGCCCTGGGAGCTGATGACAAGTGAAGATGATCTTGTTTTCCAATGAAAAAATAACAGATACGTTTTTAAACTTTTTCTATTTCCATTCTTTAAAACAACTGTTTTTTTTTTTTCTTTCCAATTACAAAGAGGAACAGGCTCAAATCCTAAAATTTGGAAAACGCAGGAGACGAAAAAGAGGGAAAGTTATCCAGAATAACTTCCAGGGATATCTGTGGTTGCATTTGAGTATATGCCCTTCCAAACTTTTTCCTAAGTATACACACACAAATGCACATATCTCAGAAATGTTTTCATACTGTACATCTGTAGCTTGCTTCTTCCATTTGGCAGGGCAGTGTATCTTTTCTTCTATATTAATATTTCTTGGAACATGATTCTTAGTGGCTGCCTGACACCCCCATTTTATAGAGGTAGCGTAATTTATCTAACCAACCCCTTATCATTGGACAGTTAAGATCTTTCCAATTAAAACAGTGCAAAGGGATACAATACTGAGAACTCCTCCTGAAGACAGTAGGAAGATGGATTTTTCCCTGTGAGAACGCCTCCATGGAGTCTTTCTACATATATCAGAGTTGACACTTCATTACTCCCCCCGCCCTTCTTCCACTCCGGAGACGCGTGGGCTCCAAACAGACAAACGTGTGAACACAGATGCGAAATTTACCTCTCCCAATGTTCTTCACTGGGGGAAACAATGAGGGCGAAGGAAGGAAGTCTGTAGGATTTGGATTACACATGAATCCCTGTAAGCTCTGGACATGTTGCCCACGGAAAGCCGTATGACTGAGAGCACAGAGAGAAGCGGGAGAGTGGGATTTAGTCAGTGAGCTGAGGTCACAGCGGAGCGCAGGACAGTTGAACCCCCGAGTCTGAAGTTCTCACCCCACGTGAGTGAATGCTCGGCATTTGAAAGTCTGCTCTCGGACCCAGACAGAGGTTAATTAAACCACAAATGAACGAGGGTTTCTACTTTCATGTGCAGCCTGCCACTGGCTGAGAACTTTCTTCTGCAGCAGCTACAACTTTCACGCGGTCATCTCCATTAGAAAAAAAAAAGAAAACAAGAGCGTTTAATTGGGTCTCTCTGCCGCCAACATGCTTGCAGACTATTTTTTAAGGGAGATTATTTTGGTCCTGGAAGATTCTGGTGGGATCGAGACCCACGCTTTGTCTTCCATCTGCCTTCTAAACAAGAGGGCTGTGTATGCTATCGACTGATTAAATGATTTCTTTAGAGTACAAAGAAGTATTTGTGATGAAGACGACAGAGAGGGAAAATCAATTATTTACTGAGGAGGCTGCGATATAAGTTACATTTGATTAAACTCAGAGATAAATCCCAGTGATGGAGGGTTTAAGTGGAATGCGCTGGAATAGACAGTGACTAAGTGCCCCGCCCCCGACATTGCCAGTAATGAATGCAAGGGTACAGGCCCCACCCTGACGCCCCTGGATTTCTAACACAGGCAGCCTGATAGTCATTCATTCATGCCACAGACATGTGTTGCATGCCTACTACATGGCACCGGCCCAGGTCCCAGGGAAGAGTCGTAGACAAGAGAGAGGAAGCCCCTGCTCTCCTAGAGCTTCTCATCTGAAGGGGAAAGGAAGAGAATTAGCCGGTAAATAAATAATGAACGAGATCCTTCCAGAGAGTGATAAGTGTTATGAAGATGATAAAACAGTTTGATGAGATGAAGAGTGACTGGGGGCAGGGTGGGGAACAATTAATTTCGACAGGCTGGTCCAGGAAGGCATTTCTGGAGAAATGACATTTGAAAGGGGATGTGAACAAGGAGAAAAGGGCAGTCATGCCGAGAGGGAGTGCGTTTGGCCTGTTTACAAAACAGAAAGAAGCTAGTGTGATGGGAGCAGAACCAAGGGGGAGGGGATGGGAGTGGCAGGAAAGAGGGAGGGCAGGGCTCCTTCATGGGTCGCTTTAGAAGGTCAGATAAGGAGTGTGGATTCAGTTCTAAGCCCAGCGAAACGCCATAGTAGGGCAGGGGGCAAGCGGGGGTTACGCAGGTATATGGCCGCATTTATTTTTTTAAACATCTTTATTGGAGTGTAATTGCTTTACACTGTTGTGTTAGTTTCTGCTGTATAACAAAGTGAATCAGCTATACATATACATATATCCCCATATCTCCTTCCTCTTGCGTCTCCCTCCCACCCTCCCTATCCCACCCCTCTAGGTGGTCACAAAGCACTGAGCTGATCTCCCTGTGCTATGCGGCTGCTTCCCACTAGCTATCTATTTTACATTTGGTGGTGTATATATGTCCCTGCCACTCTCTCATTTCGTCCCAGCTTCCCCTTCCTCCTCCCCGTGTCCTCAAGTCCATTCTCTATGTCTGCGTCTTTATTCCTGTCCTGTATGGCTGCATTTTGTAATGATTTCTCTGACTGCTCTTTGGCAAAAGGGGGTGAAGTCGATGCAGGAGGTATCATAGTGATCCAGGTGAGAGAGGAGACGAGGAGGGTGGATTAAGACATAGCGAAATGGGCTGAATCAAAACAGACACTGCAGGAAAAGCAGACAGGGCTCATTCATAGATTGTCTGTGGGAGAGACAGGAAAAGGGAGGAATCAACTATGACTCTTGAATCTGGCTTAGGGACCCCGAGTGGAAGGCAGTGTCTCTTCCTGAGACAAAGCCATTCCAATCAGTGATGGAGACACAGCCAAAGGAACCGGGTGACTTAATGTTCCTTTCGAGGCCTTTCAAATTCCAGCTGTGTGGAGCGTGTGTGGGATTCCGGAGCGGACAGATGCAACCTCCTGTTGCCTGTTCTGCCACGAGGGCCCCAGGCCCCACTACGTCACAGTAAGTTCCTTATTTACTGTGTGGAATAGACAAGACCTACCTGGATGTTTAGGAATGTAACCTGGATGTGTGACAGTGGTCCATCTGGCATAGAGGTGTTCCATAAATATGAGTTCTTTTCACTCCAGTTTAAATGTAGCCCGAGAGCTCAGACGGAACCATGTCAATGCTGAAAAACCATGGTTTCTTCTGAGCATGACATCATCATATAAAACCACCGCTTTTTTCTTCTTTTTTACTGCTTTTATCTCACTGACTATGTGAGAGTTGGGACCTGGCCTCATTCATCAAGACTAGACAACTTTTAAGATATCTGTCCAATCTCAGTGATTGAAACCCCAGCTGACCGCCCTCTCCCACAGAGGTATCATCACGGTGGCCGTGTTTATACAACATGACCCGACCCTCTGGCCCCTCTTGATTGAACCAGATGGTGACACCTGGGCCAAGCTGTGTTGATCAGAGCCCCATCCTTGGGAATTGAGAATTGAAGCAGAGAAAGGAGTCAATCTTTCCTTATGACTAGATTATAGAATTCTGGGTGGCCAACTTTCCCTGCCATTGGCCTAGGTAAGAGAAAGGCAATCATATAAAAAGCCAAGGGAAAAGATGTTCTGGAAGAAGTGAGCACAGAGAGAAATTACTGTTGGGGTCCTTACTGACTGAAAATTCCTGGTTCATCTTTCCAGAGGCTCAGCTCACACATGCCCTTCCTTAGGTCTGTGAGACAACTCTCAGTCCTTATGATGTGTCCCTCTGTTATATTTAAGTCCATTCAAGTTGACTTTCATTACTTGCAACAACAAAGCTTTCATTAATAATGGATGTGAATTTCTGTACATCTGGCTCCTGGCCCACCTCTGCGTGGCCAGGAGACAGTCACTAAATGCTTGCCGAAGGGAAGGGATGTAGATGGTGGTACCCAGGTCACTGCCCCAGGAAATCTACATTATCTCTGATTCTCTCTCCCTAGCTTCATACCTGCTAATACAGTCATGAGAAGAGAAAGAATTTGGATTTTGATGATCTTTCCCCTGCTGTCATCACCAAGATCTCAAACCTCAAATTGCTTAATTTTGTAGTTTATCTCCCTGGAGAATAACTTTAGCTTTCAGTTAATTTTATATGTAAGAGCCTATTATCTTCTAAGCAACTTCTTTTTGTCTCCTTTCTGCCAACAAGGAAAAACAGACAAGTCTTTTTGATCGGATAACAAAAGCGTGAATGCCTACACAGCCTTGCTAATTTCAACAAAGCACCTCCCTTCCAAAGAGCTCAATATGGTTGCAAGCACAATCCTAATGCTTCTTAAACTACTGTAGTAAAGTGCCAGGGAGAAAATGTGACAAGTGTTGATAATCAGCAAAAGTAAGATATAATGGATCAACGGAAAACAGAAATAAGTATTAAATCTTTTTTAGTTTAATTCAGCCAACACCTTGTGAGCGTCTTTTATGTAACTGACATCCCGGGGCTGGAGCTGCCCATGTATTAAACATCTGCTATGTTCCAGGTACAGTGATAAACATTTTCGCATACATTACTTTTCATTTAGTTCATACAACAGCCCTAAAGGGTACTATGACCTCCCTTTGTGCAGATGAGGATACAGGCTTATGAGGTCAGGAAACCTGCCCAGAGTTCACATAGCCAATAAGAAGATGTGATTCACCAGGATTCACTCCAGCTATGTTTGTTTCCACATCTGTCTGTGTTCTCCACTCTACCTAAGTTGTCTCCCTGAGAAGATGAGTAAATGGAATTACTCCCTTTAAGAAGTCCCCAGTCTAACGGAAGAAACACAGTTTCATAAAAAGGCGGTGTTTCATAAATGAAGGTGCCACCAATGTACTAAGAGAGGAACAGGGAAGAATCCCACATTCTGATGGATGGGACAGGGCTGGCTGTATGGGCATTTCTGTGTGGGACTGTGGGATGCAAAGCCTTCCAGAGCAAATCTTTTAAGGTATCCTGACAAAATAGATATATTCATTATCGCACACTTAGTAAGGCCCAGGGAAGTGGTGACAAACATCATAACTGAGGACCAATTATGCAGTGTTTATGCCATCAATGACACTATGAGGGGGGTATTATTATTTTTTCAATTTTAGAGATGAAGAAAGTAGTGTTCCCAGTGGGTAGGTAATTTCTTCCATGTCACATAATCTTCATTTGGCTGCCAATTATTTCAAACCCAGGCCTTTGTGACTCTAAATAATGTATTTTCCCTGCTAGGCCATGTCTTCCAAAGAATGGAAAGACAGAAAAGAAAAAAGAAGAAAAAAAGAGCTACAAATTATAGATGCAATAAATTATAAGGCCTTTGTCTACCCTCAAGGAATTTACAGTCGAGTCAGGGAAGTAATACATAAACCTCTTAAAACTGAAACAAGAAATCAAGATAGGAAAACAAGTTAAGAACACTAGAAGTCATGGCCCAGGTTGGCCCAGGAATAACTAGCATATATATTATACTGAGTGTTGTCCTAGGGATTTGGAGGAGGGAAAAAGGACTTTGAAGCAAGGTCCTTGGAGCAAGTTTTCAGGGAGAGGTGGGACTAAAGCCAGGTGTCAAATGATACGCATGATTTACGTGAAGTGGGGGCTGGAGGAAGAGCCTCCACCATGGTTAAAGGCAAAAGCAGGATCAGAAAAGTTGCAAAGGAGCCTTTATCTAACTCTGCACAGTAGTAACTGCTCCACATTACTGGGCATCCCTCCTGAACCAGGAATGGTACTAGGCACATGGCAGATGATGCCTATGTACAGAAAATATACAGGGAGTCAGAGAGGGGCATGAGTTGTCCAAGTCAGACAGCCAGCAAGAGGTCTGCATTCAGTGGTGCCCGTCTGACTCCAAAGTTCATGCTCTTTCCACTACGATCCACCACCTGTGCAGTCTGGGCTCAGATTTTGGAGGGTTGTGAAGCCCAGGTCAGATTTTTTCTGTGGGTGTTCAGGATGTCTTTGTTCAGGGACATGATTATGACATGGTCAGAGCTGCACTTTGGGCCCGAACTCAGTCTTTTACCCCCATTTTAGCAAAGGACTCAGTGACAAGTGAAGCATCTCAAAGGCAACCAGGACCTGGACAATCTACAAACTGACTTATCTGGTTCCAAAGCCACTAAAAATGCCACAGCAACAGGCCACTAAGGAGTCGATGACATGGGATGTGCTCTCATGAAGGCCAACTCATCAAGGAATTATTACTGCAATGGTCCTCTCTCCACGCTCACTCTCCTTAGCCCCTCCATACAACTGGACATCTCACTGCCTCCTCTTTCTTGAAGAAGAAAGTCTTCTTATGCTTCTGTGACCATCTTGGTTCTCCTCCTTCCCTAACCAGTGCATCCTTTCTTTCCAGATCCGTAACAGAGGTTTTCTCTAACATTCTGTCCAGGGTCTTTATTTCGTACTTGACAATCTCACCCTCTCCTACATGGCACCTTTGTCAACATATTTATCTTCAACGCCTCTCCTGAGCTCCATCCATGCCCACCTTCTCATCTGCCTTCTAAATTCTGGCATCTAAATTTCTTACAATGAACAGAATGTAATATGTACAGAACTGAGATGAGCAATTTCTCCTTTACTCAAACTGGCTCTTCCGTTTCAGTGCCAAGTACCACTGCCACCTCCCCACCACCATCCCCCACGAAGCCTCACCAGGCCAAGTTTAAGCGCAGTCGCCGTACAACCTAACTATTCGTTTATGGCAACAACGGCGACAACACCCAACACACTGTGCAATTACTCGCAGGTCTGATGTACCACTTGTGATTCTTATTCATAATTGAGTCTTCAGTGTCTAAGACAGTGCCCAGTGCAATGCAGGTAACATGTGTCAAATAAGTGAATGTCACGGGCAGTCTATCTTTTACCCAGGTAGACACTCTGGAGAGACTTTCATCTCCCTTTCACCTTACTGTGGCTTTCACACAGGTTCTAAGAATTGTAAATGATATTTCTAAAATGTCCTCACTGTCACCACATTTATTCTGGTCCTTATACCTCCCCCTAGACAATTCCATGGTACCCTGGTTGACCTGACAATTTTTCAGGTAAACTGGTTTACCTGACAATTTTTTCCCTACTCCAGTCCATCTGATAGAGAACTATAAGATGCTCTTCAGACAGTAAACATTTATAAATGTCATTCCATTATTCACAAGTCTTCAAAGATTCCCCTTCCCTCCAAGCCAAATGAAACAGAAATTTCTCATTCATTGATTCACTGTTTCATCAAATATTTACTGTACACCTACTTGCTAAGCATTGGGGAGCTAGAGGCGAGCTTTATGGACACATTCCCTGCCCTTGTGAAGACCACAGTCTTTTCAATTAGAAAGAAAACCCATTTTTAATTCCTCACTCCCATTTCCCCCAACATAAGATCCTGGCTTCAGTCAAATAAAGCCCATTGGAACCCAGGTCCCAAATACATCCTCCATGTTTGCACACCCATGCATTTTCCTGCACGTTTCCTCTGTCACGAGCAAGAGCCTCTCTTACCCCACCAGTCCAAAATGTTCAGAGTCTTGCCTCCTGGTTCTCTCATATGTGATGAATTGAGTTCCTTCCAAAATGCTATTTTTCCCTTGATCTCTCGCCCTCAATCTATGAATTCCACTCCCAGACATTCCCAACTGTCCCTTTCCCTTTAGTTCATATCGAAAAGTTTCTTATGAACTAAAGAAATACACAAAAATAAACTGAAGCAGGCACACACACACATTAAACCAAAGAACTCAACTGATTTACAAAATACATTTTCTAACACAGCTAAAATCTAGTCGCAGACGGAGTCACCCAACAACCTTTCAGGTATGTGTATCCCCTTAGCAGTTACAGAGAAACTCACTCTTCAACAAGTTCTTTTTGTTTTTGCTAATATTAATTGAGCACTTACTATGTGCTAGCCTTGGTGCACATATTTTGCAAGCATCACCTCATTGATTTCTCACAAAAACCCCTTAGCGTAGACACTGTTAGCCTCCCTACTACACAAACGAGGAAACCAAGGCTTACAGAGGTAAAGGGCCTTGGCCAAGGTCACACAGACAGCTGGAATTTATTTGAACTCAAGTAGTGTGATTTTTAACCATTAACAACACCCTGCCTCCTTTAGGTATATAATTGATGAATATAATATACCTAGCAAAGTGCTTAACATATAGGAATCATTCAATAAATGTGACAGATGATAGATGGGGGAGAGAGAAAACAGGCTGACAGATACACACACAAGTGCAAGGCACATTCACCTACGCTATTGCACAAAATCCTGGCAACAGACCTGTCAGGTACTTACTATGAACCTATTTTACAAATAAAGATACTGCGATGCTGGCAGGTACAGGGGCTTTGAAAAGCTTTCCCACCTCGTCACTTGGCAGGCGTAGGATTGGAAGGCACATCTCTGAGTCCAGCTCCAGTGCCCTCTGAGATGGCCCCATTGTCTCTTTTTCTCTGCCAAACCTATACATACCTCGTCTTCTTTGTATTCCTGCAATGTCTGGGACAACAAAAGGGATGACTCTGTACCTCGAAGGGCTGGGATAGATGTGAGTTTTGGAGAGGTCATGGGTTGGCTACTCTTGCTCTCTGTCTCTGCATGGAAATCACCCACAGGTGTGGAGCTTTTGATACTTCAAAAATCCTCTCTCCGCTGGAATTTTGCAGCCTGCAGGCGGCTCGCTCTGCGGGGGCCCTGGCTCCCTCACTGCCGCCTGGAACACTTGAAGGAGCTGAGATCCTAGGTTCTCAGATCAAGGCAAAGGGTTCAATATGGCTCTGGAGAAGAGAGGGGACTGTTTGGCGTTGTGGCTGGAAAACTCTCCTCTGAGTCAGTGGATCAGGGCTGCTGGTTCCCAGAGTTTGAATTTCTTTACATTAAAGCTGCTGAGAGTGGTGACAGGATGCTATCGTCCAGTCAGGTGGAGGTTTTTCCATGTAGCATCAACACTAAAGCAAAGCTATACCAAATAGGGCCAATTTCAAGGAAATGCCCAGTGAAGCACCAGGGCATGGCCTTGACCATGAACCCAGAAGGAGCTCCCTTTTACATTTAAAAATTGCTCAATTAATATGAATGGCAAAGTGAGGTGGTCTGCATTCACTGTGTACAATGCAAATCACTCTGGATGGTTTCAGGGAAGCAGCTCTCCTTGGTACCTCCTGCTGACTCCACACACCTGCGAATATCTTTTCCTGCTAGTGGAGAAACAGGAGACCTAGAAGAATCTCTCTTTTCCCAGCTCTCTGAGATGCCTGAAAAAAATGTTGTTTCAAGATGACAGAAACAGCAATGTGTTTATATCTGCTGTTCCTTTTCAGGTCGGCGTCACGAGGCTGTTCTTATTGTCAAATCTCCCGCAGCAGGATGTGTGTGCCGAAGATGACTGCTCACACTACCCAGAGGATTAAAAAATACATATTACGTATCAGAGAAAAGAGGATGCCTCTTCTCTGTGCTCTTGGGAAGATCAGAAATGATGTGTGCAGCACACCCAGGTGTATGTCCCTGAAGAGAGTCCTGCAGCACACTTACGTGGATATATTTAAAGGAGGCCACAGGAGGAAGAGGGACAGAGTGAAGAAAGGTCAAGAACTAAAATTGACTGACAGATGTTCATCAGTGTCCTAGGGCTGTTGGAACAAAGTACCACAAATAAGCAGCTTTAAACAACAGAAATTTATAGTCTTACACTTCTGGAAGCTAGAAGTCCAAGGTCAAGGTGTCGACAGGGTTGGTTCCCTCTGAGGGCTGTGAGAGAGACTCTGTTCCATGTCTCTTGGCTAGCTTTTGATGGCAATCTTTGGCGTTTCTTGGCTTATAGATGCATCACTCCAATTTCTGCCATTCACCTTCACATAGGATTCTCGCTCTGTGTCTGTCTCTACGTACTAATTTCCCCTTTTTGTGAGGACAGCAGTCATATTGGATTAGGACCCGCCCTGATGGTATCATGCTAATTAATTACATCTGCAACAACCCTATTGTCAAGTAAGGTCACATTCTGAGGTGTTGGGAGTTAGGACTTCAGCATATGAAAATTGGGGGGGGGGGGAACACAATTCATAACGCAAACGCTTTATCCATGTTAGCTCACTTGATCTTCAAAACAATTTCATGGGGGAAAAAAAGACATTATGCTTCCCTGTCCACTGATGAGGAAGTGGAAGCTCAGCAAGGTGGGGTGATTTGGCCAAACTGCATAGGTAGGAAGAATGGAGCTGACATGTGAACCTGAACCTGGTGACACAGTCTGTGCTCTTTCTGCTACATAACCGCCGACTGTAATAAAATATTTGGTTACCTGGTCTGCCTGCTGCCACTGATGACTAGTCCCAAGTGTTGGTCCTTCATAATGAGCCCTGACATCAGGAAAATAGAGCTGTATGTTACAGGCATAGTGATCAGAGGACACGACCCTTGCTACCAGTCACTTACTCCCAAAGCAGTGCGGATACCAGATCATGGGTTATCAAAGCCAGAAACACCCCAGGTGGAGTGAGAGCTAACTGCCAGAGAGAAAAGCAGGTGAGAGACGAGAGTGCATTCTGTGGCTCGTGCTAGAGAGCTTTCTCAAATTAAAGCAAGCTAGAGCAGAAAGGGTCTTCCTCTCGACACTTCATAAAGGCCACTTCATTTCCTTTCTTTCTAACTTGGCATAGGGGCCCACGCAACATTTTACTGTTTAGACATGGTTTCAGTAAAGAAGATTTGATTCTTATTAAGAGTTGCCAACAACTGGAGAGTGTATTTTTCACCAGGAAGGAAGAATCGCGGCAAGTTCAGTCCATGCAGGGGGCTGTGAGGCTCTTGACTGTTTGATTTGAAAGTCTGGAACTTCATGAAATTTCTCTTTTGCCTTTTTATAGACTTAGATCTAAAAATGAGTAGCGTATGGTCACTGCCCTTAAGAAGTTCCTAGGATTGGAATCATGTTTTGTTTCCTTTTGCAAGCATTCTCTTGTCTGGTGGCAAACCTCTGCATAAGAAGTTTGATAAATTGATCTTAGCTGGCAGCAGGCTAGGCTGAAACCAAAAGGCAGGAGCTTCCCAGAAGGGTGCTTGAGAAAATCAGACTGACTTGGAACTTGTGTCCCCACCATTCCCATCAGGATCATGTCACTGGCCTTATACACTTGGCACCTGTGATGGCATCTCCAAACTCCCTCACCTGTGCACATGTCAACCCCTAGCATTTGCTCTTGGCATCCCCACCCCAGACACAGGCCTCTTGGCCAGAATTCTCCTGCCCTCCCCTAAGAGTTATCCCCAACCTTGTTCAACTGCAAAAATTAAAACACATTTTCAGAAGGCCTACTAGATGCCAAGCAATATAGTGGAGAGAACGCAAGCGACGCTGACATGCCCTTTATCCTCAGCAAGCTCATAGGCTAGTAGGGTAACTAAAGATTTAAACCAATGAAAATATAGTGATTGAATTGATGGGAGTGAGAAAAGAGGAAAAATTTAAGCTACAGTTTTCTGAGATCCTACTATGTACTCATCACTTTTTTTTATGCTAGTCATGTAATTTATATGCCTTACTTTAACTTATATCAAGTCCTCAGAACAACTCTGTAGGAGAGGTACAGGAGAAAACCTCTTAAGTAACCAATGTGCTGGATTTGACCCCTCTCACTATCTGATGCTGGCTTCACTATGAACACTAATGTTAGGTGGGCTACTTGATTTCTGTTTGATTCTGTTAAGTTAGGTGTTTACCAAGAGTCTCATACATTTGTTACCATACCTGCCTATGAGAGTTATACTTGTTATGGTAAGTATATAATTATTAAATATTACATATATCAGTGAAACATGAATACAAAAAAAGGGAGGTGTTATTTCTATGAAAATGAAGTTCAATAATTGGAAACAATCAAAATGGGCAAGTGGTGAAAAGAAAGTGTTATAAAAAAAAATTAAGTGAAAAAAGCACACAGACCCAGATGGATTCTATATTCTGGTTACTCTGCAAGTGTTTTAAAATCCTCATGCCATTTTAAAGAAACCAAAACTGGTAATCATAGAAGACATGTTTCATGGGCATGGATTTTATTAGAAGAGTAGACAGCATTCCAATTAGCAAAACTGTATTCCAAGAAAAGTCCTTATACTGACATCAAAAGGTCAATAAATTGATGTACATTTATTATATAGCTTCAGTTGAAATAAAATGCAAAGGAAAACATGACTCATTTTTTTTAATGATTTCAGATTTTAAATGATTTTTTTTGGATTGCCTGACCAACTGCAGATTCCAATATTCTCTGCTAAGTTCTATTAGCAGGAAGATTTCTCTGTTGGGTTAATGAACTATTACCCAAGGAACTCTGGGGGAGCCTTCCTGAAAAGTAGGTCAGTTCCTTGCTATATAATTCTGATTATGTCAAAGCATTTATTCATGAGTTTTCTAATTCAACCCACTTCAAATAGAGTCGTATTTATATCACCACAAAAAATTACATCCAAATTACAACTAAAGCCTTTGCATTTAGCTCTTTGGTGAACACCAGAAATGCATGGCATGTCTGCGCTGAAATAGTAGGGTCCCAACATAGCATAACAATGGCCCAACCTGGAGAATTTCTCAGAAAGATTGCTGTCTTCCTGTACCTCCAGGGCAAACATGTACAAGTAACAAGGTCATAGGGGCAGGATGAAGAAAGAACTCTAAAGCACACACTCATGGAAAAATGCATTGGGAACAACTTAAGGAAACTGCTTAGTCCAGGATCCGGCCCAGAATCAGCATTCTGCAAAAGGTAGGAGAAGATATTATTATCATCATTGTTTTTATTTCGTTTTAGGTTTTGTTTGTTTTTGCTTGTTTACTTTCCTGTCCAGACCAAAGTACATGTCATTCCATGAATTTTTTTTTTACAAAAGCTGTTCACCTCCAAAACAGTAAGATACAAGATATATTAGATGTTTGAGTGTTGCATATTACATATTCCCCTAAAATCACAATATAGGTACTATAAATAAACTTTAGGTACTTGACCACCCTTGACTATTCAGTTATGGACTCAATCCTCTTTATGTTTCCTACAGCTTTATGCATTTTATGGCATCTTTGTCAAAAACTGGGAATATGGCTTCCTCATTTGTTAGAGGGAAGCGGGTGACTATGATTAAGAAGGGACATGGGACAATTCTGGGGTGCTAGTTATGTTGTAATGTCTTGATTTGGATATGCGTTTTATAGGTGTTCATTTCATAATCATTCATTAGGCTGTCCATTTATGTCTTATTCATTTTTCTGGATTTTTTCTATCTTTATCATGTTACATAATACAAAACTGAAAAAAAAAACCCCAAAGATATACAATCACATATGGAAGATACCTAACAAAGTGTGAGGCACCCATTAAGTACAATAAAAGGGAAGCCCCCCACACCTACCTCCTAGAGATTAAAGGCTAGCTGAGAACGAAACACAACATTTTAAAGGTTTTCTTTAACTAAAAGCAATTAACTCGGGTTACTTTTAATGGAGGAGGAATGAATTTTTTATTTGGGGAGAAGAGTGTCATCAGATTTCAGCCTCATCTAGAAACCCTGCAATTCCATATTCAGACTCCACGCAGCCTACGGGCACCCGGGCTTTGGAGCGGATTAGAAGTGAGGCCTCGGCACCCTGTTTAATGATGTGAGGCTGCTCTTCCAGGCTGTGGTGCCCAGTAAAAGCCTGCCGCTTCTATTTAAAGGAGATTCTAGCACAGCAGCTGAGGTGGATGGTGGATTAAGGCCTAACACAGCAATCTGCTAAACAGCTCAGGGACCAGGGAAACCCCCAAGGGCTACATCCCAGCCATTTAATGGCTTCTAGAAGCAGAGCTCAGGGAGGGGCAACAACAGGTGAGAAGTCAATTTCACCTTCATTGCTTGCCTGCGCGCTCCTGACGTGACCCTAGGAGAATTTATGTCAGGTGCAAAGTGTGTATTTGTCCCTGATTCAAATGGCAGCTCTAGTCTCCATTTCAGATTCATTCTTGTGCCTTTAGTTGCATTTTATGAAAAAGTGGCTGTATTCACTACGAACCAATTTTCCTCTTGAGTTTTACTACTGAAATCATCCAAATAAATCACCTTGAATCCTCCATCCTACCTGCTTTAAAAGCTGGGGAGGGGGGAAACGGTGAAATCCTCTTAAAAAAATTTCATTGCCACTGAAATAGGCAATGTTGGCAAAACAATGTCTGTTACAATAAGATACATTAGACATTTAAATAAATAACCTTAAAAGCTATGTGAGGGGACATGAACCAGGTCGATTGAATCTGGAACAACGTTTTCTGCACAAGCGAGAACAAGCATACCTCTTGTTAAGACTGATGTAAACAGAACCATCAAAACCCTACAGGAGAAGCAGCGGAGCGGGGTGGGGGTGGAGGTGGGGTGGAGGTGAACAAGGGCCAAGGGGTGAACGGGGGTGGCAAACATTTTTGTGCACTTGAGACAATGATTAGCTATTAAATTGAAATGTCTTTTTCCTGTCTCTTGTGTGTGTACACATGTGTGTGTGTGTGTGTGTGTGTGTGTGTGTGTGTGAGAGAGGGACAGTGTGTGTTGGGGGGAGGGGCAGTATGAAGTTTCGGTTTCCTCTAGGCTTGTAGTACTTTCCAATGGCTTGTTTTTACACGTACTAAGGAAAAGTACTATTTAAACAAGAAAAGCGTAAGGACAGATGGTGAACACTGACCCTAGGACATTAATCAGTCAACCAGAGGATGACAGCGGCATGCCGATTTTCACAAACCAGTTCTGGTGTTTTCGAATTAGTCTTTCTTTTTTGTTTTCTTTTTGTCCTAGTTGAGGGGGGGAAAAAAGGGAAGAAAAAGAAAAAAATGGTGACCTTGCAAGAACCCTTTCCTTAACACACTCTCCGCATCCTGGCTGATATGTTAATCCTCCTGCCAAGCTAGAAATCTTCACTTCGCTCTTCTGTAGACTCCAAGAACAATTTGGTTTGCAAACTTTGGAAATGATCAGGCCAGCCTTAGATGACAGAGCACAGCAAAGGGGACCAAGGGATCCCAGTCTTGTCCTCCGAGCCCTGGACTCCGGCTTCCCCTCCCCCAAGCAAGACCTTCTCACACTATTTTCACAACTAGTTTTAACCCAGACCTTATTTTGTAGAATAACAATTTTCATCCCCACCCTCAGTTCTGTTTTGTCCCTAGTGGTAGATGCCCTAAAGGTCAAAACAGTTGTGCTGCCAATGTTAATATTTAATGTTTTAATGCGTCAGCCATCCAGGACCTTTTAATTTCCAGCTGCAAGAAAAGGCTTAAACTAAAAGGCAGAACTTCGAGACATTTCAAGGTTTGTGGACAGATGGGCAAGGATTTTTGGAAGCAATTTTGTGAAGGCTCTGAAATCATGCCATACAGGATAAGATATTTTACTCTAATTTTGGTCCTGGGTAACAATGACAGTCCTGTCACCAAGCTCCCTACATACACTTCTGAAGTGCAAGGAAGAGGGGTGTCTCTGTGTCTCTGTTCCCGTTTCTCTCTCTCCTGAGAACCTATCAGCTTCTAGGCATGATCCAGATTTATTCCCACAGAAGATACCAAGCTAACCACTCTTCGGTTATTTTAAAATATATATATATAAATTTATTTATTTTATTTATTTTTGGCTGTGTTGTGTCTTCGTTTCTGCGCGCAGACTTCCTCTAGCTGTGGCGAGCGGGGGCTACTCTTTGTTGTGGTGCGCAGGCTTCTCATTGCAGTGGCTTCTCTTGTTGTGGAGCACGGGCTCTAGGCGCATGGGCTTCAGTAGTTGTGGCACGTGGGCTCAGTAGTTGTGGCGCATAGGCTTAGTTGCTCAGTGGCATGTGAGATCTTGCCGGACGAGGGCTCGAACCTGTGTCCCCTGCATTGGCAGGCAGATTCTTAACCACTGCACCACCAGGGAAGCCCTGTTCGTTTCTTTAATACCCAGTTCAAATGCCAGCTCTTCTTAACACCCACTCTCTCCTTACCCCACAATTCTGCAGAAGAATTGTCAGCAGCTCTTCTGCCCCTTTCCTGTTTGCCCATTTCTGTTCCCCTGAAACTTTAAAAACTTAATTACAGATGTGAGATAACTCGGCAATATTTAACCTGACCCGCATGTGCACATGCCCTATTCATCACTAATTGGACAGCCTTTGCAAGTCCCTGATCAAACAATGCCTTGTCTAACCTGTTGATTCTTTTCTTAAAGAAGTAGGAATGAAGAATAAGTAACAGATGACTAGATCTCTTCCCCAGCTTCCCTTTCAGTAATCCCGCAAGCAAACTGTGTGAACAGGATAGCATCTAAAGGAAGATCACAAGGAGTCAGCAAATCTGCACGCAATGGAAAATGAGGAAGAATCTGACGTCCTACATCAATGATTAACTAAGATTATTTCCCCTTTTCCCTTTAAAAAACTTTCACGGCCAAGCAGAATCTTCAGAGTTGGTTCTGGGACACGAGTCTGCCTTCTCCCCAGGTTGCTGGCCTCCTGAATAAAGCAACCTTTCCTTTTCCAACCAACACTTGTCTTTCGAGTATTGGCTTTCAAGCGTTAGCGGCCAAACCTGAGTTCAGTAACAGAATTAACCTTCCTTTCACCCCTTCATCTGCACTGTCATAGCACTTGGTGCTTTCTTTTCTCATGGTAGTGATGCCCAAACTTGGCTGTCCATATAAATCATCTGGAGACATTTTTTAAAAAGCACATCATTTTCTGGGCCTTCTCTTAGAGATTCAGACTTAGCAAGCCTAGGGTGATCTACTGCAGCGGTCTTTGCTAAAAAGCTATTTGGGTGATCCTGTGATGTAGACTAGTTTGGGAACCAATCTTACCACTTATCCCATCTGACCTCATATTGGGACTATCTGTATGACAATGGGGAGGCAATACAGCACGGTGGTCATGAGCAAAGGCTGAAGCTGGGCTCCTTGGGTTCAAATCCTAGCTCTAATCCTTACTGGCTGTGTGATCTTGGGCAAGTTATGTAATCTCTCTGTGTCTGTTTCCCCAATTATAAAATGGGGATAAACAGTATCTAATGCATAGGATTGTGATGAAGATTAATACTCTATGTAAGGTTCTCAGTGTGGCAGATACTTCTTACCATAGGTGTTCGCTAACACCACATGTGGGCCTTTTAAATTGGTGCTCTCTACTCAGATGTCAATGTCTAGCTCTGTCTCAGTGACAGGTATCTTTCCAGAGCAGGTTAACCCAGTGCCTATAAAACACAGTGCCTTTATGTAGTAGACACTCGATAAAAGTGGCAGAGAAGGGAGGTGACGTTCAGAAAACAAAAAGCAACTCTAGGGGAAGGAACCCAGTGGTGTCAATAAAAGGGCCCAGAATCCAGGCTCTGGATGAGTGTCTTCAAAAGCAAGGCTAATTTGTATAGATGAGGAAAGCGGGGCCCTGACTTGAAGTTCCTATGAGCTACCTTCAAACCCTGAAGTTTGAGCCCTCCAAGGATCGGACAGGAGCAGCCTTTCTGCTTTACACAGACCTGATAATCAATGAGACTTCTGGGACGCAGCTGATCAATGCACTTCACAACACTATCATTGAACACTTATCTTGAAAATGCCCATGACAATCTATTACACAACCTAACTGAGAGAATGGATTAGATGTTTCCTTAACTCTTTACCTAAAAACTGCAAGCAGGGAATGGAAACTCTGTACAAGGAATGCAATTGCAGTCTCCCCATCTACTCATTCAGGGGAATTCTGTTGGCTGTGTTAAAGTGATTTCCCCCGTGATGTGTTTTAATTGAATATGTGCATCGCTACCTGGAATTAAGTACAAATCCATGTGAGAGTGGTATTAAGGACGTCTAGCATGGGCTTCGCATTCAGACAAACTTGGGTTTGCATTCCAGCTAAGCCACTTCCTAGCTGTAGAGTATAACTTCAACCACCAAATGTGATAGTCATAACTGCCTTATTAGGGTTGTCCTAAAAAGTGAATCCTAATCAACTGTTTAACCCACTGATTAGCACTCAAGCACCTGAGGAAATTACAGGCGTAAAGGCTCAAACATTTGCAGAACATCTAGTAATAGTAGCTATCAATTACGGAGGGCCTGCCATGTCCCAGGGACTTGATGTATATTATCAGTAATCCTCATAACCTCTTGAACAATGAAGGAATCATAAGGCTCCACTGACAGGTGAAAAAATTAAGGCTCAGCCAGGTGGACTTGGCCGAAGCTGCAGAACTGGTAAGTAGCAGAAAAGGGGCTGGAATGCAGAACTGCCTGTCCACTTACGCTGTATCAAAGGCCCCTCACTGTGTGGGAGCCAGCAGCTACTGTGCTAGATTCCTTGGGATACCAGGAGGAGAGATTTAGCCCCTACTCTGGAGGACGTTACACTTTAATGGAGAAGATGGAAGGAATAAGACAGAGGCAAGAGATGGTACAATGTAAAATAAAATGCATGAGTTCCATGGTGGGAGTGAGGACAAAGCTGAAGCAGCACCAAATTCAGTCTCAGATTCAGGAAAGCTTTTAGTAAGAGTAGCTGAGCTGATTCTTACAGAACAGTAGGAGTTTTCTTGGAAAGAATGCAGGGATGAACATTTTGGAAAGAGAGAAAACCTTGATCCAAGGTACAGAGGTATAGGATAGCTTAGTATATTCAGAGTCTAGAATGGTGCTGTCCAATATGGTAGACACTAGTACATGGCTATTCACATTTAAAGTAATTAAAATTAAATAAAATTAAAATTTCGATTCTTCTGTCATACTAACCACATTTCAAGTACTTAACAGGCCTATGTGGCTAACGGCTACCATATTGGAGAGCAAAGACGTAGAATATTTCTGTCATCACAGAAAGTTCAGTGGGACAGCACTGGAGGAAGACATTTCAATTTAATAGCTAATCATCTCTCAAGTCACAAAAATGTTGCAAGTACGTTTTAAGGGGATTTCACTATTTCCCCCCCTGGCTTTTTTTTTTTTTTTAATTATTAGCACCTTTAATTATTATTTATTTTATTTTATTTTTTATTGGCTGTGTTGGGTCTTCGTTTCTGTGCGAGGGCTTCCTCTAGTTGCGGCAAGCGGGGGCCACTCTTCATTGCGGTGCGCGGGCCTCTCACTATCGTGGCCTCTCTTGTTGCGAAGCACAGGCTCCAGACGCGCAGGCTCAGTAATTGTGGCTCACGGGCCTAGTTGCTCCGCGGCATGTGGGATCTTCCCAGACCAGGGCTCGAACCTGTGTCCCCTGCATTAGCAGGCAGATTCTCAACCACTGCACCACCAGGGAAGCCCACCCCACCCCCCGGCTTTTAAAGCAGGTAGGATGGAGGATTCGAGGTGATTTATTTGGATGATTTCAGTAGTAAAACTCAAGAGGAAAACTGGTTCATAGTGAATACAGCCACTTTTCACAAAATGCAACTAAAGGCACAAGAATGAATCTGAAATGGAGACTAGAGCTGCCATTTGAATCAGGGACAAATACACACTTTGCACCTGACATAAATTCTCCTAGGGTCACGTCAGGAGCGCGCAGGCAAGCAATGAAGGTGAAATTGACTTCTCACCTGTTGTTGCCCCTCCCTGAGCTCTGCTTCTAGAAGCCATTAAATGGCTGGGATGTAGCCCTTGGGGGTTTCCCCGGTCCCTGAGCTGTTTAGCAGATTGCTGTGTTAGGCCTTAATCCACCATCCACCTCAGCTGCTGTGCTAGAATCTCCTTTAAATAGAAGCGGCAGGCTTTTACTGGGCACCACAGCCTGGAAGAGCAGCCTCACATCATTAAACAGGGTGCCGAGGCCTCACTTCTAATCCGCTCCAAAGCCCGGGTGCCCGTAGGCTGCGTGGAGTCTGAATATGGAATTGCAGGGTTTCTAGATGAGGCTGAAATCTGATGACACTCTTCTGCCCAAATAAAAAATTCATTCCTCCTCCATTAAAAGTAACCCGAGTTAATTGCTTTTAGTTAAAGAAAACCTTTAAAATGTTGTTTTTTAACAATATAACTCTTCTCGCTCTCTGTGCCTAGCTAGCTCCAAATAAACCTTCAGCACTTGGTTGAGACGGCAATTATTCCAGGAAGTCTTCTGAGATTCAATGCCTCCCCATCTTTAACCGACTTAGGAACTTCCTTTGTGATCCCAGAGAATCCTGCACACTCTCTTCTGGCCCTCATCATGCTACTCTGTCACTTCATCTTAGGACGGTAACACTGGCTGCTAAAGGAGAATCTGGAGAACAGAAAGTCTGAAGGCCCAAAGACCAGTTATAAGGTGGCAATGGCAGCAATGGACAGAGGAAGACAGAGTTTGGAGACTCAAGATTCACGTGCCTCTGGCTTGGATACCTGGGCACAGAGAAAGAACCATCTTGGGGACAGACCATTAAAGAAAATCTTCAAGAGTTACATGCAAAGAAGACAGAGAAAGAAAGATGAGAGGAAGGAATCCTAGGGAGGCAAGAAATGAGACTGCAAGAAACCTTTATGAACCACCTCCCACCTAAAGGGCCCTGACGACATAATCTTACTTAAATCTTCACAACAGCCTAGAGAAACAAACATTACCATCCCCTTCTTCGCCATAAGTCGCCTTAAACTCACTAACATAATGCAGCTAGAGGTGGTACTCGGGCATTGAACTTATGAGCTTGTCTCCCATGTAAGCAATTCCAAATTCACAATTTGACAAGGTTTCTGATTCTTCTCCAGAGACGGAGGTAGATTTCCCAGTGGCTCCCAGCCAGGAAGCACCAGGACACAAGCCTGGATTTCAAGGTCTCCCACTTGAGCCTTGCCCCCCAAGCCACAAATGCCCCACCAGACTTCCTGAGTCTGAGATTCCAGAAGAAGAAAGCATGGAGGATTTCCACCCTCAGAGAGTCTAGTGTGGAGTTGGAGACTCACAGCCATTAAACGGGGTAACTGTTGGCCCTCCTGAGAGCACAACTCAGTGATCCTCATCTTGGCTGCATGTCAGGATTCACCTGGGGACACCTGGACCAGGTGAATCCAAGTTTTTGGAGATGGAACCCAGGCAATGGTCTTTTAAGTGTTCTACGTAAGTGTAAGATGCAACCAAGTGGGCAAAATCACTAGACTAAATCAAGCCTCCTCACTGAGCGATTACATTAGAATATAAACTCTCTCTAACGTGTATCAGTGTTTGTCCACAAACAGCCCCAACTCTCGAGTCCACGATTACAATAGGAGAAGCAAACTCAGGAAAACCCACACATGGAGTCTAGCACCATTCTGATGGGAGTGCTGCCCCGGTCCATCAGCGTGAGGTGTGCTTATGTATTCCCACTTCCCTGGCAGGTAAGGATTACAGGGATATGAAAGAGTGCTCTGTAAAACGTTATTTATTAGTGGGCCAATAGATTTTCATGTGAATCAGGTTTTACACATTCCATTTTCCACTGAAACAATGGAACGTTACACGGCTAATCATAAGGCACAGGCCTTGATTAAATACCCAATCCATAATTCAATAAAGAGGTTGTGCTGACATAATCAGCCAACAGGGGCCTTATGAATATCCAAATAAGCCACAACCTGAAATGCATGAGTCATCATTCACCTCCACAGAGGCATATTATTTGTAAAGTGTGCAAAACATTTTTTCTTCCAGTACCCAACTTCAAGAATTTTATAATTAGCAAAGATCCGTTAGTGATGTAAAGACATTCTGGATTCCAAGTGAAGGCCTGCCAGGAGTCTTAGGATGTTTTGCTGGGAAATTAACTACTCTGTTTCAGTTACATAAGGAATAATATATGCTCTTTAACTGAGTACCAGACTGTCTATTGAAGTAACAGACTGTCTATTCTATTGTCTTGAAAATTCCTTGAAGCTTAGCTCGAGGCTACCTGATTTCCATTTTGTACTGGAGTGCCAAATTTTGATGGCTATTGTCACCCCCCAAAAAGATACAATCTAAAAGATCCCAGATATACATTTTCCACTTTTGAAGTTAGAGTAGTATAAAAACTTCATGCTGCACACTGAATTTAAAAATGTGCACCCACTTTAAATGAAGCACCTACCTTCTGTGATTCTCCAGAACAGCTTCGTTTTGACTAGACACTGTAAATCTTAAAACTGTTTGTCTTTTTCCTTTGACCACTAGGAAGTTCAGGCCAAACAACAGGATCTTACTGCATGATTTTCATCTATCATCTCTTTCCTCGGTTCATATTAGTTATGTAACTAATATGCCCTATAATGTACATATCTCTATAAACCCCCTCGTTTCATCTTTGTAACAAGGTAGGGTGTAAAAAGCCCACAGCATCTTACTATAAGGCATCACATTTTACGTAGTAAGTTGCATGTGATTCTGGAAAGTGCATGTACCAAAGACATCAATGTGCTCGTTGGCCTGCGGAACAGGACACTAAAAACTGGGAACTTTCTAGGAAATCTGGGCACGTGGCCACTGCTCACACAGCACACCTCCCTTGGGGCTGACAATGCTCCCCGGGGGTTGCTATCTTGTCCTTTGAGATCGCCAAGCCAAGGCTGGACAGTACCCCAGACACACCCACAAGGAACATTCCAGTAGAGAATAAAACCGTTAAGTTAATTTCTGAATAAAGTTTGGGGGCTGGGGGTAGAAGTCCAAAACCAATTGCGGAAAGGAAAACGTTTCCCTCCATTAACCCAGGTGCATCAGTGGTCAACTTAAGAAAAAAACAAAACTGACCAAAGTTATCAAAATGATTATGTTTATCTCTAAAGAAAGAGGAGGGTCTCTGATCTTTCAATCGGAGGGTACCTTGCCTCCTTAGGTTGAGCAAGCTTTCCTACACCTTGCGTGAACACGTCATCTTGGTCCGTGCAACCAATACAGAAGTG
Organism: Balaenoptera ricei; assembly: GCF_028023285.1. NCBI lineage: Eukaryota > Metazoa > Chordata > Mammalia > Artiodactyla > Balaenopteridae > Balaenoptera > Balaenoptera ricei. The sequence continues at coordinate 48,493,984 of NC_082639.1, forward strand.
GTAAAGAGCATTGGCAGGGAGAGCGACGGAGATGAACCTAAGAGCAAACCCTGAGAGAGGAAACAGGAGAGGGAGCGTGGGCTGTGGAGTCATGCCAGCTCAGGCTCAGATCGCAGCTCCTCGACCTACCTGACTTCATACCTGTGATGACGGAGACCTGAAGCCTACCTGCTGAGCCCTACTCTGCCCCTTCAGCTGCACAAGCCCTGACCAGGGATGCCTCAGACACGAAAGGGCTTTGGAAACAATAAAGTGGTCAACGAATTGCAAGGACTGTGATTAATAAAATTGTGTAGGGAAGACTCTTTTCACGGTCACCTCCTGAGGTTGGAGATGACTAACAGGCATGTGGAAGGTGCAGGGCAAAGCAATTTCTCAAGGACACTGTTCAATACAATGCAGCCAGTATTTACTGAGCACCTTCTACATTCCGGGCACTCAGGATAGAGATGGGGACACAGTGATACACAACACAGATGTCTAATGATGACAATCATATGAACAGTTCTAAGTGGACATGCAAAACCCCATGACAAGGAATGTCCAGGGTGCCGTGGGGACACAGCGGAGGCACATCTAACCCAGGCTTGGGAGATCAGGGAAGACTTGGCAAATATGTGACCTATATTTATATTCGTATCCCCACTGTATGGCAGGCAAAACTAAGGCTAAAAAAGAGGTTAAGTAAATTACTAAAAATTACTTACCCAATAAGTGGTTGAGCTGGGATTCTACCCAAAGTCCATCTGGCTCTTTAGCAAAAGGAGAAAAAAAGAACAGGCCATTCCCCGCGGCCCTGTGCTGTGCATGAGTAGGGTGCTGAGACCTCTCACGCAAACCATCTCATTGATAATCCACCTCACAATTAGTTTAGATTTCCCATCCAATTAAGCACATTGACCATCTACGCTCTGAAATGGAAATTTTCATCATGAGTCATCACTATATGATAATGATTCAATGTGTGTGATCTATAAGAGAAGGAAGGAAGAAAGAAAGAAATTATAAGTGGGGCTTTGGGGAGAAAAAAGGGTCCTGAACTAATGAAAAAAAAAAGAAAAAAGCAAGACCAGAATTTGGCTCATAGCTAATTGGAGACTGTTTCGTAATGACCCAGAGAAAAGGCACTGAGAGCCATCATTTGGATATTCTCACACCTCGTTTGTCTGATGTCATCATCAATGCAGAGGGTGTGTGTGTGTGTGTGTGTGTGTGTGTGTGTGTGTGTGTAATCTATTCAAAGCCCCAGTGCTTTTATATCACATCTACCTTGCTTCTCCTTGCTACTTTCTGGTCTTTAGCTTGACTTCAATTTTGTTTCTCTCATTATCCCAAATTGTTCCATTTACCAGTGACTCGAGAAAGACTCCTGGGGCACAGTCCTAGACTTTCCTCCTTGTCTCACTCACCATGTTAACTCATGACCGCTATTTCAATAAGAATAATTAGAGCTAGCCTTTGTTGAGTCTTTACTATGTACCAGGTCCTTTGCTAAAATAAATTCATCTTAAAAAGTTTCTCACTTAATCTTCATGATGATGCCCCAGGGTTATTTATTTTCCCTCAGTTTAGAAATCAGCCAATGGAGACTCTTACTTAATTTGCCCAAGGTCTCAGAGCTCAGAGGGGTGGGGAGGGCTGGGGGACAGAAATTCAAGTCCAATCCTGTTGGACTTCCCTTGACTACTCCACTCCACATCTTTAATCAGGGCCCTTGTTACCGCTTGTCTGGATGATCCCAACCACCTCCGTATCATTGGTCTCCTTCCCTCCTCTCCGGTCCCTTGCAATCTGCTTTTTCTACCATAAGAACATTGAAGCCGATGTCACTGCAGCAGCATCTTCCAAGTGATCTGACCACAAGATACAATAGTTGACATTTGGAAAATCATATAAAGGTAGTCTTGTATCAACCTTTATCAGAGAAAAACAAGAGCATGGCTTCCTTTCAATCAAAGTGCTGAAACCTTGATCTCACAGATCCTTCTTTCCTCTGGGGAACACAGCAAGCTACTTTTCTACTCAAATTATTCTGAGCTTCCAAGGCCAAGTCCTGTTAGCCCTTCCTAATCCAAAAATAATTAGTGGATGACAGACCCTGGCTTACTGAGACAGAGTTATTTGTAAGCAATCTCTTGTCTGGAGTAAATGGCTTTGCGGGAATCACTAACCCTAATAGATTCTCCCGAGCACTTGCCACCTGCTTTTCTGAGACCCCTGTCATCTCTGACAGTGAAAGTGCAGGCAGGTCACGATATCGAACCTGGAGCTATAAAGGTGCCACCACGTTGTCACCGATGAGGAGAATTAGGCCCATCCATCCACCAACTGGAGAAGAGACCGGATGCATGAGCACAGGCATTCCAAGGAGGCAAACAGGAGAGTAATTAAGAAGACGAGGAGGCTTGTCCAAAACCGGGCTATTTGGCCAGCTCTCAGAAGAATTTCAACATTTGTTGGCAGAGAATAGCAGAGGGAAAAAATAAAATAAACAAAACCACCATAATGGCCCATTATGGCCTGAGTGGTCCTGCAGGATACCCGGGAGTGTCTGGCAGCTCATGCTAGGCCTGAACAGAATTTGGTGTTGGGGGAGGGCTAAACGCCTGACGCATAATGTTCAAATCAATGTTCGTCCCTGCTCAAAAGCTAGAAACAGGAACAGACCCCAAAAGAGAGGTCCACTTGGGAGAAAGGGTTCTCAAACTTGAGTGAGCATCGCGTCACCTGAGGGGCTTGTTAAGGAACAGATCACCGACCCGGTCCCCAGAGTTCCTGAGTCAGTAGGTGCCTGAGATGTGAGTTCCTGCCAAGTATCCTGATGACACTGATCTGCTGGTCGGGGGACCACACTCTGAGAACCACTGCTTCTGAGAAGAGAGGGAAAGACAATGAGGGAAGAAGCCAGCTTCAACTATAATCAACATATGCAAAGTGCTTCCCATTCCATAAGGATGCGCTCACACAATTTTCTTAAGCACAAAAGCAGACATTCTAAAGCACATTCTGTAGATGAGGAAGCTAAGACACAGAGAGGTGAAGTGACCTGGGCAAGGTCACACAGCTAAGAAAGGAACAGAGCCAGGATCAGAATCAGGGTCTTCAAGACCTTAAAACTGCTGTACTTGTTCTCAAGAAAAAGTTCCAGCTCCTGGTGAATCTCAGGAAGACCCATTAGCTCCTGAGACTACTCTGTCTTCTGTAAAATGCCTGTTCAAAACTTTCCCCCAATAGGGAACAATTCAACCCACCTCTATGAGTCTTTAACGCCCAAATCCAACAGACCTAAGATGAAATGCAGAGAGGAAGGCAGACCCACCACCCAGAGACCATCGCAAAAGGAGGACGGAGAAGCAGAAGCACATACAATTCAAAGCTGGACTCTGTTAGGGGTCTAGAGGGGCGGTGTGCTATAGTGCCATCCAAGGGGCTCCACGACTCAACTGGCTAAGTGCAGAATTGGGGATCCTTCAGAATTACGACTTGTTTTGGTACAAAGGGCTGTGCATCTGATCTAAGGACGAGACTTCAGATCTGGAGATAATTACTTATTTGCCAGAGTTAATTAAGTCCCTTAACTCCCTGAGTTTCAGTTTCTTCACCTGAAAAATGGAGCCATTCACATCAGCCATACTACTTCACAGGACACAGAAGAGCAGGAAGTGAAATAACGCCACTGTGTATGTATTCGGTGAGTTGTCAGCTGCCATAACAATGCAAAGCAATAGGAATCACGAGTGATGGGAAATGCACGCTAATGAGAAAGGAACTTGAAAATAGAAGCTCTTCATGGGGGACCTGACTTTGGCTCCTCAACTTCGGGATTTTGCATTTTATCAAAAGCCATTAGCTTCCCAGCCTTGGTTTCCTTAACTGAGATATGGAGATGCCCACACCTGTAAGACCTCACAGGATGGTGCGATGTTCTATCTTTTTGTACTCACGGCACACTTTCAGATCTGAGAATTTGTAGGGGAGCTTAAATAGATTTAAAGACTCAAAACAACAAATTAGCAATATCTATGGCCCAATCGCTGTCTGTACTGGGGTCTGGCTATCCATTAGCCCTTCCTTTCCCACTGACTCACTTCTTGAGGGTCGCCCTGTGTCCTCCTATGTGCTCCTGATGCTACGTGCTCCTACTTGTTTCCTCCTTGATGGCTCCGTAACAGTGATGGGAGATTTTTCCATCTTGATCAAAATGTCAAAATACACCTATGCAAGGCTTAGCATGTACCACCAGTCCTGGACCACCGGTGCAGAGTCGGGGCAGGAAACCTGGTTCTCATGGGGTAGTGACCCTGCTTAGGTCGCTGAGCCCCAATTGCCTAATCTGTACTAAGTGGCCCACCCCTGCTGATCTCCTAGGGTTGCTGTGAGAATCAAAAGATAGGATGGATGTGAAATCGAACAGACGACCATACTGTAATAACAGTGCTGCGCTGCAAGAGCTGAAACCATAAGAACTGCGGTTAGTGTCAGACAAGCAGCATAGCACAGCAGCTGAATGCAGTGGTTAAAATATGGGCTCTGGACCTACGCAGGTGGCTTCAAATCCCAGCTCCTCCACTTACTATAGGTGTGCCTTCGGGTAAGTGATTTAACTTCTCTGGGCCTCAGGTTACTCACCTGTGACAGAGGACTGAATGACTTAAAACAGGCACAGCACTCAGGAAGCGTGAGCTGCTGTTGCCAGTGTCACCATCCCTCCGCTTTGGCCGCTTGTCTTTCTTATTATAGCACTGCCGTCCCCACGTTCCACGTTCTCCACCCGCACGTGGCAGTGCCCTTCTGGGTACCTTCCTACCCCTTCTGCGCCAAGGAGCACAGCAGTGCCGATGACGTGCAGCAGGGTTGGGGGTAGGCTGGCGTGGGTACTTTAGCCCTCCCTTGTTAAAAAAACCTTTCAATTCCATTATCATGCCTATATATATATATTTTTTTAAAGCTGAAATCTTGACTGTTACATCTATTTTTTTTTTTTTTAACTTTGGATTTATTTATTTACTTATTTATTTTTGGCTATGTTGGGTCTTTGTTTCCGTGCGAGGGCTTTCTCTAGTTGCAGCAAGCGGGGGCCACTCTTCATCGCGGTGCGCGGGCCTCTCACTATCGCGGCCTCTCTTGTTGCGGAGCACAGGCTCCAGACGCGCAGGCTCAGTAGTTGTGGCGCACGGGCCTAGTTGCTCCGCGGCATGTGGGATCTTCCCAGACCAGGGCTCGAACCCGTGTCCCCTGCATTGGCAGGCAGATTCTCAACCACTGCGCCACCAGGGAAGCTCCCATGCCTATTTTTTAAAAGCCATTAAGTTGTGTTTTTCTTGCATCCTGTATTTTTTAAATTGTGGTAAAATACACATAACATAAAATTTACCTTCTCAACCATGTTAAGTACATAGTTCAGTAGTGTTAAATATATTCACATTGTTGTCCAACCAATCTCCAGAACTCTTTTCATCTTTCAAAACTGAAACCCTGTACCCATTAAACAGCAACTCTCCATTTCTCCTCCCCACTCCAGTCCCTGGCAACTACCAATCTCCTTTCCGACTCCACGAATTTGACTGCTCCAGGTAGCTCACATAAGTGGAATCATCCACTATCTGTCCTTTTGTGACTAGATTATTTCACTTAGCATAATGTCTTCAACGTTCATCCATATCATGGTATCATGTGTATTTTTCAAAGCACCAACCAACTTTTTGTATATGAACTCTGGAAAGACTTCTGAATTCCCTCTATTAATTAATTATTTAATCAATTTTCACAAATAAATTCATTTAAATGAGAAACACCACAGTCTGGAGTAAAAGCATGGTAACTTGAGCCAAACCGTGGCTGAGATCCTGGACCCAGCAGTTATTAGCGATGTGGCCTTAGTCAAGTAACTTTAACCTCTCTGTGCCTCCGTTTCCTCATCTGCAAAATGTGTATATAGTGACTCTTAGTTCGTGGGGTTGTTGTGAGGATTAAATGGGTTATTTCACGCCAAGTGCCTAGAATATCCATCCCCTGGCACATTCAAAAAGTGCTGGATATTTTATTATTCGATGCTTTTCCTGACGCCTCCCCTCCAAGACAGTGATAAAAGGAGAGGCTTTGATGGCTGATGCAAGAGCAAAGGGCAGGCCTGCTCTGTGAGGGCCCGAGATGGCTCTTCCTCTAACATGCTGTGCCACTCTGGGAAAATCCCTTTCCCCCTTTGGGTCTTCGTTCAGAAAAAATAAATCCATTAACATTTTAGGTGTTCGCAATTCTTTCCTCTCGCTGAGCCAGCTTCCTCAGCACAGCTCAAGTCTCAGTGCCAACTTCAAATTCTCGTACCATCTGAAACCCACTGGCCTGTGTGATAGTGGCAGTTGTGAGCCACGCAGAGAACCCAATTCCATGGGCGATGTGGTAGCACATCTCCAGCCGGTCCTCAGGGAACATAGCCACACCCCCTGCCGGCCCCGTCATTATACGATGCAACCCATACTGCGCCCCTGAGGCTTTGCTTACAGACAGATGGCAGGACAAGGGGCTTGTTACCATCCACACCCCTATTGGTACTTACGGTCATTTGTAACAGTGGAAGGGTAATAACCTTTGGATCTTAGGTCTTGGGATAATGAACAGAAAATGACTGAATAGAAAATACCCTTCCAAGTTCTACCTTCAAAGGGATGGGTAGATATAATATACTCTTGCCTGATTTGGGTTTCCCTGTCTCTCTGAATCACCCCGGTGCTATGTCAACGTGGCATGCTCATTCCTTCTTCCACTATCATTTATTCATCAAACATTGCTGAGTCTAGTAGAAGCCAGGCAATAATCTGCTGGGTCAAAACAGCAACATAACTTTCAACGTGATCTTCTATCCTCTTTTTCTTGCTCTCACCCTTTAGAACACTCCTCAACACAGGGTGCCCACTGATACTGACAGGTTATCTGTTTAATACTGAAGGGGACTTTTTCTGCCTTCATTCATTAATGGTAGCAAAGAGACCTAACATTCATCAAGCACTTCCTGTGTACAGGCTGAGCATTTAAATGTGCTCTTATTTATTTCTCTCAAGAACACGTTGGCCTTATACCATGATATTCCCATTTTACAGAGAGGAAACTAAGGCGGAAAGCAGTTCAATAACTTGGGCAAAGTCTCACTGTGGCAAGGCCCAAGACTGAACCCAGTTCTCTCCAAAACAGCGTCTGGCTTCTCACCAGAGCCCAAACTGTCGCCAGCCACTAGCGAGGTGGAATGAAGTAAGTTTTAAGTCAGAATACATCTCCCATGTGTGACCTTGGGCAACCAGCCTCAGCTCAGCCTCAGTTTCCTCAGCCATGAAATGAGAATATAGGGTTATTAGGAGGATTTAAAGAGAGGCAGTCGTAGAATCCCTAGGAGTAGCACATACACTCAGTATATATTTTTTTAATTTTTAAAAAAATTTATTTATTTTATTTATTTATTTTTGGCTGTGTTGGGTCTTCGTTGCTACACCCGGGCTTTCTCTAGTTGCGGCGAGCAGGGGCTACTCTTCCTCGCAGTGCACAGGCCCCTCACTGCGGTGCCTTCTCTTTGTTGTGGAGCATGGGCTATAGGCGCGTGGTCTTCGGTAGTTGTGGCGCATGGGCTCAGCAGTTGTGGCTCGCGGGCTCTAGAGCGCAGGCTCAGTAGCTGTGGCGCACGGGCTTAGTTGCTCTGCAGCATGTGGGATCTTCCTGGACCAGGGCTCGAACCCATGTCCCCTGCATCGTCAGGCAGATTCTTAACCACTGCGCCACCAGGGAAGCGCATACTCAGTAATCTGTGGCTATTACAAGTAAGAGTCCAAGTACACAACTTTGTAGGTGGGTAGTGTGGCTTCACATTTCCCTTAGAAAGATCATTATGCCCAGTCAAGTAAGCCTGGCAAAAAAGTGTACAAATTTTATGAATTTGTAGATATAAAAGTCTAGAAAATGAAAGCAAATCTACAGTGACAGAAAGCAGAGCAGTTGTTACCTGAGGACAGGGGTAGAAGTAAAGGGCAGAAGGGAAGATGACAAAGGGACAGGAAAACTTTTGGAAGTGATGGATGTTTAGTTACCTTGATCTTGGTCATGGCTTCACAGGTGTATACGTATGTCAAAACGGATCAAATTGTACACTTGAAATATGTCAATATATTGCATATCAATTACACGTCTATAAAGCTGTTTTTAAAAAAGGCATTTCTGGCACATGACTGTGCATTCTCTATGTAGGGAGGGGCCAGTTTTATCTACGCTAGCTCAGTGTGGCTTCCTCACCATGGTATCACAGCCAGAGCTGGAGCTGAGGTTGCCGGGCTCACGTCTCAGCAAACCTCTCTTCTCTTTCTTAATTTGTCATGTGGCAGAAGGAGATGACCAGGCAACATCAGTGGAAGGTGCGTGGAGGCTTGGCTAGTCAGGGAGCTCAGCAAACATTATTGGATCATTTGATGAAGTCTTAGACAACATAACGAGGAGAAGCTTTGGTTAATGAAAGGGCTTTAATAATTCTCAGACTCAGCCCAAAGCTAGTCTAGACAATTGTGCTTAATGAAGATAACTTCTGAGCCTTGAGCCATTGGGCATCTTTCAGTGGGGTCAACCAAACCGGCAAGACTCCAAAATATTACAGTTACCACAACAAAGACAAACATTCAGATAAATCAGAAAATGAAAATATTCCTGACTTGTAGGCACATCATATTAAGTGAAGAATCAATAATGTCTGATACAGTCCCTTTTGCTTGTGTAAAACTTAGCCTTTATATAGTCTGGAAATTCGCTTTTATTTGGCATTTCAAAGTAGGGAGCAACCATACATGACGATAACTGATATTAGCAATAAGAGAAGCTAACATTCATCAAGGATTTACCATATGCCAGGCACTCCCTAAACACTTCACGGGTACTTGCTCACTGGATCCACTCAACACACCTATTACTACTAACATTATCCCCATTTTAGAGATGAGGATATGGAAGCACAAAAGTTCACTAACTTGATTAAAGCCATCCAGCAAGAAGCAGGGTTTTAATTATTAATGATAACAGCTACCATTTCTTTAGTACTTACTATGGGTTAGAACTTTTCCAAGAACTTTGTACATTTTCTTTTTAAAAACTGATGTTAATGACCTTTTTTTTTTTTCTTAGATTCCATATATATGTGTTAGCATACAGTTTTTGTTTTTCTCTTTCTGACTTACTTCACTCTGTATGACAGACTCTAGGTCCATCCACCTCACTACAAATAACTCAATTTCGTTTCTTTTTATGGCTGAGTAATATTCCACTGTATATATGTGTCCCATCTTCTTTAAAACGTCATGAAGAACCTAGGGGGGTAAGATGGGAATAAAGACACAGACCTACTAGAGAATGGACTTGAGGATATGGGGAGGGGGAAGGGTAAGCTGTGACAAAGTGAGAGAGTGGCATGGACATATATACACTACCAAATGTAAAACCGATAGCTAGTGGGAAGCAGCCACATGGCACAGGGAGATCAGCTCGGTGCTTTGTGACCACCTAGAGGGGTGGGATAGGGAGGGTGGGAGGGAGGGAGACGCAAGAGGGAAGAGATATGGGAACATATGTATATGTATAACTGATTCACTTCGTTATACAGCAGAAACTAACACACCATTGTAAAGCAATTATACTCCAATGAAGATGTTTAAAAAAAAAATGATGTTAAAACCACAACATGAACTAGTTACAATTATCTTCAACTTACAAATAGGGACACTGGAGCTTTTACATATTAAGTGATTCATTCAAGATCCCACACTGCTAATTAGTAGTAGAGCCCAATTTCAGAGCCAGATTCAGCTCATTCCATTTCCAGAGACTCATTAGAGAGCACAGTTTCATATCCCCTTTGAATAACTTCCTCTTCTCAAGACCGCAAGTTCCATCACTCAGCTATGAGAGGCAGACACACAGACACCAAAGGGCTGAAGGGACAAACACCTGTTTAGCTTCACTTGTATGTTTTAGAGTCAGTTATTTTTAAAATGCAGGGAATGTAATCTTAAGGGAAATGCTTTGGAAAGCAATATGGTGGATTAAACTATGGGAAGGTGATGATTTAGCAAACTGCAGAGGTGTTAGTAAAAATGAAAGAGAAGATCTCTTTGCATATCATCTCCCCAAAGAATATCACCTAAGAAACATTCTTTGCACATAAAATAATGAAGCTAGAGTACACATAATAAACATCAACTACAATCAATGAAAACCTGCTTTTCTCATAAACTCTGTCTGCCAAACTTACACCAGTAAGGTAGAAGGATATTAAAATACGAGCTGGAAGAAATGAGAAGGGATATTAGTAACTTCCAGCAGCCTTAGGTTCATTAACATAGCCTTCCCTTCTTTGTAACTATTCTACTAAATACTGAACATTTACTAACACCTACCACACTACAGAGTAAGAGATGGGGGGCTGAAGGCATGATGCTGCCCTCAAGAAATCCACAGTCTAGCCGGGAAGACAGACATGGTCCTAAAGCAAGATAATTAAAGAGAGTATAATGAAACCCCTCATAACCTCCCTACTCTATTCAGAATAAAATCCAAACTCCTGAGCACGGCCCCAAAGCCCTCAGTTTAGAGACTCACTTCCCACTACTCTCCCTACACACCAGGAGTATAAGCCTCCTCTCAGTCCCCAAGGGCCCCAAACTCTTTCTCCTTTGCATTCTCTGTTCTCTTTCCTGGAAATGCCCCCTCCATCCACATCCTGGCCCAACACACAACACACACACACACACACACACACACACACACACACGTTAAGCATCAGCTTTTCCTGGGAGAATGAAGAATTTCCAGAGGAAGTGGCATGTCAGCTGGAATCTGAAGGAGGAGACAAGGTATTTCAAAGGAGAGAGGAAAGGCAAAGGCAAGGCAGAGATCCGGTGGGTAGAGGTGCTGACCCGTGAAAAAGCAGGCAGCCTGGGTGAACGGAGGGATGTGTGGGGTACTGAAATGTGTGGGGAGCAAATAAGAGAAGAGCACGAGTTGAGTCTAGTTCCCAAGGGTCTGCCTGTCAAGGCCAGTACCCTGCAGTGGGCTGTGTGCACCACGGAGGCCCCCAGAAGGGGACGAAGGAGGGCAGTGGTGTCGCGAAATTTGTTTTGAAAGAAAAAGCCTGTGGCAGCTGTGTGGAGAAGAGACTGGACTTGACCAGATGAGGAAACTGAGGCTGGGGGAAGGGAAAAACACTTTCTATGGTTACAATTAGCGAGGAGTGGTGCCTGGACTCAAAACTGCCATGGTACCTAAGTCCCAACTACCTGCCATGGGAGCCCTCTAGGTCGCTTCCTTGTTATCTTGCTAAGAAGCTGTTAAGAGGTCCCTCTGAAATGGAATCAAAAGAACAGGGCTCAAAAAGAATGTTTATAGATGTATAACTAAATCGCTTTGTAGTACGGCAGAAATTAACACAACGCTGTAAATCAACTATACTTCGACAAAATAAATGTTAAAAAAAAAAGAACAAGGTTTCTGCAGCTTTGAGTAACTTCTTCTTTTGCAAAGTAAAAGTTCTAACTACCTATTTTTTAAAAAAGGGGATGAACTAGTAGCTATCTTTTAAGATATCCACATAGAGGGTACCTCAGCCAGGAAGAGGGCATCAGAAAGTGCCTCGTGCAGCTCACATGGGCCACACAGGGGCTGCCCCAGAGAGACGTGTTCAACACCTGGGTGCTTTGTCACCTTCACTTAACGACTTGGAGGGAAGCAACGGCTGGCTTGCCTCCTGATGGCCCAGTGGCCACCATTATGGGGAATCGTGTCACACCGGGGGGAAATGTGACCACAGCCATAATGGCTGTGAGTAAGCAAGGGGACTGTGGGCTCTGCTTGGATCATTTCTTCCACATCTTCCTGGTGCAAGAACAACTCTGACTATAGTGAAATCATGGGATATTGACAGGGCAACTGCGCGTGTCTGGGGAATAAAATCTCGGCCACCAAAGACTGGACCGTGTGGAAAGAAGAGATGATAGGATCTGGAATCAGAAGTCCTCAGCCCCACGGCAGCTCCATGTCACTGTGACTGTGGGTCAAGTGTTCTCCCATGTCTGAGCCCATGTTTCCTTGCCCATTAAATGAGGAGAATGACCGGTCTACTGCAGGATGGATCTAGCCTAGTGCCAAGTGGTGCTAATACTCAGCAGCATCTTGCGGGGCCCAAATTAGTCCAAGATGCAATATATAGAGTCTTACAAGCCTCCTCAGGGGGAGTCCAGAGTCTGTGGAGGGGGTGGGGTCTGGCCAGGTTGAGCGTCAGGGCTCAGTTGAGTGGAAAAGGTACAGGATATTCAGGGAAAAGCCACTAATTAAAGAGTCCCCAAGAGAGGCAAAAGAGAGCTGAGGCCCACCCAGTGTGATCTGCCATCTAGCAGATGAGTTAACTGGTTATTTCTTTATCTGTTTGAACAAACATGTATTATGTACTCAGTGTCTGCCATGTACTGAAGTCAACTCTGATTTCACCGAGGAATCCAGACTAAGCCTTCTCTCAAAAAGTTCACAGCACAAAGTGAGAGAGTGGCATGGACATATACACACTACCAAACGTAAAATAGATAGCTAGTGGGAAGCAGCCGCATAGCACAGGGAGATCAGCTCGGTGCTTTGTGACCACGTAGAGAGGTGGGATAGGGAGGGTGAGAGGGAGGGAGAGGCAAGAGGGAAGAGATATGGGAACATATGTATATGTATAACTGATTCAATTTGTTATAAAGCAGAAACTAACACACCATTGTAAAGCAATTATACTCCAATAAAGATGTTTAAAAAAAAAAAAAAAGTTCACAGCAGATATTAGCCCCAGGCAAGCACCAGGTGGTGGGAGTGGAAAGAGGAAAGGGCATCTGCCTTCAAAACCTGGGGAGGAGAACTCAAGGATGGTTTCCTAGAGGAGGTGAAGTCTCTGCTGAGTTTAATAATCTGAGTGGGAGGTGAGCAGGGCTGGAGAGGCGGAGGGAAGGAAGCCAGAGCGCAGGCATGGTAGTGGGGCGCCCTGAGTTCGGGAGGGGTGCTATGAGCAGGGCAGGGTGGCAATGAGGCAGGTGTAACCTGCAGCATCTTTCTGTACAGTGAACATGGGAATCTTCCCGTAGGACATGAGCAGCCAATGAAAGGGTTTAAAGCAGGGGAATAATATGATTGCTTCAGTTCACCAAGGAGGTGAATAACAAATGGGGGCCAGAATGAGAAGCTCTGGTGTTGTGCCCTGCTCTCCTAACAACCCCCATATTAATTACCTAACTGACCTCCAAATCAAAGCTTCAAAACTGGGGAAACATAGAACACGAACTAAATCAGCAGTTCCAAAACTGCTGGGTATAACAGACCATCACTTTATTTCCTGAGCCAAAACCTTGGGTTCTGGCCCTGCCTCTGCCATCGACAAGCTGTGTGGCCACGGGCAGGTCCCCCATACTCCTGGAACCATGAGCACACCTGCAGCCTATGGGCTTGGGACCAAGAGATCTCGGTCTCTAAGCAATCAGCCCTGTCAGTGCTGTAGTTCTAACAGGACTATGTGAATCAAACCAGTATTTCATTTAATCAAGTCCCTATTTCAAATGAGATCATCAGAATAACTTTAGGCAAGGAACTCTTTCTAAATACTGCCTCCTAGCAGATCTAAAATTACTGGTGACTATGCCCCTTTCTCACCTTGGCTATCTTTAGCCCCTGCATAGCTGTGGTTCAGCTACACTCTAGCCTGAGGTCAACCTGTTTGCATCAAATAGTGTGTTTTAGTTGATAGAAAGGATTCATCTAGCATATATTTACTGAACACATACTATGCACCAGGCACTGTTCTAGGCACAGTGGGTAAACATCAACATGGTCTCAGCCCTCATGTAACATGCAATTTACTCTGTGACAGGGAGGGGAGGCAGTAAGCAATGATTAATCTGACAAAGAAATAAAAATCTAGTCTTGGTGCTCTATGTCATGTACTGGTGACCAGCACATGATCTGGAGGCAGAGTGACTCTGGGTTCAAACCCAAGTCTGCTGCTTCCCCTGGTACACTCTGGGGCAAGCGCCTTCATCTTTCTGGGCCTCAGTTTCTGCATGGAAGTGTGCTAAGGACTCAATGAGTTAATATATGTAAAGCTCTTAGGACAGTGCCTGGAACTGAGTAAAATAAATGCTAGCTAAAATTTTAATAATTACATTTGACCAGCCCCACAAGTGATTTCATGTGTAATTTTGTAAGTGAATGCTTGAAGGTGATGATCAATAAACAGGCAAGGTTATAGAATAAAAAACAACTCATGTTTATACATCACTTTCCAATTTACAAAACATCTTCATACATTTGCTCACTTGATAATCAAAGCAAAGTTACCTGCAGTAGGTAGGCAAGTCAAGACATTTTTCTTAATGTCCTAATTCATTACAGGGTCCTTAGAACTTAGCCCAGGGCCAGAGCAATACTAGGCGTGCAACAGATGTTTCTTGAATGAACAAATGCCGATGAGAGAATTAAGGCAGCATTTACCATGAGACCGCCACTGTGCCTGATGCATTACATACATTAAATTCAGAGAGCTTAGGTGATTCTCTCAAGGCCACACAGCTAAGCAACACCAAGGGCTGGATGTGACACCAGAAGCCACTGCTTCTTCTGCAAAGCCACTGAAAAAAGTGCAAAGAGAACCCCTTGCCGTCAAGTTTCTGTACCTTTGTCAATGAAACCCCTCTTGCTTGCCACATGGCAGGCGTTCATGGTGGGCATGAATGAGCATTCACTCATTGTTAGTCAAAAAACATTCACTCTGTGCCTACTATGCTACCCTGGACCTTAGGTGTGTGTCTACAGGTGTACGTCTTGGCCGAAAGACGGTATCCATCAACTTCCAAACCCTTCCCAGGAACCAGTCCTGTAAGACCCAGTGCACGAGATGCCACCACCCTGGAGAGTTGTCTGGATTCCACCAGCAGGACTATCCCAGATCAGGACCCTTTAAGCACTTCTTCTGCATTTTGGTCGTCACCTTCAACATCCCACGTGACCCAGCTCCTGCCTATGTCTCCAGACTCGCTGGTCAAGGGCATGCAGCTGCCTTCCTGGGAGGCCTTCTCACAAACTCTTCCCTCCCCCAGAACACTCTCTATTCCCTACCTGTGCCCGTTCTTAACCAGCTGATTCCCAGTCACTCTTCAAGTCTTAGCTTTAATGTCACATCTCAGGAGACTCCACTTTCCTGGGCTTCACTGCTGATGTTAGGCTCTCTCATCTATGCTCTGAAAGTACACTCTATGTTTCAAAATTCATACAAAAACACATGTCAGGACGGTTGCAGGACCTGAGAATTCAGCATGAACACAACAGACAAAACTCCCTGCCCCCATAAAAATTTCCTTTCTAGGCAGATGTAGCATTTTCTCCCAGAGCTCTTATCAAAATTGTAAAGAATTCTTTGAAAGATCATTAGCTGGCTATAATTCATACTCAGTTGGAAGATGTATAAGAATAGGGATCTGGCTTTGTGTTCACCATTAAATCCGCAGAGCCTAGCACAGAGCCTGAAACCTGGCAGGTACTCAATAGGTTAGCTCTATGGAAGTTCGGATGAAAGATGATTACATACACGAATGAATGAATGAGTGAATGAATGAATGAACGAATGAATGCAGTTTAAATTCCCAAAGCATCTTACACAGACTGTTTTAAAAAATAGGTTAAGGAAAAGGAAGACATTCAAGCTGCCACTGTCACAAATTCAAGTACTCCGCCATCTTTAAGGATTCCCTTCAATCTCTGATGTGTGGTACGCATATTTCTGCCAAGCAGAGGTATTTCAGAACAAGCTGCAAGGTAGTAATTATCTCCCCCAATATTCCTATAAATAGTTTTAGGCAGCCCTCCACCCCATTCTTGTTTCATTGCTGGATTTCTGGGCTGAATTTGAAAAGCAAATATTTTTTTTAAGCGTTGGCAATTTGGAAGCTATAGTTGGCTTACAGAGACTGTGCTTGCAGGTGTGAAAAAATACATTTTGCATACACAAAAAAATACAAGGAGGTCAGGCTGAATCCTTTGAAAATGTGGCCTTACATCTTTTTATTTTATTTTCCTGAATTTTTGATGAGGACAGATTTTTGTTGATGTGCTGTCCATTTTAATAGCACTTTGGAATTTGGCAGTTCCACGTGGGAGCGCATTGAAATGCAAAGAGAGGCCAGGTCTCTAACGTGGATCCCTTTACCTGCATTCACTCTGGAAGATGAGAAAATGTAATATGGAATTAACTACTGGATTACCGGTTGAATCAGGATTAGAAACTGGAGGATTATGGGGAGGGTTCGTTCATTGAAATACTAATTCTGAACAGCAGGTGTCAAAAAAAAAGAAAAAAAAGTATCTATAGCCTCCATTTGGATAAGCACTTTACAGTTTAGAAGAGCATTTTTAAAAAACACATCCATTCATTATTTCATTTGATCCTCACTGAAAACCTGTGGTTAAGTTATCACACTGGTACCAGTTATCTTTTTTCTGTACAAATCAGACCATATAGTTCCCCACTTTAGTAGGTTCAGAGGGACCCTGTTGCTTTCACCTTGAAGTCCAAAGTGAAGGCTTGCCATATCTGGATTTAACCCACGTTCCCCGCTATGTGTTCCATCATTTCTTCATTCCCAAGTGATGAACATGCAGGCACAGTCCTTGCTTACCAAGATCTTCCAGTACAACAAAGGCAGGCAGACAGACCATCAATTCAAGCAAATGTGTGTTAGGACGTCCCACAATAGGGACTCCTGAAAGAAAGGGGGTCTAAGTTGACATATGTTAGTTGAGATCTGAGTTAGGTGGATGAAATATGTGGGGGCAGGTTGGGGTGGTCACCTAGAGATGGATTCAGGCAGAGGAAACTGACTACAAAGCAGTGCAAGAAAGAACACAACCCCCGCACGCCCAAACACAGCCACACAGGATAAATGCCGGCCAACTGGTCACACCTCCAAGTTTTGGACAATCTGACAGAAAGATCCCTTCATTCTCTCTCCAGTAGACAGACTCTTACTAATCCTTCAAGTCCCCTCTTACTTGTCATCTCCCCCTCTGCTTTCTTGGCTTCTCCATTAAGCTTTGCTTGTACATCTATCTCTTCCTGCTAGACTGTAAGCTCCCTGAGGGCAAGGAAAGTGAAGTGTGGGACTTGACACACAAGTGTGTGGATGAGCTGAACGGGGAGCCACTGCCTGGGACAGTGAGTAAGGGGGCCTTGCTGAGATGGGAACCGGTCACTCCCGAGACTGGCTGTCACCATGCTGCCCTCACTGCTGCTCTCAACAGCACACGTGAGTGACAGTGGCAGTGGCAGCTAGAAGACCAACTGGGCCAGCCTGTAAACTAAACTGCAAGAACAAATTGACCAGTGGGGATCCTTGTACGATCCCCACCTGACAGCTGAGAAAGGCCTCATGAGTGATTCATTAATGGTAAAGCTTATTGCATTCTGTGGCCTTTGCATCGGATACACTGTCTCCCTTCCAACACAAACCCATATCTATGCTTTTTTCATCCTCTCTGTCTCTCAATGCCTATTTCCTTGAAGGACATAACACAACCCACTGTAGTTCTGGAAAACTAGTGAGGACAAGGAGGCATGCCTTACTGGGTTTGGATCAAACTCTTCTTAGAGCAGTGCTTTAAAACAAAATAACAGCAGAAATTTTTCCCCCAAATTAAATAGTACTCGGAAACCTCCAAATCTAAAAAAGATAAGACAGTTGTTTTGAAATGGGAGTGGGGGGCATTGGGTGCCATTTATTCAGGCTTGCCCTTGACCTCCCGCTCCTGAGGCACCTCCACAGACCTCAGGATTCACAGAGCAAGAAATGGAAACACCAGTCTAGAGAAACGCGAAGTGTCACTACCAGTGGTTCTAGCAGGTTAGTACTTAATCCATGCCTGAAACATCAAGGGGAAAGACCTGGATTTGGGGACATCAGAGTTTGATTCCAGAACTGGGCACTTATTCGATGACATGATCTCAGGAAAGTCATTTCAGGCTCCTTCTATGTACAGTGGGGATCCTAACAAAGGCTTTGCTGGGATTGTCCCGAGGGTTCGAGAAAATGTATGCAAAATATTTCAGAGAATAGGCAAGCAAGAAATATAAGCTGAATTGGCATTTGTGATTAAGGCTGATGTGCTGTTTATTACTGCCATTTACTTTTACCAAAGTTGTGTTTCATTCACTGTCATCAGATATACGCCTAGGAGGCTCTGAAGAATGGCAACCGTTCTCCAACCCACACCCCCATTAAAATACAAATGGCAACACTGATTTTAAGGAGCTCTCAATGCAGAGAAAAAAGATCGTTGCAACAGTTTTGCAGATGAGTCTCTCACCTTTGGAAAACAAGGCTGCTTTGTGGGAAATTAAAGCCCACCCATTGGAGGGTGTTAACTGAATTTCAGAGAAAGGTGCTCCTCTCTGAAGGCATCTGGTCCCTTCGTGTATTCTCTTATTATTACAGAGTTCCTCAGTTATCGTAAAGCATGAGGGGAAGATCCCTCTGCACCCAACTCAAAGGAGAATTTGTGAGACCATCTAATAAGAGGCAGGGTCTCTCATGAGCCCTGGAAATCAAAATCTCCCACAAACTTGGATTTCCTGGCAGCTCTACCTCAATAGCAATGAACTGGTTCAGCTAATGTCACTCATTATTCTTTCCAACAAATATTTATTGCTCACCTTCAATGTGCTAGGTATGGAGTAGAGTAGTAAACAAAAAAGATAGGTCTAGCCCTCTCTGAACTTATCAAGAGAGGCAAGCAGGGGATGGGGTATAAAAGTTCCCCCCACTAGAGCCCCCAAAGTCAGAGACTTTACCTACCTGGAAATAGAACTAAGAGTGATTGACCACCTACTATGTGTCAGAGACTGCAGGATGTGTCCATACGTCATCTCATCCAATTCTCTAATGACCAAAACCGAGTCTCAAAAGAGGCCAACTTCCTTGCTCAAGGTCACGCACCTAACTAAGTGGCCACCCTGAGACTGTCTGGTCTCAAAGTCAAGGCTATTCCAATACAACTTGGATCTCCAGTGCACAGGCTGAACAAACCTAATTTCATGAATATGTACAATGTCCCCAAGTACATTCACACAGTGTGACCAGAGGAGGGCCACAAAGAGAAATCAGTGCATCTGCATTGAGAAACCACACGTCTTTATTCGCTCTCCTCTTTCTCACTCTCTTTTTTAACGCTCTCTCCAATACCAATTCACTTTATCTTTTTCAATAAGCATTTATCCAATTTAAAGTCAATGAAAAATACTGTACATTTTTCAACAAGTTTACATTAAGCACTGCAAAAGTGCTTATGTTCTTTTTAGTGCGGATGGCGCTAGAGCACGGAACACATTTGAATATGCCTTTAATTGAAGTCCAAAGGGGTTACCAGGAAGCTGGTTTTGTTCTGTAATAGAGGTAAGTAAGAGCTTGTTAGAAAGCCTCTGGGGATGAGATAGGGGTAGGGAGAGGGCGGGGAGGCAGGGAAACAGAAGGGAGAGGGAAAGGAAGGAAGGGATGCTTAGCAAACAGAACTGAAGACATTAGGATGCAGGAGATGATCCCTTTCATCACCAGCCTCCTCCCCAGCCTGGAGGATGGAATGGGGTCTCCCTCTACCGGACAGCGCCCCACTGGGCAGTCCAAGGATCTAGGCTCTATTACAGCTCTACAAATTCCTAACTCCGAATGCCTCATTGGTAAGATCTGTAATGTGGGAACAGTGTTAAGTTTCTATGAAAAGTGGCAGAGCCTTCAACACCAACGCATTATTTTCACCTCTCCTTTGTATTTCAGTTAACATTTCAGGAACCAGGTCTGTCTCCTCCATTTGCTGTTCCTCTCACTAGACTAGACAAATGAGCACCATCATGTGCCAGGCTGTGGCTCAAGGCTTTTCCTTTTCCTCAAAGAACTGTGTTGCAGCTCAGATCTGGCTTTCACATGGTTTCTCTTGCTTCTAAAGACACATGTGAAGGTCCACGATCCTTTTGGTTCTGCTGCTGGCCTGTGTCTACAGATCAGAGCTGAGTCCCAAGCATGGGGCTCTATCAAGAGGTAGTGTGTAGAAGAAAGGAAACTCAGGGGAGTTTTGAAGTCAGGAAGACCTGGGCTTAATTACATGCTCCTTCAGCCCCTCTGAGGTTCCTGTCAGATAGGGTGTCATAACAAACAAGTGCCATGTTGTGTGTACTATGTCTGACACATGTAGAGTACGCTAATGAAAGCCACACTTATTTTTATTGTTAACAAATACCATTTGCTCCAGATAGCATAGGAATGTAGACGATGAAACTTTGAGCTCTTCGGTTCATGACTTGCCTCAAAAGAAGAGCAGAAAAAAACTTTTATGTCCTTTTACAAAAATAATTTCATAAATTAAATTTCTAGCCTCTCTCTTTCCAAAAGGAGTTTAAGCTGCCTTTGCTAGATATTTATTTCCTCTGGCCAGGCTGCAAGTCTTGGGATGGACTATGTATTTATATCTTAAAGGGCTTAGTTCTTAAAAGTTGAATAAAGCCACAGCTCAAGACAAACTGATGGCTGATCTGTCAGGTCACGTGCAAAGTGTACACGAAGGTCAAAGACCTTGAAATAGAATATGACCTTCTGAGACACCAAGCTGGGAAAATACTTCCGTGTCTTACTTTGAGGTACCCTAAAGCAGGACCTGAAATAAGGATTCCAGTGCAGGTAACTGACTTAGGAGAAGCGAGAAACACTGGCAGGGCAAGGGAAGGGGATACGGGAAGAGAAGACAGCCAACAGAAGTTGGACCAGATTAGACCAGATGCCAGAAAACTCTAGAAAACAGAATAAAACACACAACCTCAATGATCCCACCAACTGCCAGAGTCATTGGTTAAGGGGCTGCAAGGGATGTCAGCAACCCTGATCAGCAGAATGGCCTTCCTCAGTTCCAGAAAAGTCTGCAGAGAAATGCAGCTATGGGCATTCAGCACTGGAATGGCAGAGGACAATGGATATTGGGGGATGGGTGCCTGGAGCATCTGCTCCCCTTCCTAATGAGGTTTCTTGTCTAGATGCCGTGGATCACCGTGTTTCCTTAGGCAAGACCAATGCCATCTGACTTCCTCACCTGGACCACCCCTTCTTATCCTCCAAGAGCCATCTCCTTAGGCATCTCATCTTCATGCACCTCCGTACGCATACCTTCTCTCATACCACCTACGTTCAGCATCATACTAAAACCACCTGCACCTTGATCACCTCTGGAGGTGACACATCCAGAATAGAATCCAGAACACGATCAATGCACAGCACATGTTTGCTAAGATAAGGAGTCCACTCTTTCCTGAGTGCTCTTTAAAGGCCATGTACTCTGGCAAGTGATTTCACGGCGTGTTGTTTGTCTAGTTTTCATGATACCCCCATTTATTGATTTCCCTCCCCATTTTATACAAGAGGAAACTGAGGTCTAGAGGAGTTAAGACTGAGAGCTCAAATGAGGCAAGATTGAGATTCAAATCTAGGGTTCTTTGATTCCAAAGCTATGTCCTTACCCTTGAGGACTATGGGAGGAGTGTCAGGTAAGGCTACAAGGAATTCTGAATCCACTGTAGACTTTGGAGACAAATGCACGGTGTCAAAGGCTGTTGCTGGGGCCACATGGGGAACACAGTTCAACTGCTAGTTCCTCCTTGAGAAGGTGAGCTCCAGATGGCATTGTCCTTTCAGAATCACCCTCCCCCGCACAGCACATTGCACGGGGCCTGGCACAGACTGAGTGTCCCATGGGGGCTAACTGGACAGAGCAAGCTGGATAAGTGACTAGGAGGTGAAGGGCGGAATGAACTGAAGGGATGGGAGAGGACGAGAGAGGCCATGAGGGATGCTGATTCAGGGAGGAAGTGGCATTATTATGCTCGGTGTCTCTGGATCGACTGGAATTTACTCAACACCACTGTCCTTAAGCAACATTTGGAAAGCCCAAACCATATGCTTTAAACACAGTTTTGGTTTTTTTTTATTCTGCTTAAACGCACATTCTCCTTCTGCCGCAAAGACAGTTAAATGAATCGGGGGACGTTCGTTCTTTGTACTGCAAACTGGGTATTTGCTGTAGTAAAATCACGGACTGAAAACTGTCCCTCTACTGTGGCGTGCGCTTGCTGCCGTCCATAACGTCTTTTACCTAATCACAAGGAAAGACCGATGCTTAGCAGTCAGCTTCAATTCCTCGCCACACCTTTGTCTTGCGAGCTAAGGGGATCACCCTGTAATATAACTCCCATCTCCCGTCACTGAGCTGAACAGATCTGACAGCTAACATTTGGCTGCTTTATTTGACCTTAATCTGCTCTTGAACTTTGATTACTGTTACTGGATAACCAGCAACTGCAAAGTGGGAGAAACCAAGGAGCGTAATGCCTAGTTCACAATACACTGCCCTTTTACTGTTGTTTAATTCAATAGCTCGTCATTGTTCCTCTCCTCTGGTCCCAATACCTGCATCCTCCATTTTCCCCTCATACACACCAGGCAATCCCTCAACCTACCTGGTCTACTGTGAAATAAACACAACACAATTGTATAGGAAAAGGTCTTTCTTTATAGGATGATAGGAAAGCTGCATAGCTTGGATTAAAGAGACCGAAACTGAAATCTCGGTTTAGCTTCTTACAGATGTTGTGACCTTAGCCAAACGAATTAACCTCTGTAAGCCTTGGTTTCCTCATTAAGAAAACTGAGATGATAATGTCTAACTTCTAGGATTATGGTAAAGATTAAATGGGAAGATAGAAAAAAATATCTGAACCAGTGCTTGAAAACTTGACCTGTGGAAGATGCTCTCAGCACTAGTATTAATATTAATAAGCATCACGTTGCTAGTCATCATTACTGTGTGATTTAAAGACATTCAATTTCCATTAATACTTCAGGGAATAATGTCTATTGCTATAATTCGAAAGCATAACCAAAAACATACTTGATAAGGACAGTCATTTAATATTTTCCTGCCATAAAACTCTTGAAAATAAACTGTTCTACTGAATAAAGATAAAACTCAAAAATAATAAGTAAAACAGTGCAGCTTGCATCCTGGGAGGTAAAGTCAGCAGGAGCTAGCATACCCAGCTTGTTGGGGGCATGGGGATTGAGGGCTAGTAGTTTCTTGGTAAATGCTCTAAGAGCCCCATGTCTTGTAGATCACTGCATCTCATCAGCAGTATACCAAAGGCTTCATTCGTCAACTTGCCATCTCAAAAAATCATCTGCCTTTCGAGAAACACTGCAAGAAACTGTACCTAGACACACACACACCCATATACACACGCAGATAAAAGTTCATCTCAAACCAACAGGCTTATCAGTAAATTTGATGGAAACACCATGTGACTGCAGTCAACTTCATTGGGTTTTGGAAAGAGGGCAAAAGAGAGAGCATTTACATTTTAACAGGCACCGAGTCTAATTACCAATAGTAAATACTTAAAATGTACAAGTGGGGCGAAATGAAATGGGTTTCACTGTCTGTGCATAAATACACGAACGGTACATTCTACTACCCACCCATTAAAGTGAAAACATCCATCTTCATCACATCAATTTCATAACATTAGACACTGCCATTCTAATCTGGTATCGATAAGAAGGAACAGGCCTGGAATTTTACACCTGGGCGCATTTCATTTTGTTTCTCTTCAGTGACAGAATTCGATATGACACAGCTCAGAGTGACAGCGTCAGGCTGGGACTGTCACCTTAGGGGCTTATACATCTTTAAAATTCTTACGAAAGTGAAAATGACTGACAGCGAAGCAAAATGATGCTTTTAACTTGAGTTGGAAGATCAGAAAAGTCAACGAAAACACTCAGGGTTTGTTTAGGCTCTTCAGTGAGGGAGCTTTTAGAGGAAAGAGCTGGAGCCTCACAAGTGCTTCACTGCTGCGAAGCGGTGGGACCCCACTGGCAGTCTGGAGGGGAACCTCTGTACAGAGGCCGTGGTGGGAAGAGTGGTGGCAGTTATGCTGAACTCTTTAATAAAGGAAGATTTTTCTCTTCTCATTTTATCAGATATAACATGGTGTGTAGGAAGGAGTAAGAGGTACCCATTCACATCCTCCTCACCATTTTACAGACAGATGACCTGGGAGACATCACTTAACTGTTGGGTGTCTCCCTTTGGTCATCTGCAAACTAGGGCTACAGAAACATGAATTTCAAAGTGTTGTGGAAACGTCCAATAAACCTAAATGTCCATCGACAGAGGAACGGATAAAGAAGGGGGGGGGGGTGCATTTATAGAATGGAATACTACTCAGCCATAAAAAAGAATGGAATAATGTCATTTGCAGCAACACGGATGGACCTAGAGATTATCATACTAAGTGAAGTCAGACGAGAAAGACAAATATCATATGATATTACTTACATGTGGAACCTAATAAAAAAAATGATACAAATGAACTTATTTACAAAACAGAAACAGACTCACAGATCTCAAAATCAAACTTACGGTACCAAAGGGGAAACGTGGGGGGAAGTGATAAATTAGGAGATTGGGATTAACATATAGACACTGCTATATGAAACAGATAATTAACAAGGCCCTACGGTATAGCACAGGGAACTCTACTCAATATTCTGTAATGACCTAAATGGGAAAAGAATCTAAACAAGAGTGGATATATGTATATGTATAACTGATTCACTTTGCTGTACACCTGAAACTAACACAACACTGTAAATCAACTAGACTGCAATAAAAATTAAAAACAAAATGTATGTGGGCCTCCATCCCTCTCTCCCTGGCTGTTGGGCAGGGCGCACCCCTCACTACACTCAGCCCTTGGCCTGGGGCCCCAGGTCAAGCCTGCTCCCAGCTTGGGAGGGCCCTCTTGGATCCAGGAGCAGACCCTGGTGGTGGTGAAGCCAGATGGGGGCAGTGGCAGCTCCCTGGGGAAGGGATCCGGCACTTGGAGAGGCTGGGCCTCCTGCTGGTGGGGGTGAAGGGGCTGCAGGCCCCAGAGGGCATCCTTACTGAGCACTACCCTGAGCTGCAGAGGTAGCCCCGCTACCCAGCCCTCATCAGCTCCCTGAGCTCTGGTCCCGTGGCAGCCACGGTCTGGGGAGGCCCCAATGTGGTCCACACCTCAAGGGCCATGATACAACACACCAACTTGGCCGAAGCTGCCCCCAGCACCACCTGGAGAGACTACAGTGTTCACATCAGCAGGAACACCACCCACTGCAGCCGCTCTGTGGAGGGGGCGCAGAGAGAGATCCAGCTGCGGTTCCAGAGCAGTGAGCTGGCAGTTCCCAAACTCACGTTCTCTGCGTCAGAGCACCCTGCATCCTGCCATAAAATCACAGAGCTGGAGGAATGCCTCCACCCTTTTATTTTTCAAACGGCCACACACTTCGGTGAGGGGAACCGAGATCAGGAAGTTAGGGGCAGGGGGTGGATAATGGCAACAATGATTACAATATAAAAACTAAAATATAATCACTGGTAATATCACATGCGCATGCCACTTTGTTATTTACAAAGCATATTCATATGGACTAACTTTTGACTCTTATCTTGACAACACCCTATGAGATGGTCAGGGTAATACTGTTACTCCCATTTTAAACAAGGGGAATCCAGCATTCAAAAAGGTACATCAACCTTCCCAAGGTTAAGTGGCTAATCAGTGGCAGAATGTGGACTCAAGGCTGGATCTGACCTCAATTTCTACCATCCTACACTGAGCTACAGAAAAGGTAGCACTGAGGTCCTGAGGACCTGGTCTGGCCAGTGAAGCGTGGCAGGAAGAGGGGTGGGCGGGAGCTGGCCACAACCTGGAGAAGAACTAGGGTGCAGCAGGTGGGAGATGAGTCCAAGTGTTGGGTGAACTGTGCTGCCGAGGGCCCAAAATAGAAGATCTAGAGCAGTGAGGTCCGAAAGAAATCAAATGTGCACTACAGACGTAATTAAAAATTTTCTCCTAACCACGTTGAAAAAAGTGAAAAGAAACAGGTGGAATTTTACTAATACATTTTATTTATCCCAATATATCCAAAATAGTATCATTTCAACATGTAATCAATGTAAAAATCATTAATGAGATATTTCACAGTCTCTTTGTTATGTACCGAGGTGGGGAAACCTGGGGTGCGCTTCCAGTACACCGCATTTTTGACTAACCACATATCAGGTGCTCCATGGCCCGTCCTGGACAGTGCAGATCTAGAGGCCAGGCAGGGGGGCAGGGTCCTGACCTCTGGGCCCCGGGCAGACCCAAAAGGAGGAGGAGCAAGGCAACACTTTTCCTAGAGTTCACCTAAGTCCGCCATCACACAACACGCAGGCTCCACCCAGAACCCAAAAGGAAGTCTGTCACATGGGTCACATCTTCCTCCTTTCTCTCCCTGGGGAAAGAATTAGAGAGGAAGCAGAAAGTACTAAAAGTGCAGAACAAAGCTTGCGTTGCATTATGTTACAGGCCGGTGACCTCTTTCAGACCCTGTTGCTTTACCTACAAAATGAGGTGATTTGACTAACCTAGGGACCTTTCCAATATTGCACCATTTTTTCTTTCCCTGGTTGTTGGGATAGTTAATTTTATGCGTCAATTTGCCTGGGCCATGAGGTGCCCAGCTGTCGGGTTAAACATTATTTCTGGGTGTGTCTGGAAGGATATTTCTGGAAGAGATGAGCATTTGAGTCAGTAGACAAGTAAAGCCACCTGCCCTCCCTAATACGAGTAGGCATCCCTCCATCCACTGACAGCCCAAATAGAACAAAAAGGTAGAGGAACAGAGAATTCGCTCTCTGCCTGAATGGTTGAGCTGGAACATCCGTCTTCTTCTGTGCCTGGACTCAGACTTACACCATCAGGGCTCCTGGTTCTCAGGCCTTAGGACTAGACTGGAACTACACCACCAGCTTTCCTGGGCCTTCAGCTCGCAGATGGCAGATCATGGGATGTCATAGCCTCCATGGTCATGTGAGCTAATTCTTTATACATCTCTTATTATATATTTATAATGATTTACATATACAGGTATGATATATATATATTATATATATATATATATATATATATATATATATATATATATACACCCACACATATATACATATATTTCCATATGTCTATATCCTATTGGTTTGGTTTCTCTGGAGAACCCAGACTATTACACTTGTTAATTCACCTCCTCTTCCAAGCTCTTTCTCCCCATCCCCCCACCACCACCTTTTCTCTCTGGTCCTCTTTCTCTATAAACTTTCATCATCCATTGAGTGTGTATAATAGGCAAGCCCTGTGCTAGTCACTGGGGGCTTAGAGATGAGTAAGACAGTCCCTGCCCTCAGAAGTTACCGCAAAGTGGAGAAACGGATGCACAAAAAGGTAATGCAGAGGGATACAAAGTATAACGGGGTCACCAAGGAGAGAGCATGCAATTATCCTTTGGCTTCAGGGGGATCATAAACAGCCTCATAGAGGACAGGTTTTGTCTGTCAACCCCCAGTTATTAAGTCATCATTTCTTTTGCCAGTTTTCTTCTCCAGTGTAACCAAGAGCCTTCCAGTATGGTCACAATGAGTTCCAATACAAAGCAAAGAAACGTGACATTGCTGTTGGCCTACCCAGCTTTAGAGGAAGAGGGCACGGTTTCTGTTTCAGATTAGAAAAACAAAATGAAACAAAACACAGAGTGAAAGTTATTTGAGGATTTGTGAGATCTGAGCATCAAGGGCCATGCAGGATTCCAGACTGGGCGACAATAAACTAAACAACCACTTGCGTAGTGCTGACCTCCCGGGACCCAGTAACAATCTCTCTCATACTCCGATTGAGCCTGTGAAGGTCCAGTTATCCCCCGGAGACTATTAGAGTTGGGGTTTGATCCTGAGCTGTGATCTCACAGCTTCCCATGCCGTGATGTATGCATGCTATTAGCTTGATGTGAAACATGTAAGGGAAAAAGCAGTTTTCCAAATCAGATGGAGACTACAAGCATTCAGGAAGAATCTGCAAGTAGAAACTTAATAAAAACAGAAAACATTTGTTCCCAGGAGGACTTGCTAGAACAAACCAACTGTACTGGGACTGTGGAAGAAGAGGAAATAAATGCACCACCCTGGAATGCCAGCCCTGCCCTTGATAGCTTCGCCTGAAAACTCCGCACCGTGAATTAGGTCTGATATTAGCTTCCTGAAGCCAGAAACTTTCTGAGCACATAGTCTTTGAGGTTTGAAAAAATGTCTTTGTGTTGGCCCATGAATTTTGTGTTCAAGCACCTTTTATAGAAACCTACCAAGTCCCCATTAATCCAGTGTCTACTCAGCTCTGACGATCTCTAATAATGATTCTATAACCTTTCTGAGAAGGTCATCCTGCTCCTAATGGAAACACAGTGATCACTGAAAGTAAAAACTTGCCTCCTTCCATCAAGCTTATTCCTCCCCAGCTAAACCTAGGCAGACGCACACCTACTTTCTTCCTTCTGCACAAATTCAGACTGGTGCTGGGGAATGTCCAGGGGTTTCAGAAAGTCCCTTTTTGGACCAGCCCAGGCCAAGTCCAGACTAGTAACTGTGTGTGAAAAGGGTGAGTGGCAGTGAAACACCTGTTTGTGATCAGCATGTCCACAAAGGGCTCCACGGGAGACCCCTCTAGGATCTGAAGTGCAAGGCCAAACTAATTGGAGAGCCGTAAGTCAGACCACAGCTGGTAGATGAAAAGGAACTAACCAGAATAAATTTCAGAAACAGATGCCCTTGACCTACTCTTAGCATTTTACACATTCCCACTGCTGTTTGCATGGGGAGATATGACCACTTAAAGGAGAAGCTAGGAATGAACAATGATTTTTAAAAATCTAATACATGGGCTGAGGTTTTATTCTTCAGGTTACTAGCTCTGTGACCTTGGAAAGGTTACCTACCCTCCTGATCCCTTCAGATGCCTCACCTATAAAGAGGAGTGAATGTTCCCTCTCTGGGATTGCTACAAGGATTAAATATATGTAAGGCCTCCAGCACGGTGCCTAGAGCACACCAGGAAGTCAAGTAAAGCGACTCCTTTATATAATTATATATAAATCCAATTCCATCAACATTCATTAAGGTTATGGCACTATGTCAGACTCTATAAGGAACATGAAGAGTTATAGATGTGGCCTGGATTTCCTAGGAGAGTGTCATTTTCAAATATTCTCTTTAGTTTCCCTGTAAGTAAAACATGTTTTTATTAGATGACACATTGCCAATTTTGGCTCTGGATTAAACTGTCAACATGCATTCAGGCAACCAAGGCCCCTGGCCTCAAGGAGTTTTCAATCTAGCTTGGGAAAAAGGCATACTCAGAAATACCTATAATAAAGTGCAAGATAAGAAGATACAGTGACTATATTTATACTCACCCTTTTTATTTATATACCACTTCATCGTTGACAAGATATTTTTTTTTGACAAGATATTTTTATATATATTTTCTTACAAGATAACCTTGCAAAATATTCTATTATCCCCATTTCTACGTATGAGAAAATGGGGATTCAGAAAGGGTTTGGACCCAGAGTACTTGACAAATGGCAGGACTGGGGTTTCTATTAAGATTTTCTTTCTTCTAAAGCTGGTTTCTCTTCTGATTTCCTCACTAAAGAGGCTCCAGTAGAAATTCAGGCTGTGTATATTTCATCCACTCATTCATTCAATAGATATTACCTGGGCCTTCTCGGGCTTTCATGTCCTCCTATTATGGTGAAATTCTCACTCCACCGCCAGCGGAGCCTTTAGGTCTTGTTGCGGGAGAGTTGCCTCTGCTTCGTGGACTATAAAATGGGACTTCTCAGGCTGACACAGATAATTCATACTGGAAGATTGCCTAAGAAGAGAAACTAGCCTTCATAAAGGAGTGCATCACTTTTAACTTCCTCCCTAAATACCTCTTACTTCCTGCACAATACTTAAATGACCTAGTATCTTAATGGACTTCTTACACATCCTCTAAGATAAGAATATTTAAATTAAAAACTATGTGCTTTAGGTTCTACACTGAAGTGCGTTAGGGAAATTGACTTTAACTCTAGTACCGCTTGGTCAACCTCCTGAGGCCTATGGGAAGGTCAGCCTGCTACAATGGACCAGGCAAACCCGGGCTCTCCATCGGCAGTGGATACACAGGCCCTGAGTTACACTTCCCTACTGGTTCAGAAACGACATGGAGTTAACTCCAATTTATGTCACCATATTCCTTAGCTGTAGGAATCCAAAAAGAAAACATGACGAAACGATTTGAAAACACAGAAGCAGAGCACCGAGACACAAACAGGCTGGGTACATGGAGCAATATCACAGAAAAACAGCTCAGAAGATATTTGGCAAACTTCCAGGTTCATGCAATCACAGCCATGGAAGAAGCAGGCTGGTAGTCATTTTTTATCTTCCTGATAAAATGATTCATCCTAAGTCATGGTTCTGATGGTGTCACTGTCTTGTTTAGGGAGAGCAACCCCTCAATCTGAGGAATAAATTATTGCATTTGCACGCAAACTCTTCCAAGATCTGATCCCATCTACTAATCCCCCCTGATATCCAGCTATCCCTCCTTATATAGCTCACATTCATGTTGCCTTGGCCAAATCACCATTCATTCATTAATCCAAACATGGGTACTGGTGTCACACACTGAGAGGCACCTGGGATGTAACAGGAATAATAATACTCGGCCTCTAGGAGCTCACAGTCTAGAGGAGACACATAATTACAGAAGAGTCACAAGTACCCTAATACAGCCCCATACCATGCTATAGGAAAGCAGAGGCGGATTTCTCAAAGAGCTGTCTGAGCTGTGTTGTGAAAGTCAATTATGTATTCACCAATGGGACAAGGTTGGGGAAAGGCATTGAAGGCAGAAGACACAGCATGTGCAAAGGCACTGAGGAGAGAAAAAGCATTCCCTGGTTTTGTGTGCTATGATTTAAAAGCCTTTATCTACCTACAATATCTTCACTACATCTGCCTCTTAATATCTTACCCATTTTGTAGGAAACAGCTCAAACAGTATTTCTTATAAGTAATCTTCTTTGTTTACTATTCTGGGCAAAATTATCTTTTCCTTCTTTCTTGCTCCCATAACCCACATTTTAGCACCTTGCACAGTCTGCTCTGTGTTCACAATGACAGGAAAACAAAGTAACTGAGTGTTGTGAAGAGAGCTGGGTAAGAGAGTAGATGTAAGACGAGGAAGAGCTGCTTTGACACAGCAGCTCTGGCTGAGGCAAAATATGCTGGGGCTTTAGCCCCCATTCCTCTTCCTTAGGATGATGGCAGCACAGGTGTGGGTGAGGGTTTTACAGAGCCAGATTAGTGTCCTGCTCTGGCCTGGAATTATCCAGGGTAAAGGTAAAGCGTTGCTCGGGAAAGACATTGACAAAACCATTCTTAGCCTGTAAATAACCTAAGTGAATCATATTAAACTTTCTTTTTTTCTATTATGTTGATATAAGACAGTCTAGGCCCGGAGAGTGGCAGTAACTGGGAGCTAATACATTAAACTAGGAATTCCAGGGTTTTGGACTTTTATAGATTAGTGAAATTTCTAATAAATGAATAAGCAAATGCACAAGAACCATTTTAGGGTTGCTATCTTTATATTTTACCCGCCAAGAATATGCTTGAAAATATATCTACTATGACTGTCGTTTCATAAAAGAAAGGCATTTAAACACTAAAATGTAGAAGGTTTGTCTCAAAATAAAAGATAGCCTTTAAATCCAATCAATATGGCTTTTTAAAAAAAATGCACAAAATTGTTCTTATTTTTCTCACTTCAAATTAGACCAGTTCAGGTTAGGTAAATTGGTGCTTTAAAATTTCTTTATTTAGAGTCCCTACCCAATACCATATGTGATCGATCCACCATAAGGTGACTGCTCAATAATCCATGCCTCTGTATAGTTTCCTCCCTTTTGAATCCTGGCAGATCCTGTCACTTGCTTCTTGTCAATAGAATATGGCAATAGTGATGGGGTGGTCTCCCACTCCTGTGATTACATAAATTCTATAAGACGCTATCTTGGTAGACTGGAGAGAGAGAGAGATTCTCCTGCTGGCCTTAAAGATGGAAGCGCCATGTTGTGAGGGGTCCACATGGGAGGAAACTGCATGGACTTGATGAGCTGAGTGCAACCCCTGGATGGCCGTCAGCAAGGAAACGGGCACCTCAGTCCTACAACCACAGGGACTAAATTCTGCTAACAACCACGCGAGCCTGGAAGAGAAATCCAAGCTCCAGGAAGGAACACAGCCCAGACAACACCGTGTAGCCTCATGAGACACTGAGAACAAGACCCTGCCAGACTAAGCCCAGACTTCTGACTCTTAGAAACTGTGAGATAATAAATGTATGTTGTTTGCAGCTGCTAAGTTTGTGGTGATTCATTATGCAAAAATAGCTAAATAATGCACCATACTACCAGCTTCTTGAGAAAAGATTTCACAGGGCCTAGAATGGTTGCTGCACATAAATGCTAGGGAACAAGTGCTCCAGGTTTATCTGGACGAGCCCTGGCTTAAGGCTGTCGGCAATAGTCGCCTCTGTTTTCCAGGTTGCCAAAGCACCGGAAAGCGTGCCGTTGTAGCTATGACATGGTGGTCTCCTCAGTTCCAAAAGTCCTTTGACGGGTCATGCTGTGGTCATGTTGCTATAATGCTTCCGGAAAACCAGGAGGATCTTCTCAAGGACACTAGTGGAATAGCATTGGTAGCTTGTGTGCTCTGAGCTGTAAATCAAGACATTCAACTGCACTGTTTCATCCCGAGATCTAAGACAAAAATTCCTAAGAGGGTTAGGTGGGGTGAGGCCTGAATTGTGGACCTGGATGGTAGCAACCATAACCATGATTGACTTTGGTACAACACACAGATTTCACAAAAGACTGCTTATCCATCATCACATGTGATCCTTTTAGCAACCTCTTGATATCAGGTATTATTAGTAGTATATCCATTGTACAACCAAGGAAATGGAAGTTTAGAGAAGTTACATGTCCAAGGTCATCTGATTAGTAATAATAGAGATGTTTCTTCTTCCCAAATCTAGTGATATTTTCACAAAACCATGATGCTCTGGTATCAGACTGTCCAAGGTCACTTGATCAGTAATAATAGAGACGTTTCTTCTTCCCAAATCCAGATATTTTCACAAAACCATGATGCTCTAGAATCAGACTGTCTGGCCCACATGGGGCTTGAATCCACAATTTATGGAAATCCTAATCTCCACATCCTTCCCTCCTGAGATAGTAAGTGTGAGGTAAGACCTTGGAGGATGAAACATGATACTTAATCTGCGCTCTCAGTAGAATCACACCCTGCCTACTTTGGCCTTGAGACATCATTTGTGGTGAATGTTCTCAGAAAAAGATAAACAAAAAAAATACACATCTTTTCCTTTTCTGCCACAAAATGCCCCAAGACATCATCTCCTATCTGTAACATTACCCTCTGCCTCATATTTAAAGGATAAAAATGTCTTACCTTAAAATGGGCAGTAGTTAAAATTTGTGTGTTTTTTTTTTTTTTTTTTTTGCTTTTATAGATTATTTTTCCCAGTTCCTTTCACATGAATTCCTTTTTATTTTTCTTTGCCCAAAGTGACCACTTGGGCAGGAAACTAGCATTTATTTCTAGCTTTCCAAGGGCCAGACACTGTTAGGTCCTTTAAAAATGTTTTCTCATTAATCCTTGTAATAATTCAGTGAGAAAAGTATTATTATTATTGTTATACCTTTTTTTCCCCAGCTGAAGAAACAAAGGGTCAAGAGTTGAAGAGATTTGCTTGAGATGACACAGAAAAGCTCTGAATGGGACCCAAATACACATGACTATTTAGCTTATCTGTCCTTCATCTTTCCGTCTTTCTTTCTTTCTTTCCTTCCTCCCTCCCTTTCGCCTCCTTCCAAATACATGAATAAATTCTGCCACTAGGGATACAAAGTTCTGGTTTTATCCTAAGGAGCGTCAATGTGGTGAATAGCATAAAAGTCTGAAGTGCTGTGATGGAGGGAAATACAGGGGCAGTGGAAGCCAGATAAGGTCACTGGGACTGAGCTGCGGGGAAGGGACAACTGAGCCGAGTCCTCTGTGAGAGCGGGGTGGGGTGGAACGGTGATGGGGGCAGCACGAGCTTCAGGTGACACAGTCCAGATGGGGCCAAGCCTCCTTGGTTTGGGCACCACCACATCAGCCGTCAGCATGCCTGGCACCCAGAATCTGAATAAAGAACCAGCAGAGATACAGCTGGACAGGGCGACGCAGGCTAGGACCTTTTATGCAACACTAAGGAATCTGGACTTACTCCACCACAGCCCAGGCTCACACATTTTGGTTTTCAATAGACCCACGAGACACAAGACATTCACATATTCGACCCATTCTCATAGGTGTAAATAGAATGATGCTCGATTCTGTCCACGCTAGTTGTAACTCCATCCCCTTTTTTCTCTCGTTGAGAAATGAAGGAATTAAGTATCATGAGAGTTAATGACAGGAACAACCCTATATCCAATCTAACTGTTCTTTCAACAAGTACATAATTGGCAACTGTTTGTACTTTATTATTAATGACTTGTAATGCATTTCACGCCTGAGTCTGGGCACAGCTGCCCCACACCAGATGCCTCCTGGGGCATGAAGGTACCTGCCTGGTTTCCCGGTGGAGCCTTGCAGAGTTACTTCTTGCAGGCTAAAATCTCCCCATCTTTCCTCTGAATGCTCCTGCAGGAGAAGGTCTCCAACAGCTGACATACGCAGGGCTCCTCACATCATTCCCCTTGTACAGAAACATCTCTACCATTTCAGCTTGCAAGAAACCAAAGGCAAGTGCTATTCAGAGCACGATCGATGCAGTCATTTGTTAGAGAAGCAAAAGGGAGAAGGGACCAAGAGGCCAAGGAGAATAAACACCATCCCGGACAGTGGAGGTTTCCAAAAGCATATTCAGTGACCACATCGGGAATCAACTTCATTTTTAAAAGAGAGAAGAAAACAGATAAAAAAAGAGAGATTTCTAAACAGTAGGTGTTACAGGAGAGGATGCTTTGTGTGGTAACGGCAAGGCTTTTGTCCACAAGTATAGTATCTGCTAGGACCATGTGGCCCAAGTCTTTCCCCAGAAAGTGGAAATTTGCCTTGCTGGCTTAGAAACTGAGAGCAGGTTGCTGTAGTTCTCTTTCTGTCAACCCCCCTTCAAGCTACAAATGACCAGACTGGAGCCCTGTCTCCGGTCCGTATGCTCGGCAGAGCTACCCATTCATTAAGTGAAAAGAGGAAATGGTCCATCACAGCACCCGCCTCCTAGTTAGCAGCGTGGATGGAAGCCAAGCCCATCCCAGGGTGCGCTGCCTCAACAGGCTCTGGGCAGAGGCAGGCAGATGCTGTAGGAACACCTAGGGCTCTGCAGCAGAACTGCAGTAACCAAGGAGAACCATCCCCAGTGGATCCTCCAAGGCAGCCCTACTTAGCAGTCAGCATATACGCTCCTCAGTGGGCACTCCCAGCTTCGCTCAATCCACATGCCAATCAGTATGCACCAGTGGGCAGGGCTGGAGTGAGTCCCAGTGCCACAGTCCCTGGGGCTGGGAGCCACGATGCACAGCCCTACCCCTTCCCACCGCCGTGCCTCTTCAGGTCAGACTGTGTGATACTGTGAAAACACTAGCTGTGAAGTCAAAAAAACCTGGGTTCAATTCCTGGCTCCACCCCTTATTAGCTACGTGACTTTAGGTAAGTTAACCACTCCCTGATTCTTATACCGTTACCTTCTTTCTATGCACTTCCCAAGTACCCTACATTGTGCTTAGCACATTTTACTGTTCTTGCCAGTTTGCAACTATCCTCAACTAAAAGTTCCTCAAAGAACAAATACCACATCAGGCTTATTCACAGTCTTATCCCCAGTTCCTACTGCAAGTGCCTGGTACATAGCATGACTCAACAAGCAGATGTAGATGAATACTGAATCTCTACCTCAAGGGGCTCTGTGGAAGGTATAAAGAACCTGGCACAGTGGGGCATCATCGGAGCCCTTAATAAATGCTGGTTCTCTTAATCTTGCCCCTTCCCTTCCCTGATCACTACTTGAGTTCTGCCGGGATTATGGCCATCCTTGGCAGTAGTCCACCAAATGTGTCTTATCAACCCTTCTGTCTGGAGAATAGGATCAGCCTATCTTCCACCCCCCTTCTGGCACTGGTGGAAGGCTTGCTTCAAAAGGATGAACCATCCTGAGCCAAGATGCTGCCAACTAACTAACTGGTCTGAATGCCACGTCCTACCCGACACCACCCAACAGCCAGGGCTGCCTTGATCATCAATGATGACCTGAGTCACACTGGAGTCCTCCCTCTGCCTTTCCTTGGATAGCATCTCCCTTTGAGGCAGGTCTGGAGCTCAATTATTTCCCCTAGTCCTCTTCAACATAATCACTGTGGTCTAATAGAAAATATATATTTGTCTTTTACCCCCAGTTCCTGGCACAGAATTCAAAAACCCCTTAAAATTCCCCAAGTGATAGGAGTGCCTCTGTTATGCTTGTAAAGTGACTCCTGGCAGGGCCCTGAGATAGATTCAGGATGCGGCTGGTCACCAGAAAGGTGAACCACATGATTAGAGGGGTAGAACTTCAGCTGGGTCCCCTGACCTCTGGGGGGGATTGAGTTCAATCATGTGACCAATGATTCACTTAATAATGCTTATGCAGTGAAACCTCAATTAAAAACTCTGAACAATGAAGTTCGGGGAGGTTCCTCATTGATGAATAGATTGATGTACTGGAGGGCACCCTGACTCCACAGGGACAGATGCTCTTGCGCCCTCCTCTCCCCCATCCTGTTGCCCTATGTGCCTCTTCATCTGGTTATTCATTTGGATCCTCTATAATAAAAGGGTAATCACAAGTGTACTGCTCTTCTTGAGTTCTGGGAGGTATTCTAACAAATTTCTGAACCTGAGGAGGTCATGCAAATCCCCAAATTTATAGATGGCCAGGCAGAAGTGTGGGTTTCTTGGAGATACCCGAAAATTGTGGCTGGGGTCTGATGTGGGAAGGGGTAATCCTGTGGGACTGTGTCCTTCACTTGTGGGGACTGTGTTAACTCTGGGTAGTTGGGTAGTTAGTGTCAGAACTGAGTCAACCTAGTCAGCGTCAGAGAATTGGTGCTGAAATGTAATCACACATTCCAGCCTTCCCCACCCACCCATGTCACCAAGGATACAGTACACCTCACAACTGGCCTGAGTTCAGTTCTGTCCAACAAAGCTTTCTTGAACACCCAGGCATACCAGGAGCTGGGAGGCATGCTGAAAATAAAAAGATTAATCAACCACAGTTCCTGCCCTTAAGGAGCTCATGGCCTAGCGTGGGAGAAGACGACACGTAATTTCAATATAAGTAAAGTCATAGGGTTAGGGTAGAAGAGTGCAATGTACGGGGCTATAGAGATACATCTCTAAAAAGCACAGCTATCAATTAAAAAATGGGCCAAGGAGCTTAACAGACACCTTACCAAAAAAGATACACAGATGACAAATAAGCATATGAAAAGATGCTCCATATCATGTCATCAGGAAACGCAAATTAAAACAACAATGAGAGGGCTTCCCTGGTGGCGCAGTGGTTGAGAATCTGCCTGCCAATGCAGGGGACACGGGTTCGAGCCCTGGTCTGGGAAGATCCCACGTGCTGCGGAGTAACTAGGCCCGTGAGCCACAATTACTGAGCCTGCGCGCCTGGAGCCTGTGCTCCGCAACGAGAGAGGCCGCGATAGCGAGAGGCCCGCGCACCGCGATGAAGAGTGGCCCCCGCTTGCCGCAACTAGAGAAAGCCCTCGCACAGAAACGAAGCCCCAACACAGCCAAAAATAAATAACTAAATAAAATGTAAAATTAAAAAAAAAACAACAACAATGAGATACCATTACATACCTATTAGAATGGCCAAAATCTGGAACACTGATAACACCAAATGCTGGTGAGGACGTGGAGGAACTCTCATTCATTGCTGTTGGAAATCCAAAATGGTACAGATACTGTGGAAGACAGTTTGGAGGTTTCTTACATTTGTACCATCGTACCATCCCAGCAATCGTGTTCCTTGGTATTTACCAAGAGGAGTCGAAAACTTATGCCCAGACAAAAACCTGCACACATACATTTATATCATTTCACTCATAACTGTCACAACTTGGAAGCAAACAAGATGTCCTTAAGTAGGTAAATGGATAAATAAACCGTAGTACATTTAGACAATGGAAGAATATTAATCAACTAAAAAGAAATGAAACTTAAATGCACATTACTAAGTGAAAGAAGCCAATCTGTAAAGGATGCATACTATATGATTCCAACCATATGATATTCTAAAAAAGGCAAGACTACAGAGAGAATAAAAAGATCAATGGTTCAATATTCATTGCAGCACTATTTACAATAGCCAGGACATGGAAGCAACCTAAGCATCCATCGACAGATGAATGGATAAAGAAGATGTGGCACGTATATACAATGGACTATTACTCAGCCATAAAAAGAAGTGAAATTGAGTTATTTGTAGTGAGGTGGATGGACCTAGAGTCTGTCATACAGAGTGAAGTAAGTCAGAAAGAGAAAAACAAATACCGTATGCTAATGCACATATATGGAATCTAAAAAAAAAAAAAATGGTTCTGATGAACCTAGGGGCAGGGCAGGAATGAAGACACAGATGTAGAGAATGGACTTGAGGACACAGGGAGGGGGGGAAGGATAAGATGGGACGAAGTGAGAAAGTAGCAGTGACATATATACACTACCAAATGTAAAATAGATAGCTAGTGGGAAGCAGCTGCATAGCACAGGGAGATCAGCTCAGTGCTTTGTGACCACCTAAAGGGGTAGGATAGGGAGGGTGGGAGGGAGATGTAAGAGGGAGGAGATATGGGGGTATATGTATATGTATAGCTGATTCACTTTGTTGTACAGCAGAAACTAACACAACATTGCAAAGCAATTATACTCCAATAAAGGTGTTAAAAAAAAAGAATAAAAAAAAAGAGGGAGGGGATATGGGGATATATGTATATGTATAGCTGATTCACTTTGTTGCACAGCAGAAACTAACACAACATTGTAAAGCAATTATACTCCAATACAGATCCAAAAATATATATATACATATATCAGTGGTTGCCAGTGGTGCGTGTGGAGGGAAGAGGGGAGACGAGAATAGGCAGAGCACAAAAGATTTTTAGGGCAGTGAAAATACTCCATATAATATTATAATGATGGATATGTGCCATTATACTTTTGTCCAAACCCATAGAATGTACACCACCAAGAGTGAACCCTAAGGTAAAACTATGGACTTTGGGTGATTATGATGTATCAATGTAGGTTTGCCCTTCATAAAAACTGTAACACCTTGGTGACTGATATTGATAACAGGCGAGGCTATGTCTATATGGGGTAAGTAGGGACATGGGAAATCTCTATACCTCCTTTTCAATTCTGTTGTAAACCTAAAACTGCTCTAAAAAAAAGTCTTTAAAATAAAAAGCACAACTAAGTGATAGCTAATTCTAGGCATCCAGTTGTAAATCAACCATCTCTGAAAAGCACAATTCATTAACATTTTAAAGAGATCAATTATGGAAGAAATGTTTTTTCTGTTTTTGTTTTTTATAAGAGGGATTTTCAGAAGTTTCCTGGGTCAAGCTCCACAATACCATCTATCTTTAACATAAGGTCCAAAACTGTTTACATTTAACCTAATATTGATCAATTCTTAGTCCTTATCTTACTTGACATGCCATACTTGACATAGTTGGTCCCTCCTGCCTCCTGGAAACACCTCTTCTCTTGGCTCCTACTCTCCTGGATTTCTCCTTCTTCACTGGCCATTTTTACTCAGTCTCCTTCACTGGTCCCTTCTTAGTTCCTCACCTTCTAAATGTTGAGATGTAGCATGACTCAGACTTCAAAGCCCTTCTCTTCTCTCCCCAAACTCATTGCTTAAGTACTTTCATCCATTCTAATGGTTTCTAGTTGCATCTACATGATGAAGCCTCTCACATGTCCATCTTCAGCAGACACCTCTCTCCTGAACTCTAGATTCCTTTACCCAGCTGTCCACTCCACAACCATGAATGGGCATCTAGTCCACATCTCAAACTTAACGTCCATATTAACATTTCCCCAACCTTTCCTTCCTTCAGTGTTTCCCAGCTCAGTAAATGGCAACTCCAACCTTCCCAGTTTCTCAGCCCCGAAGCCTTGGAGACATTCTTGGTTGCTCTTTCTCTCATACACCCAAGCCAAACTCCTAATAAACTCTGCAGGCTCTATCTTTAAAATCCAGGTGGAATTTAATTGTTTCTCAACCCCGCCACCACTTCCTCTCTGAGCTGGGTGTGTCCATCTCCCCCATCCTCTCCTTGTTTCCACATGTACTCCCTTAATTCAAGAGATTCTCAACGCAGCCACCACAGCAAGCCTTTGAAAAGGCAAGCCAGATCTTGTTACTCAAGAGTGCTAAGATTATGCTAATGCTTACAAGGGAGGAAACAGTCTTTTTTTTTTTTTTTTTTAGGAAACAGTCTTAGAAAGGTTAAGTAAACAGGCACACCACCAGTAATTAGTAGAACAAGAATGATTTAAACCCAACTCCTTGTGAATCCAAAGCCCGTACTCTTACTCATAAACCCCTACTTCCAAGAAACCATTGTGTGCCTTAAAATGCAAACTACATTTATATCCTAAACCTTAGTGGAATTGAAATTTATCATTTCACATAGACAAGATTTTAAAGTACAGAATAGAGTCCTTCCTTCCTTCCTTCCTTCATTCATTCAACAAGTACTGTTTGGGACTCTATTACATGTCTGGCAATATTCTAGACCTGTTTGTTCAGCAATGAACACAGAAGACTGTCCTCATAGAGCTTATAGTCTAATGAGGGAGATGCACAATAAAACAAAATAGATAATGCCAAGTGGTAATAAACAATAAAGAGTGATAAAGCTGGGTTGAGAAGACACAGAAACAGAGAATGACTAGTGCAAAGAAGCAGAGACAGGGATGTTCTTAATGCACTGAGGCAACAGCAAGAGGCCAGCTATTCTGAAGCAGAGTAAGCGAGGGGCGACTGGTAGGAGGAAACATTATATCTCATGGTGAAGGGTGAGGAGAGACGCATTAGTTATTGCCTGCCTCATAACCTGAAAGAGAAGCTGCAGAAATTCTTCTGGTCCCCGAAGCATTAAAGGGAATACTTGTAACCTTCCATCCTATTAACAGATTAAAGTGTCTGTAATAATACCTGGCACATAATATATGCTTAATAAGACAATATCCAGGAGTATAATATCTGTCACTTTGTTGTTCTTCCAAACAGTCTTCACTATTATTAGACATCTGCATTCTGATATGTACATTTCAGAAGCTGTCAAATGACACACAAACACACCCACACATGTTAGAATTTTGAGCTGGATTACACTGAATTTATTGTATCATCTGCAAAAACAACCACAACAATATTTATAAAGGTACCAAGAAAAGATCTGTAGATAGAATACACAAGAACTACACATCAACAAGAAAAAGGAAACTCACTCAAGATAAAAATAGGGCAAGGGATATGAACATGAAACGTAGAAGAGAAAATCTGAATAGCCAATAAACAGATGAAAATAACCTAACCTCAAACGTATTCAGGCAAATGCAAATTAAAACAAAGATGCGGAACCATCATTCTATGCCCACCAGACTGGCAAAAACTAAAAGTATAACAGTAATAAATGATTTAATTATTGTTTTTTATATGGGGCACAGGGTACTCATATCCTGCTGGTGGATATATAAATTGGAAAATCCACTTTAAAACATAATTTGGCAATACCCACTAAAACTGAAGATGCGTACATAGTAAGATCCAACAATCTGGTCCTAGATATTCTACCTTGCAACATCGTCTCATACGACGCCAAAGGGACAGATAAAGGATAGTTATTAAAGCTTTTTTTTTTTTTTCCCTACAGCCATATATTGTAAACTACCTAAGTGCTCATCATCAGAAGATGAGGTAAGTAAATATTGTTATATTCATTTAACCAAATACTAAGTAGCGGTTAAAATGAATGAATTAGAACTACTTACATCAACATGGATAAATCTCAAAAATGATGTTGAGCCCAAAAAGTAAAGAGATAAGTTCATATTCAGTATGAATGCATTTTTGTAAAGTTTTAAAATACATAGCATCTAAAGCACATTTTGTTTTAGATATATAATATGCAGTAAAATTTTAAACTCTTTAAGAAACGTCAAACACCAGACTCAAAATACTGATTTCCACTCAAGGAAAGATGGAATAGGTTCAAGTAGAAGTATCACAGAGGCTTTACTTGCATCTATAATATTTTAATTCTTAAAGGAAAAAAATCCAAATCAAATAATGCAAAAATTTAAGCCTTGCCAAAACCAGGTAGTAGGTATACTGAGGTCTATTATTCTTTATATTTATCTGTATGTTTAAAATCTCCATAATTTTAAAAGCAACAATAAAACATCAGAATGTTTTTTTCGGGTTGCAAGTGAGACTTCTTCAACATTTTGGTGGCCATCTGTAGAACTATATGGCCATATGCATCTTCCCAAAATTATGTTTCTGCTTCCAAGCAAAAGTAAACATGCTGTATTACATTCATTGTCAGAAGAGCTGAATTTGCCTTTTTTCTATGTGGGGTGACTTTGAGATGAGTAAGTGTCTTTCAGTTGGCCTCTGTCTGAAATAAGAACACCTGACTTGATGCCCCAAACCATCTCCCCAATCATCAGAAGGGAAATTTGCAGGAGTCTAAGATTTGAGTTAGGCACCGATCCCACCTTCCTTATTTGGTCTTTGTCATCAAGACTTGTTTATTGAAGCATACATTTCTCCTTCCTAACACATGAAAAACATGTGACTATTGCACAGCCTTCTATATTTCAGTTCTGAACTCCATGAACACCCAAGTAATCTCTCTCGTGATTACAGATGATTTCTCTAGCAACCCAAAATTGAGCTCTTTAACTCTCATTCTGACAGTATCTACATTATCTTTTTTTTATGCAAGCTAACAGCTACTCTGAAAATGTGTCAGCTACGACTCAGAGATTGCTTTAACCACTTGTTTTGTTTTCAATATTGAAGATGATTAAGAAAAAGCAAAAATTCTCCCTAAAGATTACAACTACCACCCCTTCAGAAAAAAATAAAACAAAACAGCTGCTCCAGATGTTAAGTGAATTAAATGACAACAAAGATATCAAATATACTCATCAAATCTTCAAAATAATGTCATCCTGATAAGGAAATAGGATCATTAAAATTAAATGATTATATAGAAATGAACAAACATCATTTCCAATATTCTAAATTTGGATTTGCAGTTAACAAACTCAACCATGCTATTTCTTTTATTTTTAAATAAAGAGATTTCTTGTGACAGCATAATGTTCTCTTACAGAGCATGAGCTCTGAAGACAGACAAAACCGGTTTAAGTCACAATTCTGTAAATTATTAACTAGTGACCTTGCAGAAATTACTTAACTTCTGTAAACTCCACACTCCTCCTTTGTAAAATGGGCATAATAAAACTGTTATGGGATAATAAAATGTATATTATGGGAATCTGTGAAGAATTAACTGACACAATGAATGAAAGTGCTTAGAAAAATGCTTGTCACATAATACAGATGAATCAATAATCATTAGTCATATGTTTAGGTGCCATAAATATTAGCTATTATTATCACTTGACACACATAATTGACACATGTGAGACCTTGTTGCTATCTGTTTTCAATAGATCTTCAATCAAGAGCTCCTGTTTCCTACAACTCAAATGTAGAATTGAAACTTTTAAAGAGAAAAGCCCACACAGCAGCCGACAAAATATCAAGAGAACATTTTCTTTCCCCAAATTGGGTGAACATAGGCATCTTCAAAATACCTGAGCTGGGGCTTCCCTGGTGGCGCAGTGGCTAAGAATCCGCCTGCCAATGCAGGGCACACGGGTTTGAGCCCTGATCTGGGAAGATCCCACATGCTGTGCAGCAACTAAGCCTGGGCGCCACAGCTACTGACCCTGCGCTCTAGAGAACGCGAGCCACAACTACTGAGCCCGTGTGCCACAACTACTGAAGCCCACATGCCTAGAGCCCGTGCTCTGCAACAAAGAGAAGCCACTGCCATGAGAAGCCCATGCACTGCAACGAAGAGTAAACCCCGCTCGCCACAACTAGAGAAAGCCCACGTGCAGCCAAAAATAAAAATAAATAAAATAAATAATTAAAAAACAAAAAATACCTGAGCTGGAGTGAAATGGATGCCTTCCCTGACTCCCCAAGACAGAACTGAGCATTTCTTTTTCTGGACACCCCCAGTTCATACTTCTGTATTTCTAGTATATTTCACATATAAACATACTGTGTTGTCATTTACCTTCTTCACTGCTCCTACCTGCTGCTCAGCCAGGAACTCCAGGGGAGAGGAAACCGTCTCTTTCAGGTCTGTATCACCTACATCAAGCGCAGTGCCTACCAAACTCGAGGTGCTCAATGAATATTTAATGACTGACCAGGAATGAGAAAGAGCAAATGAAACAAATACTTACTGATTCCCTGCTGTGTGCCAGACACAGAGCCAGGTGCTTTACATACCTATCACCTGACCCAGTCCTCACAGTAACACTGTTATTAACCACATATGAAAGGTGGAGAAATCAAGACTCAGAGAGAGAAGTCAAT
The DNA here is from genome assembly GCF_028023285.1 of Balaenoptera ricei. Classification (NCBI taxonomy): domain Eukaryota; kingdom Metazoa; phylum Chordata; class Mammalia; order Artiodactyla; family Balaenopteridae; genus Balaenoptera; species Balaenoptera ricei. The sequence goes on from NC_082639.1 coordinate 48,538,835, forward strand.
CCAGGGTATGAAAGTAGTAAATGATGGCACCAGTTTTCAAATTCACATTGGTCGAATTCTAAAATTCTTATTCTCTCTATTCATCTAGATCAGCCCGCCTTACAGAATGAACTCTCTTTGGGGAAAATGGAGGTAAATTGGAACTTTTAGGATGAAGACCCTCATCTCTGGGACCCTAGAAGTGAAGTATGTTTCTGACTCACCCGGCCCCCTCTCTGATATCAGACATCAAGCTCCCTATCCCTTGGACGCTTCCCCTGAGTTTCTCGCTCACTGGGTCTGTATACCATGTCCCTTGACCTGTACAGTTTCTCTATTTTGCCTAAGCTGACCTCCCCAGATTTCAACTCTTAACAGCTTAAACCTGAGGTCTAAGGGAAGCCTTTGGATTCTGAGCTCTCTCACCAACCCTTGGTGGCCACTGCCAACCATATCCCATCAGGACATGTAATTCATTGACTGGTCTATACCCCAGGTTTTTACATAACACACAAGAGCAATAACAAGACTAATTGTCTAGGGGTCTGATGAGCCAAGAGCCACAAATGCGTCATCACTCCCACACCATCACAGCTGATACACTTGTCAAAGGCAGTGTATCAGCTGCCTTTTTTTTTTTTTTGCACAAACCCCATCAAAATGAGCATAAAAGACAGTAACACATGTCGAGGATCTCTTCATTAGTTTCACCGACTTTATTCATCCATTCAGTCATTTATTCAACAAATATTTACTCTGCAACTGCTACCTACGGGTCACCATGCCAGGCAAAGGGAATACGAAATGAACAAGACACATGGCCGCCCCTCATGAAGCTTACTTACATCCTTAATATATTGCCTGAGCGCTAACAGATGAAACGTGCCTTAGAGATGACCTAAACACACACTCCTGTTTTAGAGGAAACTGAGACCCAGAAGTCAAACAGCTAGTAAACGCCTGTTTCTCTGCCATTCCCAATCGAAATCTCTTTCCAATACACCAGATGGCGCCCATCTGATGAGCAACACGTGAGCTGACATTTATTAGGCGCCATGAAAGCAGGGACATTTCAAAAGGCTTGGCATTCAGGGAATGGAGGGTTTTTTCCTTTTTCTTTTCTTTTTTTTTTTTTTAAGTCCTCAATTCCATTGTCAGCAGTTCCACCGGAATCAGTGGAAACTAATCTGACAGTGTGGTGCGATTTCTTTGGAAAGACAGCAGGAGCCACATAAATTTTTTAGAATGGGACTGTCATTATCATGACCATGTCCAGTCAAACATTCAGCAGGTGGCCGACGCTTCTGAGGGGTTTCAGTCGTCTTCCTTTGTCTCCTTGAAGGTGTTCATTGCGTGATTTGTTACTAGCAGAATTGTGTGGGCTGTCTTGAGAAAGGGGAACTGCTTTAAAAATAAAACTGAATAGGAAAAACCGAAAGACACTGGCACCCACTCCTGAGACGACAATGAAAAACCAAGTGCCGACCCTCAAAGCTGGGATCCCTCTCTGAGTCATCCTGCTCCTGTTCTGCTCTGCCTTTTAACTGCCTCTCTCCAACAGCCCTGCCCACTGGGGAAGGATTCGCCCATCGCAGCAATGCAGCTGCAAGTTTCTGCTCCTGTTCTTAACAAACTTATTTTAAACCTGCTGGTGTCAGGTGAATGGCAAGGCCTCCTCCTCGGACTAAGAAAAGAAAGAGAAACTATAGACATGGATGTGAGTGGGGAGGTGAGAGCCCTGGGGAGCTGATTCATAAGGGTTGAGAGCTGTTAGATATAATAAATGCCAGGCTCACGTTGCCAGCCACCAAAATGGGGCAATTTAGGAGAAAGGTAGGGAACCATTTCCACCGACATCCACTCCAAGGTCATGGGACCTTCTTTGAAACAGTAAAGTCCCAGCAATCCATTGGAAGAATAATATGTAACATATATAACCATATATTTTATAAGTCCAGGCCTTCTTGCAATTATGATGATCAAGAAGGCCCCTAATTGGGTGTGGAGAAAAGGGAACCCTCCTACACTGTTGGTGGGAATGTAAATTGGTACAGCCACTATGGAGAACAGCCTGAGGCTCCTTAAAAAAACTAAAAAGAGTTACCATGTGATCCTGCAATCCCACTCCTAGGCATATACCTAGAAAAGACAAAAACTCTAATCTGAAAAGATACATGCACCCCTATGTTCATAGCAGCACTATGTACAATAGCCAAGACATGGAAGCAACCTAAATGTCCATCCACAGATGAATGGATAAAGAAGATGTGGTATATTTATACCATGGAATGTCAGTCATAAAAAAGAATGAAATAATGCCATTTGCAGCAACATGGATGGACCCAGAGATTATCATACTAAATGAAGTAAGTCAGACAGAGAAAGACAAATATTATATGATATCAATTAAATGTGGAATCTAAAAAATAATACAAATGAACTTATTTACAAAACAGAGACAGACTCACAGACATAGAAAACAAACTTATGGTTACCCAAGGGAAAAGGGGCAGGGGGAAGGATAAATTAGGAGTTTGGGATTAACAGATACATACTACTATATATAAAATAGATAAACAACAAGGACCTACTGTATAGCACAGAGAACTATATTCAGTAGCTTGTAATAACCTATAATGGAAAAAAATCTGAAAAAATATATATATGTATAACTGAATCACTTCGCTGTACACTTGAAACTAACACATTTCAACTATACTCCAATTAAATAAATAAATAAATAAGGCCCTTAACTCAAGGAGCTCATAGTCTAGTGCAGTAACTCTACAAGTGTGTACTTTAAAAGCATCCATGAAGCTTTTTAAAAGAGAGTTACCCAAGATCACCCAAGACCTTGGGTCATGGTCAAGGTCATTCAATGACCTTGAATCATTACGACTGTGATCAGGATATAAGGATCCGTATGGCAAGCTCTGCCGGTAATTCCAATGTGCCTTCCTGGTTACAAATCACTGGTCTATGGATGAAGTGCACACTCTTATAAGAGGCAGCCCTTCCTGCACATTCTCACCATGACTGCCACCGGTTCTCTGACCTTGGGCATGCTATTTAACCTTTTGGAGCCTCAGTTTCCCAATTTGTAAAAATCAGCATGACAATAAAAATAAGACAGAGGTAACATTTTTTAAGTGTTTTCTAAATGTCAAGAATTCTGCTGGGCTTCCCTGGTGGCACAGTGGTTGAGAGTCTGCCTGCCAATGCAGGGGACACGGGTTCGAGTCCTGGTCTGGGAGGATCCCACATGCCACGGAGCAACTAGGCCCGTGAGCCACAATTACTGAACCTGCGCGTCTGGAGCCTGTACTCCGCAGCCAGAGAGGCCGCGATAGTGAGAGGCCCGCGCACCGCGATGAAGAGTGGCCCCCGCTTGCCGCAACTAGAGAGAGCCCTCGCACAGAAACGAAGACCCAACACAGCCATAAGTAAATTAAAAAAAAAAAAAAAAAAAAGCCTCAGTCATTTAAAAAAAAAAAAAAAATGGTGCTAAGTGCTTTACAGCTTTTTTTTTTTTTCTTCATTTCTTCCATAAAATAACCTCATCAGGTAGATGCTTTTAACTAATAGACACTAATGTAAAGCATTTGTATTAGTTTCCGATTGCCGCGAAAAAACTTACCGGAAATCTGGCAGCTTAACGCTTAACCCGACCCCCGTTCATGAGCTCACGGTTCAATAGTCTGAAGTCCAGGCGGGCTCAGCGGGCTTCCTGGCTCAGGGTCTCATCAGGACAAAATCAAGGTGCTGGCCAGAGGTGTTCTCATCCGGGGCTCTAGGGAAGAACCCACTTCCGAGCACATTCAGGTTGTTGGCAGAATTTGGTTCTCTGTAGTTGCATCTGTGAGCTGGTGTCACTTAACATCTTCTTGAGGCCGAGGTCATCCAGATCCCTTCTAAGGGGCCCCTCCATCTCTAAAACAGCATCAGCACTGCAAATCTCCCTTGTGCTTCAAATCTCTCTGATTTCTCTTCTGTTATCTGAGAAGTCTCTCTGCTTTTAAGGGCTTGGACAATTAGATTATGCCCACCTGAATAATCTCCCTTCTTTACGTAAACTGCACACATAACATAGTGTGATCACTAGAATGGCATCTCATCATAGTCATAGATTTCAGGGATTAGGACATAATATTTGGGGGGGGGGGGGCGGTGCCATTATAGAAATTTTGCTTAGCACAGAGCTATAGCCAACCAAGTGAGTGGGAAAAGTCTCAGAGTTGCAGTTGTACATACTGGGTTAAAACTCCCACTCTACCATTTAGTATCTGCTTGCCTTTAGACAAGTTACTTAACCTCTCTGGGCCTCTCTGTCATCACAGTTAAGTGGAGGACGTTATCACCTAGTTTACATGGTATGAGGATTTACTGAAGTCCCACCTGGGAAACTAATGTTTGACACAGGAACAGAAATGGAGAGAAGGGTCTAAGACAGGAGATGTCATTTTGTGGTAATGATCACATTTACATATTGAGGATCGTGATGGGAATTAAACGTGATACTGCACCTAACAGGCCTAGTACAGGGCCTGGCTCATAGAAGGTACCTGATATACAATAGTTCCTTCCTTCCTGGATTTTATGTTTTAAATGGTGGTGTGTCATTTCATGTAAGTATCACAAATCCATGTCAGGTAGTGAGGTATTATTACCCTTATTACCTATGTTCTACAGGTAAGAAAATTTCAAGTGATTTACTCAGTGTCTCTCATTAAATGAGAGCAGAGCCGGCCAAAGCTCAGACCTAGATCTGTCTTAGTCCCTAGCCCTATGCTTTCCAACTAAAACTTTCAAAAAACAATCGCCCTGTGCGATGCTGAATCACGTCTGTTGCACCCACCACGGTAAGCACAATTTAATGGCCTGCATTTTAATCCCCTTAATGCTAAACTCACGGAATAATGTAGACTCATCACAATGCCAGCGTCCCACCCTCACCCTGCTGCAGTGTGCACAGTGCAGAACTGATAGCCCACTTCATTAGGAGGATACACAGAGCCTGTTAGCAACATCTGTCTAAATAGAAGCCAGCGTGCCTCCTTATCTCCTGACCTACACTTTCCTTAAGATGATTAACTCATACTAGGGGGCAGTGCCTTGGTATCTGGCTTAACATCCTGAGTTCAAAGGTATTTGGCTCTGGATGCTGAGACATCACCCAGAATTCTACAGACAAGAAGAGAACAGAATTGGACTGGGGATCCAAAGGTTTTACAAAGCTCTTTAGTGCTCATTTGGCCTGGGGAGCCTAGTGTGTTTTCACTCTTTCGTTTATCCATTTGCATAATAATTTATTCATTCACATGGGAACCCATTCATTCAACCTGTCACTTTCAACTTCGTCTTTTATCAGAAGCAGGGTGTTCAAAGGTGACTAAATAAAGTCTTTTTTTTTTTTTTTTTATAAATTTATTTATTTATTTTTTGGGCTGTGTTGGGTCTTCGTTTCTGTGCGAGGGCTCTCTCCAGTTGCGGCGAGCGGGGGCCACTCTTCATCGCGGTGCGCGGGCCTCTCACTGTCACGGCCTCTCCCGTTGCGGAGCACAGGCTCCAGACGTGCAGGCTCAGCAGTTTTGGCTCACAGGCTTAGTCGCTCCGCGGCATGTGGGATCCTCCCAGACCAGGGCTCGAACCCCTGTCCCCCGCATTGGCAGGCAGACTCCCAACCACTGCCCCACCAGGGAAGTCCCTAAGTGAAGTCTTGCTCTCAAGGAAGGAGCTCACCATCGAGGAGGAAGAGAGACGTGTAAAGGGATCATTACAGCAGGACAGGAGAAGTGCCACAGGCGAGCTCTAGAAGCACAGCAAAGGAAGAGACCAACTGTCAGTAGGCATTTAACCAGCTCCTTGAAGGATGTGCACGAAGAATGTGGATAAGAGGGAAGGGGTAAGAGGTAGGCAAAGGGCTAGAAGAATGAAACTACAAGGCGTGATTGAAAAATGGTGAATTCAGTACAGCAATAGCACACATAGGGCATGGGACAGGGACAGCACAGGGAAAAGTAACCCACGAATGCTCTTTTTATGTCATGCCAAAGACTTTATCTTTTCTTCTCACTGCATAGGAAGTTAAGGACTGATTTTCTTCTAGAATGGGAAATCCTGCCATTCGAGAGTAGAACATACCACTCTACTCCCAGAGGAGGTCAAGCTGAAAGGGCAGAAAGCCAATGAAGCCTGATGTCATGGGTCCCGCCAGGTCCTTGGTCCCCTAGAGAATGTACAGGAGTTGGATTTCCAGAGCTGCCCCACCGGACTCTCTACCATGATGGAAACATTCTGTGCTGTCTGATAGGGTAGCCACCGGCCACATGCAGCTTTTGAGCACTTGAAATGTGGCTGGTGCAACTGAAGAATTGAATTTTTCATGTAAATACATTTAAATTAATTAAAATTTAAATTTGCCACATGTGGCAAGTGGCGGTTGTACTGGAGAACACAGAGTTAGAATTTCCTTGGATGTTTCCATCTCCACTCTCTCAAGTGCCCTAGCCCTCCAATATTTGGGGATGAGAGAGATTGTCCCATGCAGGGGGGGTCATTTCTGACACTTAACTGTCACTACTGGACTTGAATTCTTTGAGGGAAGGAACTGTCTATTTTCTATGGGAGTATATCCAAACTGCCCAGCGTGGGCCCAGATGCGAGGAACGCCTGTTGAGCTGAAGCGGGTGCTGTCCAGATGAAAGGCAACCTTTCCCAATGGGGAGACAATTCATCTTCTCTTAGGAAAGCTTTACAATTAAACACAAACCACCTCTGAGACTTTTTTTTTTAATAGCCCAGAGGTAACTCAGATTGGAAAATAAGTGATCCCTGCTTACCTTTATCATCCATCAAAAAGAATTTCTTTCCTTCTTTTTAGCATCGGGGCTCTACACAAAGAAACAGGCAGATTTTCTTTCTTTCTCATAAGGTCACTCCCATTTTCTACTGCCTAACCCTAACCCTAATGAGCTAAGCAAAGACATTAATTATAATTTTTCTAATAGCCCTGAGTATATAGGAAATACTCTAAGAAAAAATAATAGCCCGAATAACTAGTGTTTAAGAGCACTTCACAGTTTATGAAACATTTGTCCATGCACTGATGGGTTTGATCCCAGCAATAGCCTTGTAAGTTTCTAATCATCATTCCCACTTTACAGAAGAAGTAAAGGCTCAGAGAGATTCTCCAAATTGTTCAAAGATTCAAAGCTTCAAAGAGGTGGAGTTAGATCTGAAAACCAGGTTGATCTAAGAAGCCACCTACCGTGTGTAAGGAGAACACTTTGAGCCAATGTAAAGATGAATTAGATGTAGATCTTGAAGAATGCATTAGATTTCAACATAAGAAAATTAAAGACAAGTTTTGCCTGTTCTGTTCTCCCTGCCTGGAGAAATACCTCCTCTTTTTTTTTTTTTTTTCTTTTTATGTACCCAAAAGATTATTTCATCCTGAAAGAACCCAGATCGACTAATTAGGTTCCTCTTCAGGAAAAAAAAATATTCCACCCCACTAATAAATTCTCTGCCTTCTGATTCTCAAAGACTTTTGCTGTTTGTCAGGTCATTTGTCAGTTAACTAATCAATTTATCCATCCATCCAACTAGCAAACTTTTGAGGCGCCCCTGTTGTGAACTAGTCCCTCCACCAGGAATTCATAGATGAGAAAGGAAACAGCCTTTATCCTCTAGAAGCTTACTTGTCTCTTGACCCTGATTATTTTGAATTGAACTGTTATTCATTTTTCAATTTCATTTGTCTACAGCACACAGCAAACCCCACCTCCCAACCATACTAGGCATGGCAGTAATGTCTTTACATATATCTATGACAAACATTTATTAATTTGTGATAGAAAAGAAATGAGAAACAATATATTACTATTTGCTGAGCATTCCTTAAATCCCTACACTTGATAAGACCTGGGTTGGGGGAGGAAGAGGGACAAAACAAATAAAAGGAAAAGGAACCTCCCTAAGGACTAGAGAATCCGATTAGGGAAACAAGACATTTATAAAAACAAGCTGAAATGTAATAAATCAAAGAAGAATACACTCAAAAAGGCAAATTTGAATCTCATACAACACATACAACGAACAATGGTTTGACTGCACATATTTATCAATCATCTACAATGTGCCATACACAGTGCTAGGTGTTTCGAAAAAACAGGTGAGCTCTTAAGCAGTCTTCACACATCATCTGACTGGACCCACCAACCCTAAAATGCCAGCGTCATTATAGATGAGGAAAACCATTAAGGCTCAGAAAATGTTAAGTGGACCAAAGTCACAAATAATTGGAGGCATCAAGACCCAAACTCAGGTCTTCTGACTGCATGCCCACTGTTGTTCCACTAGACAACACTGTCTATTTTTATGGTTTAACTAATGAAAGGTAAGAATGATGAACATAGGCTAGAATGAGCTGAGGAGGACAGGCTTGGAAAGTGAAGGATGGATATGATACTACTACGGAAATTAAAATTTCAGTCATTATGCTGAGCTTACCATTGCGGATTCAATGTCTGTGATTAAACCACAAGACCAATTGCTATCAATGTTTGGTTAATTACATCGACCTTCCCTCTGGGATTGACCCTTGCTCTGGCAAAGGCCCTATTTAAGATAAACACAGACCTCGTGTCTTCTTGCCTCCCCTGGTAGGATTTTCCTAGCTGTGCACATCCAGGTATATTAAATAATGGACAACAGTTACACGTACATGTATTTGTACTATATATGCAACCACTAGCAGGGTGGATATGCTAAGAAAGGAAACTGAGGGTGGGATACAGAAATCTGGCAGAGATTATCTTATTCACCACTGCATCTTCAGCACTTAGCAAGGTACCTGATCCAGATTAGGTGCTCCCTAAAAGTGTACTGCATTAATGAACTTAACTGCTTTTTTTTTTCTTGTCAACTATCAATCAACACAATCTCTGTTGCACAACAGCCAAAAGGGATACACAAATACTCCATGTAACTGGGGGAAGGAGGAAGAGAAGGAATAAAACCCTCAGAAATATACTGTTCTATACTGTCATGACCTCTGTCAGCCTGCCCTTGCCTTCTCCAGTCCTTCTCTGAGACATATGACCTCTGTATGAAACACCCAGGTTCCAGCCTATCAAATAATTTAACTGTAAATTATTACATTTAAATTATTAAATTCTAACATCTATCAACCAGGGCAGAAAAGAGATCATCAGCCTCACTAGCAAGTAACCTCATCACTCACTAACCTCATCATCACTAGCAAGTAGGGCCTGGAATGGGTCATGTGGCTATAGACCTAATATCGCTGGGCTTAGAGTAGGGTCTGGACATCCAGGTAATAAGTGAGTTACTGTCTGTCTGTGAACTTGGCTAGAGTATAGGACTGTACTGCCAACTTGGTCTGCAGCTGCACTGTTCTTCATTGGAAATGAGAATGCCACCATTTATATAGAGGCTTCTTCTGAGTCTAGCTAGCCCTTGCCAGATCCTGTCGTGGGAATTAGGCCCTTAATCCCCTTACTTTGAGCTCTTGGCTGGGTTCTGCCATGAAAAGGATGCCATGGGGTTTTTCCTTTAACTTGCAGAGCTTCAAACACCCATTGCTTATCCCTTCTGTGGTGAGGCCCCAGCTACCATATTAATCCCCTTGCATTCTGATACCAGCTGAAGGAAAGCCCATCTTTCCAAGAACTAGGACTATAGCTTGTTAATGCCTTCAGTCTCACTCAGTCAAGTAATTTCCCTGAATTGCTATTTCTCGATCTTACATTAAAGTTACAAAATCTCAAAGAAGAGCCTGTTTGAGTTATGTCAACCAGAGGTTTGAGGGAGCTAGTTTTACTTTTATGATCTTTATATATATATATATATATATATATATATATATATATCTTTTCATGTACCTTTTTCTAGGTACTATATACGAAAAAGATATCACAAGTAAATGGTTATAGACTTACGGTTGAAATTATTAAAGCCCAACTCCAAGACCCTAGAAAAAAAGCAAACTTCAACTTACCCTGAACTTTTTCTAAGAGTTAAAAGCATCTTTACAGTTTTTTTCCCTTCGGGGATTCAGAGCATCTTGGTGACAAAAGCATTTTCAGGTGCTTCCCTTCTGCCTTTAATCTTCTAACTATGGGCAAAGGTGTCATAAAGGACTTTGCTTGGGCAAAGGCAGAGAGAAAGAAAGGGATTCCTCTGGAGTGGAAAAAGGGCCAAGGCCCTTTCCTGGGGGTGTGGTGGTGGGGTAGATATACATCAGGGAGCTATAGGAGGTGGCTGCATTTCTAAAGGAGGTGCTCAGAACACAGACTATCTCAGAACCTTTTGGCCCTTACAATTTCCTTATTCTTACTTCTCAAAGAAAAAGCCAAAACAGGAGGAAGAAAAATACAAGGACATACATAACGGCAATAGCAACACACATGTAACTCCTTGGGTCTACGTACACCCCCTTGCTGGTTGCTTTATCATTTTTAAATATTCCTCTATGTAATTTAGTTTTTTCCCAACCTATTCTACATTTTTTTTTGGAGTCACGTATTATTAAGATTCCTAATTTCTGCCAGCAAATACTAAAGGTCAGGACCTTCTGGCCATTCTTCAAGCAAAATTTAACCTGCTTCTCACTTATAAAAGAGCCAAAAGTCTCACTAAGCATTTCAAAACATATCTACACAGAACTGTGTTTTTAGACTATCTCCATTTGTCATTCCCTGAAGCCACAATTCTAAACATCATAAACCAACTGGAAAACACTTCAAGGAGAATTTCATTCAGATCAGTATCCTTTGATCACTGTTATTCTGGCAGCACAATTCGTGTGCTTAGTAGACACTCAATAAATACTCATTAAATTGACTTGAAATGGGTTGTCACCAGCTGCTAGAGTCCTAAACTGGGTGCTAGGAGGTTCTTTTGACTGAATTACTCTAGTTTATGTTTGAGCCATGACACCTGTTAATAGTACTAATTATCCACCCGCTAAATGGAAAAGATAAGATTGATCAGCCATGATGGATCAATACTTACGTGTTTATTGCTATTATTTTTATTTTAATCATTCTTCAGGGCTGCCTTACGTGGTGTAATTATGGCGGTCCCTGAAATCACTGTGAATGAATGTAACAGCTGCGAGTACTTGGAAAAAATACATAGAGGGTTAGCGGTTAATGGTGCATCTCTCCCATGCACCCTCAGAAGCACAGTAGCTTTTTCCAACACTTTTTTGCCCCCCAAGTCTGTGTTTTTTCCTTATGACTAAGCTAACCAAATTCTAAACACCCAGTAAGCTCCCAATAAGTAGACTCTGAAGCCGTGTGCGCGTGTGCACGTGTGCAGGCACCTTTTGGGGCAAGGAGGAAGAATGCGGGGAATGGGGAGGGGAGGGTCAACCCCGTTCAAAGCCAATGCCCTGGCTCCCCACCCCCCTGGTCTCTGCCCTGCTGCTCATTGTGTCCTCTGATCTTGCATCTGTCCAGTGTCTGACCTCTAGGGCTCCCATTTTGCATGTCAGGCTTGCCTGCTGGACCAGGCAGTTTTTGATGCACTGGAAATTTACTCCTTGGTCAGGTCCTGTCTTCCCTTGGGCCACTGGAGAGGTCCACTGGGGGCAGCTGGATCCTGGCACTGCCTACTATGTCACATAAACAGTGGTGGTGACATCCTCCACACCAAGGGTACAGACCAACCCTGACAACCGCACAGGAGCCTGGCTCATCATGGAGGCAGATGAAAAGGACATCAGCCCTGAGCGTGCGCCCTTCTTAAACATTCAGACCCAATCCATGCACATCTCCTGCTACTCCCCACCGTCACTTACCCCATGGCTTTTGTTTTTTAAACCAATCTTGAACATATTCCATCTTCACATTCCTCTTTTCCTTTCTCTGTGCTGTTTCCTCTACCTGGGATGTTCTGCCCGTTGCTTTCTTAACTTGGGAAAAAGCCTTTCAGTTCCCCAAATCTGCTTATTCCCTTTTTGTGCATCCTCTCTTGGACTGCTCTTTGGCAGCCCAATTTCATTTTCTGCCTCATGCCCTTTCAAAATCTTACATTTTAATTATCTCTTTCCATGTCTGACTGTCTGACTTCACAGTGAACTTGTCAAAGGCGAGGCACCACATTTTTTTCTTGGTATTCCAAACACCTAACACAGTGCTAAGCACATTCAGTGGGCACAGTAAATATTAGACATGTTTGAGAAAAGAAAAGAATGAACAAATGAACAAACAAATGGACCAATGAAGGAAAGATGGATAGACGGGCAGACAAGTAATCGAGACTCTGTTCCATGCCTTATAGTAGTATCACCAGCTAAACTGCTACTGGAAGTCACACATCACCAAACAAGTGGTAAACAGCAGACCAGAACAAGGGCTGATGCTCTCCAGCTGAAAACTCTGTCCTGAGAGGTACAGAATGGTATTTGTTGCATTGTTACTCTCAACCAGTGAAAATAATATTAATTGCTCTGCAAATCAGACACCGGGACTGCATCAAACCTTCCTTTCATTTTCTACCCGTGGCTTCAAATAAACACCATCAAAAGTTACTTAAAATGCCCCAAGTCTTCACTTCTTCTTTTGTAAAATAATTTTAATATATAACTTGAAGTTATTTGGAGGACAACATGCTATAATTCATGTGACAGTGTAAAGCAAGGGGCTTATCACCCAGTAGCCAATAAATGTACATGGTCCTCCTTTCTCTTGTATTACCATGGGTTCTGAATCTAACTTATCTTCTGTAGTAGTTTGCTATGGTAGAGACTGCAAGGTGCGCCCCACCCCTGGGTACACAACTGTGCCACATTCCCAGCCTCCCTTGCAGCTAGGTGTGGGCTTCTGACTGGATCTAGCCTGTGGAATATAAGTAGAAGTGATGACTGCCATTTTCAGGCCTGGTTTGTAAAGACCACCTATGGATGCTCTTCTCTTCCCTTGGTCCCTTTTATTTGTCTGGAATGGAGACCAGCCCCAGGAAGGCCTTGGACCCATTTGTAGAAAATGGCAGGACCTCCTTTAGTCTATATTCCTCAATGACTGCATAGAAAACAGATGCCCACCAACCAGTTCATCTGCCCAGTACTGCTACACAAGCAAGAAGTTGACGCTGCTTTTTCTTGAGTGATTACACATTTTGGCTGAGTGGCTGGAATTCCCCTAACTAATACAACTGCACCCTCCTTGAGGGCCAGATCCACAGCACTGAACACACCACAGAACTAGAACAGTGCTTGGCCAATGGCATATACTCATCCGACGCTTCTAAAAGAAAAGAAAAAAAAAAAAAAAAAAAGAACAAACCCACACCTGTATCAGCTAACGAATGTCAGTGCTAAAAATGTATCCTTGAGTTTGAATTCATGGACGTTCCCAAAATTGACTATAAAAACAGTGTTCAAAGTATTATAGTTCCTGGCTTTCCTGCCGTGTAATTCTCAGCACATATTGATTTGGAAGCTCAAGTCTTTGCAATTCCCTGATAATGCTATTCCCCAGAATAATGAAGCAGGAAGGTCCCTAACGCCCACAATTTTGCTGGGAGTGCAGGAACTGTGATTTTCTTTAACCACAGGTATCTGCCTTCGCTCAGGCCCTCATTATAGTGTATGGAATGTTATTTAATCTCCAATGAATCTTTCCCTAACACTTTTTCTCTTTCTTATGAAAGCCAGTCAAGTCTCTTGCAGATGCTGTGTTGCCTTCACTAACAGGCTTCCCAGGACAATCCTCGCAATTAACCCACCTGATTTCTGCTGCCCCTCAACAAGGGAGGTATGTTAACCTCATGGTCCCCAGACATGGGCAGTGCCAAGTCAGACCTTCTCTAAAGGTTTCATGCAATGCTTCAGGCCTGAACCAATTATTCAATTGTCAAGGGTCTACTGAAGGCCTTCCAAGTGCTTTCTGCTGGTGAGGAATGTATGATTTACTTGTGAAATGCGACAATCAAAAAAGCACAGTGACTGAATGTTGATGTGGTCCTTAGACATATAGAGAAAAACATCCATCTTTTTGCATTATGCCTATTTATCTACTCTATCATTTATTAGTTTATTGAGTCCTAGGAGCTGGAGCTATATCTGTGTATAAAACAATGTCCCCACTCCCATGTCCCATGAAGCTCTCAACAAAATAGTTCTATTTATAATTTGATCTGAACACGCCCTGCCTTTTCTGACTTTGTACGTGTTATCTCTCTACCCAGAATGCTTAGTGCTCTTTCCATCTATTCAACTTCCTGCATCTGACAACTAGTATCTCCATTCAAAACTCTGCCCAGACATTTCCTCCTCTAGTATGTGTCTCTGATAACCTTTTTTTTTTTCTTAGATTAAAACATGCCCTACTCTGTGAGTCTTGCAATAATTTTCTTTTTGCATTTGTCATTATAATTAGGGATGTACCGGTCTACCTTTTCTCCAAAGGTGGCACTGGAAAGCAAGGCCTGAGTCTCATCTGCCTTTAGGTCCCCAGGCCTGGAATCGGCTGGCCCACAATAATTCAGCCAACGTTTGCTGTCCTCAACTCAACTGTAAAGGAGGAAGTCAAACCCCACTGAAACAGAAGTGCCTGCCCAAGACCACAGAACTGGTTGGTAGCAAAGCTGAAACTAGATTCATGCGCTTGCCCACATGAATCAAATTCATTGCCATGGACCATGTGGTCTGCAGGAGTTTTGCCTGGAGACAAATGTTAGTTCCTCACCTCAACTGGCAGAATACAGTACACCCATCTGTCTAGGTTTGGTACTGTAATTATTTACGTCACTAATCTTTCAATCTTCTATATTCAAGGTTACAATTACTAAGGAATAAAAATATGTAAAACTAAGGTAGCACCTATACAAAGAACCTAGGAGAAAAGAGCAAACATATTAAAAACTATAATATTTATCTTCCTCCTTTTACCTCATTATAAAATCCTCTAAGTGCAAACTTAGAAAGTTCTTCTGGGGACTTTCCTATTGCCTAGCACAGAAAGCTAGGTTCCAATAAAGTCTATTTAAAACAGACTCACTCCAAAAATCTTTTCAAGATTTTCCATTTCCTTACATTATAGCAAAAATCTATAGCCTTTCATAATTTGTACTTGCCTATCATTGCAGAATAATGGGCCCACAGCTAAGATTCATTCACCAGCCAACAGTTTTTCACTAATTCATTTCGGTAAATACACTTATTTAGTTGTTGTTTTTTTTTTTAACCTCAGTAAATTACTAAATACTTTATATGCATAATTCCATGTAATTCCTTTAAGGGAAATGCTTCTATTCCTCATTTTACAGATGAGAAATCTGATACCCAGAGAGGTAAAGTAACTTGACTAAAGTCATCCAGACAGCATTTTTCAGACCCACGATTTAAACTTGGGTCTTTCTGGATTTAAAGCTTATGTTCTTTTTACCATATCAGAGTTCAGAAGTTGTGTGTGTGTGGTGGTGCCTTGAGGGGTAGGGGACGGATGAGGGGTAGCATTAATTGGCTGGAAAAACAAAATGTGGTATCACTGAATTTATAGAAAAATCATACATTATTTTAAATGAAGGCCTTGAGATGTCTAATTGCCTGCATGTCACTCTGGGTCACCAAAAAAATCCACCACATCTTACCAATGTGAATGACTGTCCCATGAATATTCTAGTTTAAAAAGTCAACTGCGTGTATACACGTGAAATTTTTTTGAAGTGAAAGGCCTTGCTGCAAAGCAGGGCTTTGGGGCTGCCAGCTCACAGGGCCATTTCTGAAAACCCAGTGACTGAATTGCCTTGACAGCATTGTTAATCACCAGTGTCCTTAGAACCTATTGAAATGCCGAGATTTATGAAATATTTTGTGAGCATGTACACAGCTTCATCTTCTACCCAGACGGCTCCTTTAGCGACCAGCCTTTTAAAATTGTCTAGCCTGCTGGAGCTGAATAATTTTGTAAACAAAGTATTTAAGGGTTTATCATGGGATACAACCAATAACCCCGAGAACACTGAAATGGCCAGGAAGAAGCTTAAACAAACTCTTGAGGAGACAGAAAAAGACATCATTAGACAAGTGCTTATAACTGCTGCCCCCTTGATTTTCTCATTTTGGGACTTTTATCAGCTCAGCTTCAACAGAAAGCAAAGCAAAGCAAAAAAAAAAGTCTCCCCTTTTAACTTGCTTATTGAAAGAGAAAGGAAGTTCTTTTTCTTGCTGGTCCCTGAAACCCTTTTCTTCCAAACAAAACTTGCTGAGAGAAGTTTTCTTTCTTTCTTTGGAGACAGTGATTTTGGAAACAGAAAATGCTGGCCTTTCTATGCGATCAGAGGGTTTGGGAGGGGCCCGCATGCACTGACTCGGAGGCACTAATAGGGAATGACCTTTGTCACCGTGAGCCCTCCAGTAGCCAAGCTCCACAGAAACCTCCCGGACAGCAGGCGTGAAAACTGAGAACAGAGTCTCGGGACAGGATCAAAGTGAAACACACCTGCGGCTGTCTTCTTTTTCCTTTAAGTCCTTAAGAGTAAATCACAGCCATTGTTACCCCAATATCAGTGAGTCAAAGACTTCAAAGAAGGGCTCTCTATAACTGAAAAGAGTAGATTTAATAATAGGGGAAAACTCCAATTATAGCCAATATAAAGATACGTTCATCTGTCCTTCCCTTATTTAAAAAAAGAAAAAAGAAACTTTCATCCATCGCTAGTTTTCAGTACAAACCTGGCCCACAGCCCATGTTCTCCTATTTAATTCTGCAGCAAGGTAGATAAAATGTCATCCAAGTAAAACCAGTCCCTGTGACCTAAGTACTGGGTGAAGAACTCATGCAGCTTATCATGAAGGAGCCGAGATGAGGTGAGGGCTCTTATTCTATCTGATTCCATTGATAATAATAACAAGCCTCATGGCTATTTTAAGGATATCTTTAAAACAGTGAAGACTTGCATTAAGAAATATTTATTTCCATGAAAACAAAAAAGCAAAACACAACAAGAAATCAGTTTGATAACCTCCTTTCGGATGGATTCGATGTAAGGTTAACTGTTCTATTTTTTTTTTTTCCAAATGTTCATTCATTTACGTACCCAACAAAAAGTTAATGAACATCTTACTCTGTACCAAATACAACGTCTCACATGTCTAGTTGGAGAGATGGAGAAATATACTAACAATGAAAATATGCTGTGATGAGAAATACAATGGGTGTGAAATAAATATAGATTCCTGGGTCACTGAGAAGAAGGGCACCCAACCCAGGAGAATAGGGGCATTTATTAGAGGCGAAGTTTCAGGGCTGAGAGAGCAGGGGCTCTGTTTAAGATCCTTTCAACAAACAGCTGGGGGTGGCTGGTGCATAGTTATGAATCAGGGGGAGCAAATGGCAGGCACGTCATGAAGGGGCTTAAAACCATGCTAACCTGAAAGACCAGAAAGCAGGAGAGTGGCAGGACCAGTTTTGTGTTTTAGGCAGATGAGTTCAGACAGCCAAGGGCCAGGCGGATGGATGGATGGATGAAGGCTGAAGGGAGCCCACGCAGTGGAGCCCCTCGCCCTCTTTCAAATGCTGAGAAGGTAGCATCAGCCCTTTTATCCCTCCCTACTGCCACTTCCCATAAGAGGAGTGAGTGATCTGATCCTTGGGACTGGGAAAGTTGTGAGGAGTGGAGTGCAGCCCATCTAGGGTTCTGCTTCGGGATCTGCATAACGAGAGTAAGCACACTGGTTTCGGGCCAACCAGGGCAAGTCCTGCCCCTGTCCCTGCCCCTGCCCCTGTCCCTGTATGTGTGGGAGAGGAAGCAAGGGGAGGATGTTACCCCCCTGACCAGCTGGGTGACTGAGAGCTCTGCAGACCTCATTTTGACTTCAGGAGGTCTCCAGATATAGACTTGGAGGGCAACGAGGAGGAGGACTGATTCCAACCTTAGATCTAAGCCACATGCTCCAGCCCAGCTTTGCCAGCAACATGCGGGTATTTTTATCTCTATCTGGTTCCCATGTCGCATTTGCAGTTGGCTCACAATGCAGAGGGAGAGCGGCACGGTTAAGCAACCCTCCCAAAGGTTCCCCAAGAAGAACCCAAATCAAACAAATGGCAGTGGGGGTGAGAAGGACAAAAAGAGATTCCAGAGATACTGAAGGTTGGATTTAGGATCTGGATCACCAGTAACTAACAGTAAATGATCTTTCAAAATCACCACAAAACAAACATCTAAAACACCTTTCAACCAAAAAGAGGAAACCCTGGAATTTAGCACTCTTATTTCTGTTATTTCTTGATATTGTTAGTGTATGTACTTTTCATAAAAAACTTTCTTGTGTCGAAAAACATATTAAGATCATCTTCTACTCCCCATAATTTCAGTCTCTCTGATGAATAATTGCTTTGAAGGGGGAGGGGCGCCATGTTTGGACACCCTTAGTCAGCACGTTACCTGATAGGACATTTATTAAGGATAAAACATTTCTTTTATCCCAATAGCTGCCTCAGCAGTTGTTAAGATGAGGAGGGGGAGGGGAAAGAAAGCCTTTATCATTTCCTGATCTCTCTAGCAAATTGCCAATTTATGCACAGAATATTACAAATACTGCTGAATTATTTGAGCCTGGAATTAATTTAGAGAATCTTCTCCTTCTTTGGCTGCCCAGGGATTTGGCTTATCTTTATTTGCTGAAGGAACCATGTCACTGAAAGCAGTCCCGGGATTATTTCAAGTGAATGAATAATGAAATTGCCCGGCTTTCTAATGGCTTCCCAATTCCATGGCTAGCTCCGGATGCTCTCGTGGGCTACTTCATCAGCTGCGTCCCCTCGCTGTGGGTGAAGCACACCCAGACTTGAAACAGGAGCTTCTGCATGGAGTAATTAAAGCCAGTGAGGAAAACCCACTGTCACCAGGGTTTACTGAAGGCTGCTTTGGAAAATGGAGAAAAGATATTCCATCCTTCAGACAGCATCATTAAGGTAACACACACAAAGCAATCAATTACCAAAAGCAGCTAGTTTTTAATAATCCTTCACTAGTGTGAAATCCCTTAATCATCTTGGAAATCATTGCTCTTGCCAGAGGTAAGAATGTGCCAAAGAAGAGAGAGGACTTCTTGGCTTTAAAACACAATAAACAAAGGATCCAAATAAATTATTGTTTTACATAAAGTTTTCTGTGTACCACAGCTAACCTCCTAAAAACCCTCCACTCACACATGCTGGTCAATTATGTAACCAGTAGCCATTTTGGACACTTATTTCCTTTTCTCATCTTCCTAAGCCATGAATATTTATTGTGGAAAACAATATAAATACAAAAATGAAAACAAAATACATGCTTAATCTACAAAACCAGAGTATACACATTTAATATTTGGACCATTTCACTCTAATAATTGATTCTTCTACTCCTACCCAAATACATACACACACACATAGATAAAATGGAAGATGTAGACATTCATTCTGCTTTTGCGCTGAGATCTTAAGTACCTTGTCAAGTCCTTAACCATTTAAAAAGAAAAGTATGGCATATGATACTCTATCTTATGACCATAACATAGAATGTAAGAGACTACTGATTCTTTTTTAACTACTGAATCCTCAACACTCAAAACAGTGCCTGGCAAATAGTAGGCACTCAAACAAATGTCTGATGAATATATAAATGAAACAGCATGAACGAACAAACAATTGAATGAATGGCCCTTCCCCTGAAAACAGTGAAATATTCAGCTGGACAATCACACTGCTTCTCCAAGAAACCATTATGTCAGAAGCAGGCCCCATCACAATAATGTCTTCAGTTAATCAAGTGTGTGCCGAACCTGGTTATGAAATTGTCTTAACTCATTTTATTATATACTTTATATATATTCTCTGAAACCCAAACAACACATCTCTTCTAGCATGATAAGAAATATCCAGCTCCTCTGTTCTGTTAAAAAAAAAATACCAAGTCTTTTCTTTAAGGATATTCTGGTCTCTTTTCCAGTCTACCAACTAAATCAGAATGTTACCCCAGCATACTCACAAGCCCCTCTCATAATAGTGCCTATAATTCTGCTGAACTGGGATTTCAAGGCATTAAAATAAACAGTTGTAAATATCTACTGATTAAGCATTAAACCTAAGATATCATAAAATTGCTGAGTTCAAGGGGCTGCCATTTCCCGACTATTCAGCTCTTTAGGTGCAATTTTGATACATTTGCCTTAATGTGCCATTTGTGAAATATATATCTCAAAATCAGCAGTGAAATGAAACCAACATCATTAATTCTACAAAAATCAGGGAACCGCTACATGTATTATCCCGCCCCTGTGCAATGTTATCAGCATGTTACTTCCCAGGCTGGATAGTACAACTGCTCAATATTAACCCTTATTACTTTAAAGGAAATTTTACATTTCACATCCAAATTAATGGCTAACCTCAAGAGACTTATTATGTTTAATTACTTTTTATTCCTGAATCCTCCCTTTCTCCCTGCTCATTCTTTCCTTAAATCATAGTCAAAAACTTGAGGTGTAATCAGAGAGCACAAAAGTTGTTAAACAGTGAGTGCTGATTAGAACAGAGTCAGGATCTGGAACTTAATCTCTCTAAATTCAAGAGCAAAGAGTCTCTGAAGCCTACAAAATAGGTCATATTTGATCAGTTCAGAAAATCTGGCCAAGGACAAAATGTCTAGGTTCAGCTCCATGTCTAACATGCCATGTCCTTAAGCAAGTTGCCAAATCCCTCTGGTCTCCACATTCCATATTCATTCATCAGGGTCTCCCTGTGTCACAGCCAACTCCACACCCATGCATGCAATGGGTCCATCCGGCCCTGCCTTGGTCCACAGTCTTAGCTAGAACTGCTTGCTTGTACCCATCTGGCATCCAACTTTCTAGACATCACTGATCTTTTCAGATCCCGACCTCATGCCTCACTTCCTGTCACCTTGCTTTGACCTGACTTCAGAAACTTGGGACTTGGCATTAAGTTGTCCTTAGAAACCTAGGCTCTGGGCCCAGCAGTCTTTTTTTTTTTTTTTTAACATCTTTATTGGAGTATAATTGCTTTACAATGGTGTGTTAGTTTCTGCTGTATAACAAAGTGAATCAGCCATACATATACATACATCCCCATATCTCCTCCCTCTTGCATCTCCCTCCCTCCCACCCTCCCCATCCCACCCCTCTAGGTGGTCACAGAGCACCGAGCTGATCTCCCTGTGCTATGCAGCTGCTTCCCACTAGCTATCTATTTTACATTTGGTAGTGTATATATGTCCATGCCACTCTCTCACTTTGTCACAGCTTACCCTTCCCCCTCCCCGTGTCCTCAAGTCCATTCTCTACGTCTGTGTCTTTATTCCTGTCCTGCCCCTAGGTTCTTCAGAACCATTATTTTTTTAGATTCTATATATATGTGTTAGCATACGGTATTTATTTTTCTCTTTCTGACTTGCTTCACTCTGTAAGACAGACTCTAGGTCCATCTATCTCACTACAAATAACTCGAATTTCATTTCTTTTTATGGCTGAGTAATATTCCATTGTATATATGTGCCACATCTTCTTTATCCATTTATCTGTCAATGGACACTTAGGTTGCTTCCTTCCATGTCCTGGTTATTTTAAATAGAGCTTGGGCCCAGCAGTCTTACCTGAGTTTCTTTCACTGGCAATCAGACCTGGGATCAAGAGTCCCCAGAACGACTTCCCTGCCTCAAACCCTGTTCCTAACCTGAGATATTCCCCCGTCTCGATCATGGTGCCAGCTCCTGGGTTCTGCTGGATTGCCCTTCCTACCACCCCAATCTGCTCTAGGACACGAGCCAGACTTGAGCCCCTTCTTGGTGCCATGGTCCTGCCTCCTACAGACAGACTGCCCAGGTGTCATCCACACTCCCAGCTACCTCCATACTACGGACTCTTACCTCCATCCTCCAAATCCGTGCCCTGACAGCTTGTCTGGAATTCTGAGTGCTGACTAAATACTGCCTGAGTTAAAGCTCAAAACTATGCCTAGCATTTTTAAAATGTGTCTATGGTGGATAAGGTGCATGCATTAACTCTTTTACATATTCCCAACAATCCATATAAGGAATCTATTATTATTCCATTTTAAAGGTGAAGAAACTGAGATCAAGACAGATGACCCAGGGTTCCACTGAAGTGAAAATCAGAGTCTGGACTTGACCCAGATCTTTTCTGTACTGGCTGGATTCTTTCTATTTAGTTTAATTTCCTGTGGCCTCTGTAACAAATTACCCCAAACTTGGTGCCTTAATAAAACAGATATTGATTCTCTCAGAGTTATAGAAGGTAGAAGTCTAAAATCAGTTTCACTGGGCTGAAATCAAAGTACTGGAAAAGCTGTGCTCCCTCCAAAGGCCCCAGGAGAGAACCCTATTTTTGTCTCTGCCAGCTTCTGGTGGTTGCTGGCATTCCTTGGCTTATGGCTGCATCACTCCTATCTCTGCCTCTGTGGTCACATTACCTTCTTCTGTGTCAATCTCCCTCAGTCTCCCTCCTTGAACAGACATTTGTGATTGCATTTAAGCCACACCTGGATAATCCAGGACAATCTCCCTACCGCCAGATCCTTAATTTAATCATGTCTACAAAGTCCCACATAAGGTAACATTCACAGGCTCTTAGGATTAGGACATGGATCTTTTAGGGGGTCATTATTCAGCCTGTCATATTAGTAAACAACCCATTTCCAACTTCCATTCATTAAAAGCACTGGATTCCTTTTCTGGCATTGTGAATATAATATTAATATTCATAAGAGTGACCTTCCTCAGTTTCCAGAACAACTTGCATGTATTTCTCACATCTGTGATCTCATATATTCTTCAAAGCAGCAGGAAAGCAGGCATTAGTCTGTTCATGTTACAGTATGGGAAATCGAAAATCAGGGGGACACAGATTTTCACTGAGGGTCACAGGTAAGAAGGGAAGCAGGTGAGGTGTGCACCCGATAAAGTGAGCATGAATGCTCCTCTGCCTGACCAATCATCATCCCATCTCCCAGACCCTTCTCCACCCCACCCATTCCCTTTCTTGCTTCAGGAAATGTCCTCTCTCCTGCATTCCAAGCAGCTAGGGCGTCACCAGGGCACTCTGCGTGCTCTGTCTCTGTTACTCAGAGCAGTGCTGTTTGTCCTTCGTCTCTAACGCATCAAGGTAATGATTTCCATGAGCTTTTCTCCCAAATTGCTTTCCTCATCCATAAACTGCGTTACTTTTTCCCCTTGTAATGATTCTACATTTTTGTACTTTGAACTACATTTACCATCTGCTAGCTCAATTACGCAAATGATCCAAATCCTTTCGAATCTGGTTAAACTGCTCGCTTTTCCCCTTCTAAAATCATCTGTGAACCTGGATGTGACACAGCGAGTCATAAATAGATGGATGTGGGAAGGTGGGAAGTGGGGTGGGGGAGACATGTCAGGATTATGTCAGGGACAAATGGTGCAGGCTCTGTGAGGGGAGTGAATTCTGGACCCACTGCCCCAGGAGCCGGGGAGTTAATTGTATGAACCTCCAAATGTACAGGTTCAGCACCTTCGACGTCTCATTTCCTCATGCTACAAAAAAATGAATTCTACTTTCTTGCCTCCTTGGAAGATTTTTGTGAGGATTAATAAGATGATTTTGATTAAGCACCTAGGAGAGCAACACTATGTAGGTAACTGACATCTGGATGACGTCACACAGCAGCTGCTGTGAAAAATGTAAAGTCCCTGTGTCAACATAGTATCCTTTGGTCTCTGCCTTCCCTGTGCAGGGTGCCCTTTGCATCCAGGCACCCCCATTTGACCTCTTCCAGTTCACGAACCATTCAGCCAACAAAAATATATTAAGCCCCAGCTGGGGACCTAATGACCACAGACCCAGCCCTTGCCCTCAGGAGACTCAGGATTTGGATGTGAGGCAGACCAGTAAAGGGGTGACTGAAACACAGTGAAGTGAGGCCTGTAGGAGGGAAGCAGGAGATTCTAGAAGAGTAGAGAAGAAAGTTACCTAATTCAAACTGGGGCCAGCCCATCAGGGCATCGGATTTCGGAATGAGGAGTAGCTGAACTAAGTCTTAACCAGCGGGCAGGAGTTGGCCCTGAGAGAGAAAGACAAGCACCCCAGGCTGAGCAGACAGCACATGCAAAGATCTAAAGGAGGAGAGGACAGGGAAGGTTCCAGGAGGTTTGGGGCCCTACTTTTTCCTGGTGAGGAGAGGCAAGGCAGAGCAACAGTGAGAAACTGCAGAACACACAGAGTAAATGACACACATGTGAAGGCACTGTCACTTGTAATTATTTACTTGGGTCACAACGCAACTAGTGTGCAAGAAGTAATAAAAAGATTATGAACCAGTTCTAAGAGAAATTCTTCCCCTGGCCAATTGCTGCCGATGATTTTGGGGTTTCTGTGACCCTGCTGTGGGATCTGGATGATTAAAAACAGACCAGGCCCTGCTGTGTGACCTTGGGCAAGTTATTAATCTCTTTGTGCTACAGTGTGCCCTTCCATGAAATGGGGCTCCAGCTAATAGCTATCATCTAGGCTTGCTGTGAGGATTAAATGAGTTACTATGTGTAAGGGCTCAGATCAGTGCCCGGATTATGGCAAGCATGCAATAACTGTTAGTTCCATTCATGACTACTACTCCAACCCTCCTCATCTGTTCCTATACACTGGCACACTCTGGTCCTCTGGTAGCCTGCTGCAGGCCCCTCCCCACCACTAGCAAGAAACACGGACTGCCTGGATTTAATTCTTTACACCTTGAAATGAATCTCCTTGGGATCTGGCATATATTTTCTCAAAGTGCAGATAGGGACACAATCAATATAAATCAATATTTGTTTTAGGGCTTCCCTGGTGGCGCAGTGGTTGGGAATCCGCCTGCCAATGCAGGGGACACGGGTTCGAGCCCTGGTCTGGGAGGATCCCACATGCCGCGTAGCAACTAGGCCCATGAGCCATAACTACTGAGCCTGCGCGTCTGGAGCCTGTGCTCCGCAACAAGAGAGGCCGCGACAGTGAGAGGCCCGCGCACCGCGATGAAGAGTGGCCCCCGCTTGCCGCAACTAGAGAAAGCCCTCGCACAGAAACGAAGACCCAACACAGCCAAAAATAATTAAATAAATAAATTTTTTAAAAAAATTTGTTTTATAGCAAGAGATGCTAGACGCTAAAGAGTCCTTTCAGAGGTCTCTGAGCCCTTAACTCATTTTTTCCCTATATTCTGTATCACCTTCTAATGTTCTCGATAATTTACTTATTTAACAAACGTGTTGTTTATCCCTGCACTCTGCTCCCACTAACTGAAAGCAAGCTCTACGAAGGCAGTGATCCATGTTTATTTTGGTGTATCCCAAGCAGCTAGAAATGTTCATTTAAGTGTTGGTCTCAGCAAGAATCAAGCCTGCTTCCCGTAGGAAGCTCCAAAGGCAGCCCTACCTCCGCAGACACACAGGAAGTGCTCCACACACACTTGCTGACTAGTGAGTGAAGCGTCAGACACGTCATGTACCAGTAGGGTGACCTTGGGCAAGTCACTGCCACCTCAGTAAGCTTCAACAACCTTCCCTGTAAAATGATAATAATACGCCCCACCTCACAGATCACTGAGCAGACTAAATAACAAGTGAACACTAAAATTACTTTTCCAAAATGAAGTGCGATACAGAAATGTCGTTGTTGCTCTTATGTATGGAATGACAGGGACGTGGATAGTCATTCATCATTCATCCATCCAGGACGTGCGTCGAGCACAGCCACTGTCCTCACGGAGTTTACT
Organism: Balaenoptera ricei; assembly: GCF_028023285.1. NCBI lineage: Eukaryota > Metazoa > Chordata > Mammalia > Artiodactyla > Balaenopteridae > Balaenoptera > Balaenoptera ricei. Next base: position 48,564,589 of record NC_082639.1, read on the forward strand.
GGCTTGGGGTGAAAGAAAGGAGACTTTGGGGGAGAGGGTGGTTTCCAGCCAGTCAACAGAGGAAGTGACCATCAAAACAGATGGAATCTAGGAGTGCACGGCAGAGAAGGGAGGAAAGGGCGCACCCAGTGAGGTGAGAAGCTATTCAATGTGCCGGGCAGCTTGTACCTGTTAATACCCAGAACCACTCCTGTCACTGAGCATTGCTATTCCCATGGCACCAATGAGGAAACCAAGATTCAGAGAGGTTCAGTGACTTACCCAAGGTCACACAGCTTTATGTGGCAGAAGCCACATTTGCACCAGGCCTGCTGGACTGCAATCACACCAGATAACAGTCATTAGGTAAAACAGTCCGAGAGAAGTTTGGTTTCTCCTGAGAGCTGTGAACAACACTGGTGCCACGTGATTTGGCACCTCAGGGCCCAGGGCCTGTGCTCCGGCCCCGGATGCTTCTTCCCAGAGCTGCCAACAAGGATGAAGACGGAGCACCAGACCCCAGACCCACAGGTTAGCCCAGGTCTACAGGCCAGCCACCAAGCAGGGCTGGCACTGCTAATGAGCTGGCAAGTCTCTGAGGGAAGCTTTCCTCCTTTTTTTCAGTAGTCAGTGGTTTTAGTCACTCAGCCTTTCAGCTCATACCCAGAGCTCTTTGTAGAAAAGTCATTTGCATCTCTAAGAGCCTCATTTGCATCCAGTCAGACCTCTGGGACTGCTCTTCCTCTTTGTAAGGTACTGAGCCCATAATGTGAAGTGAGCATCCCAGGGCCTCTTCCTCCAGGTGCAGGGGGCAGGGGCTCACCATCCTCACATCCCTGCCCCGAGACCAAGTCTAAGAGAGAGGGTCCCTTGGAAGTGCTCTCCGATACTGGAAATACGGGTCCCACGCTCCAAGAGCACCAGGGCAGGCCCTGGGTATAGGGTCCAGGCTCTTTGCCCTATACCACAACAGGCAAATTGGAGACATCAGGAATACAGGCTCCTATTCTGGCCGGAGAGAATTCCTTCTTTTATGCTCCACAACTGTTTTATATATATTCACTATAAATATTTATATATCTTCTGTATTCACTTCTTACTTTTTCTCTCTGTATATCTCTGTATCTCTGTATCTATCTATATCTTCATATATATGCATATACATACAATATGCAATATTTTATGTATATAATGTATATATCTTCTGTATATATCATATTCCTCTTAGCATTTTGCTTTAGACCCATCTGTTCATATGTTTCCTCTCTATCCTCCCACCAACCAAACTATGAACTCTTTGAAGGATAGCAGTCTTTTCTGTACCCCAGTAGCTGCCCCCCATCATAATGCCTAACATGTAACAGACTTAACTCATGAAACATCTACTGTTCACCTACTAGGTGCTGGGGACTCTTCTAGGCACTTGGGAAACTTCGATGAACAATACACACAAAAACATTCCTGCCTTTGTGGAACTTAACATTCGATCAATACACAGGAAACATTATAAATAAGTAAATATATGATTACTTAATGAGGTCAATAAATGAATGAATGATAAAGGCTGGGTGCCTGACCTGCCTCTGATCCCTTTCCAGCTTGATTATGATCCTATTTTCAATCAGAAACTTTACACTGGCATTATAATTTCCAAGGCATATCTGGGATTTTACCTGATTTCACATCAGTTCTGTGGAGAAGGTAATCATAGAATCATGTGCCCGATTTTGTGGAGAGGGAGACTGAGGGTAAGAGCCGTCCTGTGCCTTGAACAAGTGGAACCCCTAGAGAGTGAGGACCCCTGAGCACACAGCTTAAACACTGAGGGCAGGTCTCCTGATCTCCCCTGACCCTGACCCCCAACCTCCCAGGCTCTCAACCATGTGGGTGTGGCTGAATGTCCTGTTCTCAAAGATGAGGCAAAGTTCAGATTTACTCTCTGGCATTTCTCTTTGATCCCCAGATGTCTTGGCCTCAACGTCTTTCTTTCTTTCTTTCTTTTTTTTTTTTTAATAGATCTTTATTGGAGTATAATTGTTTCACAATACTGTGTTAGTTTCTGTTGCACAACAAAGCAAATCAGCCATATGCATACACATGTCCCCACATCCCCTCCCTCTTGAGCCTCCCTCCCACCCTCCCTATCCCACCCCTCTAGGTCACCGCAAAGCGCCGAGCTGATCTCCCTGTGCTATGCTGCTGCTTCCCACCAGCCAACTATTTTACATTCTGTAGTGTATATATGTCGATGCTACTCTCACTTTGCCCCAGCTTCGCCCTCCCACCCCATGTCCTCAAGTGCATTCTCTATGTCTACCTCTTTACTCCTGCCCTGCAACTAGGTTCATCAGTACCTTTTTTTTTTTTAAGATTCCATATTTCCATATATATACAGAGAGAAGTCAGAAAGAAGAAAAACAAATACCATATGTTAACATCTTTCTGATCACCCACTCTATCTCTTCCTAGCTGTTACCAACAATAGTCAAGTTAGTAACAAACTTGATTTTGTAACAAAATCTTGTAACAAATTAACAGCTTATGTATGTACAGTCTTTTTCAGTTTCCAAGGAGTTCTCTAACCTCATTTGATCCCTCCGACAAAAGAAGTAGGAACAGCAGAGACCCTCAGAAGAAAGAAGTAGGAACAGCAGAGACCGTTGTTGCTGATTTCATTTTGCACATGGGGAAACAAACCTATACCAGGGAAGATGAGACTGGCCAGGGTTTGTGTGGGTGCTGCGTGGCAGAGCTGAGATGGGATGCCATGCCCTTCTCCTGTTTCTGCTGGCTCCCCTCCTCCCACCAGCCCCACACCCAGCCCCCAGGCATAGTGGATTTGCTCTGAACAACTCATTCAGCACCTCCCAAGCCCTGCTCCCTTCCAGTGAGTCAGCGGCTGCCATCCACGCACATCTTTATGCAGATGAGACTCTCGCAGGATGTGCGTTCTTGTGTGGAAGCCTGTAAAATCTATTTATGGACCTAATTGTCAGTTTTCATGAGTGACAGGCATACAGTGCTTTGACTACCCAGCCTAATGTGTCTGTATCTGACATTTTAAATAGAATTCTCTCTTCTCCTCTCTGTTCTTTTAGGAAGTAATTTGAGAGAGCAGGTATTTTTAAATTCATATATCTTTAATTATATCTACACAACTGTCAGAGATTAATGATTTCCTCAATCTGCTTCTTCTTCTTAAAGGAGAATTAGGAACTTAGGAAATGCTGAAAAGAGCTCCAATGGATATGCTGTCAGTAACAAAGACAGTCGCAAGCAAGGGTTTCAGCTTCAGTCAAGTTCAAGTTCTTGTAGATTAATTTTGCGCAACGTTTCTATGAATTACTGAGAAAGGAGCACTCGTGGACAGCAAACGTAAATAGATCTACACTTGTAAACCAATAGAAAGGCATGTGACAGACTGGGAGCAAGCTCTGTGGGGAAATACTCCCCTGCCCCCCAGAGAAATAAGTAACAATAGGCCCCAGGTGGTATCCATGTCTTTTAACCCCAAAAGAAAATCTCACCTTCCCATGTAAGCAAACTCAATCTAGAAGCTCGAGGTCAGGGAGGACTTCACAAAGAATTGCATCCAGCTCTTCCTGCTTGGTGCCAGAACTTCTGCTGAAATAAAACTCATTTAACAAAGATTTCCTCTATGCCTGTTGGGTGCCAGGCATAATGCCGGACAGGGGCACATGCTAGCCACAAGGCATGGCCTCTAGAATCAAAGGGACCACAACAGAGAGGGAATAAAAAAACAAGCTTAGAATCCTCAGCAGACAGTGGAGGAAGGCCATTGAGGGATGCTTGTCTACTGCCATCAGAAAGAAGGAGAGGCAGGCAACTGGGCACAAGCCCTCCTGCTAACCAGGTACGTGATGCTGGGCAAGTCCATTTCTCTTTCTTTCCCAGTAAAATGGCATCAGTACTATTTTCCCTTTGTGAGCATCACATGAAATCTGGCTTTTGTTTCCTATGGCTGTCTCATCTCCCTTGCATAAACCCTGTGCCCCTGCATCCCGAACTCCTCACCATCCCTCCAAAACACTGTGATTCCTTATGCCTAAATACATGCAGCATGGAAAGTGGCTCATGCACGTCTTCCTTTTGTTTAATAAACTCCTGATCAACTTTCAGGATCAAGCTTGAATGCCACCTCTTCTGTGAAGCCTTCCCCAATCCCCCGCGTGCATTTATCATTCCTCTAATCCCTGGTAAATACCTTCATGAAGGTGTGTATCACACTGAGCTATAGTCACTGTCTATTCTCACAACCAGCTTGTGCCTCAAGAGAGAAATTGTGTTTCAAATTTTATTTCTTCAGGGCTTGGCTAGTGACTGGCCCGTGGTAGACAGGTATTCCATCAACTGCTGTTTAAATGAATGCATAAAGAATTAATGGATAAATGATCAAATGAATGATGCGTAATACGTGCAAATACCTTGTAAACTGTTAACAAAAGAAGCTACTGTTTAATAAACGTTTACTATGCCCCAGACACATAGGTACCTGCATACAATTTCAATTAACCACAACAACTCCACAAAGTAGACTTGTTTTTAAGTAATTCATGGCACCGGTACTGGCCAATCTGAACTGCTGCCAGTGACAGACAACATCAACCTTTTAGAAACTGCAATGGGCTAAATGGCAGTCCCCCAAATGATCTTTTTCATGTCCTAATCCATGGATCCTGTGTATGTAACCGTACTTGGAACAAAGGTCTTTGCAGATGCATTTAAGTGAAGCATTTTGAGACAAAGAGATTGTTCTGGATTATTTGGGTGGGTCCTAAATCCAGTGACAAGTGTCCTTATAAGAGACACACAGAAGGGAAGTGAAGACAGAGCAGAAAGAGATGCGGCCATAAACCAAGGGATGCCAGCAGCTGCCAGAAGCCAGAAGAGGCAAGGGACAGATTCTCCTCTAGAACTTCCACAGCGACATCTTGATTTTGGACTTCTAGCCTCCAGAACTGTGAGAGAGTAAATTTCTGTTATCTTTTTAAGGCACTAAGTTTGTGGCAATTTTTTACAGCAGCCTTGGTAAACTAATACAGAGAGTTACGTTTATCTCTGTTATCAAGACAAGGAAACTGAAGTTGAGAGAGGAAGGGTTTTCCCCAAGGTACCCAGCTATCCATCATCCATCGGCAGAGATGAGATTCAGATCCGGGCCTGTCCTACTCTGAAGCCTCTGTGCTCTCTGTGATGTCATGATTCTCTCAGGGGCAGCCTCCCTAGAGAGACACCTCCTGAGGTTCTCCGTGCAAGCTCTGATGCATACAGATGCCCAGGCCCTACCTGTGGAGATGCCCACTCACTGGATCTGGGGAAGGGCCACAGCACCTGTGTTTTTGGATAAACACTCCAGGTGGTTGTGGTACACGGTACGGCTGAGAAAGGTGAGGTTTTCACTCTCACAGTCCTGCATGAGTGCCCACTCCAAAACACACATCGTGTAACACACAAGGCAAACTCAGAAGAATGAACCAAACCCTCAACTTAAAAGCTGAGCCTTGGGACTTCCTTGGTGGCGCAGTGGTTAGGAATCCACCTGCCAATGCAGGGGACACGGGTTCGAGCCCTGGTCCGGGAAGATCCCACATGCCTCGGAGCAACTAAGCCCGTGTGCCACAACTACTGAGCCTGTGCTCTAGAGCCCGTGAGCCACAACTACTGAAGCCCTGACGCCTAGAGCCCGTGTTCCGCAACAAGAGAAGCCACCACAATGAGAAGCCCACCAAAATAAATAAATAAATAAATTTATTTAAAAAAAGCTGAGCTCTCCATTTTTTCCACAGGCATCCCTGCCACCACACCCCATGCTGCTACATCATTAGGGAGTAGATGCGGGTCGGGGAAACAAATACACGGGCTGGTTCTAAACCAAAGCCATTCTAACTTCCCAAAGGGTTTGTTAAATCATTTCTAATTCCAAGAAGCTGAAGTAAATATTTAACATTTGATTCCTAATCCATAAGTATTTACACGTAGGGATTTCCCCATGTTTGACAAGCCCACCAGAGGTTGTACAGCTTGAGCGAGTGTGACTAATGAAACCTTACAATCCCCCACACCAAAGTGGGGAACATCTGGCCACTCTTGTAAGAGTCCTGATGCAGGGAACAGTCTGTGTGTGCCCGGGGTACAGCCATGATGGCTGAGAATTGCTAAGGGATTGAGCTTTGAACAGTCAGTTTAGGGAAGGAGAAGAAAGAGTGACCTGCCCCCAAACCCCCCCCCCAAAAAGAAAAGAGGAAACTGACCATGTTGCTAGAGTAAGTATCTTCCAAAGGGTTCTGTGGTATTTTCTATTTATTAACTTCATGATAATTAACATTTAAAATGGGCTTCCAAAGTGAAAATAGTGATATAATTGAACTAGAAAATTCACCAAGAAATTCGCTTTGAATCTTCCTTTAAGAAACCTGGAATAACTGGAATGATGTTAGCAGAGTCAATCCATCCAACCCATTCAGTTGAGATATCTGTATGTATACATAAAACTTTATTACATTTACTTACGTTATTAAATGTGAGGCATCCTGCTAGGAATTGAAAAATAAAAAGACCAGGTTCCTTCCTTGAGAGGTTCTTACTCTCTTCCTAAATGCCTTGCAATAAAAAAAAATGAAAAAACAAAAGAATTGTCACTTCTTAAATACCTACTATGTGCCAAGCCCTCTGTTAGGTTCTGTCCATATATAGAATTTCTAATTCTAAAATCCCCATTTTCTGTGTGAGTAAAGAGGCTCTGCGGGTTAAGTAGCTTGTCCAGAGTTCTATTTCTCATATAGTGTGGAGCCAGGTTTCAAACAAAAGATCAGTTAGGGGCCAGTCAGACGAGCAGAGCCCTTGCCAGCTTTTCAAAGAGGGAATTTAATGTGGGGAACCCTTACAATGGTGTTGGAAAAGCTGAAAAGCCAGGGAAGAAGGAAGTGATCCGGGGATTAGCGAGAGCAGGGAGCTGCGACCAGCCCAGGGGTTACAGCCACAAAAAGAGAGGAGGTGCTGTGACCAGAACGCAGGAGATGGAGTCAGCGAGAGGTGGCTGGAACTATTGCTGGGTTGCCCTAGAAGGCTGCAGCCATAAGAGAGGAGCCACTGTCCTGCAGGACCTGGATCCACAGAGAAGATGCAGGGACGGCCACAGCCAAAAGCGGAAGCAGAGGGACGGGGAGAAGCGCCCCAACCTCTCCCCTTGCCCTGCCCTCCAATCTCCCTCCAGGGCCTCCTACTGGCTGAGCCCAGCCAAAGCCCCAATGTCTGCAGAGTTTAGGGAAATGGAGTTTGCAAGGTCAGCTCCCTGGGGTACACAGAACACCCTGCCACGCACAGGTAGAGAATGAATGTGAGAGCAAACCGGCACGTGATCAGGATACCAAGACCTGTCTTACTTCTCAGCCCCTGATCCTGCTGACAGAAGAACGCTACGCCATCAGAATAAGCTGCGATCCAGTCTTGACGATGCCACTGTTCACCGCGTGACCACAAGCAAGCCACACAAGCCCTGTGCCTGTTTTGGAAGAGCATCCTGGACTTGTTATGCCTGGCCCCGCCCACTCACAGAGCTGATCTGAGGGCCAGGCAGGATGGCCTAGACAGTGGTGCTTTGTTGACTGTGAGGCCCACATGTGCTTCTGAATCACACAGCAGGTTTTCTTTCATTTAACAATACCATATATCCAGACTCAGCCCCTCCTCCCTTCCTCCGGGATACTCCCATCAGCCACTTACCCTGAGATGCCCTTTGCTCTGCCCCTGCTACCTTGCTCAGCTCTGCTCTTTCCAAGGGTATTTTCTAGGGGCTGGAGAAAGGAGGAAGATTTCACATTAGGAAGTGACTGGCTGGTAGGGGAGAGGAGGTTAAGGAGGGACTGAGGCTGCTGCCTGGTAATCCTCTCCAAGTCATGTATGGCAAGAGGTAGCAGACAATCATTTCTTGTGACTGAAACAAGATTCAAAGGATTAAGGGGTTTTCAGTAAAGAAGGGTTGGCGCTCCGTCATGAGAATTGTAACAGTCAGGCTGCTGAAAAGAACAGCTTGCTAGGTGAAAGTCTGATAATATAGCCTAGGATGCCTGTGAAAAGCCTGAGCTCTTTCAGGGAGAAAGGCCAAGGAAAGGGCAGAGCGCTGGGTGTCTGCCCAGGAAAGCTGTTGTCACATTCCAGACAAGCCTGTTTGTGAACCTGCCTGCTGCCCCGGGAGGTGAGGGGTTACTGCCTGAGCCTTCGAGGTCTTCTGCTAAAGGTGATGGCAACACCCACCGATTCTCAAGCACTGATCGCAGGCACATGGCTCTGCATACCATCTCATACTAGTCCTCACCCTGTACGGCAGACAGAAGTATTCTCATTCAATAAATGAACAGACTGAGACATGGTAACAAGCACTTTATTTAAAGTTACTCCAGTAACAACAGAAGTTACTAAGAACAGCTATATTTGTTGAGTACTTACTACACACCAGGCACCATGCTAAGTGCTTCACAGTTAAGTCCCAAACCATGAGAGATACTGGTCTTCTCAATCAACAGTGAAGGACCAGGATCTGAGAGGGGCTGAGTAAGGGGCTTGTGTTTACCACGTTCAGAAGTGTCAGAAGCAAGATTCAAATCCATGTCTCTCTCCCACAAGAGCTCTTAATGACTACTGATCATTGCTTCGTTTGTTCGTTCACTCAACAAATACTTACTGGGCGCCTGCTATGTGCCAGGCACCGCTGGCTGCACTACAATGGACACAGCAGAGTCCTCAGGAAGCGGGCGCTCTCCTCTGTGACACCGCAGTGTGCTGGGGGACAGGTCCTCCACCAACAGGCGTGGAGCACCTTAGCGCCAGGCACCACACTTGGCCCTATCACACTGTTCCTAAGTGGCAAGGCCAGTGGGAAGGTCACACCTGTGCTGTGTCCTCCACTAACACCCTGCCTCGGTCTCAGCCCCTCAGCTCTCACGGGCAGGCTCTGGGGTGGGTATTCGGCTGCGGGTAGGGCGTGAGCCCTGGGTTTTGAAGACTTTTCACTCCAAGACCTTTAGGTCAGTCACCCAAAGTAAAATGAAACTTGGAAAAAGCTAAAGCACAAATGCCTTTGTAAGCCCTTCCTCAGAAAGGTTAAACCTGACACCTTCCAGCTGGTTTAAGCAGCTCAAGAGATACTGAGTGAACAGTTGCCAACTCAGCTCATTAAGTCCCCCAAGTTTTCATCTTTCCCAGGCTAACTGGCATCAGTGGGCGGGGCACTGGATGGCTATCAGGTGGTGAGCTGCAGCAGGCTCTTCAACATTCAAAACCGAAAGAGTTTGGGATCAAAGACACAGAACATGACTATCCATGAAAAGTGGCGGTCCCGTCCATGCTCTGCTCCTGTCCTCACGGATGTTTAGGGCATCTTGGCAGGAGAGGGCTGGGGACAGATGTTTTTCTGCCCAAGGGACCATTTCGTGCTGTCACTAGGAAGTATTTCTCATTGCGCGTTGCAATTATGTGTCTGTTTCCCCAGTGATACTCAATTCTGTAAACGTTTACGGAGTACCTACTGCATGGCAGGCACTGGGCAACCAGAGGGGTTTGCAAAGAGGAGCTAAATCCCATCCCTGCTCGCTAGAGGCAGGATCTGATGGGAAGACAGACATGGGTTGAGGAAAGTGCAACACAACCTGAGAGCTAATGCAACAAAGGCCAGAGCCCAAAATCCAAGTGGCGCAGGGAAGGGCCTAGCCATCCTTGTTCCGCTGGTCCAGGAAGGCTTCTTGGAGGAAGTGACATCTAAACTGAATCTTTCTAGTAACCGTATGTATTCAGCCCATGCCTCTTTACTTTGCATAGTGATCCCCTCCCATCACCCACAGGGAGGGCTGTAACACCTATTGTCACATTATATGTCCCTAACTCTTGAAGAGATCAGGGGTGACCACCGTCAGCAATGGGCAAGCTTTACAGATTTTCTTTCCCCAGAATATCTGAAATTGAGATCCTGTGACTCAGTCTTAGTTGGGATCTTGAATGAAGATCCAGTAAAGCTGGCCATGAGCACAGTGACCAAGGCAAGCCTGCTGCATTGGGGGGCGCAGCTGGGGGGGTGGGGAGCAAGAAGTAGGGCAGAAAAAAAGCAAAGGAAAATAAGGAAAATAGCTCTGGAGAGACAGGAGGGGGACACATCAGTGTCTGGCTTCCCAGGGCGGGGCTCATGCGTGCCCTCAGGATGCCCAGCCTTCCAGATTGCTTCTTTTATGAACAGGTTCTATTCCAAGCAACAAATGATTCTGGAGGGCGGCCAATGTGAAGGCTGAGCAGGGAGCCGTAAAGTAGCATGGTGTGCTTGGGGACCGACAGGTGACGCTGAAGCGCTCAGCTGTGACGTCCTCGAAGGCATGCAAGGGGCAGGTGGTGTCTTCCCACCACCAACAGCACCTCCAGCACAGAGCCAGGCAGCGATGGATGCGTGCACATGGCCTTGCACAGTCCACCCCTCACAAACCTTAGGGTCCCAAGGCTCAGCATGATACACGGGCTTTGGTTTTCTCATGGTCACAAGAGCAGCAAACTAGTGTGTTTATATATATACATATATATATATATGTCCAAGCATGCATATATACATATCTATATCTATCTATCTACCTATCTATATGCTTGGACATTTATACATATGATTTCATTTGGTCTGAATTATCTCCCTGAGAGATGGGTCCTAACACTTCCATTTTACACATATGGACATGGGGGCTTAGAGGACTGTAGAAGGTGCCCAAGGTCACATAACTTAATAATGGCAGAGCTGTGAAAGTTCAATTTGTAATTCTGAAGACATTAACACAACTGCTAGGCTATACTCTAAAGAACACTTGCCTCACTGGTTGTGGAGGCTGACGGAGCGGACTTAAATAAGGCCCTGTGCACGCTGGCCATTAGAAAGATGTTCAAGAAGTGTGACTTCCCGGCCTTCCTGGCAACGGGGAGTGGTGGGGACAGGGATTAACGGGACGGCCATTTTCCTTCTGTGTGTGTGGGAAGAACACTGGGTACTAAGAGTGCTTCCTTCTCAGGCTGTCCATCTCCTCTTTTTTTGGTCCTTGCAGGCTGTGAAAGGGCAGAATGTTCTGGAACTTGTTGGACTAACTGGCCAGAGAATCTAGGACCCTGATCTCACTGAGCTTCACCTTTTACCCCACATTTACCCACCTTTGTCTGAGGGTATAGGGTGACCTGTGGAGAGGAATCTGAATGGCCAATTTGCACGAAACAGCAGCTAGTTGAAGAAGTTAGAGGGAAAGTCTCATAGCAACTTTTGTATCAGTTTGGTGCAACGTGCGGGCCATGAGAATGCATCTTGCAGACCACCAACTGCAGGGAAAGAAACAGACCCAGTGCCCCAGCGGCTGCACTCAGAAATCCACTAAGGAGAGCAGTATGGAGGTTCCTTAAAAAACTAAAAATAGAACTACCATATGATCCAGCAATCCCACTCTTGGGTATATATCCGGAAAAGACAAAAACTCTAATTTGAAAAGATGTACGCACTCCAATGTTCAAAGCAGCACTATTTACAATAGCCAAGATGTGGAAGTGACCTAAATGTCCATCGACAGATGAATGGATAAAGAAGATGTGGTACATATATACAATGGAATATTACTCAGCCATAAAAAAGAATGAAATCATGCCATTTGCAGCAACATACATGGACCTAGAGATTATCATACTAACTCAAGTCAGACAAATATCATATGATATCACTTATATGCAGAATCTAAAAAATGATACAAATGAACTTATTTACAAAACAGAAACAGACTCACAGACTTAGAAAACAAACTTATGGTTACCAAAGGGGAAAAGTGGGAGGGGGAAAGATAAATTAGGAGGTTGGGATTAACATATACACCACTATATATAAAATAATCAACAAGGAGCTACTGTATAGCACAGGGAACTCTATTCAATAGTCTGTAATAACCTGAAAAGAATCTGAAAAAGAACGGATATATGTATATGCATAACCGAATCACTTTGCTGTACACCTGAAACTAACATGACATTGTAAATCAACTATACTCCAATATAAAATAAAAATTAAAAAAAAAAAAAAAAAAAAGAAATCCATCTACACCAAGACTATGCTTCCCACAAGCTGTTCTCAGCCAAAGACGGAGCAGGGCAGGGGTACTCTGGCAGGTCCATTCCCAGGAGACACAGGACTCCTTTGATGAGTGATTTTGGTTCAAGGACTCGACAAAGACTTTGTGGATGTCTAAGATGCTTCCACCCATCCTTTCTTCCTTCCTTCCCTCTTGCTTTCACTCAGGGTCAAACCTGCATTATGGTCTGATGGCTCCCCTAGGCTCTTCTGGCTCCCTCCCCATTTTTCTCCCAGGCACAAAGAAATCTCTTCATCACCCCATGTCCTCACCTTCTATATCTGATTGGAATCCTACAAGCTCTTGACTCCGCCAGCTGCTGTTGAAATTGGAGCCTGGTGAGCAGAGGCAGAAAGGAAGAACTTGAGGATCCTGTTGCAAATGGAAACGCCTGACACAACAGATAAGCTGGGACCATGTGTTAAAGGTGTACCCTCCTGATGCAACTCTTACTCCATTGATTTTCATCACTGAAGTTACTGGGTACCCTGGGCATTTTCTGAAGTGTACCAACCTCTGCAGCTGGCTTCAGAAGGATTTTAGGATGATTTCCCCCATCAAGATGGATAATCCTTCAGCTTTGAAATGGAAGATCATAATGCTGTGCCAATCTACTCTGATCCCAGAGAAAATGGACCGATAAAAGAAGATGATATCAAGGTTTAAAGCCACCCCTTCTAACGCAATCTGCTCAAAATTAAAACTCAGCAAGGCATAGTGAGACGACTTTTCAGCCTGTCATTCTTATAAAATAGAGATACTAAATAAGCCCCCAATTTTCTTACTGAAATAAATTTTCTTTACTAAAAATAAAAATAGAAGCTAGTGTGGTGGGCAGAGTTCTAATTTGGAAGTGGGAGCTACATCCCTCACTCAGCTTTGGGCTCTGAGCAAGTTGCCTCCCATGAATGTCAGTTTCCCCTTTTAGAAAGCAACCTATGGACTTCCCTTGTGGCGCCGTGGTTAAGAATCTGCCTGCCAATGCAGGGGACACAGGTTTGAGCCCTGGTCCGGGAAGATCCCACATGCTGCGGAGCAACTAAGCCCGCGCGCCACAACTACTGAGCCTGTGCTCTAAGCCCACGAGCCACAACTACTGAAGCCCGTGTGCCTAGAGCCTGTGCTCTGCAACAAAGAGAAGCCACCACAATGAGAAGCCCATGCACCAGAACGAAGAGTAGCCCCTGCTCACCACAACTAGAGAAAGCCCATGCGCAGCAACGAAGACCCAACACAGCCAAAAATAAATAAATTAAATAAATAGAAAAAAAAAAAGAAAGCAACCTATTATTATCTTGAATGAGTTGTGACAAGTAAAACGTAGAATGGTGCCCGGTACGTAGTAAGTGCTCAATAAACATTAGCTATCACAATATTATTAATAACAGTGTCAGGATCATTGGTTTATCATGCAGATTAACTGAGATAACAGTATCTGGCTTATTTCAGGCCCCGGGCAAATGTTTACTTTCTCTGAATCTAAACCATGAGCTTCAATACTTAAAAAAAAAAAGTGACTAACGCAAGTTTCCTCTTTTAGAGGCAGGGGAGGGGAAGGAGGAGGAAGAGAACTAATATTTAACTGAGGTCTGGTATAGGGTGTTTGTCTTCATTTTCTTTCAAGATCTTTCTTGCATTTTTTGTTTGATTGCAAGCAGTTCTGATCTTCCTGATGGATATGTGTGCTGTGCTCTCAAGAAGATAAAAAGAGAGAGCATAAACCTATATACACACAAACAATGATGCATGCCAAGGACAGAAAATTTCCAGTAGACCTGGTCTATAAATTGTCATTTAAATTTGCAATTTAAAAACACTGTCTGACTTTTTCATTTAGCTGACTGTATATGAGAGACAAATAATGGAATCCTAATAAGCAAGGTTTAAATGACATCTCCAGTCTCCCAGACAGAGAGGGCAATGGGAGAATTCTAAAAAGAGAAAATAAATCTACCAAGAATAGGAAAGACGACCAGAACTAAATAGTTGCCCATATCACTTGATGACAGATACCAGGAAAATGTATTTTTGACTGTTTAAAATTCAAATCCTTAACAGACGAAGGCTAGGTTATCAGCTGGAAAACCCTAAAGTCATTGTGAGGGGACAAGGCTGAGCTTGGTTTTTACATTTCATCACATTAAAATAGATGAACCAAAAAATCAAGGCACCAGGACAACGTATTAAAGTTGATAAGCTGAGGTTAAAAGAGCTGAACGGCAAAAAGCACCGGAGCTCAGAGGCAACCATTGGCAAAGCTCAATTCCAAGGCTGTACCAGAATGATGGCCCCCCCTGGTGGCCCTCCCACAAAGGGAAGCCCATCCCAAAGTCTTGCTTTCCTCTCACTGCAGGAAACGAGGTAGCATCTTCCCCCGGCCACAAAATACAAAAGACAAACACTGCATCAGTTCAAGGAGGAAAACAGAAATGAATCATCAGCTACTGAAAGCAATTCTGTATGCCCCAGCTTCAGGAAGATTTGGCAAAGTTGGGAATGGACTATTGAAAAATGGCAACAATGACAGAAGAGTTGGAGGAGGTGTTTCGTGACTAAAAGCTAAAGAAAATGAGATCACTTGGCATTTTTGGAAATGATGATTGTAAAAAGTTTATAATGACATTGAACAGCTTAAATTGTAAGGTTTAGTGAGAATTAAATATGCAGGAGGACCAAACTAGAATGTATGTGTTTGCATGCTTATGTGCGTACACTCTTGCGCAGAAAAAAATAAAAGACTGAAAGGAAATATACCAGAGTCTTAACTGTTCTCACTCAAAGCCAGGATATGACTTCAGAATCCTCTACACAGTGCCCGAGGCAGCCGTTAAAATCGACTGGCATTGGCAAATTACACAAAATCTATTTGCAATCTATAACTTTGAGAGCAGGAGGAGAAGCTACAGTAATCATTATTTTAAAACATCAAAGGAAAACTAATGGGATATAAATTACTGATTCTAGGATAACGTAGGCCAAAGGCCAAAGAATTACCTCTCTAATACAGCCTGTTCTATTGTTCAACACATGCTTAATGAGCACATACTATGTGCCTGGTCCTAGGCATAATAGGAAATGAATAAAATTTGTGTATATCTTGAAGGAGCTTTTACTCAAAAAGAGGGGGCAGCAAGTTGCTGCCCAGAGAGATGTCTGATCTGCTGGCCTTCCGTTCACTGGAAGACAGACTAGGATTTATTTTTCACAACTGGGATTTAAATCTAATAGGTAGACAATGTCTATAATAATTGGAGATATTTCACAAAGCATCCATTGAACGAGAAAAAGAAATCTGAACTCCAAGAGTCTTTTAAATCTCACAACCCCTGGGAAGTCCTTGGAAACTTGGTTATCTCTGCTCTGGGATTTTAACTTACTGCAATGAACTATAATTGCTTCTCAGTTGTCTGTCTTCCTTATTAGATTTTAAGTTCTTTAAGCTCAGGACTTGTTTACAGTCTTCTTCTGTGGCCAGCACTCTGCCTGGCTTTAGAAAAAGTCCACAAATGGAATGAAGGAATGAAGGAAAGAAGGCAGAAAAGAGAAGGGAAGGAGGGAAGAAAGGAAGGCACTCAAAGAACTCCACAATCATCGCACAGCCCCGTGACCAAATTAGTGTTGGCAATTCTTGATTTGACTAGCGTTTCTTGAACATCTACTCTGCGCTAAAGGCTACAGTAGGCACCTTCACATACGCACTGCATTCAGCTGTTTCTACTTCTACTATTTTGAACTCCAGCCAGTAGGTTATTTATTAAAAGCTACTATGGTCTACAAAGCACACGGAATTGGAGATCAGACTGCTCAGGTTCAAACCCTCACTCTGCTGGCTTCTAGCCTTGGGCAGGCTACTGAATCTCTACGACTCCAGGTTTCTACACATCCATGTGAAATGTGAAAAGAAAATGAGATTAAATATGTGACATGCCTGGTGTACCATTTTCTTCTCCCTATGGAAATGGTTTCATTTCCTACAAACTTATATCCCTTCTACTGTTTAATCACAGCCTCAGCCTGACCAAAAACCACTGGGTACTCGGCTAAGATAGCAGGAACAAGTCGTGCAGAGCCTCGGGAAGCAAGGGCTAAAAGCGACCTGAGAGAGTTACACATTTCCCATCTGCTATCAAGCTACCTTTCCTAAGTCCAGCCTGACTCCAGCACTCATGGCTATGCATCACAGCATCAGTGCCATGTCCATCGTCTTTAGCACACAGTTCCATATTACTGTTAATAAAGGACGTGGGGATGATCATTTGCCCAATGATAGGGGTCCTGATCCTTTTTAGGATCACATAATAAGAACATTTGTCATTGTTGGAGATAATTCCCCTTCCCGGGCACATTTGTCAAAGGCAGTTTCCAACAGTCCCGTACATCATCCTGAAATACATGATAAGATTTAGGTCTGCTATTCATCATTCGCTGGGCTTCTTCCAATGCGAGTGCCTGCGTGGCTTTTCTTGCCTCTAGTTTAACAATCGGAATGCACGTTCTCCCTAGAGCAGTAGCGCCAGCCAGGGAAGGTTGCAAGACTCAAGTGACCACAGTCCCCAACTGGAAGGAAGTGAATCTCTAATGCTGATACAGAAACTCTTTATAAAAGTAAAAGTGGCATATATTGCCACTAATATGCAAGAGGAACCAGACCTGTAGGAAATGAGCTTTCACTGAGGTTTTATTCAACGGCTACTACTGGAAAAACGCAGAATATAGCAAAAAGATCCTGTGCTTCGGATCATTTAGATCTGAGTTAGAAATTCCTGCTCTTCCAGGGACTTCCCTGGTAGCACAGTGGTTGGGAATCCGCCTGCCAGTGCAGGAGACACGGGTTCGAGCCCTGGTAAGGGAAGATCCCACATGCCGCGGAGCAACTAAGCCCGTGCGCCACAACTACTGAGGCCGCGTGCCACAACTACTGAAACCCACGCACCTAGAGCCCATGCTCTGCAACAAGAGAAGCCACCGCAATGAGAAGCCCACACACTGCAACGAAGACCCAACGCAGCCTAAATAAGTAAATAAATAAATAAAATTCCTGCTCTTCCATTTACATGATGGGTAACCATGAACAAACTGTGAACTTACTTTAGTATGTTTCTTCATCTGCAAAATGGGAGTATTACCGACCTCATAAATCTCTTGTATTCTCACTGTATTCTCTGCCTGCATTGAGTAGTCATGAAATTAAGGTCATTTTCCAATTTCCCCACTGGGAACTCTTTAATAAATTCTCCTCCTCCCAGCTTTGAGAGGGTAAAATGATGCCCAAGACACAGTCCCCGCTATCAATCCAGGAAGGAAGAGAAGCCTATAAGTGCAATCCTAACAGATGGAAGAAAGAAAGGAGAGCTTCATCTGAATTAAAAAACATTTTTTTAAATAGTATGCTGAGAATCACAGGGAAAGGAAGGTTTAATTCCATGGGAGGACGGAGACGCTAAGGAAAAGCTTCAGGGAAGTGCCATCTAGCTGGGTCTCAAGAGGATCAGATGAACCTTGACAGGCAGACAAGAGAGAAGGGGACTTTTTCCAGGTTGAAAGGAGAGCTGAAACAAACTCACGCATGCTCAGGGAGGGCCAAGCAGGTCACTGTGTGCAGAATGTGCCAGGTGCATCTAAGACACGTGTATTCGGTTGGCCAAAAAGTTCGTTCGGGTTTTTCCATAACATCTTATGGAAAACCCATACGAACTTTTTGGCCAACCCAATAACATCTGCTGACTGGATGGGGAAGACGGAACCACAGGGCTCCTCAGAACGTCGAGTCTGAGGTTACAGCATTCACTCCGTCTGGCCTCTCCGATTTCTGTTTTTTCACCTGTAAACGTGAGATTTCAAATAAGGAGCTACCTCCAAGGGCTGGTCTGCGTGAGAAAATACATATAAAGGCTTGAATACATTGCCTGATATTTTGTAACTGCAGACAGAGAGTAGCTACCTTCATCACCAGCATCCTCGTTATTATTTCTGATGTGGAGATGCCCACTGGGAGGTAAGCTGAGCTGATGATACTATTCATAGATTTGGGGCATTTGCAAAATCAGAGTGCCAGCTCCAAATTCAGATCTAAACATGCATTTCGATTTATACACAGTCAAAATCCTTCAAATTCCCCTCAGCTTGACCTCTGTAAAGACTGGAGAACATCTGGAAAGTCTGGACTAACTGGCATCCTCCTTAAGAAAGGGAATTGTTTCCTTCTCAGCCTCCGGAGCCCTTGTGTGTGGCAACCTTCCACACACCACAGTCACGAGGAGTGAAGAGTTAGGGCTTCTGTGCTTTTCTAACTCCCTTTCTGCCTCCACCACACAGTCTGCCGTCATTCCTTTCTGCTGCCGAGGCCACCTCAACCTAATGGTGCGGCTATTGGAATCCGTAGGGAGATGTCTTTCAGTGTAAGTATCACTTGGTAATTAATAAGAGGACACCCATTCAATAGGGAGCAGCTTAGTCCAGTGTTAAGCACGGGGACAGGCTCTGGGGTCAGAGAGATCTAGGTGCACATGGGTCCCTAACTTGCCACATGCTGTGTGGCCTCAGGTAAGCTGTTCACCAATCTGAGCCTCAGCTGCTGCTCACGAAAAATGGGAATGCTTGCCTAGAGGTTGTTTTCAAGCTTAAATGAGACATCTCCACCCCACCCTCTCCTCTGCCTTTGACCTATGGGTGCTCTCTTGATGGATGGGGCAGAAACGTGCAATCTTGCAACATGTATTCTTACCATCCCAGAAGCTGTGTCGCAATAGAAGGGGGTTGCTGACATCCCAAAATACCTGGGACCTTTGCTCAGCAAACCCACGTGGATAATAAAAACCCCATGCTCTGGGCCACTTACTGATTATCTGCAAAGGTGACCCTAGGATGCTGGGAAGGAGTGTACCCCTACCTGACTCACAGGACTTGGAGGGCTAATATGAAGGGCTTTGTTCTTCCAAACATCTAAATTCAAGCCCAGCCATGGCCAGGGGCAGCACACTGAGTTTAATGAAGCAGTGGGATGAGCTAATATGGCAAATCTTATAGCTCTTACTACCAATGTGGCCCATATCACGCTGAATTACAGCACCAGATGTGACTGGACACACATCGCAAAAGGAGAGGTAGTTCACTGAATGCGAGGAATTTTCAATGCCACGTAATGAGAATCTCTAGAGCCAGCTCTTAGGGGAGATGTTTGTGGTTTTAAATTTCCTTTCTCCTTGTGCAAATCATTCTCCCTCACACTTTATGATAATTAATTCAACAAGCATTTGGTGAATACCCACCATGTTCCGGGTGCTGTGCTGGGAACTCATAGTTATTGGCAGAGACAGAGAAATAAGCAAAAAGCATAGGAAAAATGTGGCAGGTGTGATGTTTGAATAAGTGCAGGGTGCTTGCTATAGGAGCCCTCACAAATCCAGTCACGTGAGGCTTTCTCAGTCATAAGTTCATTCATTCACTCATTCATTCAACAAACATGGCTGCACACCTACATCTCCCAACATTGTGCTTAGTGGTAAAAGTGAAGCCAGACACAGTCCCGGCACTCACAGAGCTCCCAGCCTAATGAGTGATAAAGGGAAACAAAAAAGACAATTATCAATAAAATAATGTATTAAGATGGGCAAAGTGAGGTGCTTTGAGAGCACACAGATTGGTCATGACCACAGCTGGGGATCACGTTGGTTGGGTTGCAATCGGTCCCCAGAGCATTTCTGGGGAAAGAAATATCTAACTTGAAACTAAAGCAAAATTGGAGTTGGCTTTGAAGAGATTTTTTTTTTTTTTTAAGTACTATTCCTGGAAGAAGAAAAAACATTTGCAACATTCCAAATGTGAACAACAACATGGTAGGATCAGGGGAATGAAATGAATTCAGTTGAGTCAGGGAGTGGAGTATCATTCTGGAAGAGCGGTGAGGGATGTGACTGGAAAGATAAGGAGGGGTCACACCAGGCAGGGCCTCCTTGAAGCCCCGATAAGCCGCGCGGACTTTATCCTGAGGGCAGTGGGGCCCGTTCACGGAAGAGTCTGAAGCAAAGGTCGCACCTGCTGGGATCTTCCCATTAGTGAGCAGTGTCAGGGACAGCTTGGAGACTGATGATTCCGAAAACCTGAGGACTGCTCAAGAGGCTGCTAGGATGATCTGGGTGCCAGATGAAGGTAGCCTGAACTATCTTGAGGAGAGGGGCAGCAGGGAGAGAGAGAAAGAGTGCTTTGAGAGATATTTAGGAGGTTGCAGGGGCTAATATTATTAATTAATTCATCGAGGGCACTTGGGAGCTCAAATGATCAAGGATGAAGTCTCCGTCAAACGGCTGCTGGGTTCTGAGGGATGAGCAGGAGGCAGCCCAGTGAACAGGGTGAGAAACATGACCCAAGCGCAGGAGCAGCACGCACCAAAGTCGCAGAGGTGTGTCCTGGGACCCGAGCTCAGGGTGGGTCAGGGTGCAGAGAGGCAAAGGGACAGAAAGAGCGGCAGGGACCAGATCGCAGAAGGCTGGCTTGCTGGGCTGCCCTCTGCGGCGTGCTGCTGGCGTTACGAAATATGTTCAAGGAGGAGAGGAGGTGTGCAGGAGGGTTTGAAGAAAGCCTGACTTCTTGTAAGGAAACTAGTTAGAACGAAGTCACCAATGAAAACCAGAAGCGAGTTTGTCTTCAGGGAACGACCGCAAGGAGTGAGGTGTTCTGTAATAAGTTCAAGGCCACGTGCTCATGGAGAATACAGAAGTCTCTCCCCACCACATGTAACGTGATCCGGCAGTCAGTCTTTCCATAAAAACTAGACTTCTAGACCCAAAACGGTATTCCCTCACTCTCAAACCCTTCAGCCCAAGAGTTTCATGGATCAGCTCCAGAGAAATTTATGTTGTCTTGCTATTAAGTCCTTGATCTTGAATTTCCGAAGCCTGCAAATCACAGAGTCAGTAGAGAGCCATTAGCTTACCAAGATCCAAAACCTTGACAAGACAGAACAGTGCCATAAATTTACATGAGGCGACTGATCTGTTTCCATGCCCACCCCCCTAAAAAGAGTATAGCCCCTTTTCACATTTCCCAACCCCCCATCAAGGCACAGGGCAAACCCATAGCATGCATTCAGGGAAGAGGACACCAGCTTTCACATCGGACAAACTTAGTGCTTTCCAGCCCACGCACACAAGCCATGTGACCTGGGGCAAGTCTCTTGATCTCTCTGGATGTTATTTTCTTATGTGTTTCATGGGCGATGTAAGATTTGGGCTCATTAGGGACAATTTATCTAAAATGGCTAGCATGCAGGAAGCATGCAATAAATGATGGTTATTAATGAATGTAGCTTGACAACGTGGTCTACTTTCCTTTGTATTTCCTGTCCACCTTTCCAGTTATTCTTGGAACAAGCATCCTTTTGAAGATGGACCAGTACTTTTGTGTCACTGCCCGACTACCCCATGCACCTCTGGAGAAAAGGGTACCTTCTACCCTTCTTTATAACCTCTGGCACTAAGAAAAGTGCTGCCTTTCAGGTAGGCAGCTGGGGGGCCAGAGGGGAAAGGGAGAATTTCCTTATCTTGAGTCTGTGTACAGAGAACTGTGTTAGCTGTTTTATATTTTTGACTCATGTAGTGTTCATTACAACACTTTGAGATAGGTCCTATTACCTCCATTTTACAGATGAAGGAACTGAGGCTTGGGAAGATTAAGTAGCTAGCCTGAGATACACCCGTAGAAAATGTGCTGAGCCTTGACGCAAACTTCAGTCTATCGATTCTAAAGCGTGAGCTCTTCCAGGAGTCTTCAATGTAAAGAAGATGGAGCAAACACACCACGAGCTTAATCCGAAAAAGGTAAGTTGTTGAGAACCTATAAGCTCAAGCAACACCATCTGGGGAGTCATTCCTGGGTTCCAGCTCTGGGTCTACCACTAACCAACTGAATGACTGTGGGCAAGTCATTCTTCTCTTAAGAACTCATCTTGAAAAAGAGGCTCTTCTAGCCCCACAAACACTAATTCCTTCTAACCTTTTAGTACTCCTAGAGAATCCATTCATGTTTCAATGTATGCAGACATTCAGAGTATCGTGTTACTTGTATTTATTAAGTTGAAAATCCACTTGCTTTGGGTCAGGAAAGCAGTGAAAAGAGTTTCCATAAGAGTTTTCTTTCTTATGATAAAAAAAGCAAGATTTTAATTAATAAATATAAATTTGGGGTAAAAACAAAACATAAAATTTATGAGTAGTCACAGAATAAATTAGCATGAATTTTATTCACTAAAATGAATAAAAGTAGCCAAGTGGAAAAAAAATTTTTTTTCAGGAAGGATGAGACCTACACAAATCAGAAGGGCCGCCCCTCAGGTGGAAATTCTTGGACTCTATTGACTGGCTGAAGTCAGAATCTCCTTCCCTGGTGTTTCTCTCCACAGCAGAACACGGAGCTCCTGCAGGGCTCCGGGCTGGGGCTGGATAAACATTTGTAGACAAAATAATTACTTAATTAATGCCTATCCTACATTACAAATTTGGCCGAGCAAATATAAGTTGTACATCCACTGGGTGCCTGAGGAAACTAAAGCTCAAGGCGTGGAAGTGACTTGCCTGAAGGTGAACAACTAGAGGGTGGGGACCTGGCTTACAAACCCAAATTCAAGGTCTTGATGACCCCAAGTCTGCTTCCCCTGCAGGATAAAAGCAGCAGATAGAAGCAATGAAAAGGCAGCTCTCTCTGCACTGAAGGCCAGGTAAAATGAGTTTTTGAAAAATTAATCTCTCAGGGTCCTAAGGACCCAATGGGATAATAAATACGATAGCAGTTTATCAGCTCCTAAGTGGTAAGCCAGTGATTATTAACAGAGTTCTTTCCCAGGGCTCACTGACCAGTTGAGGGATCAGGACCCTGAACATGGGATTCCTGAAACAATTCCTTATCACAATTGACCAGAATTTCCTAAGAAACCTCCCCAAAGTTTGCACAGCTACTGAGGCACACAGCCAGGGTTCAAACTCAGTTCAATGTGGCTCCAGAGCTAAGGAGTCTGCCATGTGACCACCAATTTTTCCTGGATTCCATCAGGGCCTTGATTCTTGGAGTCCAGTCTTTCTGGGAGGAAAGACTGTCAGTGCCTTGTTGTTTTTGTTCACTAATGAGTTCTAATATAAATATAAGGAAAGTGAATAAGTTTATTTCCAGGTATTTCTAGAAAATAAGGAGAAAATACTGAACCTCGATCTCAGAAGGAAGAGGACAGAAAAGCTAACGTTACCCACACCACTGCCATGTTGCAGATCCCAAGCTGGTCCTTTACCCAAGATAATCTCGCTCGCCTTTCTGATAACAAGCAGAGTAGTAATACACCACACACACACACACACACACACACACACACACACACAATCAAACACCCTTAAAGACAAGGGTCAAACAGGCTAAATAACCCATCTCTGGTTACACAGCAGATAAGAACAAGAGTTAGAAATTAAAAACCAGGTCTGCCTGACTCCAAAGTCAGTGCTCTTTCCGTGACACCAAGCTGCCAGATGGCACTGCCTGAAAAACTCCAGGCACTATCCCCAGAAATGTCTGTGTCTGCTCATCCTGGGACCCGTTCCTCTACCACAGTCTTCTACTGGGTGTCCTAACGCCAGGATTACCCCAGATTGTGTCAACTGATCTTCCCCCTTCGATGGCAGGTAATGAACCTGAAAATACACATTCTCTTCCTCCAGTCCTCCATCAAATTCCACTCCTAGAATAGGTACCGTCTGACAAGCTGTATGTGTAGTGACACAATCCAAGAAAAATGAAATGAAGAAAACAACTTTATTTCTCACTACTTTCATCCCCTCCTTATTTGAATTGTGAATACTCTAGTTACATCTCATACTTGGCCTGTCTAGAAACTCATTTTGTGGTGAAATATGCTCCTGTGTGACTTGTTTTTGAATCTGTCTGACTTGCTTTCAACAGCCTGGGTTAAAGAACTGGAGTGATAGGTTTGTAAGGAATTATAAAGGGCTTCTTAACTTTCTTTTTGCCGCTCTTTTTCATGATAGATGCCTTACATTGTCAGGTATTTTTTTTTTTAGGAAATAAAATATCTGCTCCAGGAACCACCTAAATCTTGCCAAGAGAAGAAAAAACTTTACTATACTGTAATATCAGGTAGTAACATGAGAAATGTATTTATGACAGAATGTCAAATGACAAAGCAGGATGTAAAATTGTATGAACAGTACAATCTCATATTATCCTGGAAAGTCAGTCCAGAAGGAAGTAACTTAGAATGTTAATAAAAGTTATTTTTAATTTTTAGGATTATGCATGCTTACTTTGTCTTTTCTAATTTTCAGTAATAAGCATATATAACTTCTTAAAAGTCTAATGAAATTACTAAAAAATATATATTTTTTCATAAAGGAGTCTAAAATTATTACTTCCTTACCACCAAAATCATTATATGAGGTTATCAACTTTGACCTATATCAGGCACAAAGATTGTTCAAGAAAAGAAAAATATATACCAATCTTGCTGATGAATATAGATAGAAAAAAACTAAGTAAAATATCAAATTAAATCCACAGGGTATAGAAAATAAGACATCATAAACAGAAATGAAGATCAGAAAATCTATCAGTGAAATCCATGACTTATTATTGGTTTTAAACTAAAAGAGGAAATATATGTATAATCATTGAAATAAATATAGAAAAAGCATATGATAAAATTCAACATGAAAATTCAGGATTTAAAAAAAATAATTCCTAGAAATGAGAAATGAAGGCAAACTAATAAAGAGTATTTAGTAAATACTTAAATATCACACTTACAGGTAACTTAAGGCATTTCCATTAATTTAAGTAAAAGTTAAGGATACCTTCTCTCTACTAGATATTATATTGACAGACCCAACCAACGGAATAAGATAAAAAAAAGAACAAGTACTTAAGGATTGAAGAGGAAGCCAGAAACTTACTTATGAGGTTATATATTACCTCAATAGAAAATCAAAGAGGGGTTAGAGAAAGTATTAGCAAAAGAGTTTAGTAAGGCTATTAAATTCAAGATTCAAGATCAATATATAAACTGCTTCTTTCCTTTTAAAGTTCTACTTATTTTCACCCAGCTAGCAACATTTGTTTAGTGGAATACTTACTATCCCATAGCCAAAACTAAAGAACAGGAAATCAATTAATCCCGTTACCAGCACATTCTCGTTCTCTCTTCTTAATGTACGTGTGTGATTTCCTGCTGCCTTGGTCCAGACAAGGGTATCAAGAAAAAAAACTATTTGTCACTGTTGCATAATTACAAACAATTGTAAAATCTTGCTCTGGGACAAATCAGCTGCATACTTTTTAAGATCCCCTTAGGTAAGAGAAAATAATGTGATGATGCTGATGAAGATGAGGAAGAGAAGGAGGATGGAGTGAAAAAGGGAGAAGAGAAATAGGACAAAGACGGGAGAGGTGGGAAAGATAGAGAAAGATGACAGTGAATGAAGGGGATGAGAAGAAGTAAGGAGAAGAGAAGGAGGGGGAAGGGGAAGAGGAGGAGAGGAACACATATAAACTTTGTGGAGTTTTTAACATATGCCAAGTTCTATACTCTTACATTTGCCTTATTTCAGTTAACCTTCCTAGTGAGCCTTTGAGCTCTGTAATATTACATCTTCATTTTATGGGAAAGGAAACGAGGCTCAGAGAGGTAAAGTAACATTCTAAGGTCACACAGTTAGGAAGTGATATAGCCAGAATCTGAACCCAGGTCTGCCTGCCCAGACTTTATGGTATTAGCCATTCACTAGAGGACACTCCTTGCATAGGTGCTGTGCTGATTTTAGAGCTACTAAGCACGTGAAGGTGAGGAGGAGCTAAAAAGGTCACCTTCACCGTCCCATTCCAAGTTCTCAACTAAGCCAACATTCTGAAAAATCTGAATCCTCTCTTTAGAATGCTTCTGGTTTTGCATGTTCAAATTAAGAATGAAAAGATATGCGCTAAGTACAATTTTTAATGCATTAAGCATTCAAGAGCACAAGTTTAGTGGAAAGGTTAAATTTGAAGCAAAACTATAACTTGTCAGTTTCCAGTGAAAAAGCATTTGAATTCTAGTACATACTGGGCTCTGCAATCTTTTTTTTTTTTTTTTTTCCCCATGTAGCAGTTCTCCCAAGACCTGTTCCCTCACACACTTGCCTTCCTTCTATTATTCTTATTCCATGATGCATAAGAAACAAGGTTTACATTAGGTTTCAGGGGATAAAATAGACTGCTTCCAAAATATTTGTGCTTCAAATCAACATCTAAAGCAAAATTTATAGTCCTTCCTGGGGTTCTGGCTGTCCAAGAGCTGCATATGTATTACATTTATGTCCCTTGCTTCCTATGGAGTATCAGACAAATGCCATCAGAAGACATGACTGGGCAGGCACAGCAACATCTCAGACAAATCACTGCCTATACAAAGCAACCAATGGCATCCTGTTTGCAGGCCCATACTGACAGATTTCAAGACCTGAAGGAGAGCTGTATTAATCCTCGTCCACGCAGTTTTAAAGACAGGGGAGGGAAAGAACTGAAACCACAGGGAGAAAACACACACCACACACCACACATACACACACACACACACACACACCCACACACAGAGCAACAAGGTGCTTACATCTAATTCCAACAAGGAGACAAACTTAACGAAAGACGTGGTCATAAAGCCATAGGAACAAATTCTCCAAAAATCGTGAACAGTGATAGAATTATTTTATCATCACACTATGCATGCCAGTCTTCTCTACCAAATACCTATGTGCCTCCTCTGTGTCAAACACTTTCCAGTTGTTGGGAGTTAAAAGGGTGAACAAGGGATCCAGCTCTGAAGGACTGTATAGTATAGCTGACATAGGGGGAAAAAAAAACCAGGGTGTTTCTAAGAAAGTGAGCTACTAACAAAGTGCTAATGAAACAAAACAAACAAAAGCAAATAACCCAATTTGGGGAGTAAGGAAAGGCCCTCCAGGAGGCCCCACTAAGCTCAAATCTGAAAAATAAGTAGGAGTCGGTGTTAAGAAAAAGTGGAGAGCGACGAAAGTACTTCCGGCTGAAGCGACAGCCCAGGGGTTCTCAAACCAACATCAGCATCATCTGAGAACTTGTTATAAATGCAGCCTGGGCCCCACCCCAGGGCTAGGGAACCAAAAACTCTGGGGACGAGGCTCAGCAATCTGTGTTGTAACAAGCCTTCTAGGTGCTTTTTGTGTGGCTGGAGTTTGCGAATCACTGGTATATGCGAAGGTGAACTACAAGACAGAATGCCTGGAGGGCAAACAGGGTTGGGTGGGGATGCAGCCCAGATTTGCGCAGAGATGTTGCTGGAGGGATGGGTAGAAATCAGGTCAAGAAGGGCTCTGTTTGCATATTATGAAAGAATTTTGGATTTTACCCAGAGAATAAGGACGAGCCATTAAAATATGATACCGTGAATACAAAAAACACCAAATAACATTGGTGATGATTTAAAAATATATGCAATCACAAAGATAGCACCAAATACCGTTCCAGAGACAGAAACACTCATTCCTGTACAATAGGTAGCCATTAGGAAAGGAACAGATTGAGCCCTACCTTTCTTTCTGGAGTCTTTCTTGGCGCTGGTTTTCACAGCTACTTGAAGTTCTGTCTCAGTTGACATCCTACTAAATCCTTAGTCCACTTCACACAGATCCCGGGCCTCGGCCAGGCTCATTGAGGACTCCTCTCCAAGAAAACGACTCCTCCCTTCAGAAATGACACCCCGAGCTGCACATTTCATTCACTCCTTTCGAGCACTGCAAATCAAGGGAAGAGAACTTTCAGAATCACCACCCTGGTGAAGTTAGAAATTAGGAGGGCAAAAAGGAACTGTCAAACATACAAAAACAGGAAAACCTTGGTCTCCATGTAGAAACTGTTCACATGGTTTCATTAAGCCGTCAACAGGGTTCATACAACAAAGAGAATTAGAGGCCTTATCCGCAAAACTCACAATAGGTAATGCAAAACAGATCTTTAAAACTCTGGATTTTCAAGAGAAGCAAAACTCAATTCTTTATTTTCCATGTTTCTTATTGTCAAGCACTAGATGCCACCCAGAAAATACAGCACAGGCATATTTCCTGAGCAGCCCCATGGAGACATTTCCAACAACAAGGCACCCATACGTCAGCCAAGCTTGACTAGAGCTTTGGCAGCTAAAGCAGATCATAGGGAAGTGACCTGTGGTCTGTCCCTCACTGGCAGGCATCAGAGGGAACATGGAGTTGACATACAACTGGGCTCCAAGGGTAAGGTGACAAACGGGGCTGAGAAACTTTCCAGCAAGCCCATTTTTTATGTCAGCTTTTCCCGCAGCTATAAGAGCAGACAAGCATTTAACGTGGGGAGGAAAAGAAAAGGAAAGAGGCAGGCAGACACACATTTCATCCCTTCTTTCTTTAATAAATATGCCTTGCACACTACTAGGTACTATTAAGTTCAGACACTGTGCTAGGAAGAGATAATAATGATGATAATACCACTTCAATTACAGCCAGTATTTACTATACATTTACTATATACTATGCCCTCAGCTCCTGCTTCACATACGTTATCTCATTTGATTTCATTTAAATTGAATGAATGTATTCCCAGTGTCAAGTCAACAATCTTTCCCAGGGACCGTCTCTCTGATAGCTGTATGTGAGAGTTCAGTTGAAAATAAACATTTCAGGAGTTATCCATTTTTAAAGAATATTAAGATAAAGCTACTGGAAATGGATCTTCAAACTGTGTAGCCAATTCTTAGCTCATGCCACAGATCTAGAACTTTTCATCTGAAAAGGCTGACCTTGAACACCAGTTTCAGCTCAAAAAGAATAATGACCAAAATCTCTTAATCATGCCAATTAAAGATGGCTTAACTAGAAAGGCTAATATAAAAGCCACATAAATTGTAGTAAGGCTTAAATATGGGGAAACTCACACCTTATCCAAAGATATCTGCTTTCTTTGTTTGCTTTTAACAAACTGTTTTACAAACTATTTTTTAGGAGGACACTGGCCCTGAATGAAGGTACTTAAAGTAGAGGATCTAAGGCTACAACTAAAGAAAATGGAAAATTATCTTCCTAGAATGGGGTCCAGGAAACCATATGTTGAAAATGAGAACTTTTCCGGCCACTTTTGTGCCATCTACCTGCACCATGCCACTAAGCCCTCACCCCCTTCCTAACCTCTTGCCCTCAAAAGACAACATTCCATGAGAGATGACAGAGTCACAAAACTTGGTCATATAAAGAGATAATTAATTTTATTAATAATACTAGTCATTTCATTGCAACAAATATCTACTAAGAACCTACAACAGGCCAGGTGCAAGTGCTGCCTCATTCATGTCAATAGACGTGTACTGTACAACCATGCAGGCCAAGAGTACAGGGTCAAAGCCTGATTCCTGTCCTCAAAGAAATTCAGTCTAGCAGAGGTGTCAGTCATGTAGGGGATTGCAATACACATGACCAGAATGAAAACAGACAATAACTGGGCATACTGGGTTACAAAGGAGCAAGCTTTCACCTTTGCTTGAAAGAATCAATAAAGCTTCACAGAGAAGAAGCTCTCCACTGTCTGATCTTGAAGAATGATGCCTCTGTCACATGGATGATAAGGGAAAGGACCAGTGGGTACTCAATACATGCATGTGTAATAAAGGAATAAATGGTTGTCTCAGGCAGAAGGACCAGCATGTCCAAGGAGGCTTGAAATTAACAACCAAAATTTAAAAAAGGACGCATTAAGTCTAGTAGGGAGGTGACACACTTTCCCATCTTCCCAATTCTCCCTTGTGCTGTTACCTTTCTATGGAATTTTTCTTTTCAATTCTGCCTTGACATTCTCAAGGTTCAGTTCAAAGAGGTATCTTAGGCAGAAAGATTTTCTGATCCCTCCATTAAATGGAACTGTAATAGGGAAGAACAAATCTGACTCCATATTGGATCTGTTTCTCTTACTTTAACCTTTGTACTCTATTGCTTTTGCTACAAGCTAAGAATGTTGTCTTAGCCTGAAATATACAGGATAGGCCATTCTCAAGGCTCTGACCTTTAAAGGTATAACACTTTTCCATTCATACAGAGATAAAAAGTTGCACAACAGAGAATAACATTTGCCTTGTTGGAGGTTTACAGGAACATCCTGACCTGAGTTACAAGGACAGCTGCAAGAACAAAGGATTAAAACACCCAGAAGTTTGTAACAACCAGCCACACCCCCTCCTCTTTTAGTATAAAAGAAGCCTGAATTCTAACTCAGGGAAGATGGTTCTTTGGGACATTAGTCCACCATCTTCTCGGTCTGCTGGCTTTCCAAATAAAGTCACTATCCCTTGCCCCAAGACCTCATCTCTCAATTTACTGGCCTGTCGTGCAGCGAGCAGTACGAGCTTGGACTGGGTAACAGAATCTCTCCTTACTTGTGTTATGATCTGATTCTTGGCCAACTTCGTAGTTTAAGCCATTTACAAGCAATGTGATATTGAGGAAGCTATGCAACCCCTCTTTGCCTCAGTTTCTATACCTTTACGATGGGGATAACAGTATCAACTTCATGGAGTGGCTGTGGAAATTGTGATCACACATGTGACATGCTTGGAAGGGTGTCTAGGCACATCTCCTGGCAAGCACTTAATAAATATTAGGCTCTAATAGTTTCCTGTGTTACAAACACAGGAATACAAGGTCAAAACACAGCCTCATATTATTATCCTTTCACAGAGGAGGAAACTAAGGCAGGTTAAGTCTGCTCTCTAAGGACAAACTGTAGGAAATGGTAGAAGCTAAGATATTTCCATGATGCTGGTCTTGCACACAGTAGGTACCTAATCCATAAACACCGAAATGAACTGAAATATGGGTTTTACACCATTTCAAGCACTCTTAAAGTCGATGTATAAAACTGGATTGGATTTGGGCCATTTTCTTTCCTTCGACTTTGTAAGCCACAATAAAGAACCTCTCCCTACTCTGTGGGCATCTTCAGTGTCACTTGTTTGACAAAATGTGATTGTGTTCAAGTGTTATAAGCATTACTTGTGAATTCCTGAAGCACATCCCCATATCAATAAAGAAAGGAAACCAGCATCATCTCTAATAAAAACTTGCATAAGGAAGCTACAGTACAGAGAGAACATTCCACGACCAGGACCCTGGCATCCCCTTTAATTTTCCAAAAGCCAGAGGTTGAGCAAATGCTGTGAAGTAGCTCCAAATTATTTAGGAAATTCGTTTCTTTGTAATTAAGGAGATTAAAGTCCTCTAGGGCCAGAAACCATGTGACAACTCAAATCATTTTTCCCCAGTAAAAGCTGTGAAACCCTATCAGTTAAATTCAGGCTCGCCTAGAATTCTGAAATGCTTCAATAATGTTTCTTTGCTCCACACAATCTGCAGTAATTTAATATTCCTGAAGTGTGTCAGGTTTTTTATAATGAGCTCTTCAAATCTAAAAGTGAATTATGTAACATTCCACTACAGACATTCTGTCTACTGAACTGCTTCTAAATGTAAAATCCCACGTTCAGTGGTGGGAGGTAGGGAGTGGGGGAGGGGCAAAAACACCAAACCACAAAGCAGAGAAAGCAGATAGGCCTTTTCGTTTTTAAACAAAGCACAAAGGTTTGAGCAGCTACAACAGAACAAATGCATGGTAAAACACCTACTATAATGCACCTTTGTGTTCTCTCTCCTCCCCACCCACGCTCAGACGATCCTACGGTAAAATAGCTAATGTTTATGAAGGCCCATTATTTGCCAGGTACTATACTATGAACTTTTCACATATTATCTTAGCCAATCCTTCAGTCACTTGAAGAGTTAGATATTATTATTATGTTCATTTGACAAATGAGGAAAGGGAGGCACAAGCCAGTTTTGTAGCTCGTTCATGGTCACGTGGCTAGTAGGCAGCACAGCACAAGGCAGGGTCCAAGCCTCTCTTCTCCCCAACTTCACTCACAATCCCCCTGGAGGTCCATTAGCTGGGGAATGGATAAACAAAATGTGGTGTAACCATACAATGGAATATTATTCAACCATAAAATGGAATGAAGGATTGATACATGCTACAAGGTGGATGAACCTGGCAAACAACATGCCAAGTGAAAGAAGTTAAACACAAAAGGTCACTTAGTGTGTGATTCCATTTACCTCCAAAATACCCAAAATAAATAAATCCATAGAGATAGAAAGCAGATCAGTGGTCGTCAGGTGCTGGGGGAAGCCAGGGAGTGGGGAACGACTCTTCAATGGTTACAGGGTCCCTCCTGGAGGAGATGAAAATGTTTTGGAACCAGATGGTGGTGATGGTTGAACAACATCATGAATATAATAAATGCCACTGAATTATACATATGAAAATGGTTAATTTTATGTTATGTGAATTTCACCTCAATTTTAAAAAGAAAAAACAAAAAGTCAAAAACAACCCTCCCAGCCAGGTGCCACACCCTGATTTAAGCCTTGTGTGATATGCTAAGGACATTGAAATTCCATGCTAAAGGGACAATCCAGCCTTAACAACCAGATGAAGAGCTATACTTCCCAGAAACAGGACTTTGGGTTTCAGTGGCAGCAATTTTATGGATTAAAAATTGTATGTGCTACTACCTGATGTTTCATAATTTAGGGCATCTTAATCAGCTTCATTCAAACTACAAAGCACTGAAAACAGGCCATTTATCAACAAGGCAAAAAGGTTTGCAATAGTACAGACCAGGGGTCTTAGTTTCCACATCAGTAAAATAGG
The DNA here is from genome assembly GCF_028023285.1 of Balaenoptera ricei. NCBI lineage: Eukaryota > Metazoa > Chordata > Mammalia > Artiodactyla > Balaenopteridae > Balaenoptera > Balaenoptera ricei. The sequence goes on from NC_082639.1 coordinate 48,597,498, forward strand.
AAGACCACCACCAAGTGTGTAAGATTTGGAAGATCAATGAAATTTGGGCACTTAGGAAGCCTAGCTCAATCTACAGCATGCTAGTTTCATGTAAGAAAGGAGGAGACTTAACTGCTTATCTTTACAAAAAGAAGCAGGACAAACACACCAGAAAACAATGAAGCTGTTTTTCTACATGGGGAGATCCTGGGTCGTAGAATGACTGACAGACCAGGTAGAAGGACAAGGCAGAGGGTGATACTTCTCAGAGTATAGCTTTTTGTTTAGTTTCCAAATTTGGAAGCCTATTAATGCTCTACATATCTGAAGAAAGTAAAATTAAGTTAACAGGGATAGGAGGTGGGGAAAATGCTAAAACTGCAAGTGGATGGAAACAAATGAATCCAACTGTATTTCAGAGGAGCATCATATGCACAATCACTGAAAGGGTAGGAGAAGAAGAACCAATATGAATAGCTACGAACACAATTTGACTGTTTACACTCGGTCTTGAACAGGATTGGGGCAGGGGGAGCTAAAAACAAACCTCAAACTCTTTTCAGTAGGCTTTTTTGGGTAGTGCTATGGGCAAAGCAATTATAAAACTATTTTAGATGTATTATAAGATTGGACAAGGAAGTAAATTCTCTAATGTTCTTGGGAGCCAAGATTCTCACTATTCAAGAGACATTAAAATATGGAAAGGGGGAGGGCAGGAAAGAGAACTGTGGGACAGACAGGAGATTGGAGATTTCAGGGTAAATTCGTGGTTTATAAAATATACATGCATCTGTATATGAGAATGTGTATACATGTGTTTATATGCATATGACTTCCCAGCCCTGTCCACTGAGCAGGTCAAGGAGCAAAGATAACCCAATGACAACATGACACCTAAATACCTAGATTTTGGTTTCTACTACCACTCCTCAGTAAAAGGACCCAGGGTTTCTTGGAGAAGTGGGTGATTCCAGAGCTGGGGCATGTCAGGTATAAGATGAGCCCGACATATCCTGTTGTTCCAGAAAGTAATGAAGTACTCAAAACCAGCACCAATGATAGGGGCATGTCACGAGGATACAGACGCCATCTTGGAGGAGCTCTCACTGGCCAATTCTGAAATAGCTTAAACACCAATATAATTTAAGGAAGGTAAATAAATAATAAACCACTGAAAAAATGGGAATCCATACTGAAAACAGACAGATAAACAAGTGGGGGAAGAAGGGAAGGCTGTCTTGTTGACAGTAGAACAGATACTATCTGGTAAATACAGAGGAAGTGCTAGAGTATAAAATCACATTTTGCAGCCATCAGAGTAAAGCTTAGCCAGACAAGAATCATCAATAAATGCTAAATCCAGGGAAATTTTTCGATGAGAAGCAAGCCATTTGTAGGTCTTAAAGTGTCTTCTCACTTGTTGTTTATAGTTGCAAGGGGAAAATTTGTGATCATACGATGGAGACATTGAACACCACCTCAATTAGGCTATCAAAATTAACATTAACAAAGACGAGCAAATGGATATCCGGTGATACCCCAAGAAGACCACATCATTATCATGCAGCATCCTGGCCAGGAATCTAATCAGAACATGCATATAAAAATGTGGAGAAAGTCTATTCTTCAAAAATGGCATAAACAGGGGCTTCCCTGGTGGCGCAGTGGTTGAGAATCTGCCTGCCAATGCAGTGGACACGGGTTCGAGCCCCGGTCTGGGAAGATCCCACATGCCGCGGAGCAACTAGGCCCATGAGCCACAATTACTGAGCCTGCGCTCTGCAACAAGAGGCCGCGATAATGAGAGGCCCGCGCACAGCGATGAAGAGTGGCCCCCACTTGCCACAACTAGAGAAAGCCCTCGCACAGAAACGAAGACCCAACACAGCCATAATTAATTAATTAATTAATTAATTAATTAATTAAACTTTAAAAAAAAATGGCATAACCAAAGACAAAGACGGGCTGTGGAAATATTTTAGGTTAAAAGAAACAAAACAGGTGCAACAACTAAATGCAATGCTTGTACCAGATCCTCCTTTACTAGCTAGAAAAGAAATGCTACAAAAGAAATTAGTGAGCCAATTGACAAATTTGAATATGGATGGCAAATTAGGTAAAAATATTATATCAAAGTTGAATTTATTTGATACCTTTCCTATGGCTATGTAAGAGAAAATACCTATTCTTAGGGACTACACACCAAATATTTAGGTATAAAGGGCTAAGCTACATGCACCATTCAAATGATTCAGGGAAAACAAATCATATACATATATATAAGTACATGCAGCATATGTGTGTGTGTATCTATGCATATACACAGAGAGAGAGAATACACATATGATAAAGCAAAGGTGATAAAATAGTAGCAATAGGTGAATCTAAGTAAAAGGCATAGAGTATTTTTTGTATATTCTTATTCTTTTACTTTTTTCTGTAATTGTGAAATTATTTCCAAATTTAACAAAAAAATTTTTTAAAAGCCTAGCTCAGACGCTAACACATACAGGGATGCAACAAAGCCAATTCTGGTCTCACTTTTCTTTTAAAAAGTTCAGACCCATGGCAGCTCCCTGGATGGCATGCTTTCTAACTCCCAAGGCTACTTGAGTTTAAAATCAGTTTATGGCTGTCAGTTCTTATTATAGATTCCAACTTCATCCTGTATCTGCCCAGAATGCTTGACTTGACACAAGTCTCTGGACCAATGTTGTTTCGAGCAGGTCTGTTTCTTACTGAACTCTTGACTTCCCCTCCAGACTCTGCCTCCATGCCAGGAATTGCCCCCCAACCCCGTCCCAAGACTTTTCACCTACTGGCCCCAAAGATCACTGCAAACTCCTTTAATTACATAGCCAAAGTCGGCCTTTGTTGGACCATCTCCCTCTGCATCCCTGGGACTATGATTTTAACCTGTCAACCCTTTTTCCGTTTTTTTTTAATATGTCAAGGGCTAACTGATCTGATCTAGCCCATTTGGGAACTGCCTAAAATTTGCTCATTCTGTACATCTGTTCTTTTCAGGAACAAGAAAAAAGGAAAGAGAAAGGTTTCGCTAGAGCCCAATGGCAACACTTACTTAATTCTGCCAAGGGTGTCAGAAGTGCAAGCGCTACAGAAACTTTACCAGAATGATATTTGAAGATACTACATCTCTCTCTCTACTGTTAAAATACCACCATCCTCACAGCAAATGTAGGGCCATCACTTGCTTTGCCCAAACCCTTCCAGAATACTACTACATTGATAGAACATATCCCTGGCTTTAAAACTCTGAAGGCCACAAAGTTGACAGATTAACAACCTCACTACAGACCCAATCAAAACTGTTTTGCCACAATTGTGTTTCAAGAAAGGAAAGAAAAATCACAGAAGAGGGAGACGTCTGTTGGCCTGAGAGCTCACATTCACTGTGTTGCTCGTCAGTTATGTCCATCTGACATTATGAAAAAAATAAAAAGAATTCAGGCAGCTTATAGAAAATTTTATAGGAAGTCATTCTCTAGAACAGGATAAAATTAATGAACGAGGAAAACTGAAGTGAATGGGGAACAAAGGATTGGAAATGAAGGTAGAGGCAGAAGCAACGATAGGCCACCAAATAAAATCTGTACGGTTACAGAAGATAGGATGTAAATCTATGAGATTCCTAGAGGCCAAAGCATAGAAGGAAATATGATCAGTTACAGGTTCCACAAAGTCCACACTCAAATAACCTTAAACCAGAAACAGAGAATGAAAAGGGCCTACAGGCTTTCATAAAATCAACGCTGTGTGGTCCCATGGACATTAACAGCAGCACTGTCCCTATAGAAAATCCAACAGGGAATTTTCAATGTGCCTTAACTTATGCTGAGAATATAATACTAAAGTATAATAGCAGTAATACTTTTGAATAGGGTCAAAACAATGAGACTCAAGTCATTTTAAATTCTCTTTGAACAAAGCATGCTTTCTTTTCTTTTAACTAAATTGAAAAATAAATAATTGGGATCTTACTATAGAGCTATCTGGTGGTCTGGCATTTCTAGGGCAAATCTAGAATTAAAAAACCGACATGGTCCATCAGTTTACTCATCTGTAAAATGGGATAATGCTGGCTATAATTCATGGGATTAAATGAACAGGAATAAATGAAAGCTATGTGAAAGTACTCTGGGGAAAATAAAATGCTACGCTCCAGAAGGCAGGCACTGTTATTACTCAGGTATCTGTCAGCCTTCAGCAAGGTGATAATAGGAGGAACAGAATGTGTTTCTTTAATCAAACTCAAAGCTCACAAAAGTCAGAACCAGATTTCAGCAATATTAAAGGAATTTATGTGACAGCAGCACGGCATACTTAGGAACATTTCATTTAACTAATGGATCACACAGTTTCATTGAGTATTTATTGCACCATGAAAATTCATTACATAAACTAATAGAGTATCAGAAAAAAATGTGTATAAGCTTAAAATAATTCCATTAGCGTTTTCAGTACTTGAGGCCCCACTTCTGCCCCACGTTCTAAAATCTTCACTTCTGATTTTACAAAAATGTGTCAGTAAATGGCAGAACCTAAAGCAATAAGCTGAGGGGCTGGGTTGGAATCATGCCTGACTCTCCCACTGACTGCTTATGTAACTTTAGGCACTCGAGCTACTAAACCAGTCTGAGCCTCAACTTCATCTATAACATGGGCATCCTGTAGTCCCTACTGAAGAAAATCCACTGGAGTGAAGACATCAACCTCTGTAATATCTACTTACAAACTAAAAAAATAGGAGATAGTTTATTACCTTAACATGCAGATTCACAGCAGCACATGTATATAAATTTATATCTAAAAATTCATACGCGGCTGCCAGGTGCAAACTTCAAATAGGATTCATCAGTGGGTGGTGACTACTAGCAGGTGACAGGTGACCACCGCAGTGACTGAACAGGGCAGCGGCTGACATAGTTCAGGTTCTTTAAAGATGATGGTAACCCAGCAATCACCCCGGGGCTGGAGACCAGTGATACTGGGGGTCCAGCTGGGAGGCTGCTTGCAACAGCGGAGCTACTGAGTTTAAAAGCTTATGCTCTTCAAGTTTTCTTTCCAAAGATGTCCTAGATAAATGAATTTGCAGGAAGAAGTAGTAAAAAAGCAAATATCCCCAACTCCTTCAGCACACAGCCGTTAAATTACAGGTTGTGTAAACCAAATCAATTCCACATACATTTCTAAGCACCTACTCTGTACACAGCGGACACTGGACTACAGGGGGGAGGTACAGAGAGAGATGAATCAAGGCCTGGTGGCCGCTACACTTTCCCAAGGATGGGGGCTGGCCTCAGGTGGCCTTCTTACCTGTTCCCCAGCACTAGTCCTAAAATGGCACCCCCCTCATCACCTGGCTTTTTAGCCGACGCCTGTTCTCACTTTAACCCCACTAGCCACACGACAAGGCGGGGCATGCTGTCTGTTTGCTCTTGGAGACTGAACGCCCTCTGCCATCATCCCAGTTCCCTCCACGATGTGTCTGAGTAACTTGGAACTGTTGCTATTCCCTGGGGTCTCGCAGGAAGAAAAGACAAGCATTTAATGAGGCCCTCCCAGTGAAGGGGATTTTAAATAAATAAGCATCACATCTGGCAGCTTCACCTGCTGATTTACCTAAAATATATACTGCCATTATTGACTCTCCTTTCCACAAGCTGCACTGCATTATCTTCAAAGGTGACGGTGGGAAAGAGAACCACACAGGCCAACATCTGTCAGTGGCAAGCTGGGCGAGTAAGCAACAGATGTCCCCAAGCTGCCTGGTTCCCAGGGTGGCCCTGGGTGGCGGCTCATCCCAAGGAGGTCCACATCTCAGTGCCTGTCCTGATCACAGGGGGCACCTGCAACAGCCCTTCCTGTTGGTCCCACGCGAGGGAGGACTTGGCCCAGATGCCACCCTCCCCCTGCCCAGAGAGCCAGGAGACGGGCATGCTCTCTCCCATCACTGACATCCCATTTTAATTCTTCTCTCTCTTCTCAAACATCAAATTTTTTTCCACCTTCCTTCGGAAAAAAATAAAAAGCCCATCAACTTCGTTTGCTTCGCTAATGATTTGCTAGTCCAATCTCAATTACTGTAAAATGGGATACACGGATAGCTCAAATTTCCTCCACAAAAGGATCTGCACTTGATGGGAAGCAACCCAATTTCCACAATTATCTCCCTCACAAAATCCATCCCCAACAGTGATAACCATGGGGCTGTGTTTTGCTCAAGCCATAAATGGGGATAGATGCTTGGACAAAGGAGCTCTTCTTTCCCCGTCGTTTCCTGATTTGTGAATGTATTTATTTGAACCTTCTCACGGAAACCTAAAAATTCCATCACACTCGGCAAATACTGAGCAAATCGCCAACATGGAAAGCTGTCGACTCTCCATGAAATGCCCTCCTCACTGTTACACCCTGCAAATGTCTTCGACTCTTAAGTTCAAGCTCCCCTTCATGGGGAAGGCTTCCCTGACCATGTGCACCCTTCGCCTGGACCACCGTCCTTTAGTGATGAGTAATGCAGGGCAGAGGCTCCCAAGCTTTTCTGCACACTGGAATCACCTGAGGATCTGGAACGACTACTGACTCTTGGCTCTCATCCTGGGATTCTCATTGAACTGATGTGAGCTGCCACCTGGGCACTGGGATGCTTAAAATCTCCCCAGGTGATCCAAATATGCAGCAACATATACGGGAAACACAGGCATAAAGGTAAAGAGAATTCACATGTGATTTCAGGGCCGGCATGACCCACTCCCTGGTCCCCCACAACTGGGCCTGTTATTGAATTCCCCTGAGCCTGAACACGTCCACTGCAAAATACGATGGCTCTGAGAATAGGCACCAGATGTGGTGGGTTTATTAAATGACATAAGCTATTTAAGATACTTATCACATAGTGTTAAGTGCTGGGGATAGTCAGGAAAATGCCCCCCCCAAAAGATGCCTATGCCCTAATCACTGGAATATGATTTAGATAATTTAGATCATGAGAATCTGGACTTTTGAACTGATGAGATCACAGAGAGACCTTGCCTGTATTCTGCATTTGGGCTGGATGTGAATCTTTGGGGGCCAAGGGTGGACTGGAATAGACAGAATAATGCCCCACCCCCAAAATGTCCACTCCCTAATCTGTCCCAGCTGACTGCACCAGAAGTCCATTCCTTACCCGAGGACAATTCACTGGTTGACCAGAGCCACAACTTGGCCTGGTAGGAAGGGTTAGATCCAGACTGGATATATGAGAAGACAGGCATATTCTCTCTCTCAAGAATCTGAACTCATTAATACAGATTCTGTCCAGGAGTAATGGGGCCAGAAGTGAAAAGATGCACAAGCTCTGAGGCAGCAAGGGGTTGACTGAGCAGAAGTTATGATTCAGTGAAGAGAAGGCTGGCAGAAGCCACCAGGCAGAGAAATACATATACAATTAGGGAGTGAACAATGTCCTGTGCAATGGGAACAATAAGATGACCTGGTCCCTGAGAGACATCCAGGATCCTTCCTGTTATGAAATCATACCCCAGTCTCTGGGACGCCAGGCTGTACGGCTATTCTGAGATTCTAGAGACACTCCTCCTGCAGAAATTCCTCCTGCAGAAATTCCTGCTGTGCATGGCCTTACAATGCCACACCCCTTCTTCCTGGGGTGGGGTTTGGAAGGGGGGAGGGCTGTAAAAAATAGCCTGAGGCTCACTCTGGTGTACATATATGTACCTCTCATCTGAACCCTTAACTACATCAGTCTTCACATCTTGCAGCTGGCAAAATCACAAGATCATGAATATCACCGTCTCACAGACTGGCCTTGGGTTTTCAAATCATGGCTCCACTAAGTCCCAGTTATGTGAGCTTTGGCAAGTCCCTTGAAGTCTTTGGGTCTCAATGCCCACCTCTGTGAAGCTGGGAAGTTGGTACCTTGCCCCTAATGGTTGCTGAGTAGAATAAATACGATGATATATGCAAATTGCCTGATGCTACAGGAGAGATTCATTCCATATTGTTTGCCTTCCCTTCCCTCTATTTCATCTGCATATCATTCTTAGGAAGGAAAAGGGAGAAATTTCCGATATTTATTTCCTATACTATATACATATTAGTTTTTCGATACATATGCGTCAAAATGAGCAGGAAACAATTACCAAGAACGATTTCTGCCGTGCTATGAAATCTGGTATGTTAACCTGACTTTCAGGCTCTAGCCCAGCCCATCTCCCCAGACTCACAGCTCAGCCCACCCTCCTCACAGGAAACACACACTATGGCCACACTAGGTTGGTCGTAGACCCCAGAGCACACCTTGGTGACCCAATGCCACATCTCCTCACCTAATCAAACTCAGCCCACTCTTTGAGGTCCTATCTGGAAACAGATGACAAACTCAAAATAGTATTATTGCAAAGAATTAATACAGAGATTATGTACCCAAGGGTGGGCTGTGTTGAAGGGAAACCCTGAAGGACAGGCCAGGGTCCCAGGGCTAGAATAGCAGAACTGTTACCTCTCCTAGGCTTGAAGGGGTGACAGAAGGGATGGGCGACTGGAACTGGGAGGGGACCCGGTAGAAAAAGTTGCCTTAAAAGGACCCGGTGACCTTCAGTCTAGGATACAGCAAGCCCAGGGCAACCCAGCCAGGAGAAAATCTAAAGGCCGATCAAAACACACAGACTTCACTCTGCTTCCCGCCCACCCTTCAACCTCCTGCTAGAACTCAGCAATGGCTAATTCCAAAAAGAGGCCAAGGGGCCAGGAAGCCCATGGATGCAGTCCACCCAGGTGAGCCTTCCTCCTGGAGGGAGAAAAGGAGGATGGAGGGGAGCAGAGTGCAGCCGGGAAGGGCAGGCAGAAGATAGCCAGCTCAAAGTCCAAGGGCAGCTCCTCCTCCATGAAAAATATTCTGTCACAGCCCATAGTCTTCAACATTCCTAAGGAACTTCAAAGACTACATGTCTCCTTGTGACAGAGCATGAAACAGAAGGGAGAAACAAAGAAAGGAAAATAGAATTGCATTTGTGATTATACTACTATGTGCCACATTCTGGGATAAGCATTCTACATGCCTCATTTCATTCATCTTTACAACCTGGGGAGGTATTATTATCTCTGTTTGCAGTAGTGGAAACTGAGGCACCGAACTGATGAAACATCAAGCCCCAGGTAGATCCAGATCTAGAACCCAAGTGCATCTGTCTCCCAGTATCACAAAGTTTCCATAAATCCAGCCTGCTTTGCATACATTGTCATTTTCTGATCTACCTACATCCTGTCCCTTGATGAGCATGAAGGCCACCTGAAGGCACGGACGATCTTCTATTCCTCTTGCATCTCCATTTGCCTCTGTGCTAATGAGATGCAAACAAGTCCCACATAGAGCTGAATAAATAAAATCACAAAAATCTTTGAAATCCCCACAATCCTATTTTTCTTCAGTTTAAAAATAACCTGTTTTGCCAAACAGTCAGAAACTTCTTTTCCCTCTTTAAACAGATTCTTTTTTTTTTTTTTTTTTTACACACATCTCATATTGGGATTCACAACTCATCGCTCCTGCAAGAAATACCCCCAGGCTCCTTGTCTATTCAGGCAAGCACTTGGTAAATTTGGAAAGCAGTTTAGATGAATTTCTGCCTGCCAAGTACGAGTATTCTGGGTAGACTTCTCTTATACAAAGTTTGAAAAGAAATATTATGCTCGTTTCCTCAAGTACATCCAACAATAGTTTTTTAAATGGACTCTGGTTAAAGTCTTTATTACTAATAAAAAAAAACCCCGCAAAATGATTAATAATACAGCCTTGCAGTTCTGCGTAGCTGACGTTATGTGTGTGTAATGTTACTTGGGTGAGTGCTTCTAAAACCTCCAAGTGCCTTTCCAGCACTTCATCATTAACTCCTTTTGCCTTCTCTGCGGGGTAGCAAAGGTGAGCTGGCCTGAGCTCCACGTGGAGGTTGAGGCCTGAAGCCCAAACAGCTCGCTTCCTCTGTTCCGCACTTGGCTCCCATTTTAATTTGATGGGAAGACAACAAGCCTTGTCAGAACACAGCAACAGGGAGAGGAAAAGATCTCCAGATTCTCTTAGGAGGGTGCCCTCAGGCCTCCCCTTTTTCTCTGCGCGCATTTGACACTTCCTTTCTAAAGACTGTCACGGGTTGCCAAGCACTTTCCTGTACGCACACTCATTTCATCTTCATGACAACTCAGTAAGGTGTTTCGCTGACCCTATTTTGCCATGTTTGGATAAGAAGAGATGGGCCAGCAGTTTCTCAGACGGGAGGTGTTGACAATAGGACTGGAATCCATGTCTTCTGGATTCCAAGATCTTTTTTCATACCTTGACTCCTAGATCTACATTATGCTTTCCTGTAGATTATCTAGAGTTAAAATTAATACTATGGGGGTGAGGGTGGGGATGAGGGTGGGATGAGAGTAAGAGGGCAGGACCCTTTTGCTAGTATGGCTAGTAGGTTAGCTGGTCGCACCCCTCCTCTCTCAGCCCCAGCTGGTAAGACACACCTTCTTTGTTTGCTGACTCTAGGCCACACCTCTTCCCCTGTCTGATAAATCTCTGTACCTTTGCACAGCCATCTGGGCCAAAGCCGGTGGGGTCACTGGCCCCAATAAAATGATAACTTTTCCCTCTCTGGAGGGAACTTCAGCCTCTAGTCATTCAAATTTACAATCTAAATTAGGAGTATTCATTAGGGATAAAAAGATCAAGATAGAGAAAACAATATTAATATTAAATGGCTTCCAAGACCCAAATTGGTAAATGAAGGACTCCAGATTTTTAATTACATTTATCTCTAAAAAGTGAGCCAGTCTCCATTAGGTGCCCATTAACTGGAAGTTTCCAGAAAGCAGCCAGCTGGTCCTGCAAAGAGCAACTCACTCGACATTTGTGATTCTCTAGGTATTACCAGCTAATATCCGTCCACAGAGGGATATATGCTCAGAGGGAGCATGAAAAGATCTCTTCCCTCAGGAATTCCAGGGCGAAACACGCACAAAACATCAGTGGTTCAAAATGGGGACATTAAATACTCCTTTGAAAAATTTCATGAAAGCTATGTCTGAATCCCTTGCCCAAGCTCAAGTCAAGAACTTAAGATGGGAATTAAAAAAAAAAAAAAATTCAAAACTGAAACATAACACCCGTATATTTTAAAAGTACCACTTAAAAACTGTCAGTATGATGTACAATGACTTTTCACCTCCTTTTATCCATTTTGTTGGCACAATGCCATGAAATCACAATAAAATAAGAAGTTGCTTCTAATAAAAACAGGATTCTACAGCTAAAAAGTATGTTCACCTTTGTGTGTCCAAATAAAATTCTCTTAATGCCCTTGGAAAAACACAAACTAGAAATCTTGATCCTCATTTGAAAGACTGAGAAACTGGGGCTCTGAGGAGGAAGGTGACTTACCACTTATTAGAAATGGCTGTATCCAAGTTAAAATTGAAGGCTTTAGGCTTCCAGTCTTGAGTTTTAAAGCTAGAAAGGATCTTGGATACCATCGAGACCATGGCCTAGAGTCTTCATTTTTCAAATGAAAAACTGTATCTTAGAGAGACTGAATGGTTTGCCCGAAGTCACTCAATTAGTAAGTTACACAGAACAATTAGCCAGGTCACCTGATTCCTAGTCCATTTCTGACACCACTACCGTCCAATGTGTACACCATTCATAACATCAGCTACAGAGAGAACTTCCATTATGATTTCATATTATTAGACAATCTCTAACATCATTCACTTTTACAAAATTCCTGTTCCAGGAACAAGTTGTTTTTGAAACATGTCAAAAAGCATAAAAGAGACCTTTAAAAGAATTCAAGGAGAGTAAGACTTTCGCCCGCACTATAGAAGGTGCTCTCTGCTCAGAATTTACCAAAACTCAGCTTCACAGGATGACATTCTAGAAACTGTTTCCCTAGAACTTCAGGCAGAGGAGAGAGGGTGCTCAGGGAACTATCTCCTACCCAGGGGAAATAACCTCAGCATGCTAGAAGCAAATAACACCCAACAACCTGAGCAAATTAATTTCTAATAAAGAGCTCTACTCAGAGGTTTTAAAAAATTAAATTAAATGTTACCATTACCCATGTGATCAGATTGCGAAGCACAGCTCCTGAAGAGACAGCTGTCTTGGACCTTGTGGGAGCCCAGAGCCACCCCGTAAAGAAGGAAGGGCAAAGTTCACAGCTGGGAATAGTAATTAGGAGTTCCAGTGATTGCCAGAGAAGGGGTTTGGCAAGGTGTGACCACATGGGGAGAAACTAAGTGTTCTGCCATGAACACCAATCAGGGCAAGGGGCATTCAAACACAGCTCGACTCCCACCTCCAACTCCAAACATATTTCTTTACTCATTCAGTCAACAGAGTTTAACGTACTGACTGCAGGCTGTTTGCCATGCATTTGTTCAGCTGTGGGAACGTGGCTTATGTCCTAGTGAAGGAAGACAGACAAAAATGTATAAGTCAAGCGCAGGCAGACCTTGGAGATGTTGTAGGTTTGGTTCCAGACCACCTCAATAAAGCAGATATGGCAATAAAGCAAGTCACACGAATTTTTTGGTTTCCCAGTGCATATAAAAGTTATGTTTACACTAAAATGCAGTCTGTTTAGTGTGCAATACCGTGAGGTCTAAAAAACAACATTCATATCTTAATTAAAAAACCCTTTATTACTAAAAAATGCTAACCATCATCTGAGCTTTCAGTGAGTCATAATCTTTCTGCTGCTGGAGGGTTTGAAGTAACTTGGAGAATTACCAAAATGTGACACAGAGACATGAAGTGAGCAAATATTGCTGGGAAAATGGCGCCGATAGACTTGCTCAATGCAGGGCTGGTCACATACCTTCAGTTTGTTAAAGAGCAGTAGCTGAGAAGCACAATAAAGCCAAGCACAATTAAACGAGGTATGCCTGTATGCAATATGTCAGATGTTGGGAAGTTCTGGGAAGGAAAATAAGGGTGGAGAGGGAATAAGAAGTACTGGAAAGGGGAACATTTTCCAAAGAGTAGTCGGGGAAGGCCCCACTGAGATGCCAGTGAGCACAGCTTTTAAGAAGGTAAAGGTGACACCACGCAGACTTGGGGGAAGAGCATTTCAGACAGAGGGGACAGCAAGCCCCAAATCCCTCAGCAGAAATATGCCCAGCATCTTGAAAGAGCAGTGAAGAGGCTGTGTAACCGAGCAGGACCCTCTGAGGCCTTCTCAGAATAAACCTCCACCCATGTGCTCTGCCTGCCCTTTGTCTGTGGAAAAACTTTCGTCAAAGAATAAATGTAATCGGAGAAGTGAAAAAATGCAGAAAAACATAAAGACAGATAAGCAAGACAAAACAGTAATACTTTAGACATTAAACGAAGTCAAGGACCTTTAGTTCCTCCTCAAGGACTATAGATAATATTATGAGCCACGTCCTTTGAGCTGTTATGCAGATACTGAAACCCCACCAGGTGGAAGAAGTTAACTGTATGCTGCCCACAAGCAGTAGACCCCAGACCAGCTGGAACCAGAAGGTTAAGGATGCTGACTCCCCATTACCTCACCACCAGCCAATCAGAAGAATGTCCATGAGCTGACCGCGCCCTGCTCCTTTAACATTGTTAAGACTCCTCACTAGCCCCTCCAGGGGAGCGGGCAGGGGAACTCACGGTCTTGAGGGCATTAGCCTGCTGTGGCCCCCTTTGCCTGGCAAAGCAATAAAGCTCTTTCTGTCTGCTTCACCCAAAATTCTGTTTCCGAGATCTAATCCAGCACCGGTGTACAGAGGCCGAATTTCAGCAACAGCTGGTGTGGACCAGAGGGGAGAGGGAGAAAGAAGCAAAAGGTGAGGCCTCAATGAGGCCAGAGCCAGGCACCGGGGCAGAGAGGATGGGGCCCTTGCCCTTAAGCAGCTGACAGTCTAGTAAAAAGCAACGCAGCCCACCAGGCTGGGTTTTTCTGGCTTCACCATTCGTTTAAAGTTATTTATTTTATTTATTTATTTTTGGCTGCGTTGGGTCTTCGTTGCTGCTCGCGGGCTTTCTCTAGTTGTGGCGAGCGGGGGCTACTCTTCCTTGAGCTGCGCGTGCTTCTCATTGCGGTGGTTTCTCTTGTTGCGGAGCATGGGCTCTAGGTGCGGGGGGCTTCAGTAGTTGTGGCACACGGGCTCAGTAGTTGTGGTTCCCCGGCTCTAGAGCGCAGGCTTGGTAGTTGTGGCACGTGGGCTTAGTTGCTCCACGGCATGTGGGATCTTCCTGGACCGGGGCTTGAACCTGTGTCCCCTGCATTCACTAGCCATACGATGCTGGAAAGGAAAACCCTCGTGAATTGAGAACAGTCGTAACTTCATCTCATCTATCCCGCTAATCCTGCTCCTGTCACTAGAGTGAGATGATTTCAAAACATTAGACTCCCATGTGTCCTCTCTTCCTCTGCAGAGCAGCCACGTGGGTTTAATAGTTTCATCTCCATGTCACAGGTAAGAAACTTAAGACGCAGAGAGTTCAGTTCTTGCTCAAGAAAATACAGGTAGTGTCAGAACCAGGATCTGAACACAGGTCTTTGTGACGCTGAAGGCCACAGCTATGAGGTCCTTGTCATGACGGTGTAAGGAAAATGATGGCTGGAAGCGACATGCAACACGGGAAGGGCCATATGGCCTCATGATGGCTGTGCCTGTCCTAGTGACTCAGTGTGTCACGCAGGACGGTGGAACAAAGTGTTCTCTCCCACACTGAGAGCTGGGTAGTCCCACATGGGGATGTCCCCATTCCATGGGTGGAAGACTAAACCTGTCTGGCTTCTACTGGTAAGTCTGGCTTCCAGAGCCTGATCACACTGGGAAACTGAGGCAGCTATCTAGGTCCCCCAGGCTTAGGAAGCTAAGCTTTAAAAAGAGACAGACAGACAGACATCAAATTCTCTGTAGCTGTCTTAGAATGATGGGGTTTATTCCTCTCTGAAAGGAAGACTTCCTGCCTCCAACCCACCTGAGGAAGAGGAAAGAAAATCAGTTATGCAGATCAGCACATGTTTATGGCACTGGACCTTGCTCCCAATATACCAAGATCCAGTTTAACTCACAAGAGAAATGAACATGTTCCGGTTGCTTTTCTCCCTGGAATGTCCCACACCCTTTTTTTCCAACAGAAATCTATATCCAGGCAAAGGTCACCAGTGGACACCCCAACTCAAGCCAATTTAACCCGATATGACTATGATGGTGTGTTGTCGATATGTACACATCTTTCTTCTCAATGGACTGTGAAACAAAGGCAACACATAGCATGAGGATAATGATGATAAAAATAACAGCAGCCATGAGGTGAAGTCAATCTTAGACTTAATTCCTGGTTCTGAACTTTACTGTTTCTTAACCTCTCGGAGCCTAAATTCCTCATCTCTGAAATATGAATACTAATATTTATCTCACAACTTTACTATTATGGGGAACAAAACGTATGTAAAATTCCTGGTCCACAGTAGTTCCTAGTAACTGAGGGCTGTTACTCTCCGTTAAAATAAAGATGAATATGATTCTCACGGCACTTTTTCCATCCATAATCTCAGTTGATCCCCCAAACAAATCCCTAGCCCTTCATTTGGGGTCTTTCACTAAGTAGTTGCTCAAAAAATAGAATTCAGAGCTAGAAGAAGAGTTCTGAAATCATCTCAGCCTCTCATTTTACAATTAGGAAACTGAGGCTCAAAGAGGGGACATATTATACTTTTACCTAAGCAATCACCTTCTACAATAATTCAGAGACCTCTTCTTGATGATAAATTTAGCCAAAGACAGCATGGCCTCAGAAGCTAAAGGCCACAGGGGACGTCACCAGGGCATGGACAGATGCGCTCAGGATCAAATGTAGTTGTTGTGATTTCCAGAATGATCCAAAGGCTTTATTTACACTCCTTACACTCCATTTTACATAGGAGAGTGCAGGAAAGTGCCTTGTGCCTCGAATGCAAACTGGCCCCCGTTTTACACTGGACTCTTGCTCAGGGAAACGAAGGCCAAGCTTTTCAAAGGTTCTAATAGGCAGAAAAGTGGCTGGTGGGCAGCAGGGCTGTGTGCAAACCTCAACACTGTTGCTTTCCACCTGTCTCTCCACCTGCTTGTTATCCAAGGGCTCCAGGAGGCCAACTCGGTCTAACTGAACAGGGGCGCTTCTGCAAGACTGAATTGTCTGCTTGAACAAGGCAGGGCCGGTAGAGTCCGACTCTCAACCCTCCTCCCTCTCATCAGGACCTTACCTGGGCTGGTGCCTTTGCCCAGGAATCCTGGGATGAAGCCCTCTGTAAAAAGGTTCTGTGCCTCCCTGTCTCATTCTCCCAGAGCAGACGGGGTGCTAAAATTAAGGATGCAGAGGGACTTCCCTGGTGGCGCAGTGGTTAAGAATCCTCCTGCCAATGCAGGGGACACGGGTTCGAGCCCTGGTCCGGGAAGATCCCACATGTCGCAGAGCAACTAAGCCCACGTGCCACAGCTACTGAGCCTGCGCTCTAGAGCCTGCAAGACACAGCTACTGAAGTCCGCATGCCTACAGCCCATGTTCTGCAACAAGAGAAGCCACTACAATGAGAAGCCCGTGCACCGCAACGAAGAGTAGCCCCCGCTCACCGCAACAACAGAAAGTCCGCGCGCAGCAACAAAGACCCAACACAGCCAAAAATAATAAATTTATTTTAAAAATAAAATAAAATAAAATTAAGGATGCAGAGCCCCAGTTTTCAAGCACTTACTGTTTCTGTGTAAAGGACACTTAGGCTAAAAGTTAGAGAGAGTGGAGTAAAAGCAATTGAGAATGGGGCCTCAGGATGGGAGGGAAAGAATGCAGGCTTGGGACTGTGTTCATCTGTGTCCTTCTCCCCGCATGGCTTTGAGCAAGCGTCAACTTTCCTGCAACCTCATGTGGTCCCCACATTGTGACTTTCTGAGGCCCCATGGACTTCTTCCTCCATGGCATTTCTCCATTAAAAAAAAAAAAATGTTAAAAATTCCATTCTATGACTGTGTTGGTCTAACAACAAATGTAATCTTCGACCCTAAAAGTTCATTTCCTTCTTCTGATTTTAAAAGAAATTGAAACATTTACCGTGGGCTACTAAAAATACGGTGGGACCTGAGGCACCATGCTATTGCTCTAGTGGCTAAATTGACCACGGTTTTCTAAACTGAAAACGGAACTGATGACACCTTCCTCTCAACACGTTGTGAGCATTAGTGGTTTAATCTATAATTCATCCAGCACGATGCCTGGGATCCAGCAGATGCTCAATGGCTCTTAATATTACATTATTGTTATTACTGAGAAAATATAAGTCAGCCATTCCTCAAAGACCGTGAGCCTTTTGGAAGGAGAGAGGCATGAGTTTGTTCCCTGTGTGATTTACTCATTTATCAGCTCCTCTGAATCTCCCCATAGCTACGGGACCGTGGCCATTACTCAATAGAGGCACATACTGAAAAACGACAATGAACTTGAAAGGAAACATTTTCCCTCCAAAGAGAAACTTTACCAGAACTATCTTCATTGGCTATTAATTAATTAATTAATATATTATATACATAAGCATATGTATAAATAGTTTTTATATGTGTATATATATATGTATATATATATAAATATCAGAGCACTTAACAAAATCAATGTCCCAGGCTCTGTGGGCTGAAACTGAAGCTGGGGTCTGGAGGACCCCCAGGGTTTCCCACAGATCTCTCTATTCCTTAGGATGCTCTTTAAAAATAAGGAAGAAATGGGCAGATCCGAAAAGAATATATCTATATCTATCTATCTACATATATGAATCACTTTGCTGTACACCAGAAACTAACACAACATTTTAAACCAACTATACCTTAACAACAAAAGATAAAAATAAAAAAAGGAACGGACAGACAGAAGGAAGGAGAGATAAATGGAAGAAAGGAAGGAAGAAAGGAGTGAATCCATGGTTAAACAGTTGTGAAAAGACTTCATTATATAATGGTCCCCAATCCCTTGAAAAATCATAATGAATATGAGTATATTAAAAATTGCTGAAAGATCGTTTTTAAGGAAACCCGCTTTACCTTTATGACCAAAAATTCCACAATTTGTTTAAGAAGTATTTTCCCTGGCATGACTATAAATATCCCATCTGCTCTGGGAAGTGCCCACCACCCTGGCTGTCTTCCTGTTCTTTCTACATCAGGGTCTCTTTTCAGTTGCTGTTCCTTCCTAGGTTCCTTCTTACCTTCCAGGTCTCCCCTCAGATGCCACTCTTTAAATGGGCCTTTCCCAGCTCACCCAACCTGCAGCAGCCTCCCCATGTCCCTCCGACCAGTTACTCTCTATTATTTCAACCTCTATTTTACAGTATTTATTGATATTTCATCTAAAATGTATCAGTAATGTTCTTGCTCATTGTTCATCTAACCCCTTGAGGGCAGGCAGTTTTCCTGACTTCTTCGTGTCTTTATAGCCACTGCAATGAGAACAGCAGTGCCAGAGAGCACACCTCAATAAATACTGGCTGGATGGGTGGACGGTTGGATGGATGAGTAGGTGGATGACAACTATTACATGATCTGTAGAAAATGCCTTAGCCTCTGGGTCTTCCCCATCTATGATGAAGGACTTAACATTTAAAGTTCCTCCTAGTATTGTTATTTTAAGTATAGCATCGATAAAAACACCACCTATTAAGTATTTATTATGTGGCAAGGAACTTCTCCTGGTGTTATTTTGTTTAACTTCATCTTTAAAACAACTGAGAAGTGTTTACTATCCCAATTTAAAGATGATGAAACTGAGGACGAAACCTGTATCTCCGACAGGTTGAATCCATCGCCCAAGCCTACTACCCTGTCCTAAGCCAGTGCTGTTTCTACTACATTATGAATCTATAAGCCAGAAGGAAATAGTGGTGGTGCTCTCTATTGCAAAAGAAATATGACTGCAAAAGGAACAGGAGGGAGGGAACAGGTGACGCATTTTGCACATAATTCAATTCACTGTGTATTAGTCTATGCCTGGAAAACAAGAAGCGTTTCCTGAGTCAGTAGGTTTTTAAAAAGCCTAGCTTTAGATCTATACAAACGTCTTCTACTTTTTAATAAAATCTTTGGCATTTTATTTGCAGCACTTGTTCTAAATCATCTCTCTACTTGACAGTCAGGCGCCATCCACCTTCCCCCTCACGTGAAGAGTTTATTTTCTCTTGGAGAGCAATTACCGGACAAATGCCAGGCTACAGAGGGTGTTTCTCCAGCAGCGGCATCTGTCTCCTTGGCAGGCTCCTCAGGCAATTTTACTGGCAACGTTAAAATGGCCAAGGGGTCAGACAGAGCTCAGCTGCCCACAAGCCCACAGGCGGCCTACCAGCCTCTGCCCGAATGTCTCCAAAAAGAAGCAGGCTTGGACCCACCTCCAAAGTCAAAGATCGGCCAAAGCCAACTCTAGCTCGACCAGGACCAGTTGGGCCAATCCCGGTTTCTGCTGGGAGCCGAGAAATTCCCATGATCCTCTTTGCTAAACAAACTGGCAATAACAACAACCTGTTTAAGGGCATAAAGACACCCAGGTTTTTGTGATGATTGGCAAATACGCACTGGGGTAGGCAGCCTCTAAAAGGGCCCCCAGCAAGCCCTGACTCATGGTACTCACGCCTTTGGTAACCCCCTCCCCTCTGAGTATGAGCTGGACCTAGTAGCCCATTTCTAGTAATCAGAATATAGCAAAAGTCATGAGATGTCACTTGGTAAATCAGGTTACAGAAAGGCTCTGGCTTCCTTCTTGCTGGCCACCCCTTGCCCCCCGGTCTGCTTGCTCTGATGGAAGTCAGCTGCCATATTTGTCATCGGCCCTATGGGGATACCCACGTGGCAAGGAACTGAAGGAGGCCTCTGGCCACCAGCCTGTGAGGAATGGAGGCCTGCCAACAGCCACTAGAGTGAGCTTGGAAACAGATCCATCCCAGGCCAGCCTTGAGATGGATGCAGCAGCTCTGGCCAACACCTTGATTGCAGCCTTGTAAGAGATCCTGAGCAAGAACACCCAGCTAAGGCCACCTACCAAAACTGGGGAATCATAAATGCCTGTTGCTCTAAGATGCAAAGTTTGGGGGCAGTTTGTTATGCAGCAATAGTTAACTGATAGGTGTTTTTAAAACAGAAAATAATATATATATATATTTTTTTTCTTTAAATCATGTCAATATAATCATCTTTTTCAAGTCTGTTCAAATGTCACCTCCACGGGCCTCTCCCAATCCCCCTGCTGAAAATTACAACTCACTTCTACCCGCATTTCCATGCCACCATATAATGCATCGGCTTTTCATATTTCCTCAATTCTTAAACATTATCTTTGACACTTTGCTACTCAAAATGTGGTCTTTGAACCAGCAGCATCATATCACATGGGAGCATGTTAGAAATGCAAATCTTAAGGACCATTCCAGACCTACCGAGTCAAAATCTACATGATAGGAAAATCTCCAGTTGATTTACAGGTACATCAATGTTTGAGAAACACTGTTCTAACATTCTATAAGACTGCCTTATTTATGAAATTTTATTGGGTTTTTTTTTCTGTCTCCCACCTTTCCCCCAACCCCAATGAGAAGTGAGATATGGAAATCATTTTTGATCTTGGTTTCCACCATTTGGAAGAACCCAGCCTGCTTTTGTAAAGGTAAGCACAGAAATGAGAGACATAGAGGGACTATGCTTATGAAATTTTACAGTCAATGCCACTTTGATCTAAGCTCATTTGACCTGAGTTTCTGTCTCTTGTGGTCAGAGTATTTCCAAATGGCAGGGGTCAGAGCCCTCAACAAATCCCACACCTTACCCTGTTTGTCCCTAGTGATGAGCTGACTGAAATCTCTCTCCTAGATGTAGCTTAAAAGATCCCAGGGGGGCTTCCCTGGTGGCGCAGTGGTTGAGAATCTGCCTGCCAATGCAGGGGACACAGGTTCGAGCTCTGGTCTGGGAAGATCCCACATGCCGCGGAGCAACTGGGCCCATGAGCCACAACTACTGAGCCTGCGCGTCTGGAGCCTGTGCTCCGCAACAAGAGAGGCCGCGATAGTGAGAGGCCCGCGCACGGCGATGAACAGTGGCTCCCGCTTGCCGCAACTAGAGAAAGCCCTCGCACAGAAACGAAGACCCAACACAGCCATAAATAAATAAATAAACAAATAAATAAATAAAATTTAAGAGCTATTTAAAAAAAAAAAAGATCCCAGGGATTGTAAATCAACTATACTTCAATAAAATAATTTTTTTAAAAAAGATCCCAGGGCAGATTTTGATTGGTCCTGACACATCATTTGCATCCAGTCCATTGTATCTACAGAGCTAGAGCTGAATACTAGCTCCAACCACACAATTGAGGTGGTAAAGAAACATCTCCAGAAGGAGAAAATGGGATTTTTTTTCTGAAGAAGGGCAGAAAAGTGCTTAGTAAACAAAATATCAGAATGCTCATTGCATTTTACAACTTTATGCCCTTTAGGTGCTGTTTTTCCACCTGGAATACCTACATAAAAGCCCTGATACCTCCACTACCTCCATTTACCTCCATAAGACTAGCAGGTTGCTACTCAGCCTCTCTGAATCAGTTCAAGAGTTATGTCCTCTTTGAGGCTCTCCCTAACTCCCAGGGGGGATGTAGAAATTCTTCACTGATCTTACTGTATTCATCCACTCTATTGGAGAAAATAATTATTATAGTAATTTAGTGCATTTTGATTCAGCATGATAAATGCATTATTAAACACAACCTTTTACTTACCAATAAATATGCAAAGAAAAATGAATGTTCATCCAACCCCTGAGCCTCTGGATTAAGTATTGAGGAGATGGAGCAAGGCCTGGGCTTTGCATAGTGTTTTCACATTTTGCATGTTTATTTTGACATGATTGCACCATCACAGTTCAATGGATTCTCCGCCTGCCCTTTAGAGTAGCACGATTTGTCAAGGTCATGTATAAAAATAGGTTCTTCCATCAACAACAGACATGAAGACTCCACGTCCACCTGTTTTGCTTTTGTCCCACATCTCCCATCCCTTGCCCTCTAACAACTGCAGGTTAAAGGCCTCCCCGTCATTAGCGTTGGAGATCCCCACATGTCTCTCCATCTGGGAAACTCTCAGGGGTAGTGACAGATCTTAATGAATCACCTTGTCTTTTTAGAAGTGTTGCAAGGCCCTGGGGCAGCTGCTAATTACTAGACCTGTTACTACTGTAGGTGCTGTTTTCCTTCCCCAGGAACAGCTTATTTGGAGAGTTGGGGGAGAGCTATGGAGATGGGCATCTGCATCCTGGCAGAGCTCACAGACCGGCTCCCAAGAGCTAGTATCAGCAGCTGAGGACTGGCGGAGGGCAAATTT
The DNA here is from genome assembly GCF_028023285.1 of Balaenoptera ricei. Lineage (NCBI taxonomy): Eukaryota > Metazoa > Chordata > Mammalia > Artiodactyla > Balaenopteridae > Balaenoptera > Balaenoptera ricei. The sequence goes on from NC_082639.1 coordinate 48,619,883, forward strand.
GGGTCAGTAGCAGGAGCTGCAAACAAGAGCAACTGGCTGACTCCTCAGTAGTCTTTCTACTCACGTATTTGGAATCCAGGCACTTCCTCTATGTTACTCACTGATGAATGGCGTCTGCTTAGGGTAAAGCATCTTGAAGGCACTGAGAGCCCTCCTTGTTTCCCCTGCTGCTTTCTCTAGATGTTGTCCGTCTCTTACCAAACAACCGTCCCGCCCCTCAACATTCAAGTACTTTGTGTGACCTCTCTGTGGCACATCAGCTCTCACATTTTCTTTGGTACACTGATGTTAGAAAGTTCTTTAACCAACACTGCCTCTTTCCCTTGCCCACCTCCCTTAGAGATGCTGAAAAAGCCAGATACTTGCTTTCTTGGCCTCCCTTCTGGCTGGAAGTAGTAATATGAATGCATTCTGGCACATAAAGAATAAGCAGGGATGGAGGTATCTTGTTTTGTGAGCGTTCCTTCTGGGGAATTTTTTGTTTTGTTTGTTTGTTTGTTTGGGGTTTTTTTAACCTCTGATAAAAGAAAGGAGACAAATAATGAAAGCTCTATCATACCACCCTGGCTGTCCTGGCTTCTTTCTGTTTTCAATGAAGTTATATGAGGATGCAGTACTTGTTTCTATGGCAGCTATCCTGGGACCATAAAGCAATTAATCTAAGGATGACACAGAGTAGAAAGAACTTGAGCCCCTAATCACATCTTTGAACTACTGCACTGATCTTGGGACCACCCACCTCTGACTCTTTGTTATACAAGATAACAAAATGACTATTCCTGGTCACCTTCAGCCAGGGTTTCATTTTGCTCTTACTAACAGTTTCACGTTCCACCTCAAATTTCTTACACTAACACTTCTTAAACTTTATAAGGTCAGAGAGCAATGAATGAAGGCATAGATCTTCCCCATATAAACATGCAAACCCCCAAGTCTTGCCTACAATTTCAGGAGCATCACAGACCCCCTACAAGCCCACCCACGGACATCCCCCAACCCATAATCTCTTGCTCGTAGAGAAACCTTTCTATAGATTATGTACACACACTATAGGATTATATAATCAACACTGATACAATAATCAACACTGATACGTACAATAAGGAGCCCAAGGCATTTTAAATTCCTTTGTCTTACAAGATACTGTGTATCATCATCATTTGTCGAATGCCTACTATGTTGAAGATCACTAGGCATCTTCCTAAGGCTCTACATATGTAATCCCATTTGATCTCTAAGCCCTATGAGGTAGGTATTACTATTAGCTCCACTTTATTCAAAGGAACCAAGGCTTAGACAAAGTAAACTGCCCCAGGTCACAGGACTAGTAAATAGTAAAGTTAAAATCTAAACCCAGGCGGTCTGACTGCACAGTCCTTCTTTTAGCATCTACTTTGTGCTGCCTCAATTCTGTATAGTAGACTATGTACTATAATGAGGAAGTAGATTAATACAGTTTAGAAACTGCAACAAAATGGATGGAAATATTAACCTAAAATGTTTGATTAACTAAGGGTATCAGCTCTGCATGCAAATTTTTTAAAATGTAAGTTGAATTTTTATAGTGTGCCTCGATCTGAATAAAGGAGACAGGGTATCTTAAGTAAACTATTCCGTTTGTGGTACCTTCAGGGTTTACTTAGATTTAATAACTAATCTGAATATAGACACCAAGTGCTTTCCATGTGTCAGCCACTGTTCAAGCACTTTACGTGCATTATTCTACTTAAGCTTCGTGATAAACCTATGGGGTAGGGAGTGTTATCATCCCCATTTTACAGATGATGAAATCGAGGTCCAGAAAGGTAACGTGTGGAAGGACACATAGCTGAGAGTAGCCGAGTTCAGATATCAAGCCAGGTGGAAGCTTTACCTTGAGTCAGTATGTTATACTGACTCCAATTTCAGCCCTTGACTTGCATAGTCTCGTCTAGAATCTGAACATTTATAGCTGCATTCGCATTTTACTGAGGTTAAAAATCAGGTTTCCAACATGAAGTAACAATCCATTCCTTCCTACTTAGGACTCACAGCTTCTCCCATGGCTTTGATTTCCAGCAAAGTGGAGTCAGCCTGCCCTGACCTCTCTGGTCTCCACAGTCACCACCTTGGGAATCTTCTCAATGCAATGGCATCAACCCTCACCTGCTGGTAGAGCACGCTCAGGTCCACTTCTGCCATCCTGACCACTCTCTCAATTCCCAAGCCTTCATGGCCAGCTCTCCATATGACCTTTTCCACACAGATGCCTAAAGGTCACTTCAAAGTCAGTATCTAACTGCATCTGAAATCACAGAATCTTAGAGAGGAAAGGGACCACACAAGGCATCTTGTAGAGCTAAAAGATTATGGTTTGGGGCTTCCCTGGTGGCGCAGTGGTTGAGAATCTGCCTGCCAATGCAGGGGACACGGGTTCGAGCCCTGGTCTGGGAAGATCCCACATGCCGCGGAGCAACTAGGCCCGTGAGCCACAACTACTGAGCCTGCGCGTCTGGAGCCTGTGCTCCGCAACAAGAGAGGCCGCGACAGTGAGAGGCCCGCGCACCGCGATGAAGAGTGGCCCCCACTCGCTGCAACTAGAGAAAGCCTTCGCACGGAAACGAAGACCCAACACAGCCAAAAATAAATAAATAAATAAATAAAATTTAAAAAAAAAAAAGAAAGATTATGGTTTGGAGGTCAGAAAGCCCAGGGTTCAAATCCTAGCTCTGAGCCCACTTCTTCTGTAAAATGGAAGTAATAACTGTCCCTTTTAACAGGGCTGCAGAAGGATTAAAGAAGATAATGGATACAAACTTGCCTAGCACAGTACCTGGCACATGTCATGGGCACTCAGTACAAAGTAGTCACATTTACTACTACTATCATCAACCACAAAATTTTTTTCATCTACTGCATGCATGCATCTTTCCACAATACCCACAACAGATGGCCATCCAGGCTCCGCTAGAACATTTCCAAAGATAGAGAGCTCGCTCATCGCACCATCTCCCCAGGCAGCCGGTTCTATTATTGGACGGCTCTCATTGGCAGCGAGTCTTTCCTACGTGGAGCCAAAATCTGCCTCTGTGAATTCCATTGGCCCTAGCTCCGCCCCGTGCAGCAGCACAGCACAATTCTGTTCTCTCACAACAGTCAGTCCTTCTGAAATAAGCAATCGGGTCCTCACCACACCCTCTCTTCTGCAGGCATTCATTCCCCCACACCCCCTCCTTCCATGACATGATTTCTACATTATCCACTATGCTCACTAGTTCCTCAAAGCATGGTACCCAGAGAAGAAGATACAGCCATTCAGTACCTCGTATGAGTGAATACTGTACTTCCATGAATGCATTTGAAAATTGTATTGTGATTTTCTTAGTAGCCAGATAAATAATCACTGTTGCATCATCCAGGGCTTGAGGTGAACTAAACCTGGAAGTCTACTCCCCTCCTATTAAAAGAGAACATGCTGGGTCTTCCCCGCCAAATCCTCTTCCCATGAAATCTGGGCACCACAACTTGATATATTCTGTAGACTTTGACTTTGGCCAACTGAGAACACTCTGAATCATTTTTGTGCCATCTATACTAATAACCATGCCTCAGTTCTTCATCCAAGCTATTGATAGTACTTTTTGAAATAAGTTTGCTCCAATGTTGTCCTCAAATTCGGTACTCAAGGCCTCCACTCTGGTTCATTTCCATCCACTTTAAGAAACAATTATTCAGTGAGAAATACTATGTTAGAGTCTCAGGATGTGTAAGAGAGTCCCCTCCCTTGAGAGGCAGGGAAGACAGACCCATAAATGAAAATGACTACACAGCGCAGTAAGTGCTATGATAGGAGATAGCAGTTGGGAAACATGAGCCCAGAGGTGGCTCACATATGTGGCCGCATATTAGCACCACCTACAGACCTTTTAACTGGCCATACCCCAACCAAGTATATCAGAAGCTCTACCCGTGGGACCCAAGCATCAGTACTTTACAAAGACCCTCAGGTGATTCCAATGCACAGCCAAGTTTGAGAAGCAACAGCCTAGACCAGCCCGAGTTCTTCTCAAGCTTTAATGAATCACTGGGATCTGTTAAAATTCAGATGCTGAAACCTGAATGTCCATCGACAGATGATGAATAAAAAAGATGTGGTATATATACACAATGGAATATTACTCCATAAAAAAGAATGAAATAATGCCATTTGCAGCAAGATGGATGGACCTAGACATTATCATACTACATGATAAGTCACACAGAGAAGGACAATTATCATATGATCACTTATATGTGGAATCAAAAAAAAATGATACAAATGAACTTATTTACAAAACAGAAACAGACTCAGAGAAATAGAAAACAAACTTAATGATTACCAAAGAGGATAGCGGTGGGGGGGGGGGGGGGCGGCAGGGGGTAAATTAGGAGTTTGGGATTAACATATATAAAATAGGTAGACAACAAGGACCTACCGTATAGCACAGGGAACTATACTCAACACCTTGTAATAACCTATAATGGAAAAGAATCTGAAAAAGAATACATAGGTGTATATATATATGTATAACAGAATCATTTTGCTGTATGCTTGAAACTAATACAACATTGTATATTAACTATAACTCAATAATACCAAAAAATTCAGACGCTGAGTCTGTAGGTCTGAGGTGGAGAGTGAGATTTTGCATTTTTAATTCACTGCCAGGAGATGCTAATGCTGCTGGTCCACGGACCACACATTGAGGAGCAGGGGCCTGGGATACACCACCTAATTCTCCCAAATTCCCTCTTCAGTCTTGCCTCTCTATTTATTGCAAGTTGAACCCTTCATTTCAGCTGATTAAAAGAGACAAATGGTAAGATAAATACAACGATGGTTTGTTTATGACAGGAGCTGTGAGAGCCCAGAAGAGGGCACCTAATGAGACGAGCGGGGGGCGGTGGCCGAGGGAGGCTTCCCAGAAAAGGGTATGATTTCACTGAGCTATACAGAGAAAAGTATTCCAGACCCAGCAAAGGAGCAGGCATAGACTTCAAATCATGGGAGGAAAGGAACAAAAACAAAAACAAAACACAGAGCATATTCAGAAAACTTCAGTATTTCTTAGTTCCCATGGATTCCATCACTCATTTAACCACAGATGTGGCCTGGGATTTTACTTAGTGTTGATTTGAACCACTGCTTAACTCTTCATACATTGAAGCCGTTTCACCAGAACCAGACCATGACCTCCTCAAGGGCAGAACCAGGTTCAACTACATTGCACACCCTCAGTATCTAGCAGAGTATCTATCCAGCCCCTAGGGATCTGAGTATGTCTGTAAAATAATTAAGAATTACATTTTTTTAAATCAGATTTTTCAGTTCCAATCTTTTTTTCCTGAAGCACAGACGGGTGTAAAGAGTTAAAGGTATTTACCAAGATTACGAAAATGATGTAAACCAGTGAGATTGGGGTGGAGAAATGTTACCAAGGCTAATTAGAAAAGAGGAACGCTTCAGAGAGGGGTGTCAGGAGGTGGAGTCGGTGTGAGGATGATGTGTATTTGTATTTGCAGACGGTTGGTGGGTTTCTCTCTAATCTGAGAGCAACACAGCCCAACCCATTCAGATGACTGGCATGGAGGGGAGAAAAATTACCCGTGTTTGGGGAAAACGAAACCGCAAAGGGATGAGACAGAGAGAGACTCAGCCTAATTCAAGCGGACATTATCGTCAACCCTGGTTAATGGGAAACAATTAATACAATCCATTTTTATGCAGATTAAAACATTTCAAGTTAACAGGTCAATCGCGCTCATATGTTCTGAACTTGGGCTCCACCAGAGCCAGGTGAACCGTTACGTGAACCAATCTAACCTTCATTACAGAGGAGGGCTCCGACTCTCAGATATTCACACGAACTCAATTTGGAGTTAATCGCTCACATTTTTCTCTCATCTACCAGATATCCTAATTTAAAGACAGATCGACTAGGCTCTCCTTTATGACAAAAGAGAACATGAATTATTCATTAGTAGTAAAGGTATCATTTTATCTGTTTATTTTCCAATTAGGTGAAGTCAGATAAAGAAGTAGTCAATAAAACCAAGAGATTTTCCCCCCACTGTATGGAATTAAAAGTAGACAGCATTAACGTGGGTCTTCAAGTCTATAACAAAACATTCAATTAGCAGTGTGTATTGGAGACGAGACTCTAGGATGGGAATTGCTCATGGTCTAAATGCCTCCGTGTGTCAGGGCTCTAAAGGTCCTCCAGGGTGGCCCCCACCTGCCTTTCCTCCCGCCTGTATCTTCAAGCTGCATCACTAGTTAGCCACCGCTGCTCCCACGCCCTCAACATCCATCTTCCTTCTCAGCTTCTAAGCCTTTGCCCAAGCCCTGCCCTGGTTTAGCCATCTCCTCTCTGCTCCCAGTAACCTCCCAATTATTCTTTAAGGCACTGCTCCCCGCTCTGCAACCCGTGAAAAACTGTCGGGGTCCTCTTGAGTCTCCCAACACCCTCCACGCCTGCACGGCACAAAGAGGCTCCCCTCCTCCATGCTTCAGTCACTCTGTGTGTAGCTCTGTTTGGGTTTCAACCGACTCCTTCAGAACCACTCGAGAGCTGGGGCTGAGGCTCTCTCCTCTTTGTATCTTTGGTGCCCTGCCCAGAGCGGTGCTCAAGGAATGTTTGCCCTGTCCCCACATAAGCCTTGCTGGCACATCACATAGATCCTGGAGCCCGCACTCTGTCATCTCCTTCCTCACCTTTTACTTCTCCTTGCCAGCGAAGCCACTAGACTTCCTTGGGATTCCATTCCAAGTTCCTTTCAGGCCAGCCTCGGGCAGAAGGCAGGCAGACAAGAGGCAGGAGACAGGACAGCTCAGCCTCCGTTGGCACTCAATGTACACCTTGCTGAATCCCCAGAACAAATCACCTGCCCCTCCTCCAGGCTCTCAGACTCCCATGTTGTTGCTGCAGTTAAAGGGGGTCGGTCTGTTCTGTAAGCGTGCATTACACAACGGACCCGAAGGGGAAGCAGGGCAAGGGTCAGAACCCAGCCCTGCTGCTTTCAGCAAATCACTTAACCTTTCTGAGCCTTGTTCTCCCCACCTTCAAGAAGGTGATTAAACCTCACCTGCATGTAGATTTGCTGTGAAGACTAAATGAAACACTATATATATAGTGCCTAACATGATACCTGGTCCTGAGGAGGTGCAATTATTATAACCAGATGTTTACATAATTTACTAGCCTGTGAGCTTCAGAAGGATAGAGACCATATCTTATTTGTCTCTCTTCCCCTTCAAGCTCTGGAGCCAAGCTGCTGTTTGTGTCCCCCTAAAATTCATATGTTGAAATCCTAACCCCCCAATGTGATGGTATCAGGAGGTGGGACCTTTGGGAGATGATTAGGTCATGAGGGTGGAGCCCTCACAATTGGGATTAGTGCCCTTATAAAGAGGCCCCAGAGAACGCCATCACCCATTCTGCCATATGAGAACACAGAGAAGTCAGCAGTCTACAATCCTGAGGAGGGCCTTCACCAGGACCTGGCCATGCTGGTGCCCTGATTTAGACTTCCAGCCTCTAGAACTATGAGATATAAATTTCTATTGTTTATAAGCCACCTAGTCTATGGTACTTTATTACAGCAGCCCAAACTAAGACACAAGCCAATCACTATAAGTAGGTAACAACAGTTATTGAAGTGAATGACTAAAGGTAAAATGGGATAAAGGGCAAACTCAAAGGTTGAAATATCTCTGGCCTCCCTCTCCTTTCCATCCCCACAACACCCTAACCCAGAGAACATATTCCTTCTCTAGAATCCACCTCTAGAAAACATGAAATTCATTATTTCAAGAAATCAAGAACTGGACCTCATCATTCTTTTTCAAATCCACAACATCAGGGCCATTTTACCAGCCCACTACTGATAATCAACCAAACACATTTTCCCTCTGACTCTTGGTTTCCTTGTTTCTAAAACAAATTTGGACTAAATAATTGCTTGGTTTCTTTCCAGCATTAAAGGTTTATGAATCTATTATCCCCAACAAATGATTTCATTTATTCAACAAGCATTTACTAGAGATTTCTTTGGGCTCTGCATGTTTGCTAGGCATGGGCTTAATGAAGAGGAGACACTCCCTGACCTCAAGGAGCTCACAGTCCAGCAGTGAAATGCTTGAAGATAATTAACACTGCACAGTAAATTGACCGACCATTCTAGTACTTTCCATAATTTCACTTTATATTCAAAATGTCATGTCATACCCAGTCCCCCTTATTCTTCTCAGCTCCCAAACTGGCCAAATCATACATAGACATGAACTTTGGGACATCTATTCTCATGATCAAACAAAAAGGCAATGCTCATGTTCTGCCTGATCCAGACATAAACTCTAAAGGTAGCTGGAAGCAAAGGAGGGCAAGTTATGACCTAATACATCTTTTCCAAAAGTGACCTCTGGTGAAAGCTAGAAAACACAAGTGTTTTGAAAATGTGTTCTATGAACAGGTGCACGTGGGAAGCATCCCCCTCTCCACTGCAGGACTTCTCAGAGCCTTTCGTGTTACCATGCACACTGTGACTCTCTGCTGGGAAAGGCAGTCTCATGCATGGAGTCCTTCAACCTCTGCTCAGCCACATAAGAATGGGCCCTGGGCCTAGAATCCTCTCTTACCAAGAGCTAACAGTCATGCCAGGCTTATCGCCTTGTATGGAAATAGCTTTCCCTGTTTCAGACTCAGTGTGTTCTCCTCTGTTCTGTTTAAGGGTGTGCATCAGTGGCCCTCAGGTGCACCACCAGATTTCAGTATTGCGGACTCCATGGTGGAGGTGTGTAGGCCAACTGCCTTGCTCTGGCTACCAGCCTTGGGGGACCAATGTCCACTACTGGGGCTGATCTTGCTCTGTCTCTTCTCCATATAAGTCGTGTTGTTCCATCCAGTGCCTGACTGCATTGTTTCTTTGGCAACTCTGATACCAAGATGCAGTGTACAGAAGCGCTTGGACTTCTATCCCTGGTGGCTGGCATTGTGATGATCTTTGCTCCCCTCCACGGAGTTGCGGTCCTCCCTGGCACTGATGCATGATGCTCTGCTTGACACTCACCAAGAAGATGACAGAGCAGGCAGCTTCTTAGTCAGCTGGGGCTGCCATAACAGAAGACCATAGACTGGGGAGACTTAAGTAATACATTTATTTCTCACCGTTCTGTGGGCTGGGAAGGTCAAGATCAAGGTGCCAGCAGATTTAGTTTCTGGTGAGAGAGCACTCTTCCTAGTTTGCAGATAGTGCTTTCTTGCTGTGTCTTCACGTAGTGGGGAGAGAGAGCAAGCTCTCTGGCGTCTCTTCTTACAAGCACTAACCCCAACATGAGGGCACCACCCTCATGACCTCATCTAACCTAACTGCCTCCCCAAAGCTCCACCCACTAATATCATCACATTTGGGGGTTAGGGGTTCAACATATAACTACTGTGAAACACAATTATTCAGTCCATAACTGGCAGCGTTCCCCAACCCTTTTCCACACAGAGCCCTCTTTATAAGAACATTAGGTGGGGCTACATGCCCAGGATCACACTTGGAGACCTGCTTGGATAATTTAGAGTATGAGCTGTCAGAGAAGAGGGAGAACGAAACATCAGTCTTCTTTGGGGTTAACCCACACGTCACCATTCTGCAGCACCAGGTTCCCTGCGCAGAGGAGGCTGTAATTTTCCTGAGTGTGTGAATGCATCTCTACATGACCCACAGGGGAACCATCTTCTAGTCTTCCAGGGCTGCAGATGGGGCCTCTTGAGACCTGCTGCTAAATCTGGCAATCAAATGCCCCAAATGGTTCACTCTGCCACGCAAGATGTCAGAGAAAAAAAGAAGGTTAAGAGATCACCAAAATGATAGCCTGTGGCAGAACACACCTCCTGTGCCTTGGCAGGAGAGGGGAAATGTAAATGCTAAGACAAATCATTCTGAGCTTGCCAGGGAACTGAACCAGAACAGGAAGAAAAGGACTTCCATCGTCCCATGGGCCGCGTGGCTCCACAGTGGCCCCTTGAGATGTGAGTGGCTGAATCACTGACTTTGCCAAAGCTATTCTTCCCCAAAGCCAAAGAGATTAAAAGGTTTTAAACAATGAACGTGGGACTTTGACTGATCTGAAATTCAGGTCTTGAATACCTCTAGGATATTAAAAAAAAGAAAACCCCAATTTTTAAAATTGGTGTCTCTAAGTGCCTCACAGGTCACATTTGGGGGAAGGAATCTAATCATGGCAGAGTATGAATTATTGAGTCTCTTGGGTCTAAACATGCATATCTCTTGGCCTTGTACCAGGTAGTTTGCTAACCATGACGCTGGTGCGTCCTGCAGTGTAACATTTCTCACAGCTGCCACCTAGCTAGGAGCACAGAGCACACCTACCTAGCTACTGAGATGGATGGGTTTGTGAGTTTGAGGGGCCAGATCTCTTGAATTAGAGGCAAGAGACGTGACCATCTCTGAGGAGAAGGAGGGAGGCTAGGGGCACGTGTTGGGTCTAACATCTGGGCCAGGGCTAGAATGGCAGGTGAGTTTTCGTCTCACTTGCCAGGTTTGATCAACTGCTGAGTGGCAGCCTGGAGTGTTGTACTGAAAAGAATTTTAAGGCTGTACATGGACTCATGGAAAAGAGTGCCACAAAGGATTAGAAATACCCACTAGGGAGGTGAGCGGTGGTCTCCTAGATGCCAGGTACACAGCATCCCTAGGTTAGAAGAACCCTACACATTTGCACTATCTTTGCCAGTAGTGAGTACTTTCATACACCTTATTGAACTACATGGACGTGTCATTTTCTTGGTCAGGTTTACTTCAAAGATTTTTTAAAAAATACAGACCACAAGACTTTTATAACTTTGACTAAGGTCACAAAACTAATAACCAGAAGTGCCAGGATTCAATGCTAGGTCTTCCGACCCCCAGTTCTCTCTTCAGCCCACTGGGTTCCACATCTGAAGGCCAAGGTAGGATTCTCATTTCCCTCACTGACTTAAAATTATTGGGGAAAGTACTTGGAGGTTGGACACCTGCCCAAAATAACGTCTGCCCATACGGGGTATGAGATGAAATAATATATCTAAATATTCCTTTGGCAATTATAAATCACTGGATAAATTCTGGCTATTAAGAATAAAATTATCAGTATGAGTATTCATATATGGAGAGGGCTAACAGGCTGACATGGAACGAGGGCCTTAGGAAAAAATGTTCATGTTGACAACATTTCGAGAAACAAATTTCAACCAGATCTGCCTGCGTGAGAAAATTTCTGTCATCCCAGTACCCCACCTTTCTATAAATCTATCATTCATATGCTGTACTGGTATCAAAACCCTCCCACAGCCTAGAACAACATCCCACAAAGCAGCTGGAGTCCAGTGTAAGGAGATCTAGGCTCTGGTCAAGAGATTTGGCTAGTGGACCAATGCATCCCATGGTCACCAAACTAATCAGTGTGTTCATAGCAGCCCTATTCCAATAGCCAGGACATGGAAACAACCTAAGTGTCCATCAACAGATGAATGGATGAAGATGTGGCATATATATACAATGGAATATTACTCAGCCATTAAAAAGAATGAAATAATGCCATTTGCAGCAACATGGATGGACCGAGAGATTGTCACACTAAGTGAAGTAAGTCAGAGAAAGACAAATACCATACGATATCACTTATACATGGAATCTAAAATATGACACAAATGAACTTATCTACGAAACAGAAACAGACTCACAGACATAGAGAACAGATGTAGTTACCAAGGCGGGTGGGGGTAGGGGAGGGATGAATTAAGAGTTTGAGATTAGCAGATGCAAACTATTATATATAGGATGGATAAACAACAAGGTCCTACTGTAGAGCACAGAAAACTATATTCAATATTCTGTGATAAAACATAATGGAGGGCTTCCCTGGTGGCGCAGTGGTTGAGAATCTGCCTGCCAATGCAGGGGACACGGGTTCGAGCCCTGGTCTGGGAAGATCCCACATGCCGCGGAGCAACTAGGCCCGTGAGCCACAATTACTGAGCCGGCGCGTCTGGAGCCCGTGCTCCGCAACAAGAGAGGCCAGGATAACGAGAGGCCCGCGCACCGCGATGAAGAGTGGCCCCCACTTGCCGCAACTAGAGAAAGCCCTCGCACAGAAACGAAGACCCAACATAGCCATAAATAAATAAAAATAAATAAATAAAAATTAAAAAAAAAAAACATAATGGAGGGCTTCCCTGGTGGTGCAGTGGTTAAGAATCCGCCTGCCAATGCAGGAGACACGGGTTTGAGCCCTGGTCCGGGAAGATCCCACATGCCGTGGAGCAGCTAAGCCCGTGCGCCACGACTACTGAAGCCCATGCACCTAGAGCCCGTGCTCTGCAACAAGAGAAGCCACCGCAGTTAGAAGCCCGGGCACTGCAATGAAGAGTAGCCCCTGCTCACTGCATCTAGAGAAAGCCCACACGCAGCAACAAAGACCCAATGTAGCCAAAAATAAATAAAATAAATTAAGTAATTAAAAAAAAAACATAACAGAAAAGAATATGTATCTTTAAAAGAATATATGTATGTATATATATATGTACATATGTGTATGTATATGTGTAACTGAATCACTTTGCTGTACAGCAGAAATTAACACAACATGGCAAATCAACTATATTTCCATAAAATAAATGTTTAAAAATCTAATCAGTGTCACGAGAGAAGTGGATACCAGGCAGTGTGCTCCCAGCCCCCTCCTCCTTCCTCCCTGCACAGCCCGTGAGCAGCCATGGGAACACTCACCCATCCCACAACACAAGCGACATGGACATGATTCCCTATCGCCTTCTAGTTCTCGGTTACAAAGTCAGTGATAGAGATGCTTTAATGGGCTACTTCTCCCAGTTGATACTGACACGAGTTTTGCCACCCACTCTCCCTTTCCAGGGTTGCCTTTCTGCTTTTTGCATATTTAAATAGCAATTCTAATTGCCGGGGTTTGAGGATCTGCCTCTTTGAAACCTTTCTCCAGTGTCATCTGCAGTTAGATCCTTTGTTACATTTAGATTCAGCAAGCTTATTTACGCATCACATTCATTAATTCCAGGATGGTCTGCAATTTGTCTCTTCCAAAAAGAAAAAATGTACATATACACACACACACCTCTATATTCAGAGGACACTCATAATGGAGAAAGCAGGTGCCTGAGTGCTAGGCATTAAATCTTCCGAAGAGTGAAAAATCTGCTATTAAATAATCTGGAAGAGGTCAATCAATAAAAATAACTAAATAATTGATAGTGTTACATTAGGTTAACGTATAACATATGATCTTCATTAACCCGTCGAGAAATATCGCTTGAGTTAAACCACATATCTCAAATAAGCATTTCTGGTGTTAATTCAAAAGGCAATAGCAGTAACCCAGGGGATGTTTTTAATGTTTTATGCTTTCATTGCGGTGGTGTTTATAGAGGGGCAGGGCAATAAGGATCATATTTAGGCAGGCGGCTGGGTGACAGCTCAGGCACTGAACTACAATCAAGTCATCCGTCTTTACGTAAGCAACCTGGACAGCCCCACTCTGGCTAATCAGCCTGGCTGAGGAATAGCTGACAAGCTGGTGCAAATTTACTGTAGGAGTAAAGGGCTTTCCTTCTTCTTAAATAAAATAAATTGAAATTTAAAAATCCCAGCACTTGGTGTTTATACTGCATTTGGCTCTGAAGTGCCCTTGGATATTGTTGCATTTTTGCACGGGTCGGTGGGGGGGGGGGGGTGCGGGTCACTACCCAGGTTTCTGGAAGCAGAGCAGAGAGCATAGTGCACAGGTTCTGGAGTCAGAGAAACTTGAATCGGAGTCCTTGCTGTACCCCTGACTAGCTGGGGAGTCTGGACAACTCGGTTAATCTTACCAAGTCTCAGTTTCCTCACCTGTAAAAGGGAGAGAACAATAACAACCTGAAGTTCAGTGAGACAGTGTCCACAAAACAGTTAGCCTTGAATCCGGCACAGAGCAGACAGTTAACAACATGTAGGTTTCTTCTATTTTTCTTCCCCTTTTAGCAAATCAGAAGACAGAGTGCCAGTGGGATGTGCTTCTTGAGAGTGGGGACTGCCCCTCACTGCTCATTGCATCCCTAGGGCTCGGGGCAGCGCCTGGCATCAAGGAGGTGCTCAGGAATCTTGCTCGCCCCTACGCTACTTTTTAGCCCGTAGGAAAGACTTGCTCTTCCCCCAACAGGCTGTGCAGTCTGACCCTTCTGCGGCTTTGCACCTGCTCAGCATATGCTGTTTCCTCTGTCAGGAATAATCTTCCCTCTTTTCTTCCTGGTGAGCCCAGCCTCATCTTTTTTTGCCACCTAAAGAGCATCGTCTCTATAAACACCCATCCTTTCATCCCTGACTCCCTCACCCTTGCCTATCTATTCCCATTCACCTTCAAGGAACCTCAATCCCTCCCTCATCCCTGCTAATGCTGCCCCGCACGCCATCACTAACTTAACCTTGTTGTATATTTTGTTTGACTCTCCGTATCCATAAATGCTGGCACAGAAGCGGTTTACAATGTAACGGTAAAAATGGCTAACATACACAGACCTACCTCAGAGATATGGATTTGGTTCTAGACCGCCACAATAAAGCAAATATCACAATAAAGAGAGTCACACGAATTTCTTGGTTTCTCAGTGCATATAAAAGTTGTGTTTAAGGATCTGTCTCCTCAGGCAAAGGAAGCAAAAGCAAAAGTAAACAAATGGGACCTAATAAAACTTAAAAGCTTTTGCACAGCAAAGGAAGCCACAGACAAAAAAACAAAAAGACAACCTACTGAATGGGAGAAAATATCTGCAAATGACGTGTCTGATAAGGGATTAATATCCAAAATATAAACAGCTCATACAACTCAATATCAAAAAACAAACGACCCATATTAAAAAATGGGCAGAAGACCTGAATAGACATTTTTTGAAAGAAGACATACAGATGGCCAACAAGGCACATAAGATGCTCGACATCACTAATCACCAGGGATATTTAAATCAAAACCACAATGAGATATCGCCTCACACCTGTCTGAATGGCTATCATCAAAAAGACCACAAATAACAGGGACTTCCCTGGCAGTCCAATGGTTAAGACTCCACGCTTCCACTGCAGGGGGCACGGGTTCAATCCCTGATCAGGGAACTAAGAGCTGGCAAAAGAAAATCACACACACACAAATAACAAATGTAGGGGAGGATGTGGACAAAAGGGAACACTTGTACACTGTTGATAGAAATGTAAACTGGTGCAGCCATTATGGAAAACAGTATGCACTTTCCTCAAAAAACTAAAAACAGACTACCATATGATCTAGCAATTCCACTCCTTGGGTATACAGCTGAAGAAAACAAAAACACTAATTCGAAAAGATATATATATACCCCAATGTTCATAGCAGCATTATTTACAACAGATAAGATATGGAAGTAACCCAAGTGTCCAACAATAGCTGAACAGATAAAGAAGATATGGTGTACAGACATACAATGGAATATTACTCAGCCATAAAAAGAATGAAATTTTGCCATTTGCAACAACATGGATGGACATGGAGGGTATTATGCTTAGTGAAATAAGTCAGACAGAGAAAGATCAATACTGTATATTATCACTTATATGTTGAATCTAAAAAATAAGACAAATTAATGAATATAACAAAACAGAAACAGACTCACAGATCTAAAGAACAAACTAGTGGTTACCAGTGGGGAAATGGAAAGGAGGAGGGGCAAGATAGTGGTAGGGGATTAAGAGGTACAAACTACTACGTATAAAATAAATAAGATACAAGGATATATTGTACAGCACAGGGAATATAGCCAATGTTTTATAATAACTTTAAATGGAGTATAATCTATAAAAGTATTGAATCACTATGTTGTACACCTGAACTAATATATTATAAATCAATTATACTTTAATTAAAAAGTTATGTTTTACACTATACTGTAATCTATTAAGTGTGCAATAGCATTATATCTAAAAAACAATGTACATACCTTAATTAAAAAACACTTTAGGGGCTTCCCTGGTGGCGCAGTGGTTGAGAGTCTGCCTGCCAATGCAGGGGACACGGGTTCGAGCCCTGGTCTGGGAAGATCCCACATGCCGCGGAGCAACTGGGCCCGTGAGCCACAGCTACTGATCCTGCGCGTCTGGAGCCTGTGCTCCGCAACAAGAGAGGCCGCGACAGTGAGAGGCCCGTGCACCGCGATGAAGAGTGGCCCCCGCTCGCCGCAACTAGAGGAAGCCCTCCCACAGAAACGAAGACCCAACACAGCCAAAAATAAAAATAAATAAATATTTTTAAAAATCTAAAAAAAACCCAAAAAACACTTTATTGCTAAAAAATGCTAACCATCATGTGAGCCTCTAGTGAGTCAAAGTAGTAACATCAAAGATCACTGATCACAAATCACATAATAAATATAATAACAACGAAAAAGTTTGAAATACTGCAAGAATTACCAAAATGTGACACGGAGACATCAAGTGAGCAAATGCTGTTGGAAAAATGGTGCCAACAGACTTGCTCAAGGAGGTTGCCACACACCTTCAATTTGTAAAAAAACACAACATCTGCAAAGTGCAATAAAGTGAGGTACGCCTTTATTTGATGTGCGCTTATTATATGCCAGCCACTGTGGTAATTGTTTTATGATTGTTTTGTTTTATTCGCCCAATAACCCAATTGCTTAAATACTCTTATTACTCCCCTTTTACAAATAAAAATATTGGCATAGAGAGGTTAAATACCTGGTCCAAGATTCCCAAGCCTCTCTCCAAAAGGGGGACACCACGGCACCGTGGTCAAGGGTACGACTCTTGGAGTCTAAATGACTCGGCTGAAATACATATCACCATTTACTAGCAGTGTGACTGGGGCGTGGCTCACTAACACACTTTCTAACACCCTACTCTGTCACCTTGGCCTGCTCAACTATGAAGTGGAATTCCAGAATCCTGCTTCCCTTTTAGCTAGGGTTGGTCATGTAGCCCAGTTGGAGGCAAAATGAGATGTAGATAAATGTATCCCTTCTCCCAAAGGGCAAAGCCTCACAAGTGGAAGGCTTTGACCCTTCCCACAATTGCTCTTCTCCTTTGGCCCTTCTCCTTCCTCCTGACTTGATAACAAGACAAGAAAACTGGAGCTACAGCAGCTACTTTGCTCTCATGAGGAACAAAACCTGCACGGTAAGGATGATGGATCGGAAAGGCAAGGGGTCTTGGATTCTTGATGACTTTCTTGACCAGATTTCCCAGCACTAGTTTACTCTCACTCTTCTTTTAATATAATAATATAATAAAAATAAACATCTTATTTCTTCAGGCCACTTGTTGAGTTTTCTGTTATTCACAACCAAACATATGGAACCAGAGGCTTAGTCTCACTGTGCCTCAGTGCCTCAACTGTCAAATGAAGGTAATAACAGTATTTATGTCTTATATAGTGATGTGAGGATTAAATAACAATGCATTTAAATATCAGGGCTCAGTTTCCCACACATAGTAAGAGCCTATTGAATATTTTTTCTTTTTATCATCATTATTATTACTTCTACTACTGTGACTACTACAAGTCAATGAGAGACTGAGCACCCAGGAACTCCACTGCTCAGCTTCCTTTTTTTATATAAATCAGTCTCCCAAAGAGTCCTCTCTTTTACACAGATAAACACATCAGGTAAATTAGCCATCATTCTCTGTGGCTTTTGAAGAATGCCTCTAAATTTCCTTGTGTCATTTGATGTTCAAACAATCCCTGAGATGGATACAGGGCAGGGATTACTATCCATATCTAACATATGAAAAATCTGCAGACTCAGACCTATAAAGGGATTTCTCAAGGTCACATGGCTAATTCTAAGTTTTATGGAAGTTGGCGTGAATTCCCGACTTCTTACCCTGTTCCACGGGGCCCTCCTTGGTCTGACCTCTGCCTGCCTTCCACCAGGCGCGCTGCCCTTCCTTCTCTTCCTCAAATATCCCACACTTTCTTCTGCTTCAGGGCTGTTGTCCTTGCTGTGCCATCTGCCTGGTACTCTCTTTGCCTTGCTCTTTGCATGGCGGTCTCCTTTCCATCCTCTGGACCTCAGAGACGACCTCCCTGAGGACCCCAGCAAAGTGCCTGCTTCTTAGATCAGGGGCTCTCTCTCACCTCTACCCTCTCAACCTCCTACACATCTGTAATGATCTGCTTATTTATCTGTTTGTGTCTTGCTCGATTCCCTGTCTAGAACATCTTTTTTTTTTTTTTATTGAAGTATAACTGATTTACAGTGTTGCCTTAATTTCTGCTACACAGCAAAGTGATTCAGTTATATATAAATATACATTCTTTTTCATGTTCTTTTCCCTTATGGTTTATCCCAGGATATTGAATATATTGATTAATAGCTCCCTGTAGTGTACAGTAGGACTTGTTGTTTATCCATTCCATATATAGTAGTTTGTATCTGCTAATGCCGAATTCCTGATCCATCCCTCCCCTACCCTCCTTCCCCCTTGGCAACCACAAGTCTGTTCTCTATGTCTGTGAGTCTGTTTCTGTTTCGTAGATAAATTCATTTGTGTCATATTTTAGATTCCACATGTAAGTGATATCATACGGTATTTGTCTTTCTCTTTCTGACTTACTTCACTTAGTATGATCATCTCTAGGTCCACCCACGTTGCTGCAAATGGCATTATTTCATTCTTTTTTATGGCTGAGTAATACTCCATTGTATATATATACCACATCTTCTTTATCCTAGAATGTAAGACTCTTTAAGACAGGCACCTTGTCTGTTTTGTTTACCACTGTAGTCTTAAAACTAGAGGGAGGAGAAAGGGAAGAACTTAAATCCCTACAAAAGGGTGAGCTTTTTTTTTTTTTAATTTATTTAATTTATTTATTTTTGGCTGCATTGGGTCTTCGTTGCTGTGTGCGGGCTTTCTCTAGTTGAGGAGAGTGGGGGCTACTCTTCGCTGCAGCGCGCAGGCTTCTCATTGCAGTGGCTTCTCTTGTTGCGGAGCATGAGCTCTAGAGCACAGGCTCAGTAGTTGTAGCACACAGGCTCAGTAGTTGTGGCTCATGGGCTCCAGAGCACAGGCTCAGTAGTTGTGGTGCATGGGCTCAGTTGCTCCGCGGCATGTGGGATCCTCCTGGACCAGGGCTCGAACCTGTATCCCCTGCATTGGCAGGTGGATTCCTAACTACCGTGCCACCAGGAAAGCCCAGTGTGAGCTTTTGTGTGGACAGACCTGGGCTCAAATCCTGGTTTTGCCATGTAACAGCGTGAGGGAAAGAAATCCCTCACTTAACAGGTCCAGTTCTCAGCGACCTCATCTCTTACAGCAGAACAAGCATACCTATCTCAGAGGATTGCTGTCAACATGACATACGATAACATGGGTAAAGGAGGGAGCCCCGTGCCTAGCACCTGCATGTTCAATACACCCTTGCTCTGCCCCCTTTTATTCCTCCACTCACATGCATCACCTGCAGAACACGGTGCCAGGTGAATGTGCTCAACCAGCCAATTAACACCAAGAAAAAAGATGAGTAGAATCAAATGTTGAAGGATCTGCCAGTTCTGCTCCTTACAAAGTTACCCCGCTCCCTGCAGACCATGGAGATTGCAGACGGTATCAGTACCTATCGCTTACATTGCCATGACTATTAGATAAATTACTAGGTAACTGCTGCTTCGAACAGTTAAGTGCTTAGAACAGGTCTGGCACATAGTAAACTCTCAATAAATGTCTGTTATTATTATCATCTGTGTCTTTGTGAACCAATCCAAACACATATGATATTTTCAATTATCACTGAATGTCTAACTCCGAAACAAACTAAAATCCATCACGGTCATCATCGTTGTCCTAATACCTTTTATTGCCAACGTGTATTGTATTGGGAATAACGGATAGAGAGGGGGTTGGAGGAGGTAATGAGGGGGAGATACAGCTGGCACAGGTACTTGGGGGAAAAAAGAAAATCAAAATAGGTCCCCGGGCCTCGGATTCCTGTTCCCTCACAGTAGGGACAACCAGGCCAAGTGGAAGCTTCCGTGGGGAGCATGGGTGGGGCAGTATGGTCCAGCCCAGGTCACCATGGTGAATAGTGAGGCCAAAGTAAGATGCACATAGCACAGGGAGATCAGCTCGGTGCTTTGTGACCAGCTAGAAGGGTGGGATAGGGAGGGTGGGAGGGAGGGAGACGCAAGAGGGAAGAGATATGGGGATCTATGTATATGTATAACTGATTCACTTCGTTATAAAGCAGAAACTAACACACCATTGCAAAGCAATTATACTCCAATAAAAACGTAAAAAGACAAAGTAAGATGCACAGCCCTGTGTGTGAGGGAGGGGCCTGGAACACTGCTCAAACAGTATCCGTCTGGGGTGGACTCCCAGCTCAGGGCTTCGGGGCCCGAGCACAGGACTGAGGAGGCACAGATGTGAAAGGGCATTTGCTTGGAGGCAGACTGCCTTGCCCTCTAGCCCTGATGGCTGTTCACTCAGCCTGCTCCCCTCCCGCTGTGGGGACAGGGGTGGCTGAACTTCTCAGAGCCTTTTTCCTCATCTGTAAAGTGAAGTTAGTAACTCCTCCTCCTCCTCACAAGTTGCACAAGGATTCCCAACCTAATGCCTTACATCCAGTGAGCACCTAATACATGGTAGCTAACTGAAAATAAAAATAGTAGCAAACACTTAGAGGACTCACTACACACTAGGGTTTGTTGGAAGTACTTTGCAAATAGGAACTGATTTAATCCACACAATAACCCTGTGCGGAAATGTTATTAACAATAAGAATGATGATGATAATATAATGGCAGCATAATTAGCACTTCCCACAGACCAGGCATTGTTTACAGCTTTCCACATATTAACTCTTACAAACACCCTGTGGAGTAAATACTATTAATGTGCCCACTATACAGATGAGGAAACTGAGGCAGAGATTGGTGAACCTGCCTGAGGTCATCTGGCTAGTAAAGGTGGAGTTGGTCTTCTCACCCAGCTTAGCTATGGTACCTCTCAAAGGATAAAAGCTCAGGAAAATCCTAAAGAAAGTAAGAGGACATTGTTGTCCTTCCTGTTTATAAATAAGGAAACAAAGGCTCAGAGAGGTGAGGTGTCACATAGCTGCAAACTGGAAAACTGTCTTTCTTTCTGATAATGATAATCAAACCATAGCCTTTCAATCTGTGGTCCAGAGCTACATCCATTTCACCACAGTCCTTTCAACAATCAAGTAAGTTAGTAGAAATATGTTCTACCTATTCTTCGAAGCTGGGCTGAAATCTGTAAATGTAGAAACAAGAATTTAGGAGCTTTCTGGCTTTCTTCCAGAGATAAGCGATCATAGCTAGGTGGGACCTGGACAGTTGGGAAAAAAAAAAAAAAAAAAAAGCACAATGTTAAAAAGCAACTTTATGTACTCTGATAATTAACAAGAACAAAATGCATTTGACCCAAAATGGGATGTAGTGTGAACCAAACGAGGTCTTCAATCATTTGGAAATGCTAACAGGCCAACTGCCTGATTAAACACAATTTGTATTGTCAATAAAAAATGCAAATGACTATTTTACTGGCAAATACAGCATTAGACTTTGCTTGATATGAGGATTAAATTGCATTTCAAGAACAATTCAGGAGGTCAAATTATAAATGAACATCCCCTTCCATTGTCCTTTGGTTCTGGAGGCCAGGATAGGAAATAAAATAACAAAAATAATTGCCTGCCACTGTGTGCCATTTCAGTTAAAATCCACGCCAGTTTTGTGTAGTGGAGAATAATATTTAAGCCCCCAAATGGGTCCCGTAATTTAGCACATAATTCCTTGAAATTTACATGGCACACTCCCACTCATCTGAATCAACTGATAAACTCTCTTTTATTTGTATTAAAGAAAATGGGGATTAAAAGGTCGGGAATCCACACAGTGTAGATACTGAGAGCATGGGCCCCATTTTAAAACCTTTTAGTCAATAATCCGGCCCAGAGCTAAATCAACTACACAGGAATTATGTTTGACTGCAAATATTCCCCGGTAACAGACAGGAGTAAGACATGCATTCTGGATCCCACAGAAAAATATGGAATCACAGATGTTGCTTTTGAGCATCTTTATTTCTGAAATTACAAATAATCATTGTTGGCATCTGCGAGCAGAAAAACTAAAAAAGCAAAGAAATACCTCATCGCCGCATTATGATGTGATAAAACCTCAGGATGGCAGGCAGCCGGCAAGGCATTAACGCAGTTGTGCATTTTACATTCAGAGATGCACATGTCATTTTGGTTAAACATCACTGCCCAATTTCCCAAATTTCCCCTTTTTATTTTTTTCTCTACATTTTTCACATTAACTTCAAGCAAGACAAGTTTATACAGCCTCTAATATCTTGTTACAGCTATTGTCGTTTTCTTTCTGAAAGCTGGAATATATTTTTAGAGATGTTGGTAAACATGACTAATCCAAGAAGAAATTACAGAGACACTCAGATTGCACGGGGGGGGGGGGGGGGGGGGGCGGGGATGAGCAAACAGAGAACCAAATAGAAGGGTTTGATTTCTTTGCAATTCTTTGACCATTGGGTAAAATTTGGATTCAGAAAACATGGAAATTAAAACAAACAAAAAAAATGCCCTGGAAATAGGTACAATGCAGCTCAAATATGCTAATGATCTGAGGATATTCTGAACAACTTCCCTGGAACTCACAGCGACACTAGGGACTAGTTTTGATTACTGTATGTCAGGCATGTTTTACATGCTTACAAATTAATCTGGTAGGCAGGTATCACCTTTTCCACTGTACAAATGAGGCATGGAGGGATTAAGTGATTTGCCAGTGATTACATGGTTATAAAGGCTGGAGGAGGTCTGGCTTCTGAGTGGCTCTTAAATATCAATATAGCGTTATTCGGCCACTTAAAAGTCTCTGGATGTTACCTCTCTGTGCCTACCCTATTTATTAAGATGATTTCCCTAAGCAATTTGTATTTGTTATTTATATGCATAGGAAGTATACATAGTACTTTCCCGTTTTGCAGATAAGAAATTACAGGTTAAATGGTTGCTGCTCTGGACTCCCTCCCAGCACGTGGTAGGGCGGGATAGGAGCCCTGAAGGTCAGTCTCCTCTCCCACACAGCACAGCCTCTCCCCCCAGGATCGGTCTCTCTGGGGAGCATTCTCAGAGCGTGCGTTATTCACTCACTCTTGAAGGATGCTGATGCCGCAACTCTTCAGTGCCCTGCACCTCAGCGCCTGGCACCTAAGCACAAACCCAGTAAGCACTGGACACACTCCATCTAGAATCCAAACTTCTCACCACGGCCTCAGCTAACACTCTGCTGCAAACCGCCATCAGCTTCTTTGTGGATTATCGCTATATCCTCCTAGCGGTGTTCTCTGCCTCTGCTCAGACTCCCCTACAGTGGGTTTTCAGAACAGCATCAGATTCTTTGATACTAGGACAAAGCGCTCTATGACCTTCCTGCCTGACCCCCTTTATTCCTC
The DNA here is from genome assembly GCF_028023285.1 of Balaenoptera ricei. Lineage (NCBI taxonomy): Eukaryota > Metazoa > Chordata > Mammalia > Artiodactyla > Balaenopteridae > Balaenoptera > Balaenoptera ricei. Next base: position 48,643,451 of record NC_082639.1, read on the forward strand.
TGACCTCCTTGGCCACCATCCTCCCCTCCGTGCCCTGTCCCAGGCACACGGGCCGCCTTGCCATTCTTTTCCACACGCATGGCACGCTCCCACCTTGGCACCTGTGGCAGCAGGTCCACGCAACCTCCTTCAAGTCTCAACTCAAATGTCACTTTCTTAGGGGAGCCTGCCCCAATGTCCCTGTTTAAAATTGCAAACCCTACCCCCTATGTGCACAATCTGTCTCCTCTGCTATGTTTTCCTCCAAACACTTTCTATATTAGAAACTCGCACATTAGTTGTGTTTCTTGTGCAAATCTCCCAACTATAATGTAAACCTCTCCATGGCAGAGACTGTTTGACCGACTGCTGCATCTTTAGCACCTAGACAGGGCCTGTCTCAGGAGCAGGTGCTAATGACCACGGGAGGGAGGAGGGGAGGGAGGGAGTAAAGAAAGAAGGAAGAGCATCCTCACACTTCCAGGAGTGTCCACGACAGACTAGCTCCCCCCAGAACTTCCAGAACTCCAAGGTCTTTTTTTTTAATTTAAGTATAATTGATTTACAATGTCGTATTTCAGAGGTACAGCACAGTGATTCAGTTATTCATATATATATATATATATATATATATATATATATATATATATGTATCTTTTTTAGATTCTTTTCCTTTATAGGTTATTACAAGATATTGAATATAGTTCCCTGTGCTACAGTAGGTCCTGGTTGGTTATCTATTTTATATATTGCAGTGACCAAGGTCTTTCTGTTCACTCTTTTTTCTTCTCTTTTCCCTCCCTCTCTGTCCCCGTCATCTACTTGCATCCCTTGTGTCCCAATTCGGAAAAACAGAGTTTTCCCTGAAAAACCTAAATCCTATAATATAATCAGGGACATATTTAGATGTGTCGTTTTGCTCATTTTAGATGATGGCCGTGGTATGTGTCCTTCTTTGCCATTTCAACCCCCTCCTTGCACTGGCCATTCTCAATATCAAGCTGGTAGCCTGCACGCAAGCATCTAGATACAAGGCTCAGTTTTTCAAGGTTTCTTTTCCAAAATTAGAAATAACTTGATGTCTAATATCACCTTATAAAGGCAAAGGGACCTGGTTAAACACATATATGGTATCTATTTCTGCTTACCATTATATAGTAATCTGGAACCCCATCTAAGCCCGTAACTCTTCACATAATGATTGCTCAGCGTGCCACAGTGTGATATTATTCAAGTGCAGTCCTTTAGGTCTAAGGTCCCACGTCACAGCCTCAACCCTGACAGGTTCAAGGGGCCTTGGACAAGTCATTCCGGCTCTGTTATCTCAACCGTAAAACTACTAAGAACCCCTACTTTATAAGTTTACTAAAAGGAATGAATGAGATGTAGTTTATAAACTCTCAGTGTTTAGAAGCTGTATTATCTTTTTTTCCGATTATAATCACAGCTCAATTTTTTTCTCCATTGTTAAATTTTTTTTCTTTTCCTTGTCTTACTGCATTAGCTAGAACCTTCAGCACAGTAATGACTGGAAGTATAAAATACTTTCTTGTCTCATTTCCAATATCAGAGATAATTTTTTCATAAAAGCTATATTACCTTGGCCAAGTTCATTATCTTTTTTAAGGCTCAGTTCCTCATCTGTGAAACAGGGTGAATGAACGGTTGATTGCTGAGTGACGATGAGATGAGAGGAAGCACAGAGGAAAGCCTGACACACCATTCCTCCTCAGCACCTGTCCATCACCACCATGTTTCTGCCTGTCTCCTTCTTCCTGACTTAAGAAAACATAGCACTTCTTTTTTAATTAACCGTTTTCAAAGCCTTTTAACAAACTACTCCGTTATATTCTTATTACTAAATTGTCATTTCTAAAGGCACACTTAAGAAAGGAAAGTGAGAATGAGAACTGATTACAGACCAGCGATTTCAGGCTGACACATGAATTGAGCTGATACGTTTCAGGTACCCACGGTCTCATTTTTTAAAAGCCACCTTTTAATCAAAATCCAACCTGTGTTTGCTGAACCTACCCTAGGTGCACACTACCATATTAGATGTGATAAAGAGTTTTCAAGGATTATAATTAGAAAGATGTGTTGAATTCAAAAATTAAGATATGATCCCTTATAATCTAGTTATGACATTTAGTGCCAAAAAGTTAGTGCCAAAAAGTTAAGTGTCAACAAAAGGTTTTCATGTTTAAGCAATAGATGTTATTCTGAAGTAGCACTTATTAATTTCCCAGTGAATGCCAGGGAGGCAACACCCTGGGGCTTTACGGGGATGGTAGAGATGGAGCAAGGTCTAGGATACTTTGGATTCATTCAACGAACTTGTCCTGTGATGGACATTTCTGAGGCTGGTCACTCAGGCTTATTTGGAAAATGCCAAAGACCAGAGAAAAATTCCTTCCAGTGCCCTTCCGGTTACCCCAAGTACAAGGGAATTTGCATAGTAGACATTACTGCAACCCTACCCTCGTTGATTCATTTGAAAAGAGGAAGAAGAGGTAAGACGCTATTTTATATACCCTAAGCCCCTCTCCAGAAAGAAAAAAAACCCCAAACCAAAACACATAGCACAAAACTCTGGAAATCCTGACACTGAACTAAAACAAATTAATGCTTGTACACGAGCTCATTCTTCTTGATTATATCTAAAAGCATGCACCTGTTGTCAATTTGCATGTGTTCTGTGTTGGAAAATAAGCACCCTGGGTCTAACGAGAAGCAAACAGTGAAAATCCATCCTGCTGCTGTGGCTCTGGAAAACCTCAGATCCACTCTCTGCATCTGTGTGTCGTGGGCCGTGAAGTCTGTCTATCAGATACACTGTACTGGAAGTGATCGGGCAGCCGTGTGTATTGATTCCTGCGGCCACTATGGAAAGGCAGCCACTGTAACCATTCACTGGCTTCACGGAGACACAATCTACATCTGCTTCAATCCCTTTGGAGGCTGCAGTATGCAGGCTCTGCCTGGCCAGCCCGGCTCAGTACATAACCATAGGTAACACTTACTGAGTGTCAGTCTCTGGCCTGGCCTTGTGCTAAGTGCATGCACTGCACATTTTATTCCTCACAAGCCTGCTCTGTGTGTGCATCGAGGAAGCAGAAGCACAGAGGCTTTGCGGCTAGTAACCAGGTCTGTCTGGTACCAGCCCCTGAACTCTGCACTAGAAGAAGAGTCATATCCTGAGCACCCACTCGCGTTACCTCTTTTCATCCTCCTAACAGTTCTAGATGATGGGCATGATGATCACAGGAAACAGAGGCTCAGAGAAGCGGATTAATTTGCTCAGGAAGAGTAGAACTGGCTTCCCCCAGGCAGCACATCCATGGCTCTCCCAACACCCAGGTGCTGTTCTAAGAACTTCACATGGTAGCACTCAGCAGCCCCACAAAGTGGCTACTGTTCTTCACCCCCATTTTACAGATGAGGAAATCAAGGCCTGTGGAAATCCGTACTTGCCTGAGGTTACACAGCTGGTAAGTGGCAGAGATTCTGAGATAGCTAGTCTGATCTCAGAGTGTGTGCTCTTAACTCCCACGCTGCATCTCTGATCGCTGCATCTCTGATCAGAGAGGCTCCCTACATCCAAACCCCCCACCCTTCCCCTCCACCCCAGTTCCTCACTACATTCAGATCCATACAGTCTGGCTGGTTCATTCTCTGGCACATGGCTGGGAAGAAGCTGGGAGATCACCTGGCACCAAACCTTGGTTCTAGTGCTAAGCAAACAAATAGGCCATAAGACTTATTTCTATGCCTGTGGATTTTTCACTTGTCCACACCATGCCATAGACACCTGTACAATAAAACTATTAGCTTGACATGAATATCAGGAACACATTTAAATAAACAAAGGGAGATTCCTTCTAAACCTTCAGGTTCTAACTCCTCTGAATGTGGGTTTTTATTCAAATGCCAAGTATTGGTGTGTCTGTGTATTTATGTGTACCAAACAAGGGGTCCCTAAACAAAAAGAAAGAAAAAATTCTTCTAATTTTTTTCTCTCTTTTTTGGAGCTATTAGACTCTCAACTAGGTTCATTCATCTTAGAATAAGAACACAGATCTCGTCTGCTGCATCTAACCATTGCTTTTCCCAAACCTTAGAGCACAAAGGTCCTGAGAAAAGATTACTACCAAGAATTCACTAAAAAGAAATGTTCTCCATCCAGCTATTGGTCAAATAGGTTTAGGGAATACCACATGTAAGAACCCCCTTTTGATGACACAGAATGCACCCTGACATTATCAAAGTCCTCAGAAGCTCTTAGGTAATGACATCTATTAAACACTGTTCAACACTACTTAACGTTAATTGAGAACATTCTCTGCTACTTTGTGCCAAGTAGTATTCCAGGAATATCCTTTGACTTGCTTCATTTTATCCTGACAACAGCTCTATGAGTATGAGGCAGGTCCTATCATTATGCCTATTTTACAGGTGAGGAAATGGAGGTAGGTTAAGTTACTTTCTCATATAGTTTGCCCTAACCATTTGGAAGCACCCAGAAATTCCCCGAAAGAACCTTACTTCTTCTCACCTCCTTGCCTTTGTCATGGGTTATTTTCTCTGCCTGGAACTCCCTTTCAACCCCCCCTTACCTCACTGATTCCTACATATCTTGTGAAACTTTGCTTCTCCCCAAGGTTTTCTTTTCTTTTTGTTTTTATTGAAGTATAGTTGATTTACAATGGTGTGTTAGTTTCAGGTGTACAGCACAGTGATTCAGTATATATACATAATTCTTTTTCAGATTCTTTTCCCATATAGGTTATTACAAAATATTGAGTATAATTCCCTGTGCTATACAGTAGGTCCTTGTTGGTTATCTATTTTATATATAGTAGTGTGTATATGTTAATCCCAAACTCATAATTTATTCCTCCCCCCACCCCGCCTTCCCTTTTGGTAATCGTAAGTTTGTTTTCTATGTCGGTGGGTCTATTTCTGTTTTGTAAATAAGTTCATTTGCATCTTTTTTTCAGATATAAGCGATATCATGTGATATTTGCCTTTGTCTGGCTTACTTCACTTAGTATGATAATATCTAGGTCCATCCATGTTGCTACAAACAGCATTATTTCATTCTTTTTTAAAATTTCATTCTTTTTTATGGCTGAGTAATATTCCACTGTATATATGTACCACATCTTCTTTATCAATTCCTCTGTCAATGGACACTTAGGTTGCTTCCATGTCTTGGCTTCTTTTGTGAACAGAGCTGCAATAAACATTGGGGCACTCGTATCTTTTTGAATTATAGTTTTCTCTGGATATATGCCCAGGAGTGGGATTGCTGGATCATATGGTAACTCTACTTTTAGTTTTTAAGTGACCTCCATACTGTTCTCCATAGTGGCTGCACCAATTTACCTTCCCACCAACTGTGTAGGAAAGTTCCTTTTTCTTCACACCCTCTCCAATATTTATTATTTGTAGACTTTTTGATGATGGCCATTCTGACTGGAGTGAGGTGATACCTCATTGTAGTTTCCCTAAGGTTTCTTATTGCCACTCCCTCAAAGGTGATCAGAGGCTGCACTGCACTTACCCTGCTATATCATAAGGCTGCTTTTATGTGCCTGTCTTTGCACAGACAGGTCCTTCATGGCAGGACTGTGTTTCGTTATCAGCTTATCTCCGGCGCTGGGCACAGCACTTGGCCCAGAGCAGATGCTCAATAAATGTTTCCTAAGGGAAAAAATTCCCTCTCTAAGACAGTGAGCACTGTTTGCAGGAAAACAAAGTTCAAGATGACACTGAGAACAATAGCTCAAACTGACTGAGTTCAGCCACTGTGCCAGGCCGTGACATAGAGCGTGTCATTTTACCCTCACCAGAGCCTTTCAGATATTTGCAAATATTATTCTCATTTTACAGTGAGGCAAACTGAGGCTAAAGGATGGTAACTGACCTGCCCCAATTCATGCAACCAGAAAGCAAGAACAAGGTGCTGCTCAAGAAAACTAGCATGCAATTGAACTAAGATGCAAAACCCAAGACCATCCAGTTCCAAAGTTCCTGCTCTTCACACATGCGGCTCCATACTGCCAATGTGCAATTTGCAGATATGATTCTTTTAGTAACTGAGATCTCTTCTAGAACATTCTTAAGGAACACTGCCTCTGCCCAGGCTCTTCTCTAACTGCTGAAGGAAATGAGCTGAGATAGCCTTCAGCTATACCATCGTGGTGATGGTTGGAGAAATGAATCCTGTGCCGTTTTGCATTTGCTGCTTGTGAATCAAACTGTGAAAGCTAATTTAAAAACTTTCCACTTGGTTTGAATGAGGACTGTCAGCACTTTGCGAATGCTAAATTGTACACAATTAGCTCAGACAGTGTGAGTTCAGGCACACCCGGCAGCCTCTCAAATGAAAAGGCCCCCATGGTCACCCTGATGAAACAAGGGGAAAGTTAGAGAAGGTTCTAGCAAAAAGAAGTATCAAGAAGTGTCAGTGGCTCGTGAGGGACTTGGGTACTGATACATCTGTCCCAGTTTGTAATCCCATTATGATGGAGTTCCCCCCAACGCCCCAGGAGCGCTAGTGCTTCAGTGAGATCACAGACTCTGGGACACACACGTCTGGGTTAGATTCCCAGCTATGACGGCCACGAGCTGCACATCCTGGGGTGAATTATGTAAGACACGGAAAACTTTGTTTTGTCATCTGTAGAACAGGGATAACACTACAGTCATCATAAAGCTTTGCTAGGATTTTACAGGATGCATGGAACACCCCCAGCATGGTGCCTCCCAGGTCAGAAGCCTGGTGATACTGGACGCTGTTGTCGTGCCTGTCATGTGCTACCCCGACAGGATGTGCATACCTTGAGGGCAGAGACACAGTCTTGTTTACCTATGGTCCTGGCACATCTGTACTATCTTACAGCCCGATCTTCTTCAGGATGAGTATTATCATTATTATTAGTAACAATATAGTTTTGGCCTTGAGTGGGTCCTAAGTCTTTGGCAGAACGCAATGGAAGGAGCACTGATGCTGGACCTGGGGACCCGAGTTCCCACCTGGATCTGCCTTCCCTCCTGGCCAGGGGCACCTGCACAAACCGTTTGATCCCCCAGCACAGCACCTAACTTAATACAGCCCATCACTGGTAAATTGTTTTGGATGAACAAATAATAGTATACTTGACCCTCTATTTTCTCATCTGAAACATAAAAAAATAATTAACAACTGCCTCAGAGAAAACGGACCAGAGGGCAGTCTGTAAAGGGGGAAAAGAAAAGCACTACATCAGGATAAAGGTGAGGAGGAGTGAGCGGGAACCAGCAGAGATGACAGAAGAGCCTGCTTCCTCTCCAGGCTCCAGTGTTACCAGCAAGTCCATGGTCAGTAATGCCATCTTTTTGGACCTATTCCTGTACCTAAATAATAAGAGCTTCTATCTGAGTGATGTCTCATGCCCGGTTATCTGACTCGGAAATTCTACAATCTTTCATAACTACCAGAAGGGAAAAAAAAAAGACTTAATAAAAGAATTTTAATAAGAGCAGTTCAATTTTAAGGCAAAAATAACTGTAATTACTTAGAGCCTTCATAACATCTAAAATCTGATTAAAATGTACCATCGTTTATGAGCTGAGATTAGATGGTTATCATGTATCACGGCCCTGCAATTACTGCTAGCGCCTGTGCACAGAAAAAGCTCTGGATTGCTTCTTTTTCACGCTTGCATGGTACTCTAATCCCTCAATAACAGGGGAATTTTAATGCATAATAGATACAAAAGAGGATGAGAAATGAATGTTTGTTGAGCTACTGTCATAGGGCAGCAACTGGGAGGCACGTGAGAAATACGGCTAAGGTAGAAATTAACATCGTCACTGGAAGAATGAAAACCCTGGAACTGGGAAGGCCACACAGGTGGAAAGTGGAAGAGGTGAACCAGATGCTGTTTGGTTGCCAAGAATGCGTGCTTTCACTCCCAAAGGGCTGAACTGGGCAGAGCAATGTCTACATCAGGGCTTCACCGCGGTCAGTTCCCATGTGGCAGTTGTCACCCGTTTCAGAGGAGGAGGGAGAAGGTGGCGGAGGAATCCGCGCACCAGGTAATATTTGAGCTTCAACTTGATTTCATAGGTATGATCCTGAAAGCCTACTATGCATTTTACTTGAAGAATGCTACCTCACAGATATTCTGATGCAGAAACAATTAGGATGTTAAAACATTCATCCTTTCAACACACAACTACCGACTGCACGTTCATTCATCAAACAGTGAAAAGTCAATTCTCAGAGAGCCTTTCTTGGCCACCCCATGTAGAATGGAACCCCCATCCTTCTTATCTCTGCTTTGCTTGTCTCCTCATATTTTAATTCTTAGCCTACACATGCAGATGCAAAGTTACACATTTATTTATAAATTCTATTTCTTAAATTTGTCATCTCAATGACCAAAAATAAAAAATGGAAGCTCTCCTTTGATAGGAATTTCTAATCTGTTCTGTCACTGTGGCTTCCAAACACCTGGAACAGTGTCTAGAACACAGGAAGAGCATTTACTGTGAAATATCTGTTTGATGAATGAATTACTTAAAAGCTGAGGCCACAGCAGAGCAAATGGAGAGGCTACTTTTCAGACCCATATAGCAAGTTCTCAAAATACAGTGAGGTTTTTTTCTAAGTCTCTTTACCTCAGACTATCCGAATTTGCCATCTACCTCTTTGATTATCCATTCAATCATTTAACAAGTATTTATTGAGTACCTGTGGTGGGACAGGAACTGTTTCAGGTGCCTGAATTCTAGGTGTAAACAAAAGAGATAAAGCCCATGAAGCTTATATTCTGGTGGAGAAAACCAACAGATAAAAGAAAATATACCTTCTATAACGTAAGGCGGTAATGAGAGCGATGGCATCAAACAGGGCAAGGAGAGAGAGTGACGGAGTGAACGAGAGAGGCTAATTCAGTTCAAGGGCAGGGAAGGCCCCTCTGAGCAGGTGAAGTGTCAACAAAGGCAGGTTATTCAAACTAGGAGAGGACCTGGGGTCAGCAGGACAGCAGCAGCAAAGTCTCACCCCACTGTTATCAACAGGGCCCTAACACTCCTCATCTTCGACCCTTGGCTTCCTCACCTGGTACAGTGGCAATAATAATACTCGTGCTGCCTACCTTGCAAAATAGGCCTGCTATGACCATCAAATGAAATATCCCAGTTCCAGGGGCGGGGGGAGGGAGGGCAAAATGGGTAAAGGTGGTCAAATGGTACAAACTTCCAGTTATAAGATAAATAAGTCCTGGCATGTAATGTATAGCATGTGACTACCGTTCACAAGACTGTATTATAAATTTGAAAGTTGCTAAAAGAGTTGATCTTAAAAGTTCTCACCATAAGAAAAAGAACTATAACTAGGTGTGGTGATGGCTGTTAACTGAACTGACCGCAGTGATCGGTTCCCCAAATGTACACATACTGAACCATTATGTTGTATACCTAAAACTAACACGATGGTATATGTCAATGACATCTTAATAAAAAAATAACTCCTGGTTGCTTTTTATACTTCAATTTTTAGTGCTTAGATTTAAACTATAAATGGCCAGGTTCAAAATGATGCATATGAAACATCTGTAATAAAATACAAGAATATCCAAGTAAAGCTGTTTTGAAGTAATAGTGGTTCTAATTTTCCAGGCATTTTGAAGTGATTTTAAAGCAATGGAAAAAAAAAAAAAAATCCCATTTCCCCCATCCATGAGATGAAGGGGTTGCATTACAACATGATTTCTATGATCCCTTCTTGTTCTAATTTGCTAAGATTCTGTTGATATGAAAGAGGCTTATAAGTTCTAATTTGCTGCACAAATGTGTGAGATAATGGTCATCACAATGCTTTTTATCATTACTCCAATGATCTATTTTGGTTCTGGAGTTCAGAGCCCCCAGCATCAAGGCGTTGTTTAGACTCATTTTATTTAAGTGATTTCAAGATCTCATTGAAAATGTAACTTGAATAGTAATTTCATTTCTAGAGATGTTTTGCTGTCTAAGCCATAATTTAAATGTCCATCCTTAATTCTCCTAATTATCAGCACTAATGAGAGACAAAAATGGCATAGCTAATCCAAAAGGCCTATTCTAATTTGGTTTTAGGCTGTAGTTTAGGATTTTGTTTTTAAGTGTTAGATCCGCCTTCCCAGTCCTATTGTGGCTAAGTTATCACTAAAAAGAGCAAATTCCAGGTAAGCAAGAGATGCAGGGAAAAACCAGGGTGTTACCACACTGCTGTCTGTGGATGAGCTTCGGGGCTCCATCACTCCTCTGCCACTGCAGCAAAACTCCTTTGTTGGCATTCTAACCTCAGGAAAATGAACTAATCTCAACAACGTTCCAGGTTCTCTTCTAGAAGGAGCATTTGGCCCTTTGATCAACATGACCTGGAGCGATCAGCGAGAGTATCTGGGGAAGCACAGGACTATAAATTCACCTCAAATGACGTATCAACACAAGCCTAAAAAAGACAAACTGATGTAGCACTCAAAACTCACTGTTGCCTCTGCTCCAGGCAAGTTGCTGAGAGATGGGAGTACAGACATACCTCAGAGATAGATATTGGGGGTTTGGTGCCAGACCCACCAAAATAAAGTGAGTCACACGAATTTTTTTGGTTTCCCAGTGCATATAAAAGTTACGTTTACACTATACTATAGTCACTAAATATACAATAGCATTATGTCTAAAAACATACATACCTCAATTAAAAAATATTTGATTGTTAAAAAATGCTAACCATTGTCTGAGCCTTTAGCGAGTTGTAGTACTAGTAACATCAGAGATCACTGATCACAGGTCACCATAGCAAATATAACAATAATGAAAAAGTCTGAAATATTGCGAGAATTACCAAAATGCGACAGAGACATGAAGTGAGGAGATGCTGTTGGAAAAATGTGCCAACAGACTTGCTGGATGCAGGGTTGCCACACGCCTTCAATTCGTAAAATACACAGGATCTACGAAGGCAATAAAGCGAAGCACCGTGAAACGAGGTATGCCTGTACAGAGACGAGTAGATTTTCTCTGGCCCCCAGAAGCTCAGCGTCCACTGCAGGAAACAGACCACTGAGAAATTCACAAGTCGGCTAAACTGTCACAGGCACTACAACAGAAGAGGACAGAGGAAAAGCCAAGGAGGGGGGGCAGCTGTGCCTTCACACAGGAGGTGACCCTCGCTCTAGGTCTTGCAATATAAATAAATGGTTGCAAAATACTTGAGGGGTGACTGAGAAGCAGGAACCAATATTTATGAGTCAGGCTCAGCACGACATACATATATGTATGTATACATATACATGTGTAGATATATATGTGTGTGTGTGTATGTGTACATATATATACATACACAGGGCTTGTAACTGTTGCCTCGTTTAAGGTCTCAAGTACTGGTGACACGGGTCTTACCACCCCATTATACAGATAAAGTAACTGAGGCACAGAAAGGTAAAATAGCTCCCCCCACATCACTCCCCTTGCCAGAGTCAGGAATGAAAACCAATCTACCCTCCAGCAACCAACCAGGATGCTTTTCTCCCCCCCCCCACCCCGCCCCACCCCCACCCCCCGACAAGTACCTCCACCATGCTATCTCAGTATCTGACCGGCAGCCCACTGTCTCCTGCCTGACTACACAAAGCCTGAGCCATGTCACCTGGCTTTTCCCCCTCTGGAAACACCTCTCTTGTTTATCCCTCAATCTGTAGCTTGGGTTCTTTTCCCACTCCAAGAAGACCCCGAAGTTCTCCAGGGGAGAAGCCATTCTTGCCCTTGGCCTAGCTCCTTCATTCTTCCCCAAAACAGCGTTCCGCCTACAGAGGTAAGACGTAGGTTCAGCCATCTGTAGGGGAGGCCATGACAGCCAACATACAGTTCAGACCCATTTCCTTCCCAACCCGGGAACAGAAAACCTTTAGTATCTCAAGTTCGAGGCAAGTGATCCTGACCCTCCCCCACCATTCTAAAGAGGGTCAAACCTTCTTCCTCTGTGACCCTGGGTCCTTCAACACAGCCTTCCTTTTTGTTCCTTATTTCTTTGCTTTTATCTCTTCTTCACGTTCTAAGTGGGATATTTCCCATCCCAAACCATCAGGCATTGGTAGAATTTCTGAGCACTTCTCTAATCCTAACCTTGCTTTTGTGAAATCACCACTGCACTTTGGGTAAAAGGTTTGTTTTTTTTTTTTTTTTTTTGGTGTGTGTGTTAGGGCTCTGTGTAGCACCCAGACTGCCTGAGCATCACACATTTCACCTTTAATTTTCTGACATTAAGCTTCCTTCACTAGACTTAAAGCCCTATTTCTAAATCATGGGAAGCTGTGGTACCTTTTCTCTAAATGGGTAGTGAAAAAAAAAAAAAAGGAAGTTCTCTGAAGAGAGTCCTCAGGGTTTTGAAATGTTTGAAAATAATCTCTTTTCCATTAATGCACAGAGTAACATATTTCCCCTGCTGTTAAATGACACCTTTCAGGACTGATGATTAACATATAGTCCTACCACTTAGGCACCTTCAAGGAAAAAGTGACATGCATTAGTTCAGTGGCTGCAGAGGAATTCTGCATGAGGTACGTTCACGTGATGGGGAGAATTTTCCCTCCTAAGGGGAAAAGGACACACAAAAGAAAGCTATGGACAAAAATGAATCACATTCATCTGCAGTTTGTCCAAGAGTCACTACAAAAGAATATATTTTTATATGAATAAAACAGTGATTGTAGCCTCTTTTCCTTACCAATTATGTCTGCACAATCTCACCATCATGTGGCAATCCTGAGATACACACACTCATTCATGGGCAAGAAATGACAGGCATGGAATACTTAATCTCAACAGAAGAAAACCGTTGCAAGTGGCACCAACATTTTGAAATGGACCTGATTCCTTCAACGGCCACACCGGCAAGAGACCAGCGCCCTTTCTCCTAGCCCACGAGGGCGCATCATCCCGAATCGCTGTCCTGATCAGCTACCCTTTATTCACAATCTACCACGTGGTGAGCCCTGTGATAAGCTACATATCCATCAAGTCAGTTGGCTTTCATGTTTATGAGGCAGACACTATTTTTAACCTTACTCTTGTTTTGTTAATTCTTTGTTGTTGTTATTTTAATTTTTTATTGAGGTATAAGATTTACAATGTTGTGTTAGTTTCTGGTGTACAGCACTATATATTTGTTGTTGTTGTTGTTTTGTTTTTTCAGATTCTTTTCCATTATAGGTTATTACAAGATACTGAAAATAGTTCCCTGTGCCATACAACAGGTCTTTGTTGTTCATCTGTTTTATATATAGCACTGTGTATCTGTTAATCCCAAATTTATCCCTCCTCAGCTTTCCCCTTTGGTAACCATAACTGTTTTCTATGTTTGTGAGTCTATTTCTGTTTTGTAAATAAGTTCATTTGTATCATATTTTTAGAGTCCACACATAAATGATATCATATGGTATTTGTCTTTCTCTCTCTGACTTACTTCACTTAGTATGATAATCTCTAGTTGCATCCATGCTGCTCTAAATGGCATTATTTCATTCTTTTTTATGGCCGAGTAATATTCCATTGTATATATGTACCACATCTTCTTCATTCATTCATCTGTCGGTGGACTTTTAGGTTTTTTCCATGTATTCCATTGTATATATGTACCACATCTTCTTCATTCATTCATCTGTCGGTGGACTTTTAGGTTTTTTCCACGTCTTGGCTATGGTAAATAGTGCTGCTATGAACGTTGTGGGTGCACATATCTTTTCGAATTACAGTTTTCATCTTTGCTGGATATATGCCCAGGAGTGGGACTGCTGGATCACATGGTAACTCTATTTTTAGTTTTTTAAGGAAACCTCCATACTGTTCTCCATAGCGGCTGCACCAATTTATTTTTTAATGAGGATACTGAGGCACAGAGAGCTTAAGGAACTAGTCTTTGGTCCCACCAGCCTATAAGTGGCACAGCCAGGATTTGAACACAGATCTGTTTGATTTCATCACTCTCTACTGCTTCCTTACTTGCCACTATCATCCACCAATAGAGCTGACCACCCCTGTAGGTTCAAAGCTGTGTAATAACAAACCACATGCTAATGTCTGTTTGATGGTGTTAAATGTTTCATGGAAGGTACACAAGAAAATGACAAGGCAGCTCCCACTTGGCCCCGAGGCCTGAAAGGAATGAGCTTTCTCTGAACTCAGATCAACTTGGTAGGATGATTCTCAGGGAGAACAGCAATAATTATAAGTTCCTTGTCTGGCTGAGCCAATCAAAGGCATGCTTATACTTCCAACCAGCACTAAAAAGGGACAATGACCTTGGGAATCAAAGAGAAGTAAATCCCAAAGTCCAGGTGACTCCACACAAAATCAAAACATCTGGTATCAGTTGCCTTCAAAGAAAAATAGCTGTTCCAGTCATATAACCAGACACTATGATAAAATGAAGATCTCCTTAGTGAAAGATCATAGTGAAGTTTGCAAACCACAGTCTGTGGGTTTGTGAAATGACTCTATGGATTCGGCTCATACAGAATTTACTAGAGATTTACTGAGCATGCTGTGCTAGGAGCTAGAGATACAGAAATAAAGAGGACAAGGTCCCTGACCTCAGAGAGGCTCAAACGAAACAAAAGGAAAAGACATATTGAGGTAGTCACGCCAGCACCCCACTTCCTGGAGGCTCGCCATGGGACAGGCGCTGTGCCAGTTGCTTCACGTTTATTACCTGCTTAATGCTACAAAGAGATACGCTATTATATGCAGTCTGCAAATGAGAAAGTTGTGGTCCAGAAGCGTTGAGTGACATGTTCAAGTTTCAAAAACTAGTAAAGAGCAGATCTGGGACTCAAACCTAGATTTTTCAGACTCTAAGAACTGTTAACTACTAAGTTGCACTGGCTCCACGCTCAGAAATAACTGTACTGCGCCACTGTAGGGACAAAAACAGAGGTATACATAAGTCCAAGAGGAGCCACCAAGGAGAACGGAATTCATTTGGGGACCCAAAGGAAAGGGGCGGGGTATCCTTCAGAGGACTGATGTCTGAATCAGGTTTTGAAGGATACATAGGAGTTCGTCAGGCAGATAAAGGAGGGAGCTGAACATTCAAGGCAGGAAGAACTCAGGAGTCTGGAGGCAGAGAAGATCACAACCCACTAAGGAGTTGCAAGGAATTCTGTGCAGCAATTATATCAAGTGATACTAGGGAGAGGGATAATAAGGACAACAAGTTGGCTGCAAACACAGGCAGGGAACAGGCTAAAGGGTCAGACATACACGTGTGCACAAACATTACACATACACACATGTCTTTTTATGTGATTTCCCCAAGCAGGGACGAACTTGAGTTTTACTGGTCCCCTAATGTGAGTGCAAATAAGTGGAATTCAGCTAAGGCCATCATTGATTTTCATGGGGCCACTCACCTGCAAAGAGCCCAGTCTAGTGACACTGAGCTTATATAAAGCACCCACACGTGTTTGTCATTTCTCCCTGTTCAGAAATAACTACTAGCCTACCTAGCATGTAAATGGGGTATTTTGCACCTGTCCTTTTCTAGGGGACCTAGTTATAGTCAAAAAGGGAATGAAGCAATGTAGAGAAAGAATCAAACTAAATGTAAAATGAGCATTATTTCATGTAAATAATCCCTTTACATGAAAAGGAAACTTTTAAATTTGAACATCCAAAATAACTGAATTTCCAAATGCAAAGAGGCAGAAAACTCAGGCCTAGGTGACTTTGTCCCATCCAACATCATGCAGATATGTATGAAAAGACGGAAAATGAACCAGGTGAACAGTCAAGAGAATTCCAGCGGAGACCCCACTCAGCCACTGAGTCACTGTATCACCTGGAGTGCATCATTTAACCCTCTAAGCCTCAGTTTATCATCTGGAAATAGGCACGATTATATACCTTACTCCATGTTTCTGATAAAGATTACATCAGAAAATGCATATAAAGTACTTAAGCACAGTGGGTGACAAACAATACTTATATGGCAATGTGAAAATATGTTAATCTAAAAAATACTTTTTCCTAAAACATGTTTTTAAAACATAAGGAGAGGGCTTCCCTGGTGGCGCAGTGGTTGAGAATCTGCCTGCCAATGAGGGGGACGCGGGTTCAAGCCCTGGTCTGGGAAGATCCCACATGCCGCGGAGCAACTAGGCCCGTGAGCCACAATTACTGAGCCTGCGCGTCTGGAGCTTGTGCTCCGCAACAAGAGAGGCCGCGATAGTGAGAGGCCCGCGCACCGCGATGAAGAGTGGCTCCCGCTCGCCGCAACTATAGAAAGCGCTCGCACAGAAACGAAGACCCAACACAGCCATAAATAAATAAATAAATAAATAAATAAATAAAAACATAAGGAGAGTTTAAGCTTGCATAGGGTGTGTCTATGCTTAAATGCTTGTAAATGTCTAATACTACCAATATTAGCAGCTCCAGTTTATGGAGTATTCACTATAATGCCTTGTACTGACTCGCTTAAACTTCACAACCACTCTGTTGAGTAGGCACTATCATTACCTCCGTTTTACAGGTGAAGAAATCAAGGCACAGAAATTAAATTATTTGCCCAAAGATAACATGGATAGAAACTAATGGAGTAAGATTTAAACTCAGACATTCTAGTAACTTAGAGCCTTTCCTGATGCAGCTCTTTACAAATTACTCCTAGGGTGAGACAGTTAATTTTATGTGTCAACTGGGAGGGTGTTTTTGGATGAGAATAACATTTAAATTGGTGAATTTTGAATAAGCAGATTGCCCTTCATAAGGTGGGTGGGCCTCATCCTATCAGTTGAAGGCCTAGCTAGAATAAAAAGACCATCCTCTCCAAACAAGAGAGAATTCTCCAGCAAATGGCCTTCAGACTTCATCTGCACTATTAGACATCAACCCTCTGAAGGATACCCTGCTTTTCCTTTGTGCCCCCAAATGAATTCTTCTCTCTTTGTTGGCTCCTCGTGGACTTGTATATATATACCTCTGCTGTTGTCCTTAGAATGCTCCAATATAATTATTTCTGAGCATGGAACCAGAGCAACTTAGTAGTTAAGACTTTGGAGTCTTGAAAACCTACCTTTGAGGCCCAGATCTGCTCTTTACTAGTTTTTGAAACTTGAACAGGTGACTCAACCTTTCTGAACCATGGCTTTCTCATCTGTAGACTGCAGATAATAGTGTATCTCTTTGTAGCATTAAGGAGGTAATACACATGGAATCAGGTTTTGAAATATACATAGGAGTTCATCAGATGGAACTGCCAGATTCCATAAATGCATGAAGCCAATTCCTTAAAATAAATCTTTCTATATATACACACATCCTCTTGGTTCTGCTTCTCTGGAGAATGCTGACTAATACATAGAGTTTCTTTTTTTTTAACCTTCTAATCCCATTTCTTACCTTTTCAACTCAATTTATTCAGCAGATATTTTCTGAGAGCTCCACATGAACTGGTCCTACACTATGCTTGATTACAAGGTTGAGAAGATACTCTCTGTTCAGTCCTCTTCTACCCCTGGTTTCCCACCCCTTGTTAGTCCACCCATCTCCCCTCTGGATTACAAGATCCTTGAGATCTGGGACCAGTCTCTGTAGAACATCAAGTACAGAGCTTCAGACAGACAACAGAGTAAATGCCCACCCATGTTGGTAAAATAAGTACTACTGACGCTTGCCATTGTGTTTTTCACCCTTTACTGAGTATGTGCAAGGCCCTATGCTAGATGCCCAGCATTCGTTTCTATCTCGTTTTGCCCCAATTTTAAGGAACAGAAAGGGAGATGCCAAGAGGTTAGCTTGCCTGACTGGGACCACACAGAGTTATTCACACTCAGGTCTGTCTGAATCCAAAGCCAGCGGACTTCTCATCACCGCTTCTGCTAAGGCTTCCTGCCCCTCCCCCTTCCAAACTACAAATAACAGATGAGGCCTGGGATGAATGAGCACCCCCAGAGCTCCAGGGCCTTCAGCCAAACTTCAGAGATGTACAACTTCATCGCCTACACGAGGTGGAGTATAAAAATGAAGGCAATATAGGATGTTAGCTATAAGCACCTCAAAGCTTCTTTTCCTTTAACTTAAAAATTCTCTGGTAATTGTTTTTTACTGCAATTAATCATAAAAATGAATCACCTCAAATTTTTGAAAGAAATTCTCCTTCAAAACATGTCAACTTTGTGCCATGAATTCATTTATTATGAGACCACATGATGTCTCCAAGTACTTACTGCATTTTATTTAAACGTGACATTTTTTCACTCTGTTTTGATTCCACAGCTGAAAATCGCTTCTATCAATCTTTCGCTGGAGCCAAACATAACTGTTTTGCTCACTGAAACATTACAGACTCAGGGTCCTAGAATCAAATTAAAAAAATAAATAAAACTAGTATCTGGCTGACATTCATAGCATCATATCCAGGGAGACCACAGATTTCAGAACTGCTGTGAACCCACTTCCAAGATCAAAATCAATCAATCCTAATCCTTTTGGATCTTAGATCACTTCAGAAGTCCAAAGACTTTATGTGGGCTGATTTTTCTTTGTGAGATTCAGTTTTAGAAATTGTGTACTATTCTGATTTTGAAAAGGGTATGACATCTCCAATGAAATCACCGGACTCTGCTGGGGCACTGATGGTGATCAATGATTTTCCGCATCAGTTGCTATTGGGTTGAGGGTGAGGGGTTGGGAGGCTCGCTATCTACTTACTTTCCCCATAATGCATCGTTCTCTTTCTAAACAGCAGCAGCAGACAGGCACATCCAATATGGTATTACTTCCTCCTTTCATTCATGACGATGTCCCACACAGGCCCTGAGAGTCTGAAAAAAGAAGCATGTCCCAGGTTCTAAGGATGAAGGGAAGCCCGGCCAATCCATCATGCTTTGTCTGCTAATGATAGACTCCTGCATAAGAGCCAGCATACTAGAGAGAAGCAGCGGGCATGAAAAGGAGTGAATCAGCTGTCAACGGGTCGGGTCTGGAGGACGGCAGAGCTGTGATTAGAATTTTCAATCAGGACTTCCACGATTCCTCATGCTTTGGGAGGGACGAGAAAAGTTTGCAAAGGTATATTCCCCCATCAGCCCTATCTTCCCTCCTTCTATCAGCAGAGTTAAGTCCTAGGGGCCACAGAAAATTCAATGTCTTATTGACCCAAAGAATGAAACTTTAAAAGAGCTGCCAAAGTGGGGGCAGATGTGTGTCAGGATTAAACAACTTCCTCTCCACAATTAATCTCCAGATTAATGTCCGGAAAATACAATTCTGATCTTGTCATGTCTGATCAAAAAACCCTGATTCTGGAGAGGGAGGGAAGGATGGGGAGTTTGGGATTAGCAGAGGCAAACTATTATATACAGGATGGATAAACAACAAGGTCCTTCTGTATAGCACAGGGAACTATATTCAATATCTTGTGATAAACCATAATGGAAAAGAATATGAAAAAGAATACATATGTGTAACTGAATCACTTTGCTGTATAGCAGAAATTAAATACAACATTGTAAATCAACTATACTTCAGTAAAATTTTTTTTAAAACTGATTTCTTCCTTCCCTCCTCCTCATCTTTTTCTGTCCTCCCTTCCTTCCTTCTTTTCTCCCTTCCTTCTTTCCTTTCTTCCCAACTTCCATCCTCCTTTCTTAACTTCCTTTCCTTTCAGGCTAATCTTCCAGTCTTTCCCTCCTTCTTTCTTCCCTACCTCCTTGTCTATGTATGTTCCCTCCTTCTACATGTATTAAGCATTTACAAAGGAAAATCATTTCCTAATGGAAGAATTCACAGTCTGCTGGGAGAGGGATACCCACACAAACACAAAGCCGATAGAGTGTGAAATCAGACACTGGTGCTATGGAATGCAGTGGAACTGCGGGGAGAGGGTAAGCAATGTCCACAAAAGCTCCCTAGACGAAATAAGAATGAGTTGCCAGCAGAGGAAATGACACACGCAAAGGCACAAGGACAGAAGGGTGTGGTATTTTCAAGGAAATAGAGCTGTATCAGTGAAGCTGGAGCACAGTTTATGGGGAAGTGCTATGAAATGAGTAGTAGACAAGACCCTGTTATTAAAAGCTTTGTACATAAGGATTTTATGAAAGCAATGGAGAGAAATCATAGGCCCTAAGCAGAAGTGGTGGTGGTGACTAGATTTTTAATTAAACCTCAATAAACACACACACACACACACACACACGGACACACACACACATAGGTACTCTCTGAGCACGCTATTTAAAACTGCAACCTAACTCACTACTTATCCCCCTTCCCTTCTTTATTTCTCTCCATCACTCTTATCACCATCTGGAACCAGATCTACTTATTTATTGCCTATCTGCCTCCACTAAAATGTAAGCTCCATTTTGAGAGCAGGATTTTGGTTTTGTCCACTGCTGTATCCTTTGGACCTAGGATACTATTTAGCATGTAGTAGATATTCCATGAATATTGTTGAATAACATGATCTTTTCAGACATAGTAAAACTCAATCATCTCAACATTTTATGTGGAGAAAAGACTTTGCCTTTAAAGCACACACATCACTTAAACTCGCTCAGACTCAATGCCCTGCAGAAGGCAAGTGAAACCCCTATTTTTAAAGTAGTTATAATAAAAAGTTGGGTAAAGAACTCAGAATGGCAACTGGCCTATAGTAAGTCCTCAATAAACTTCAACAACTGTTTTTGTTGTTATCATGTAATTCCCTGGGAAGCTCTTGAGCTCTTGAGGGTCTTAATCATCCAGCACACACTGGGGGCTCAGTGAATGACTTCTGAGACCATCAACCCAAGGGGTCCTCTCTTCAGGTCAAAAGGTGAGTAATTTCCCTAGAGTATTCTAAACATCACAACAAGCTCTTTTTGGAAAGAAAGAAGGCTTGGAAATGTAATGTGCTTTTCAAACAATGCAGTTTCAGGACCAAAGCTCAGCAGTGGCCAATGACAGTCCTAGAACCATGTACCCATGCTTCCTGGGGAGAGGGACCGATGATCATCTTCCATGGCACCATCATAAAGCCACCACAGCCATGTATAATACTGCTTTGAAATTCTGACTGCCTCCTGCAGGGGACTATATATGCCCCTTAATAGAAGGATATCATTGCTGGGGCACAGTAAGATATAGAGTTAAGAGCCTGGGATCTAGTGCCCAACTTTTGGGTTTGAATCCCAACTCTGCCACTTTCTAGCTGTGTGACCTTAAGAGAGTGACTTAATCTCTCTGTGCCTCAACTACACATTGGAAACGATAATGATCCTACCTCACAGGGTTACTGCGTGGATTAACTGAGTCATCCTGTGAAGCACTTAGAACAGTACCTGGCACATAGTACATGTTCAAAAAACATTATATTTTCTCATCAGTACATCCTAGAACAGAAAAGGTGTCCAAACAATGCTAATAATTCCATTTTGCTACCCACTGAAAATGACTGGAAAGGGGCTTAGGCACAACTCTATTCCTATCTCTGCTCAGAGAAGTGTTTAAAAATATGAATAACTCAAAAGGCTCTGCCCCTTTCTGGTTGCAGGCTTTGAGGCGTAACCTAATTTAACTGCAGAACCTCAATTTCTTCACCTGTTGAGACTCACAGAGCAAGCCCAGAGTTGCTCTGTGGCTTGATAAGGTAACATCCGATGTTTTACAAACCCTAGAGTACTATAAAATATGAAGTTGGTATCACAACCAGAGAAGCTCCAGTCACTCGGCAACAGAGAGGGTTAAAAAAAAAAAGAAAAAAAAAAAGGCATCTCAAACTACTTTGTCTTCTTACATTTGTGCAAAATTAAAATGACTCTTTGCAGAATCCAATTTGGATAAGCCCATGTCAATACTACTAATACAAGCCATCACTAATGACAAGATTGATAGCTCAGGAGAGCATGCCATTTCATGTTCACTGTGCATCATGTTTAATTCGCCAAAAGGAGTTTGTGTGTATAATTAATGCGCTTTTCTTTCTGGCTTCATTTGGAAACATATACAGGGTCTCGAGGGACCTTCTGTAAGCCAGAAACAATTAATAAAATAAAACCACTTAATTAAAGAGAATAATTGGAGCCTATTTTAGACCAGAAAATGGAGGGATAAAATTCACTCTGGAAACACATTGTCTAAAAATTGCTGAGTTTTAAAAGAAAGAACAATCTGCAGCTGGAACACATGTAAGTCATGACAGTGGACAGATTTCCTAGGCCCTTTGTTCTGGGATGATATAAATCCAACTGACTTGACATGGACATGAAATGTGAGATTATTGACCCACAATGACGTGTGATTCTTACGTAGGAAAACTTCAACTCTTCATTATCTCAATGCACATTTACAGCCCCTTCTCTATACCGCTGTAGGGACCCATAGCTGAAAAGCAGCCCCTCTCCCTCTGCCTTCCAGAAACTCTCAGTTTAGTTAGGGGAAGAGAGAAGTCCATGCACAACTAAAATGCAGAGACATAAGCAGTGAGGCAACAGAGGACACCATAGAGCAGTGAAGGAGAGCCCCCAACACAGCCTAGGAGAAACAAGGGATGCTTTCAGAGGCCCTGAGTATTCAGAAAAAAAATGAGCATTTACCAGGACAGAAAGAGGAAAATGCAATTACAGATATAACATTATACACCAAGTCACAGATTATGAATGTACACATTGCTTTGGTAAATCACATAAAACTCAGTGTGTCCCAAGAATACAGTATACGTTTCACAGCAGAAAGAGATGAAGTTGGAAACCAGATGGGGAACGAGCATGTACATGGAATCAGAAAAACTAGTTCAAATTCTGTAATCCTGTATGTACATAACACCTCCAGGCTTCAGTTTTCTCTTGAATAAAAGTAGAGTTCTAGGATCACTCAGATGGTAATATACTGCGTTATGATATCCAACTATCTGTGTCCTTCCCGGTGAGAGGTTTATTCATCTATGTGCTTTGCCGTGTGACTGCCAGCACTTCAAGGTAGATGGAGGATACTCCCTGCCCCATCGGCAGGTTTGGCCATATGACTAGTTTGTCCAATGGGATATAAGTGGACATAACGCGCATCCCAACTGAGCAGAAACTTTAAAAGCACTTATGTTGTTCAGTGCAGACTTGCATTTCCACCCTTTGCCATGAGAACCACAGAGCCTGGGTTCCTGGAATGACAAGACTCTTAGAACTGAGCTGAGCTGAGCTGCAGCTGACCTGAATAACCCCTGACATTTCGGGGGTGGCTTGTTACTAAAGCAAAAGATCAGTACAGAGATAAGTGAACAGCTCATAACCTAAGAGTGAGGTAAAGCTACAACAACCAGAAAAATGCCATGATAAATATATGCATGGGACAGTACTGAAGAACCAATAACATATGTAAAGACACTTATCCTATGTTAGGCATTTAATCATGTTTGATTCCTTTACCTTAGACCTCCCAGAAAGAGGCAAAAGTCTCAGAGTTGAGGAATTATAATGAAGGTCATGCCAAAGAGTGAATATATCAACTTGCTCCATATCCTTATAACTCTGATACCTGCCGTCAGAGTTAACTGGACGCATCCTAGCCTGGCCCTCAGACTTACCCTGGGCAAGTCCTTCAGCTCTTTGCACCTCAATTTTCTCATCTGTAAAATGAACAAAGTAGCTATGCACCTACTTCGAACAGCAGTTCTGGTAGTTATATTTGTTAATTCATGTGGAGTCCTAAAAAGAGAGCCTAATACCATATGTGCTCAATAGATGCAAACCACTGTTAGTATTAATTACTATTACTATTCAACTACTAATACCTACTGCAATTTACTAAGAAGGGACTGCTCCTACACCTCAACTATAAAACACCACATTTTAGGCTTTATTTTTCACTATACACTGATGATCCACCTAAAATATAGGCATACATATGCACACAAACACATACATATATACACACACAATCCTTTATCCTTTACTGTTAGAACCTGTGTCACCACTTCTGGTGATAAAAAGTTGTTTTCAATTTCTTTGAAAATGTTTAGTGAAAAGACATACTGGTGAAATATTTGGACTAAGTATAGTTTAACTCACAAAACAGGTTACTACTTTGGGTTCCAAATTCCTTACAACAAATTTCCATTGTAACTACACAACTCCAAAATATTTGGTCATATCATTAGAAAGCAATCAATATAAGCCTTTGAAAGTTTAATCATTCATATGAAGAATGGATCTATTTCCTTGTCTTCAAATGGTTGATTGCAGTGGTTTGTTGTCTTAGTGACAATAACATGAAGTCAGTGATTCTTACACTTTGGGGGTGACAGATCCCTGTGAGAGGGACAGAAACCTTGATCCTCTCTCCAGAAAAATGCAAAT
Organism: Balaenoptera ricei; assembly: GCF_028023285.1. Classification (NCBI taxonomy): domain Eukaryota; kingdom Metazoa; phylum Chordata; class Mammalia; order Artiodactyla; family Balaenopteridae; genus Balaenoptera; species Balaenoptera ricei. The sequence continues at coordinate 48,667,801 of NC_082639.1, forward strand.
CAAGAATTCAGAATCCTAGCCATGTTCTTTTTTTGTGGTTCCACAGCTGAGAGATGGTGTCATGGCTAGATGTCCAATGTGAAAGGGGTCTGTAGGAAGGGGGACACCTAGAACATACCCATTCAAAGAATGAGGGACAGGGAATTCCCTGGCGGTCCAGTGGTTAGGACTCCACACTCTAACTGTTGAGGACCTGGGTTCAATCCCTGGTCAAGGAAAGATCCCACAAGCTGTGTGGCACAGCCAAAAAAAAAAAAAGGAAAGAAAAAAAAAACAACGACCAGGTATGACAGACAGAGGCCCAAACAGATCTCTCCCAGAACAATCCCCAAATCCCCTGTTTCCTGGGGATTGGTGGGCCAAATGCGCCTCAATTTTCTGTGCTCAATTTCCTCCTTATACAATAAACATGATAAGAGTGCTTGTCTCATGGTGTTGTTGCGAAAACTAAATGAGGTGATCCACGCACAGTGCCTGGCACATTACAAGCTCTTAACAAGTATGAGCTACTATTCCCACAACAAGAGGCAGGACGCTGAGGCCCAGAAAGAGGGATCACTTGCCCAACGCTGCACAGCTCCTGGGTAGCAGAGTGAGATGAAACACCGAGAGGGCTCCGAGAAGAGAGCTTATGAGTGAGCCAAACGCTGGAGTTAACAAACCAGGGCATCTCGAAATAAGAAGTGCTAAAAGCAGCTGCTGTTTGTTTGCGCCTCAGCTGTTCCACCGCAACAGCTGCTCAAACTTGCAGACGTGTCTCACCACAGAATCCCCCACATCCTATATGCATTCCATCAGCCTCCAGTCTAATTGCGGTCCCAGAGAGTTTTTTTAAAAGGGGGCCTAAAATTGAATATCCATTCCTATTAATAGTAAAGGGACATTTCCTAAGAAAGTGCTTTATAAGGATTCAGATCCCTCTTTCCTCAGCAGTTTTTCCCCCTGGACATCTTGGGTCTATTTTGATACCTTCCCTGATTGAAACATGTCTCACAGGCTCTCACTGCTGAAGGGGTAGAAGCTTATGACAGGTCCATAGCCACGGGGTGTGCCCAGGGCCAGCATTAATGGGACAGAGCCCACGAGAAGCGAGCACTGACCCAACTTCGGAGACGGGGAGATAATCATCTCAACAGCAAATGCCGGCATATTTCTAGGAGAGTATTCAAGAGCTAGCCCAAATAAAAATTCCGAAATTGTAATATCAAGAGGATGGGAAATTGCTTAAAATAAAAAGGCAAACCATCAGACACGGAGCCTTGTCACAGCAATGAGCCAAACTGGGACAAGAGACTTGGACGACAGGCCCCCCCGCACTGTCATTAACTAGCTGTGAGACCTTGCGAATCGCCCTGCTCTCAGCCGTCTTACATATAAAACAACTAGGCAGAGGCAAGATACAAGAATAAACTGTCTATAAAGACATTTTCGGGTTCAGAATCAAAGAGACAGAAAAATATTTATAGCAACATATTTCATAACAATAAAAAAATGTAGAAACTAGCCAAATGCCTCCATTACTAGATGAGATAAATAAAGGGATACCCTAGGAACAGAATACTATACAGCAGTGAAAATTAATGAACTATATCTACATGCATGAATATCAGGAAATCTTGAAAATATAATGAGAACCAAACTCACAAGCGTATTTTACAATATGTTTACATTTATGTAAAGTTCAAAAGCAGGCAAAATGAAATCAAATAATAAATTGTTTAGGGAGACCTATGAAAAGACATCAAAGAAATGATTGACATTTCAGGCTAGAAGTTACCTGGAGAGCAGGCAGGGGGATTCTATCAAGGAGGAGACCTTAGGAAGCTTCCAGAGACTCATGGCATTGTCTTTCGTGGCCTGGGGAGTGGGTACCTGGGGTTTTTATTTTTATTTGCTTATTGTTCATTAATTGTCCACATATGTGGTCAATAGACTCTTGTACATATTCTGCATTTCGCAATAAAAAAACAGGTCTAAAGGGCCACATTTTAATTTAAATGGACCACTACATTCCAACCAAACACATGATACACCATTAGACCCTGCAACAGCCTGGCGACACAGCTAATACTGTGTTCATTTAGCAAATGAGGAAACTGGGGTTCTGAGCAGTGTGGTAAAGAGGAGGGGCCACGAGTCAGATGGGGTCCTTTTGTCGGCAAAGCCCGTGCACTTCCTGCTGCACCAGGCACTGGGTAGGCAGGCCAAATGTAATTCTGTCCCCCATGCCCCTGAGAAGGAAAGAGCCTCAGAAAGATCTCATATCTTGCTCAAGGTTGCCCAGGAATTTATAATTAAAAGAGCAGGAGTCATCATCTGACCCTAAAGTCCAGGCTCTTTCCACCACGTGTGGCTAAATCCTGTAAACTAGAGGCAAGGGGAAACTGGTATTTATGTGCTAGTTCCCAAAGACAGGAAATAAGACTAAGCCTCTCCAGTTTATCCCCTTCTGATTTGGTTTGCGTGAGGCCCGGGACTTTATCTCCGATCCGTGCAGCAGTGGAAAGGTGTGTGGAAAGATAGGACTATGCTAATATGATGGGCTGAAAATAATTTTCATTACCAAATGCGTCCTGCTGTTTGCAGGACCACTCTTCCCCAAGGACCCTATGTGCAAATATGTTCCTGCCTTCCTTCTTCCGGCCCAAAACAGCAAAATGGCATTACTCCATTTGCTGCTATCCGTGGATTTTCTCATTTAAATAGTGCTATTGTCTTTCTTGTCTATGAGTTTGTTTCCCAGCTCAGGAAATTTCAACCCACACATCGGCTACAAATGTGCTCCCTTCCATTTTTTCCCATTACTCTTAATTAGGTAGTAAAATACAATCCACCTACGTGAACAAGATGGGTAAAAGAAAGTAATAGCTAAATGCATTTTTCATTTCACACATCACGATTTGTAAGCAGAGAGTCAGAACGTCCCCCGAAGCGAACCACACAGTGAGTGCTTCCCCCAGTGATGGAAGGTCTGGCTGTTTACATCTATCACTGAACATCAGAGCTGAAAGGGACACCAGGAATCCACCCCCAATCTCTAGCACGGTGTTTGGCACACGGCAGTAGCTTATTAAATGTTCGAAAGGTAAATAATGATAGCTTGTAATTATAGTAGCTAATACATATACAAAACGTTTATCATATGTCAGATACTGCTATAAGCATTACACCTACATAAATTATTTCATCTTGACGATGATATCAAAAGGTTGATATTGTTATTATCCTCACCTCAAAAACTAAGGCTCCAAATGATTATGGAACTCGTCCAACACGATACAGCTGGGGAGCGGCAGAGCCAGGGTCCAGGGTGTTGCCTCCGGCGCCTGTGTTCTTAACCCCCAGGGTTACTCTGAGCCTCTCTTAGAAGAGATGAGAAGAATGAAGTGCAGGAATGTAAAATGACTATACAAAGCTCACCTAAAAGGGTACCTTGGAAAAAAGCAAGAGCCCTGGAGTGTGAAAGACAGTTTCCCATCAGTGCTAGGTGCTTTACTTGTCTGGGGACCCGAGCAACACATGTGTCCAGAGACCTACTGGGGTTGTGCACCAGTGGTTCGCGGATTGTAGGACTGGTGTCAGCTTGTATTTGCATGTCTCCGTCTCCTCCTCTGTAAAATGAAGGCAGTCACACCCACCTCAGCAGACTGCAGAGAGAATCAAGTCAGCAAGACGGCAAACGCTCCCCAAATTGCAGCTATCCAAAGAAACTGTGTAAGTTCAACTGTAAGTATCATGCCACGCACTCGTCCTCCCATCGCATATGGGCAAACTTCCCCAAGAGGTATTTTTTACCTCTCACCTCCCAAAACTAGCCAAAGGTTGATGTTAGAAACACACTAAGAAAAAAGTCACACATTAAGGTGGGGGACAGCTGAGTAGGGGTTGAAAGGAAGTAGCTTAGGACTCTAGAAAAGTGAGTATTACATTTGCTCCATCGTGAGGCCGGAAGAATTGCCCAAGTGAATTACATCAAGAGGACAGACAATATTGCTTAGTGGCTGAAGCTGAGGTGATGGAGCCAAACAGATCCCGGGTGGCATGCTGCCTCCTTCACTTGCTAGCAGCAAATTAGGCAGCCTCTCCAGGCCTTGATTTCCTTGTTCCTGCTACGAACGCTGTGAGGATTTATCACAACGGCTGGCACAGAGCAAGAGCTTCATCAGTGGGAGTAAAAACTCAAAAAACCATGGGATGAGAGATGGGCAGGAAGGAGATCCAACCCTCCCTCTGGGGTGGGTGCCCAGGCAGTATCAAGATAAAGTCAAGGGATTATATAAGAAGGAATTAAAAAGTCAGGAAAAATTATTTTTCCTCTCCAGGACCAAGAACTTGATACTCTTAATAAAGATTTTCCTTTTCCATATTTTACTCATCCATCACGAATAGAAAATTTGTGGATAAGAAATACGAGTGATGCATACACACGTCCCCAGACAAGGGCCTACCAAGTGGACACAGAGGACATCTTATTATATAGAACAATGAACATTCGTATAGTGTATACTTCCCTGTGATAGTATCAGCCCATTGAATCCTCAGAAGAGTCTTATACTCCCAGAGCCAGTACAAGCCAGTTCTAAGCTTGGGTTCTGGGTTTAGGCTTGAGATGAAATCATGGCTCTGCTCTGAACCTAAGAAACTTCCTTCTCTGGAACATGGGGGTACCTCACGTGGTCATGATGAATATCCAAGCACATTACAAGGCCAGGGACCTAGCGGTCAAAAAAGTATATATGTGAGTATAATGAAAGTAAGGGTTATTATTAATGATCATCCTCACTATGCCAAATGAGGACGACATCAATGAATGACTGAACCAAGATCATCCAGCTAAGACGTTAGGAAGCTGGGTCTTGAATCAAGGTGTGTGTCCTTACATGGCACAGCGCTAATTACCTCTCTTTCCAGGGCTTTCTTTTTGGCTCAGCACTCCACTCCTCGCAGCCCCTGCGATGAACATTCCTCCTGAAGTGACCGTCACATTCCCTGGTGTCACCTCTGACAGGCATCTTCACTGGCAGCCTCCACCCACAGCCCCAAAACAGTCTTCTTATCTTGAATAGTATGTTCAGCGGGTATTGTCCACTCGTTTCTCAGTTTTCCCACCAAATAGTGAGCTCCTAAAGGCAGAGACCATGTCCTGCTGACCACTGCGCCTTGTTGACCAGAGTATAAAGCAGTTGCCCAGGAAATATTAGCTAACAAATGGCTGCAATAAGGAGAGTGCAAAATACGATAATAAGAAAGCTGCCTGCTTTGTGAAAGGATAACTCAACAGAGAGGACCCCTGGATTCAAGTTGCAGCTTTGCTAATAACTGGCTTTTTAAAAAATTTTTAACAGCATAATTCCCCTTCTCTGGACCTCTGTTTACTCATAAAGTAAAAGAAAGTAGTTGCACTTGACTATTTCTAAGTTATCATATCTAAGTCCAACGTTTTAGCAGTCTAGGAAAATCACTGTTTATCTGTGCAAGTGAATCTGGGTCTAATTTTTGTGGAGGGGGTGGAGAAAGAGTGAGATAGATTTAAAGACAAGCCAAAAAAAAAAAAAAAATCTGTGACCTTGGACAAGGCATCTCATCCCCCAGTGATTTCCAGTGTCCTCATCTGTAAATCGCAAAGCTTGGACCAGGTCATTTCTACCATCTTTTCTGATTTTAATCAAAGTGCCTTTTTTTTGGCTGTGTTGGGTCTTCGTTGCTACGTATGGGCTTTCTCTAGTTGTGGCGAGCAGGGGCTACTCTTCGTTGCGGTGCGCGGGCTTCTCATTGCGGTGGCTTCTCGTGGCAGAGCACAGGCTCTAGGTGTGCGGGCTTCAGTAGTTGTGGCTCGTGGGCTTCAGTAGTTGTGGCTCACGGGCTCTAGAGCTCAGGCTCAGTAGTTGTGGCGCACGGGCTTAGTTGCTCCGAGGCATGTGGGATCTTCCCTGACCAGGGATCCCCTGTATTGGCAGGCGGATTCTTAACCACTGTGCCACCAGGGAAGTCCAACCAAAGTGCCTTTTGATTCCACTTTCCTCCTCAAGCCTTGAGTCCTGACCTAGAAATCCACTGTACCTTGTCAATGTTTTTTACAGTCCTTTTAAAAACCACACCATTGTAGTGGTCAAGCCTACAGAACGAATTTAAATCTAAAGTTTAAAAAGTGATTTCAGATACCTTCCCATAACACTAAACTTTTGTGCCATTTCAGCATCAATCTTGGGAAGGGTTGCGATGTTCTGACTTTTTTATAACTTTAAACGCAGGCCTTCGAAATAGTCATCGTGGTGAGAGGAGATGGGCCGCTCTGGCAGGGCAGTCAGGGGAGTTCTGGGACTCAGAAGCAGCTATATACACAGCTGTGATGATCTGGGAATGTAAAATAAAATAATTCATCCCTCACTGAACCAAAAAATTCTCCCTCTTGCCTGTGTGGATTCAAAAAGACTCAACTGGTCCCCCCTGGACCTGGGCCCCAGAGCCATTGAGTGTAAAGTTCAAAGGAGGCAAAGTATCTGGCCTCTTGGGTGCCCATTAGGGGAGTATCCCACATCCAACAGCAGACTGTCATAACTGCCCCAAAAGTGCATCTCTGGTGCCATGTGACCACGGATGTTCTGTTAGTTCATCATTTTAATGTATTCTTTACATGCCAGGTAGCCATTCAACCAATATCTACCGAATATCTGCTATGTGCTGGTTGTTCAGATGCTGGGATACAAAAGAATATTAAAAACTCTCAGTTAACTTTTTTATGGAAATACATACATACATACATATGCATATACATACACACATAAATACATAAAAGCATACGCTTATGGAAGCTAAACACATATTTAGTGACATGTAATTGGTTTTTCTTATCCATCCAACAAATATTTCCTGGGAGCCCATTACTTGACGGGCAGTCCCAGGCCATGGGGATACAGAAAACTCAGAGCCCTGCCCTCGGGACTCACTTGCTAGAGGAGAAGTCAATATGTGACAAGGGTTTGTAACCCTGGGGTTTGCGTTTGCCTTTCCTTTTAAACTCTCAGCGATGTCACTGCATTCCGTGTTGAGAATGTCGAAGGGCCTTCACTGAACACCACATTAAGGCAGTGATTCTCACCCGGAGGCTCTTTTACCCCCCAGGGGGCAACATCTGAAGACATGCTTGGTTGTCACAACTGGTGGGACAAGATGTTACTGACATCTACTGGGTACAGGCCCGGGATGCTGCAAACCATCCTATAATGTGCAGCAAAAAATCTTCTGGCACAAAATGTCAATGGTCCTGAGATTGAGAAATCCTGACTAAGGTATGTATGGCCATTCTAAAAATGTTAGGGTTAAACTTTAAAACTCAGAGGCATTTATAGAATTGGAAAATCGAGGAAAGATGCCTGTGGTTAAGTTAAAAAAAAATCTAAAGAATCAAAAGAACTATTCAGTTGGATTTGCATGGAAGTAATAAACATTTGCAGGATGCATTAATGCTTGCCTTACCCAAGAGGAAATGCAGGGACATTTACAAATTATGACAATTTCTCTTATGTATGCCATAAAATGGTGTGTTTAATACCTCGTGATTCACCAGGGGGAGAACAGTATCCCAATCTTCCTTTGGTTTTCCACCTTATGGGGCTCACTGTTTAAGACCTTACATCTCTCAGTTACAAGAACTTATCTCCAAAAAGACACATGGGCCCTGAGGCCTCCTTCAAGATTTGAAGAAGGCTGTAATTCAGGCATCAGACAATCAATATTCCAATTTGGAATTTAGCGCTTTGGAGCCAGAATGTTCAGAAACACACATAAAGGATCTGCTTATGATTGAGGCCCAACTCATATTTATAATATAATCACCTAATAAAAACGGTAATGACCTCCGGCTGACTTAACACAGCATGCTTTGGCACACAAGCTCCCTGAAAGGATTTTCACAGCCCTTGCCTTCAAGAAAATACATCTAAGTTCCTGTTTTTTCTATCAAGGCTGAAGAGCCCAGACCAAAAAAAAAATATATCATTTTGCTTTCAGAGCACTGACAAGCACAGTATGTATGGCGGATTACCTTGTAATAATATGATATTGTCCTCAAGAACTCTCTCTACTCATACATGTGACCTTTAAGACGAATGTATAATACACTTCTTGGTTCATCCCCTTTACAAGCAAAATTCAATCTCTCTCCCCTTCCATGGCTACCTTACAAATAAATCAAGATGCCCACTGATTGACACAGTTAGCTGCTGGTATGTTTGCTCCATCCCTCTACCTCCTCTGACCAGCTTCCATGACCCCTTAATGATGCTCAACAGAGATAAAATTTTAACAACACATAGCTGGGCTGATAAGCCAAGTGAGCAGTTAAGAGCATATAAAGTTCCCTGAAAGAGAGAAAGGAGAGAGAGTGTATGCGTGTATGTGTGTGTGTGTGTTTTAACAGAAACAGTCCTGGTACAACCCCTCCAGGCCCAGCTGAAAGCATCTGGATTTAATGGAAAATAAAAGAGAATAGTGCAAATGCAAAGCAGGGTGGAGTGGTATGAAGAGATCTCAACTATATAAGTTTACCTACCTCCCAAATTGCCCAGGCTCTACTTTTATCATCTATGAGCTACTGTTTCCACACCCAAAAATTACTTCCTGAATCTATTAGCAAAAGTGGATGGAAGGAAATCAGCAGTCACAAACTCTGGTCCAAGGGGAATAAATCAGGGAGCGTGTCTCCCCTTGCCACTGGCAGAGGCATGAACATATTTCAAGAACATAATCGCTAGGTTCTTATAAAATTCAAGTTCATTTTTTCCCACTGCAAATTTTATATCTGCGGCACCATTCTGAGATGCACATCAGAAGATACTTAAAGGATTATTAAAGAATTGGGTATAACTTTTCCAGCCTATTTCAGGCCCCCCCAGGAAGCATATCCCAAAAGGGAAAAAGCAGTACGTGCTTTTTTCTAAAGCAAGTAAAATTCTGGCTTGCAAAGCCTTCATATGGCATGCCCAGGGAGACCCGTCCCCTTGCCGGAATTTGAATTTGTTGATACAGGCATGCTAAGTGTACTCGCGACAAATTAAAATACACAAACCAACCAACAAACAAAAAACTTTGTTTTAACAGTAAACATTTGTTGAATTAATGAACAATGGATTATTTTATGACTGATGATAAGCCTAAATGTTTTGACAGGAAAGTAAACAAGAATAAACAAAGTCCTAAGATCGGATAAAAATTTTCATCAAAGCCATTATAATATGGATCATGTAACAGAACAAAGTTTTGTCATTTCAATGCATGATTCACTAATAAATCAAGAACATGTACACCTTTATTAATTTCTTTTAGATGTCTATATTAAGAAAAGTATCATTTCTTGCCTGGAAAGAAAACTTTTGGTGGAAGTAAATGATCGTACAAATTGTTATCATTCTACTAATATTTGACATAAAAAGAAATTTATCCCAGAGTAAATCACCTTTCCAATCATGCTAAATAAATTCAGAGCTGCATTATTTGGAAATAAAAAATGAAGTGTTTACGTTGCAGAGAGCTTTAACCTGTCAGAGAGACCTGGCCGATTCCCTCCTCGGCCCCTGCCCCCATCACCTCTTTGGCCTCGCCTCTCAAATAGGACAACTTGGCCTCACCTGAAGGTTCTGCCTCGGTAGCTCTCAACCGTGATGGCACATTACAATCACTTATGGATCTTTCATAAAATACCTAACTTGCACTCTCCAAGATGATGATGTAATTGCTTTGGAACTGGCCCATGCATAGGTATTTATTACAGAAGATTTAATGTGCAAGCAGCGCTTGGAGGCCTCGGCCTCAACCCAGGAGTGTAGCTGCAGCCCACCCTGTAGGGTGGGAAGGCTGAAAGTCCCTCCCTAAATTCTCACAGGGCTCAGCATCCCATCTCTTAGTGGCTGGTCCTGCTATGACCTGCCACCCTGTCCCAGGGCTCAGGGTTCTGCCTGGTTTCAGAGACACTAATCCTAAATGATGGTACCTTCATTTAGGGCTTGTTCCACCACCCTTATAGACCCTTCTGTCTAACCCTGGCAGTGTCACAGGATGGCACATGTGGCTGCTTAGTCTCGAGCTTATCCTAAAAGAAGCCCTCCCTGCAAGCAGGTGGCCGTCTCTTCTCCCACTCATTTCCTCCATCACACCTACGAAGTCCTTAGTACCACGCTATGTGCTTGACCTACAGGACCTCACTGACCCCTCAGACCTGCCCTTGAAGTCAGGCAACACTGTGAGCACCACTTAAGTAACAACAGAAACTGAGGTGATGTCCTCGCCTCAGGCCACAGGGCCAGGAAGTTGCAAAGGTGAGACATGAATCCAACTCTGATATCAGACAGGGGTCATTGTCTTGGTCTGCTCAAGCTGCTATAGCACACCACCACAGACTGGGTGGCTTAAACAACAGAAATTTACTTCTCACAGTGCTAGAAGCTGCAAGCTCAAGGTGCCAGCAAATTTGGTGTCTGGTGGGGTCCACTTTCTAGTTCATAGGCAGCCATCTTTCCACTGTGTCCTCACCTGCAGAAGGGGGAAAGCATCTCTCTGGGGCCTCTTTGTTAAGGGCACTAATCTCACTTGTGAGGTCTCCACCCTCGTGACCTAAGCACCTCCAAAGTCCCACCTCAAAATATCACATTGGGGCTTAGGTGAACATATGAATTTTGAAGGCACACAAATATCCCGTCTATAGCAGCCATGCTTCCAAACCCTTTGTGCTTGCTCTGTCCCAGGTACTGCGCTAAGCTCTGTACACAGATTTACACATTTAATCCTAACCCCAAAAGGTTGGTCAGACAAGGAGACTGAGGCATGGACAAGATATGCCATGTGGCCAAGGTCACAGAGCTAGTAAATGTCTGAGGCAGGAATTGAATCCAAGCCGTCTGGCTCTAGAGTCCACACTCTGGCCACTCAGCCCCATTCCCTTCTCAACCACCACACCAGGTTGTCACTGAGGTGACAGCAGCTGTCATCATTCTCAGGACCCTGCACAGTAGTAACGTGTGCATGTGGCTGCTTCTACCACAGGCTGAAGCCACCTGAAGGGACTAACTTCCATCTCCTTTGAATCTAACAGTACCTAGCATATAGGAGGCATTTAATAAGGAGCTGTTCAATCCACGTATCTATTCCTTCATTCAACTAACACTTTGTGTACCTCCTTCTGTAGCTTTCAGGGATAGAAGGATGAACTGCTCGTGGTCCCTGTCTTTCGGGAGTTTGTAAGTGCGGAAGCAGGGACACAGCTAACCGTCACAGGCCATGATGAGTGTGCCAACAGAGGTATGAAGAGGCACTGGGATGTGCTACCAGTGGTTCGGTGGTAACAGAAAGCCCAGCGTCCTCTGCATGGTTCCACTGTCTTGTCTTCCACGTGTACCCAACCCAGAAGGTCTGCTACTTTTCTTAAAAATTTCCCAACACAAACAGCTATGCCAGAGCTGATGGCAAAGCACTGCAGTCTTGAAGTATGCAGCCCATGGTTGAGCCCCTTCTCCTGCCAGCCCTGGGTTTCTCTAATCTGTCATCGTATATTTACAGTGATTGGCTCCATGGGCAGGGAATCGTGCTCCCTCAGTGCAGTCTGGTCTCGCTCACTGCTGGGATCTGTCACAGTGAAGCTGGTGCTGCCTGGGGGAATAATGCCTGCACTGCTCTAGCTTGGAAAGGTCCCTTAGCCCGCCCCGGAGGCAGAAGGAAAAATTCCATCCTTTGTTTCTCACCATATTGTCTACTACTAGAGGACTAGTATGAACTGCAAGAATTTAAGCTCCATGAACGCAGGGATATGGGACTGCTTTACTCACCACTGTATCCCCAGGGCCCAGAACAGTCCCTGGTAAATATTGGGTGTTCAATAAATATCTGTTGAATGAATAAACAAATATCTATTTGTCTGCACGTTTGTTTTCTTGGGGACAGGGATGGCTTTTTATCTCTAGTACCTAGCAAAGTGCCAGGCACAGAGTAGATGCTTAATAAATGTGTCATGAATGAGTAGATGAATGGACAGGTGGACAGAGAAATAGAAAACTGTTCCAAGACAAAGAGACTCATCAAAACACAAAGCCTACTGAGAAATTACCATCAACAACTAGTTTTATTAAGGGAAGAGACAGGGCACTATCTCGCTTAATGGTTCTTTTCAACAAAATTTCCCTTCCCTTAAGCACACACATGCATGCATGCCCACAGGCACACACCTAGTACACAGAACCTTAATGAATTATGTTAAGTCCACCTGAAAGATGTGAATTTGATTATGGAATGTGACAGAGTTAAAAGGCCAAAAACTGATAAGCAGACTATGGCATAAAGAAGTGTTTATCAAAGGTGGTCTAGGGTCTACCTACATCAAATTCATCTGTAGATCTTGTTAAAAAGCAAGATTTCTGAGCCCTACTCCTGTCTACAGAATTAGAGTCTTTGGGAAAAGAGGCCCAGTAACTGGTAATTTTGACAAGCTCCCCAGGTGATTTGTATCCACATAAAATTTGAGAATCATAGGCATCTATATATATAGTCTTCAACTTCAGCTACTGCCAAGGATGTATCTGAAAGTTAGGGAAAGGGAACTACCTGGAAGGTAATGCAAAGGACTTTTTCCAGTGAGACCTCCCTCTTAGTGACTCAAAGACTCAAAATGTAGGGCATTATAGTTGATGCTATGTTACCTAAGAAACCTCTACTGGTCCAGGCCCAGCAAGATCTAAGACGACCTCTTCAAACTGGGTGACCTGTGCAGAGGTTGATACAGGAACTAGGTACAGAGGTGCAGGTAGGGTTACAGGGAAGCCACACGGGATGGGGTGGCATTGCAGGGCTAGGAGCCATGGGGAGTTATTACTGGGGAGCTGCTACCACCCCAAGGCCTGAAGGGACAGTGGGGAGGAGCGGTTACTAGAACTTAATACTGAGAGGCTGGGTGGAGAGGGCCATTCTATGGGTCTGTGACCTCTGGCGGAGAAAAGCAGCCAGCCTGCAGTGACCCTGAAGTGACAGAGATGGGAGAATAAAGCTCCCACCTTTACTTGGGGCCCTCTGTCAGCCCACCGCCAGTGTTCCCACCAGCCAAACAAAGCAGAAGCCAGAGGACAAGCATGTTAATGGAATCACAGAGGTCCGCCTCCCAGGACCCAGAGGGACAAACGGAAGATGTCCAGCACAAACCCCCAAATCTCTGCAGAGAATTCGATCCTGACACTCTGTATCGGTGACTCCTCTGCCGGAGGGCAAGTGCCTCCAAATAATTAACAACTGGAATAGCCATTCTATTATCACTCACAGTCCAGATAATAGAAGGTTAGTTTAGTGACAACGACAAAAACTGCAAACACTCCACCTCTGCCTAAAATTGAGAGGGAAGCAGGCAGCAAAGAAATAAGAGGAGTTTTAGAGTTGAAGACCTTGTTGAGAATCCTGGGGCACTGGAGCCTCAAATCTGAATGTCTTTCTTAACTCTGAAATGGGTATAAGTCAAGCCCCCTAACTTTGCCTACCTCGGAATGTCTGCCCTAATCATCACATGAGATATTGGGTCTTGAGCGCCTTCCTAAAATTGCCAAGCCCTATAAAATGTAAGTTATAATTGCCCCCCTAAGTACAGTACAGATGTGCAAAATCCGAGCATGAGGAGGGGGGAGCAACCGATTCTGTTTTCACACTTGGATGATCTGTGCCCACATCAAAGGCGAACCACAACATATGCTTTCGTGTGAGTTTCTGTATTTTTAGCAATGCGTTAGGGAGATGGAGTCCCTGGGATGTACTGAAATCTGGCAACGCGGCACAGCATGCCTCAGCAACTTGGAGGTGGGCTAAGAACATAAGTTTAACAGCCTTTTTCATGAACCCAAAAGGGGAAGAGAGGGGATGTCACTGCTTACTAAAACTGCTGCTACTTGAAGCATTTTCTACCTTTGATTAGCTTCCCTTTTAAAGTAAATGAATGGTGGGGGAGTGAAATGATCACTGGAAAAAAATGTCAAAAGACCCTGCTCTGCGATGTTGCCTTTGTCACCAGCTTAGCTCTACATCTTGAGGGTTGAAGCTAATCTGGAGTTTCCAAACTGTGAGGGACATGGGTGGCCCTAGGGTGATTTTTTTGCAGTTGTCTCAGGGCCTAACAGGAGGGTCCCTGAAGTTGAGGACGAGGAGGTGGTATGAAGGGGCTGCCAGCTGAGAACTCCTTCCCAGGTCTACCAGTTTCATACAGTGGAGTTATGGATGGAATCTCACTTTTAAACAGGTTCTCACTGCCTAACATACAAAACAAATGAGCAAAAAGAAAACACTGTAAAGCAGATGATCTCTAAGATCCTTTAAAATGTAATATGAGCTATCTCATATGAACTCCATCACATCTCATTGCATTTGGAGCTGTGAAGCCAGCAGTATTTGCCCAAATCTCCCTTCCAGTCTAAAGCATGAACCAACGTACCTAATGAAGCTACAAAGTAAGAATCATCTACTCAGAGTGAAATTAATACTATGGCTCACAGGCAGGTTTGTAATCAATATTTTTTAGAACAAAGGTAGACTGGGTCTCCCGCCCCAGGAACGGCTTAGCTGCTTTAGTGAGAGTTCGATCACTGCCTGTTAGCAACCGCCTATGGCTGGAAACAGGGGAGCCAAACTCCATCATTCAACCAAGCGGCGCCCCCAGGGAAACACAAACGAGGCTGCCTGCATGCTCACCAGCTGCAACAACCACCTCCCACATTATACAAATGAGGACAGACTCAGCATCGCTCACTGGATAAAGTTTAATCTCCAAGTTACACATCAAATATGATTTACCACTCTCTCCGTTTTGCAGACAGGGAAACAGACATGGAAGCAAGAAATCAAACCTTTGTGTTGAAAGTCAAGGAAGGACTTGCTTTAGAACTCCATCACTCACGAACGCCTGATTTTGGGTCAGTTATCTCACCATTCTGGTCCCAGTTTTTCCAATTGCCACATGGAAACGGTGACATTACTTCACGTGAAGTTCTTAGAAAAGTGCTTGGCGCGTAGGAAGCACTCCGTTAATGCCAGCTATTGCTTTTATTATTTTAGTTGTCAATAAGTTAATACTTGCCAAGCACTTTGCAAAGTTTGAATAGACCATTCAACAAACATTTACTGAGCACCTACAAGGTGCTAGACACCACTCCTATTTCATGTAATGCCACAACAATGCTGTGAAGTGGGTATTATTATCTCCATTGTACAGATATGAAAATTGAGCCTTAGAGAAATAAATAACAACAAACTAAAGAGTAAAATCGTCTGACCCAAAGCTTTATCTTTTCTTGAGGCTGCTGTAAAGCTGATCTGGTATTAGGTAAATAAGTTACCTAGCCCAGAATAGGTCCTAATAAACAGTGGCTACCATCATTAACAGAATCATTTATGTTACCACACTGTTTAGTACGCTGTTTCCCAAATATCAGTCAATCATATACCTACTTCTGTACTTTTCACACCTGTGTCTTTACATATCGATTTTTTTTATTTGGTATAGATTTATGCTACTGTAAAATGGGGGAACAATTTTTACAACACTCAAAAACTATACCTATGTTATTTATATGTCTTGTCACCTCAGAAAATCCTTGTGGGACTTTTAAAAAATTATCTCTTGATCTTAAAAATTTTAGACCAGTCAGCTTATGTTTCTGTCATGTGAGGAAATTAATTTATTACAGCTTTTAAAAATGACTTTTGCTATGCTCTATGTATGTAAAAAAAATCTTTAATAGTTGTTACCACATGATGATAATCGACACATTAACTTCTGATAAAGTGACTTGTCTAGATTTTTTTTTACTTGAAGCATAGTTGATTTGCAATGTTGTGTTAATTTCTGCTGTACAGCAAAGTGATTCTACATACTGAATATTTTTTAATAAGTGATCAGCATTTGAGATAATTCAGATAAACTTCGTGGCACAAAGCCTGAAACACAGTAATAGTGATAATGATAATAATAACAACAATGTGTTTACTAATTATTATTGCATGTCAGCACTAGGGATACAAAGGTGAAATAGCATAGGTCTCTCTGCTCATACAGGGCTACGTCTAGTGGGGAGACACATAAACCAGTGCTAAGCACGCGAAGGAACATTTTACAGCAGGAGCTAAGATGTGTGTCTGGCGAGACTAATCAAGAAAGGCTTCACACAACCTAAGTGTCCATCGACAGATGAATGGATAAAGAAGATGTGGCACATATATACAATGGAATATTACTCAGCCATAAAAAGAAATGAAATTGAGGTTATTTGTAGTGAGCTGGATGGACCTAGAGTCTGTCATGCAGAGTGAAATAAGTCAGAAAGAGAAAAATAAATAACGTATGTTAACACATATATATGGAACCTAAAAAAAAAAAAAAAGGTTCTGAAGAACCTAGAGGCAGGACAGGAATAAAGACAGAGATGTAGAGAATGGACTTGAGTACACGGGGAGGGGGAAGGGGAAGCTGGGACGAAATGAGAAGCGGCAAGGACATATATACACTACCAAATGTAAAACAGATAACTAGCGGGAAGCAGCCGCATAGCACAGGGAGATCAGCTCAGTGCTTTGTGACCACCTAGAGGGGTGGGACAGGGAGGGTGAGAGGGAGACGCAAGAGGGAGGGGATATAGGGGTATATGTATACGTATAGCTGATTCACTTTGTTGTACAGCAGAAACTAACACACCATTGTAAAGCAATTATATTCCAGTAAAGTTGTTATAAAAAAAAAAAAAAAAAAAGGCTTCACAGAGGAGGTAGCCTTGATTTACGGCATGCAGGATGAAGAGGAGTTTATCAGATACACAATTAAAGGGCACTCCCAGCAGAGAGGCTGTCTAGGTCCTCCTCCAAACCCCACCCCTAGTACAGGCATAACAGCCTGCGGATTACATCTGAAATGTAAAGAGTTGATGACTATGAATCTCCTATACCTCCTCCAAGCTTCTGGTTCACCCCTCTCCTAAAATATTTTCATTCCAGAGACTTCCAGAGAGAGAAGGGTGAAGAGAAAGGAAATCTCTTGAGTAATCTGTTTATTGCAAAGAAATACCACCTTGTGCTCCTTTGTCATTCCCGAAGGGATGCTTCTACACAACAGGCTAATCAGCTGCGAAATTCCCTCGAGGAGCTGATTCTTAGCTATGCACAAGCAGAATAGTACTCAGAGCATCTTCACATGGCTGGTTTTATAACTCAAGAAAGACTGCTCTGATTTAGCTTATTTTTCCAATTCAAACTCGGAAGATAATGGAACAAATGGATACTGGTACCTGTCACATGAGAGGGAAACAGAAATGCAGGAAACAAGCCTTGGGTAATCAATCCAGGCTTCTCACATCTAGGCATGGAGATGGTATAATCATTTTGGAGGCCAGAGCATAAAGCATAAGGTTCTTGAGGATTTTTATATAGAAGATGTTACTCTTAAAATACTGATGATGTGTCAACGTCTGTAGATTAAGTACTGCCTGTTATCGCGGAGTTGTACACGTCACTCATGCAGATTGCTCACTGTGTTCTCGCTTGGTGTCTGTTTTTTCAGGTCCAAGAAGCATCCCCACCTCAGCCTAGCAAAGCTCTTAATGGAAAATTTTTATGAGGAAACCAGTCTCCCCACTATTTTCTCCCGCACACACCATCTGCCTTGGCTTGCCTGCCATGCACAGAGGCTTCAAAATCCACTGAAATAAATCTGTGGTGTCTGTAGAAGCAAGTCTCAAAAAATACGACTTTACAGCTCCTCGGCCCCTACCAACCCCTTCATATTAACAATTGGGCATTGCTTTCAAGATTTCTCTCAAACCTGATGGTGTGAAATTAAATTTTTAGCTCACTGCTTTCCCAGATCTAACGCTAGCCCCTGATCCTGGGATGCCCTGACCCAGAGAGTTTCCCAAGACGAGATGCTAAAGGCAGATATGGCTGCTTCTTGTAGGTCCCAGCAAAGAAGCTGCTGGGTGGCACTTTTGTTTGTTTGTACAGAGGAACGGAGCACGTGCACTGAGGCTGAGGTTTTTAATTATGTCTCTAAAGTATACAGGGCGTCATAATGCTTTCATTCTCCTTTGCCCGTCTCAGGCAAGAGACACACCCACACTGCAACCCACTTTATCCGAGGATGAACCAACAGGAGACTTGCTGTGCGTGGCTGGGAAGATCGATCACAAACCAACATCCTCACACATCAGCAAGGAGGAAACATAGGGGGGGTGGCTGAGAGATTAGAGATCCCGCTCTGCTAATCACCTACTCTGAGCCACTGGCCAAGTGGCTTCACCTTGCTGACTCTGTTCCCTCTTAATGAGGATGAATCCTTACCTCTCTGTGCTGATAGGAGGTTCACTCGTTCATTCTCTCAACAAATATTTACTGAGTGCTGTATTAGTTTTCTACTGCTACCCTAACAAATTACCACAAATTTAATGGCTTCAAACAACACAACTGTAATTATGTTCAGTGCTGTAGAAGTCCAACAAAGGTCTCACTGGGCAAAAAGCAGTTGTAAAGAGGGCTATATTCCCTTCTGGAGCCTCTAGTGGAGAATTCATTTCCTTGCTTTTTTCTAGCTTCTAGAGGCCGCTGATTCCTTGGCTTGTGGCCCCTTCTTACATCTACAAAGCCAGCAATGGCAGGCTGAGTCCTTCTCATGCTGCCATCTCTCTGGTTCTCTGCAGCCAGGAACATTCTCAGCTTTTAAGGACTTGTGTGATTAGATTGAGCCCATCCAGATAATCCAGGATAATTTCTCATCTCAGGGTCCTAACCTTAATCCTATCTGCAGAGTTCTTTTGCCATATAAGGTAACTTACTCACAGGCCCTGAGAAGTGAGGCATGGAAATCTTTGGGGGCCGTTATTCTGCCCACCACAAACACACACTCTATACATACATCAGTGACCAAATGGAAAATCTCTGCTTGAGAGAGTAAACATTCTAGTGGGTGGGGACAGACAATAAACGTTAAAAAAAGAAGCAAAGTATTCAGTGTGTTAGAAGGTCTGAGCACTGTGGAAAAGACATAAGCAAAAGAAGGTAAAGAGGAATAGGAGTGTCAGGGTCGGGGGACAGATGTAGGATTAAAGATGGTGGGAATATATATTAGAGGGTGGAATGCATGAAATTGAGATCACGAAAGGGTTGCAATTATTGGGAAATTATAAAATCATTAATTTTCAAAAATGTAGTTAGAGGGCCTAGCAGATACTAGTTTCTTTTTCCCTTCCAACGGTGATGACTCTCCTATGAAGAACCCTGGTTAAAGTTTGTCCCTCTGATTCTTAGGGTGGGGTATATCTTGGCCCAGGAGGCAACAAGCTTTGTAGCACAGTGAAGAGTGCAGAGGTCCAGCTCTGCAAATTACTGGCTGGGAGACCTGGAGATATCATTTTCCCTGTCTGGACCTCAAAGTTTTCATAGATTGATTGGCACTTACCCCTGGAACCTCACACTGTTTGGAGAATAAAGGGCAGTAAGTGTAATCAAAACAGTGTGGTAGCAGCATAAAGACAGACCTATAGACCAAAAAAATGGAGCGGCCATAAATAAACCCTCGCATACATGGTCAAATGATTTTGGACAAGAGTTCCAAGACCATTCAATGGGGGAAAAGACAGTCTCTTCAACAAATAGTGTTGGGAAAATTAGATATCCACATGCAAAGGAATGAACTTGGACCCTTAACTTACACCATATCCAAAAATTATCTCAAAATGGATCAAAGACCAGAAGGCAAAACTGTAAAAATTTTAGGAGAAAACACAGGGGAAATTTTTCATGACATTGGATTTGGCAATGGTTTCTTGGATATGACACCAAAAGCACAGGCAACAAAAGAAAAAAAACAGATAAATTAGACCGCATAAAAATGTAAAACTTCTGTGTATCAGAGGATACCAACGACAGGGTAAAACTGCATGGGAGGAAATATTTGCAAATCATATATCTGACAAGGGGTTAATATCCAGAATATGTTAAGAACTCATATAACTCAACAACAAAAAAACCACAAATAACTGAATTTAAAATGGGCAGAGGACTTTGGAGATTTTTTCCAAAGAATACATATGAATGGTCACAAAGCATACAAAAAGATGTTCAACATTACTAATCATTAAAAAAATGCAAATCAAAACTGCAGTGGGATATCACCTCACATCCACCGGAATGGCTACTGTCATAAAAACACATCACAAGTACAGGCATGGATGTGGAGAAATTGCAACCCCTGTGCATTACTGATGGGTACATAAAATGGTTCAGTTCCTATGGAAAACAGTATGGCATTCCTCAAAAAATGAGAAATAAAACCACCATATTACCCAGTAATTTCGATCCTGGGTATATATCCCAAAGAACTGAAACCAGAGTCTTAGGGAGCTATTTGTACACTCACGTTCATCTCAGCATTATTCACAAAGAGCCAAGCAGTGGAAGCAACCCAAGTGTCCAACAGTGGATGAATGGATAAACAACACATAGTATATACATACAATGGAATATCGTTCAGCCATAAAAAAGAAGGAAATTCTGACATAGTCTACAACATGGAAGAAACCTGAGGAGATTACACTAAGTGAAATAAGCCAGTCCCCACCCCCCAAAAACACAAATACTATATGATTCCACTTACATGAGGTACCTAGAGTCCTCAAATTTATGGAAACAAAAGTAGAATGGTGGTTGCCAGGGGTTGGGGGAGGGGAGAAATCAGGAGTTGTTACAATGAGTACAGAGTTTCAATTTTGCAAGAGAAGAACTTCTAGAGATTGGCTGCACAACATTGTGAATATCCTCAGCACTTAAAAAATGGCTGGGGTGGCAAATTTTATGGCATGTGTGTTTCACCACAATAAATTTTTTTAATTTAAAAAGCAGTAATGTAAGATCAGTAAGGAGGTACGTGTAGGATGTTTGTAGAGCACGTTAGAAATGTAAGCACTGCCCCCGGTGCTATGATGTGCTCTTTGATGAGAAGCGACGGGTTTTATTAAGAGGCACACACCCCCTCCCAGATCTTCCATGATGAACAGCACACAAAATGGGGTGCCTGCCCATGGTTCACAGCAGCCGCAGGACACCATTTCTCAAGGTTTCTGTGGCAGACTGTGTACTCCCCCTGGCCAGATGAAGTACTAATGGAGCGGCTATTATTCAAACACTGCAAATCAACACAAATAAAATATGGTACTATGTTCTGAAACAGGAGACTCAGGGCAACCCTGAGTTTAAATGTTTCCCATAAAATTCTTCCTTGGATTTGTGTTAGCTCCTTTCAGTTCTCCCAGATTTCACGGGCAGGGACCTGGCTCAGCCTGTGTAAAACAAGATGTGTGGCTGAAATTAGCTTCACAAGCTCATTTCTCTGTGCAGGTTCTGGGTGTGAGAAACATCACTTCTTGGATTATCTGTAACACATTCATTCAACAAACATTTACTTAGCAACTACCATATGCCAGCTCTTAGCCAGGTAAATAAGACATAGCCTCTGCCTTCCAGGAGACTCACTGGAGTTGAGGAGTCAGAGACAAAAACCTGTGATTACATTTCAAGGTGTGCAAAATCCAGAGGCAGAGACAGCATGACACACTCCGGGAAAGAGTAAATAGCTCAGTAAGGGTGGAATTCAGGCTTCAAGGCAGGGAAGGAGAAAGAGAAGGGGCTAAAAAGTTACTGGATTAGAACACAGTGCAATTGACCTCTAGCCACGGGGCAGTGTTTCCCATTAAAGACGTCCTCAAAATGGCAAGGTACCATGGAGACGGCCCACTGGTGCTTCATTCATCACTGATTCTATTTTGCTTCCAAAGAAACGGATGGTTCATTGATGGCTCCCTTTGGGAGGTATTTATCGGTGCCCTCAGCCTCCTCCCGAGAGATGCACATTCCAGAGAGTTAAGAGTACAGGGTTACAGTCAGCAACAGTCAAGGTTTTGATCCGAACTCTGTCTGTCCCCGTTGGCTATGAGGCCTTGGGTGAGTGACTGAACTGCCCAGTGTCTATATATACAGTATAACGAGGGAAAAAAGGATGGATCCTATCTCATTGGATCGTTGTGTGGTTTACAAGAGGAAATTGGTGTCAAGTGCTTAGTACACAGTAAGCGCTTCATAAATGGTATGGGTGGTATTCATCCATCTGTTCATTCTTTCATCAGACATTTAATAGGCACTGTTCCAGACACCGGGGGTTAAAGATAAATAAAGCACAGTCCTCAGTCCTCAAAAGCCCTCAGGCTAGTGGGTCAGATAGACATAAATATACAGGATGATAGAATGTCAACGTGTTTTTCTCTCTCCACCACTTAGGCCCCTTGGAAGAAGGGTCCTGTCTAGTTTAGCTCCATAAGAAGGACGGGACAGAAGTCCTAGCAGCTTTAATGGAGTCTAAGGAAACATAAGGCCAGACCTGGAGAACTGGTGACAAAAGAACCAGAGAGTGAACAGAACCTGCTAGAGGTTCTCTATTCTAGAACAGAGCCTGTTAGAACTAGAAAGGACCCTACAGACCTAATGGATCAACTCTTTCACTTTGCAGATGGACAAACTGAGGTTCCAAAGACCATGCAAGTCACCTACAGTCTCTCCATTCAGTTCAGTGCTTGTTCCTGAGACGGGGCACTTTCCCTTCTTCACAGATGCAGCCTCATTCCTCAGCATGTTCTCTTTTTAAGTATGTATTTTTCTATTTTTTTTATCATGACGGAACGTGATTTTCACACCAGTCTTCAAATGCAGAAGGGACACCAACAACTGTCCACTAGTTCTATCCCTTTCTACCTTCTGAAACCTGAAGCCCACGCAGCAGCAGCATTAAGCTGCAGAACGGTCCTGCTTTCTCTTCCTTCAGGAGCAAGTTTGTGGGCTGCCTTCAGATCACGTGGCCTCTGTCTTTCCCAGAGGCCATAGAAAATTTCCCACTGGCCTGGCCAGGGGGTGGGGAGACACAGGGGGCTAAGTCACAGGGATCTTGGCAGTGGCATCAGCACGATCAGTCTAACCCTATTTTTTAAAGACATTATCCAGCTCTCCACTTTCCCCCCACTTTCAGGTTGAGAGTAAGGCTCTGAATTTAGTCAGACAAGGGTTTGTGCCTGGCTCCTCCACTTACTAGGTGAGACCTCAGGCAAGTCACTAAACCTCCCCAAGCCTCAGTTACCTCATCTGGAAAATGGGTATAATACCACCCGCCTCTCTAAGTCATTATGAGGACTGACTAGGATGCTATGTTAAAGGAGCAGCACGGGGCTGGGCAAAGGGCAACGCCTCAATAATGGTACCCAGAAGGAGGACGAGGCGGTTATAGCATCAACATCAGCAGTAGTAACAGAATTATACCTTATCTAAAACATAGAGAGGAAATCCTCACTGGGCCATCTTTGACTTCTGAACTTCATACCTCTGTATTTAGTGATAAAATGTACTATCACCAAATCACATTTGGTGTGTATGTGTGTCTACAAGCACACACATGCACACATCATCCTTCTTCTAAATATCACAGTAACACTGTAAACCCGTGAGGAAACTATGGATCAGAGGTCAAATGCCTGGCACCAGGTCATCTCACTAGAAAAGCAAGAAACAGATTTGAAATGAGGTGTCTGCAACTAAACCCATAATCCATCAGCTATAGTCACCGCATCCTCTTTCTCGCATCATACAACAGATTCTAAACAAAAGCTTCAAAGGTTTACTTGCTGTCCATTTCCATGTACATCGATGACCCGCTGGAGGCCCCTCCCAACCTTCCCCTGACGCAGTGAAGACCTCATATCTGTGCATACATCTTCCCTTACATGTTTCTCCTTGTGGGGTACATGCGTTCATAAATGTGATTATTTCCCCTTCTGAGCAGATAAACCTTGAGATCAGACGTCTTTCAACAAAGATGTCCCTCCACCCATCCACCTGACGTCTGTTAAACAACAGTCCTGTCCTTAGACGATTCTTCTCCTACTGACCAACCGTGGAGTCCCGATTCACCCAGAACACTTCCATCACCCTAGACAGCCTTGTTCCTTGTGCTAACATTGTAACAAGCTTCTCCTCTGCCAGAGCTCCATGGGCCTTTTGTATTTCATGCTATTTGTGCTCCCGGGTCCGTGTGCAGGTTTTTGTTCCCATAGTGATGTGATCTCCTTGATCTCCTCGAGGCTCCTTTGTACCCCCCTCTTCTTTCTCAGGTTGCCTCTGACTGCCCACCAGCTCCATCCCAAGCTCCAGGCTCCCTCCCCTCTTCTGTATCTCCTGTATGTCTCCACCTTCTGTAACTTGGGTCCTACCTACGGTTGGCCTATCATCTCCATCTGCTTTAGTCTCTACCTCCATCTTTCTCTGAAGGCTCCTCCCCCTTCCCCTTTCTTTCCTCTTCTGTGCATTTCAAAGACAGCCCTCTCTGAGGTGAGCAAGTGAGCCTAGCTCCCCATCCGCACAGCTCATTTCCCCTTCTGCTTTTCTTCTTACGACTCTTGCTTATCCCTCATTACTGTATCACTTTCCAGCTCTGTGACCCTCAATCTCGCATCTCCACCGAATCCCGCTCCCCCTCACAAAGTTCTCCTTCTCTTACCCACTCTGAAGCCTCAACAACATTCTTTCAAAATGTGTCACCGGCTCTGCTTTCCTCTCTCTTTCCACCGGGGCCCTTGAAGCTGTTCCAGCTGTGCTTGCCTCATTTCTATGTCATTCTTTTAGAAAAACTTTCAAAGATATTCTCTTTTACACCACACGGGTAATAATCAATTCCTGCTTCAACTCTTCATTTTATTTTAAATAGGAGGCAGAGTTGGAACCTCGCGTTGTGCACCCCAGACACACACATCCTCTCCTCGCCACTCCTGTTGTCACTATCTTGGCTCTGGTCCTAATTATTTCTCTCCTACGCCCTTCACCCACATCTCTGACTTATTTTTTGTCACTTTCCATCTGCCCTTCACACCCTCTACTTGAGACTGGTTCCAAAAAGCAAATATGATCAATTAACTCCCCAGATTTACAAGGCTCCAACAGCTTCCTGTGACTTTCAGCACAGAGACTAAACACTCCAGGATGGAACGCAAGGCCCTTTGGGATCTGGTCCCTGCCTACAACTGCAAGCTCACATCCTCTACTCACCACCATCTAAGCCCACTGGAGACAGTAATATGGGACCACTCTGTGGGTACAGCCAGAGGAAACACATGATGGTAGTTCATGCTGCCATGCCTCTAATATGATGTTCTTGTGTTGGGAATGCCCATTATAGGCAGATAGATAGATAAACTCCGATTATCCTTTTCTCTTTGATCTCATTATCCTTCTAGCCTCAAGCCAACAAAAGAATAGATGGAGGGAGGGAGAAGTAACACAAGGAGAGAGAGAACAAGCAACTGCACAGTGTACTCATAATTTCTTCACCAATAGATCATTTCTAACCCTGTATCAATTATAACTATATTGTTCTTCAAATGAAATGTAAGGCGGGTAACTAGCCCTATACTTCCCTTGACACAGTCATTTGGATACCCAGCTGTCCCCATATAAACCAGCATGACAATAAGAACAATAAAAATAATAGCTAATATACCATACTCCAGAAAACTTCTGGGTTCTTCACCTACGTTAACTCATAAAGTAGTTAACTCTTTACCTACATTAACTCTTTACCTCCTATGTTTGAGGAGGCACAAACATCTTATTTGCTCAAAGCCATATAGCTTTTAGTGGAGGGCCAGAGTGCAAACCCCAAAGCCAATGCTCTTAACTGGCAGTACACCAATACTGCCTCTGTGATCTGCTATTTTAAGCAGTACTATTAACACATACCAAACATTCTTCAACAGTCTCATTATAGACAATGAAGGTTTGGGCCCCGAACAGTCCTCTTAAATAGACCATAACATTCTTCCAGAAGCTCATCAGAGTGAAAAGAATACAGAGTTTGAATCAGAAGGCCTGATGGGATTCCAGTTCTATCTATGTTACTCAGTAGATATGTGGCCTTAAGGCAAATCATTTAACTTGGTCCTCAATTTCCTTCTATAATGGAGATACTAACACCTACCCTCAAAGGGATGCTCCAAAGTATAAATGAGATAAAGTCTATAAAAATATGTTGCAAAGGCACTCATTTCAATTCTAGCAGTTCTCGTCGGACACCAAAATATCCATGATTATTCTCCTGATATGAACATCACCTGGAGCTCCTTAATTCCTGGACACTGAAGTCCTGCAAGCATCTGCCCTGAATTTTATCCCCATGGTGCGAATAATCAGAGCCCTGGCATGTAACTTTCTCTGGACCACAAAGTCTTATCCTGTATGAAGTTACTTCTCCTTTCAAACCTTCCCTCGAAAAGGGCCTGTAGAGATGATTTCAGCTCCCCCCCAAGAATGAGATCAGGAGAAATCTAGGAGAAAGAGAAAGAAAAGCCAGCTTTGGCCCTTTTCATTTCATTTTTCAACCTATCATGACCTGCATAATTTTCATTTTTTTGCCGTATTTTCCCTCTTCTCCCAACTCCCTGTTCACAAACTTTTACCATGCTTACTACAGTCCTAGCTAATGCCATTAAGGAAGTCTGCTTTCAGGGTATCCAAATTCCCAGCTTTCTTTCTCCAGCTGTGGCTATTTTTCCTTCTACATCCTCATGCCCCATGGCTCACATAACCATCTCAATGGCATCCTCCTAACCTCTAAGGATCCATATGATCATTTCCTGTAAATAATTTAAGTCCTTCAGCCATGTTGCTGGTAACCATGCTTTTCCTCCAGCTGTGCAGGAGAAACTCACTGATCCTTACCATAGCCAGCCAGTGACAGCGCTGGGATTTGAACCCAGGCTCCCTGCCCACAACCAAAGCTCATTCCAGAATAACACACTACTCTACATTCTTAGTTCCAAGAATGTTCAGTAATTCACAAGTATTTAATAGCCCAGTACTATGCTTGGTACTGGGGATGCTCTAAGAGGCAAGAGGGATACAAAACACACTCAAGAGAGGTATGAACAAAGAAGAGGATGCAACAGAGCCATCTGGCAGTTCTTCATCATGTATTTTGTGGCAAGGATGTAGCACTAATGAATACAGTAACTCACAGGTGTTGATTATAGAATTTATCATATGTAAGATAATCACAAGGAACAATCAAGTCATGGTGTTCACTGCTGTATCCTCAAGATCTAGCTCCCTGCTTGGCATATGCGAGGCATACTAAAAATATCAATTAATTAATGCTTTCATGTACTTAGTTAAGCTTGAATCTCTAAGAGCATGGGTCCTGAATGTTTCGTGGTTCATTTATTTATTTAACAACCATCTTTTACGGAACATTACTATGTTGGGAAATGTTACTATAATGACCCCTGAGATATTTTGATGCTAGCAGGTAAAAACAACTTCCTGTAAGACATCTGAAGCATTTCTCGACCCATGCATTCTACACGGGCAGATGAATATATACATACACATACACACAGAGGATGCCACTTTATGTTCCTGGAAAACTGCATTTTTAAAGTAATATAGTGTTCATGCCAAAAGTAACTCTGATCACAATTCTTATCGATTGCTTCTCTTCGATAAATTTAGTTTGTATCAGCCTCTTGGAACAAAAAGAAGGGAGGAATTCATTCTGCCCAGTGGAGTTTTCAGAAAACAGAAAAGATACTTTTGTTGGGTCTTGAAAGTCGAGTACAAGTGGTGAAGAAGGGAAAGAAGGCCGGGAATGTACTCCCTTTATAAGGAACAGCACTTCCAAACCCTGCTGTGTGAGAGGCATGTTCTAGAAGCAGCCAGAAGACCCACGTGGGATTCAAGGAAAACTGCATGTGGGCCTGGGGAGGCGGAGGTGAAGACAAGGGGACGTCTGTGAAGTCCAAGGAGCACTGTGCTAGCCTGTAAACCAGGGAGGCCTGTTTTTCCAGGCGACAGTCTGGTCCTGGGGGAAGAGCAAAGGCCCTGGGGCAGAATCCCGGGGCTGCACAGTCAGGACCAGCCATGGCCTCCCTGTGTGACCTCTGGCAGGCTAACTCCTCAGCCTTAGTTTCTGATACAAAATTCAGATGATAATAATAGTATCTAACTCATCAGGTTGTTGTGACAGCTAAATGAGCATTTGGAAGCATGTGCGATGACTAAATACTAGCAGTAAGGATCCATCTATAGCAAAGCCATTACTGCCCGAGATTCACTAAAAGGACTTTTGGTTTTCCCAAAGTTCCACATCAGCGTAAGGATCTGATTCAGGCAAGCATTTCAGAAACTGCCTGTAACTGGTGCTTATACTGATTATCAAGGAGATAGATCCTCCGCAAACTCCGGCCTGTGGGCCAAACCTGCCTCGCTGCCTGTTTTTGTAAGTTTTATTGGAACACGTTCATTCGTGTATTGTCTATGGCTACTTCTGAGCTACAGTGGCAGAGTTGAGTAGTTGCAACAAAGACCCTATGGCCTGCCAGGCCGAAAATATTTACTATCTGGTTCCTTTCAGAAAAAGTTTGCTGGCCCCTGAGACAGATGACTGAATAATATATAGAGAGAGATGGCATCCATATATACGGTACATGAGAGAGAAATATCTGTATCCAGAATCCAGAATCTTGATTCAAGAACTTGCTAGTGAGCCTTTCCTGCTTTGGCTGCTCTCTTAGACAAGTAGTTCTCAACGTCCCACCCTCTTGTGATTTGCTTATATGAGTGGGTTTATCTGTCAGCCTTTATCAAAGGTGGTACAGAGAGAGAACAAAATTGAGACCACTGCCTTAGATCTTAGCAGATTATTTGAGCCAACCCCAGTAGAGCTTTATTCAAAGTAATCATTTCACTAACACAGGTTGGATTACTTTCCCCTTTTTCTATCAGACCAACGTCAGACCCAGTGGGCCTTGTGTTGCCAAGACAAACTGCTGAAGGCAGAGAGCCTTGCAAACCAATAGAAACACAAAGTTACATTAGCCTCTAGTCCTGAAGTACAAAAAGAGCCTTTGTGGTTGTCTGAAATACAAGAGATCTCAATCACTGTTTACTGAACCTTAAACCTCGACAAAATAGGTTACTTTTAGGTCCTGAACTAACTTCGAATTTATCCTTTCCTTAAGGAACTACAAAAGAGATTGAGCTGGATACACCACATCCCTTTTGTTATATTAGAATTAGGGATTAGAGCAGAAGCAAATGCTTTTCTTTTTTTTTTTTTTTTTTTTTTGGCTGCATTGGGTCTTTGTTGCCGTGCACGGGTTTTCTTTAGTTGCGGTGAGCAGGAGCTACTCTTCATTGTGGTGCATAGCCTTCTCACTGCAGTGGCTTCTCTTGTTGCGGAGCACAGGCTCCAGTAGTTGCAGCACACGGGCTCAGTAGTTGCGGCACACGGGCCCTAGAGCACGTAGGCTTCAGTAGTTGCAGCGCGTGGGCTCAGTAGTTGCAGCACGCGGGCTCTAGAGCACACGGGCTTCAGTAGTTGCGGCACGTGGGCTCAGTAGTTGTGGCTCGTGGGCTCTAGAGCGCAGGCTCAGTAGTTGAGGCGCACGGGCTTAGTTGCTCCGGGGCATGTGGGATCTTCCCGGACCAGGGATCGAACCCATGTCCCTGCACTGGCAGGTGGATTCTTAACCACTGCACCACCAGAGAAGTCCGCAAATGCTTTTCAATGAACCTTCTCTGCAGATGCCTCTGGAACACAGAGGTTGACCATGCCCTCAGAGCAGTATGTTCGAAATGGTTTCTGTGGACACTATTTTAATAGGTGTTCTGTAAGAACAGGGAGGGGTCCTATGTCCAGAAAAGCTCAAAACATTGAGTTTAAAAACATATTTCTAATAAGGACCTGCTGTATAAAAAAATAAAATTAAATTAAAAAAAACTTTAAATTTAAAATAAATAAATAAATAAAAACATATTTCTTTCCAGCAGGAGTTCTCTGAGTTCTCTTTAACTTGTGCATTATGAATCTCCAAGAGGGAGAGAGCATGAGGAGTTTCTCAAACTTATTTGATCAAAGAAAGCCTTTATGGGTCTGATTTTTCTTGGAACGTAGGTTAGGAAACATGGTCTTTAGATTATGAAAAAGTTTTCCGAGAGATGCGACCTACTTTAGATACTCTCTTAGAAAGCAGCTACTCATTAAAAATTAGTTGTTTTTTGCCATTCTGCCTGTTAAAGGAGCAAACAATTACTAACATACATGTTAAATTCTATATTATCACTCAGCCACGGGAGACAACTTCTATGGAGGTAGGATTCACAAACCTCAGTCTTGCAAACTGGCTCTCAGCTATCAAACTGGATGTCACATACCATGGGTAACTGAAAAAAGGAATAAATGTCCCTTGAGCCACTACTGCAAGCCAAGAACTGTTTGACATACGACATTGCATTTAATCTCCAGAACAACCCTGCAACGTAAATATTTCCACTTTGCAGATGAGGAAATTGGAGGCCAGAGAGTAACCTTCCCAACTATAAAATAACTAGCATTGAACCCATGTCTGTCTGATTCAATCTGTTCTCAGGTCTCCATACAAATTATCCCAAGCACTTTTTAAATTTACTTTTTTATGAAGTATAGTTGATTTACAATGTTGTGTTAGTTTCAGATGTACAGCAAAGTGATTCAGATATATATATACACACTTTATCACATTCTTTTCCCTTATAGGTTATTACAAAATACTGAGTATAGTTCTCTGTGCTGTACAGTAGGTCCTTGTTGGTTATCTAGCTTATATGTAGTAGTGTGTATCTGTACAAGAGAATTCTCTGTGATGATGGAAGTGATACGTATCTGTGCTGTCCACTAGCTCTACTAGGGTAGCCACTAGCCACGTGACACGACTGAGCCCTTGAAATGTGGCTAGTGTGACTCAGAAACCGAGTATTTTATTTTAATTAATTTACATTTAAATATCCACAGGTGTTCCCCTGACTACCATACTGGAGAGTATATATCTGTAGCATTCTTTTCTTAAGTACAGAGGCTCTTTGACTCAATTTTCAGAAACACCAAGTTTCTGAAAGATAGTTTTCTGCTATCAACCTCTGGTTTTACTTTTCATCCCTAAGCAAGGAGCCAACAGATCCCAAGGACAGGGGTCAGAGGGCAAATAGGTGTGGGGAAGCTGACTGGCAAATAGAGTAGAGAAGTGAAAGCAGAAAATGTGGGTAAGATAGAACACAAGCTAAAGGAAGAAAGCAGGTTAGGGATATTCCTTGTTGGGCCAAACCAACAGAAGCATTTTAATAAGCCATAAGGTGGCTAGGCAAAGACACAGCAAGATCAAAGCACCCAAAGGTCTGGGGTAACTCAGAATATGTCCAGGGCACTTCAGCGGGCTCTGAGACACCATCTTACACTTCCCTCATTCCATTTGCTGTCACTGAAGCATAAGAAAAGTTTGGACACTTAAAACACAGGTTAGACACAGGCTTTGGAGAAATCCATTTAACCTCGCATCTCTATGCCAAACAAGCCAGGTGAGTGATGCATAGCTGTGTCATGAAGCACTTTCAGGTGTAAGGTGCCAGATTCTCTGGGACCCTTTGGGAAGTCGTATCTTTTTTCAACTCTTCTTGTTAATTTTTTTTTTTTAATATTTATTTACTTATTTATTTTGGCTGCACCGGGTCTTAGTCGCAGCATGCGGACTTCTTAGTTGCGGCATCCAGGCTTCTTAGTTGCGGCATGTATGCGGGATCTAGTTCCCCGATCAGGGATCGAATCCGGGCCCCCTGCATTGGGAGCTAAAGGAAGCCTTACCCACTGGACCACCAGGGAAGTCCCTTCTTGCTAACTTTTGACACAGATCCTAGGACTCCATGTTTGGAAAAAAAACAGTTTTAGTTGTTAATTTTGCATTTTGATCATGTGAACGGTTGATAGCAAAGTAAATTGTTGGTTGCTCTTTGACTCCACGATTTTAGCAATTCATCATCAGAGATATCATGCTGACTCTAGAAATGCAAGCCAGCACAGAGGTTAAGAACAGGAGCTTTGAAATCACACTGTCTGGATCCAACACGGGTTCTGCCACTTAATGGCTATGTGACACTGACTGTGTACTAGTACTTAACCTAAGCCTCGGTCTCTTCATCTACAAAATGGGGATAAAAATGGAATCTGCCTCTTATGGATGTTCTAACTGCTCATATAGAGCCAGACTGCAAACACTTGTTAGGAAGTCAAGAACCTAGCTCCTCTAATAACCCTGAACAAGTCATCTGTCCATACCAAGTCAGTGCGTTTTTTAATCTATAGGATGACAAAAACAATTTTCCCCTATATTCATATATCCTCATTATAGGGTTCACTTGAGATCATATAAATAAACATGCTTTAGGAAGGATAAAAAATTATAATAATCATAGTTTATCTTTTATTAACACTACATTTTTCTAGGGTCAAAAAGCACTGTTATTCGATAGAAATCATAAAATGTTAAAGTTAGAAGGATCCAGAAATCATTTTATTCAATCCCCCTATCCAATGTGGCAGTCTTCTACCATACCCTTTTCCATCAATTTTTTCATCCTACAAAATTTGGGAAAGGGAGCAAGGACATGATCATGTATAAACCATTTCACACTTAGACAATTCCTTGAGCCAAAACTTGCTTTTCCTGACCTTCACTTCTTTGATGATAAAATACCCATTCCCCATAGCAGTTTTTAAAATATTTGAAGATAGTGATTATATTTCACACTTCCACCATACACCCATCCCTGCCAACAAACATGCGTTTCAAAGTACAACTATCTCTGGTTGCTTCTATTACTTTTCTAATTTTTAAGGGACAATCTTTTTTTTTTTTCTCATTCAACATTCTACCTCCAGACACACTCTGGTTTGATCAATTCCTGTTCCACTAACATTTATCTAACCTACTACATTCCATGCCCAGTGCGGGGCTCCAGGGAAAAGAGCTGAGACAGAAAACACCATGCCACATTCACAGAGTCACCGCCTGGTATACGAGGCAGATGTGTCTACACTTACTTGAACTTCCGACTGGCCCTCCAGGGAAGAGGGACAGAAATCCATAATAAACTTCTCCTTTAGGTACTAAATACTTCTATTACTCTACCCCAACAGGCATCTCGCGTAGCCTATCGGTGGCATGTATCAACTTAAATCAATTCCTCCTCCCCATCTCCTTAAGAACAGCTAGATATTCACTACATTCTCTTTTGCTATTAATATGAACGGTTAGCACCTAAGTCCAAGACTTTGCATTTAGCTCTTTCAAATCTTACCTTGTCTGACTCAGTCAACCCTTCTCAGGTCTGAAGACCTGTTTTAAGCCTGGTGTGTTGGCTCTTTGGTCTCTGTGTTATCTGCCAATCAGGCCGGCGCACTTGGTCCACTTTCTCCCACTCCCTGATGAAACTGTTCACACCAAAAACGACTTCCACGTGGTGTACGCCCACATTAACCAGGTTTATCAGAGACACTGGATATTGAAGGTTTTCCATGCATTCATTCAGTCAACATTAGCGAGTGCCCTCTTTGAGCAAGGCCCAAAGGCAGGGGAGATTATAAAGAGAAGGAGACACAGTCACTGCACTGGGGACACTTGGAGTCTTACAGAGGTGACCATCGTGTATATGGATAACTAGAATACGGGGCCTAATGCTGGTGCCGCGGAGCGTGATCAGGAGAGCCATCCATTCGGACAGAGAGGACCTAGGACGGCCTGAGGGAGGGGAGGGCAATGAAATGGGGCTTTGACACATAAGGAGGAGCTCAGTAGGCAGTGGTGAGGAAAAGGGGAGATAACAGAAACTGGTAGGAGATGGGTTTTTAATGATGCAGGTGACATATCTATTTCTTGTTTGTTTGCTTTGGAATATTCTTCTCCTTTCTGGAAGTCTTCCTGAAAACCACTCAGTATGTTAACTGGCATCTCACAAACTTCTCCTCAACCACAAATGGCCCTTTCTACTTCCAGCTTTTGATTTGGGAGTTTATAATAAAATTTATTTTTTTTCTGTCTTAAAATGCAAAGCAAAAACACCCGATGTTTACAAGTCAGAGGCAAATGCTCCAGCCCTTGTTTCACAGCTCTGAATGTCCTAACAGCATGTACGCCTGACTTCTGTTGGGAAGGTTGGAGATGTCAGCTCCAGGCTTGGGGACCGGCCACACTGAGGCTTTTCAAGGCCTCCTGGGTTTTGTCCCACTCCCCACGGGGTGCCCAATTACATCTCATTTTCTGTGTGGCCTTTTACTTCCTTTGAACACTGACTTGAAGGTTGGGTTATAGTTTTGAGCATGGCCATCCAATACTGAAGTCCTTCTTCCCAGGAAATGCTGTCCAGCTCCTGATGGGGCTTTTGTTTATAAAGAGTCTTTTTCACAGTTCTTCCTTCCAATTCCAATCTTAGTTTAAGCTTGAGGTGATTAAAGATGTTTGCAGGAGCCAGAATTGAGAAACCTTTTCCCCCCTTCTTTTCTATTGGGATCGCCAACTCACCATAAACATCCTTCCAGCCACACAGAACCCAAAAGGCAATGCGATGAAGAGCGACTGGCTTGTAATGCAAGGTTCTTCTTCCTTCATGGAGGATGAGGAGAGATTTGTGAACAAAGACTGTATCTTTCTTTGTTTTCTTAGCACTGTGCATAGCACCAAGCCTAGAGCAGGTGCTTAAGATGAACAAATACTGAGTAAGAGAATAACATGATAAATGGACGGATGGCATACTTTCCTGCTCTCCAAATGGGATTGTCCTAATTAAACAACATTTTCATATTAATTCAAGCCTGAGATTCCAGGCTTATGTCATTCTGTGAAATAAATCAGGACATTGACAGGCATATTTACTTGGATAACATGCATATGCTTTAGAAGGTAGGCCAAGTCTGAGAATCCCAGTAGCCTGTAAAGTCCCCATGACCCAAATGCCTCTCATCAGCTCACTGGTCTAGCAAGCACAGAACTACCAGAATCCTATCTATATATCACAGAATGTGAAAGGTACAAAGAAAACCTCATTTCACAGATAAGAAAAGTGAGGCTGGGAGAAGTAAAGGGACTTGCCCAAGGTCACATAGCTAGTAAGCTGCATAACTTGGACTGAATTTATTGTTGCTTCCCCAGGAAAGCTGATCACTCATATTCAAGGTAGAAAAATAATATGCATCAGCTCGAGCCGTAATAGACCTAATGGACTCAAATAACTCCAAGGTTCCTGCCTCGCTACAAAGACCCAGCAGCAAGTCTAAGACATCAGGAGCCAGAGCTGAATTGAAAAAGATAATTGCTCTAAAATGGATAGTGCCGAAGTATAATAGCCTGTCCAACCTCCCCAATGCTTCGGGTACTCGCTCACTGACCACGTGGCTTCCTTTGCCCAGCACTCACTGTATGGGTAGTTTCCACTGGATTAGGAGCGAAGGGGACCTTCGGAATTACCATCTAAATTTCTTTCAAACTTAAAATAGAGCTAGTGTTTGACAGCTCCAAGGGTCCATCCCTGCAAGAGCTCCCCTCCTGGTATGACCGGCTGGAGATCGGAACCACCACCTCTGACTGTCTGCAAGTCAGTGCAAGAAATGAACGAGGCCTCGGTATTAGAGCACTTATTTTTCAGGTAAATTTTTAACACCTGCGGTGGAGAGAATGAAAAACAACAGCAGGCTTTCAGTCTATGGAGCTGTACCTTTCTAAACACTCCAACCCCCCAATGCCCTGTACCTAAAATGGTGCTTGGCACACAGTAGGCATTTATTTCAAGCGGCTGAATGAACAAAAGTTATGAAAGTTCACCTGACCTGCCCATGGACTACTCCCCAGGTGGAAGCAGCAAACTGGAGGTTCTGTCCACAAACATGGTCAACCTACCCATGACTCTGTATTAAGCAAGGTTACTGAAGTACTTCATGCCAATCAGTGTTGTTTTTGTTTTTTTTTTAACAAGCCACAAAGTGTGTTTCCCATTGTCTCTGGTTAACAGTCACTTCTTACACTGGTCCACGGAGACTTCCTGAGTGCGGGCCCTAGATTATCTCATGTAGCCTGGACTGTTTATTTGAGACACTTCTCCTCACATGAATCCACCACATTACCATTTAGTAACGCTGAGGAGAGAGAGGCAATCATAGCGCGTGACCATCTAAACGCATTACACAATTCATACATGGGGCAATCACGAGATGGGATTTATTCAGTCTCAGGCACTGACGTTGATGTGGCTCAAACCTAATTTTCTAGAGGACAGCACAATTCTCATTGATTTGGGGAGATGTATTCACACTGTCTTGCTCTGCAGACTGGCTCTCCATGCAAGAACAATCTTGAAACATCAAAGCCCCGGTAAAGATGGTGGGAGCTCTCTTTTCTTTCTTAAAAGCACGTGAATGACCTTACCACCCAGAAGGCCGCATTTTGACGTGATGGGAAGGAACATAGCACGGCCCCACCATAAGGCGCTGAGTAATCAGAAATGTATAAAAGGATTCCATTACGGGCATGAAATGATTTACCTCTCCACTCGACTGCAAACATTTGGCATTTCACATACATTAAAATGAAATCTCCCTGAGAAAAGACTGAATTTACTTTACATGGCCTAAGTGTCTAAGCGATTTCACAACTATACAGGAGTCCCTTGCCTTTTCAGATATATTTGTATTTGTTTTTGTCTTTCCCTGTAAGATCTCTAAGATATGGATGCAAAATATTTATTGAGTGTCTCATTGCAAAATACTTTTCATATACGGGAAGATATATAAACAAAGGCATCTTCCCTCAAAGAACTCACAGCCTTATGGGGAAGCCAAGATACCCAAAACTACCCATTCTGATGTACAATCTCATGTGTGAAAAGTACAGTAAGAACAGACAAGGACAGAGCCTCGGCCAAGGGAATGTGGAAAGGCTTTTGAGGCAGAGAGCAAGAATGTGTGTGTGTAACCCGGAAATACACAGTCATTAGGTATTATTACACATCAACAAAGATTCAGGGTATATAAAATCAGGGAGTTACAGGGGGCAGGGATCTTAGAGATGGATCATCCAAAGCCTTCTTTCTCAGCTGAGAATATGTAGGTGCAGAGAAGTCAAGTAAGTAGTTCAAGGACACCAGATCATCTAACTCACCTGATAACATAACCTATATGTCCTATCGTGTCCTAGGATTCCCCTGCTCCACAGCCTGTTAGCGCTTCATTTCTTTTACCTTCACAGGTAACTCAACTCAGCACAGGTGACTCAGCAGAAGTGCCCACAGAGTTTCCCTAAGACTGGGCTCCATGCTTTCAGCCCCTTTTACATATAGAGAGCTTGTCTATGATTCCACCTGCAATAAAACAACACTAAAAACAAGTGAGCTGTGCTCCTGACACTGCCTGCATCTTTATACAATAATGACTAACGAGTTAAAAATTGATAATATGACAGGGTGACACAATATCTGGATTGAGGTCCCTACCGCCACTCCTGCCACAATGAAAATGAAGTAAAAATATATAGATAGATAAAGAAAAGACCGCTAATTTCACGGTACAGTAGATGTTAGGACAAGAAATGAACTTATACCTATGAGGTCAATCTCATCTTACAGGCAGGGAATATTAATTTGCTGTTATGCTTTATGCTGGAGAGTTTAAAGGAAAATTGGCATGAACGGTGCTACAAAACTTCAACCTCTCGTACGAGGCTGAGCACAGCAGTAAAAAAGAAACTGTTTGAGTCACCGTATTTTATTACACAGAGGGCTGAATCAGAAAATTGGAGTATTAATAAAATATTTTCTACATGGACTTTGCTGATGAAATAAATAGCTTCATGCTTTTATGAAGATCTGATGTGTTACTCACATTTAAGGGCAGTGAGTCCCCCTTTTTGTAATTACTAACAGGCATGGTTTAATTACACCTCGAAGTCCCAAGATACTGCTGCAATACACCAGCTGGGGACTGAAGTGCCCACTCTCTACCAGATTCCTAGATTATCTGGAGTCTGACACGCAAATCCCATCAGCTTTGATTCAGACACTTCCCGGAAGGGGCTTAGGCAATGTATCTTTTGCCTTATTTATAAAGAAAAATAATCACAATAGACGCATCGATTTACTTATTACCTTGTTAACTCTCTGGGGCACAGTAACCTACTTCCTGGAGAGGAAGAATTAACTTGTGAGCCTACTGTCATAAACACAGGCAGAGCAAGACCAGACAGAATCCAAACATCCCAGCGCTTTCGTAATTGGAAGACATCTAAGAACCCTCCTCTGGATAGGGGAATTGTCCCATGAAGTGATAGAAGCCTGCTATGTGAATTGACAGCAATTCACAGGACAGAAAATCCTCCCTCTCCCCCAACAAACTGGCTTTTCCTAAGAAGAGAATCAGGGGAGCTAAGAATGCTTCAGAGATACAGTGCAGTGAGCAGCGACTGCGTAGCCTACGCCTGCCTGCCAAGCATGCGTTTCCCACCCTGATTTTCCTTTGGGGAATCATCCTCTCATCTCAGTTTCATTCCATATAGTTTGGTGGGGCTGACCCCACCCCCTCTGGCTCTGTAGGTGGGGACTTGGGTCCAGCACTGGCCAATGGGCAGGAATTCTACCTCCCCAGCCCTGACCCACAGAGACGAATTCAGGAATCAGAACAAGTCCACTGAGTGCCAGCCCCAGGCTGTTCTGTGCTACTGGGAAAAAGCCTTCTTCCCCTCTGCCAGGGTTGCTAAGCTAGTAGGATGTAAGCCTGGATGGCTGGGGGCCGTCTTTGCCGCTGCTTAGGAAGAGCCTTCTAACAAAGCCAACGCAGAGAAAGTCAAGCTAGAGTGTGGAACCAGAGCTGACAGGGCACTCAGCTCTAACCACACCTGCAGCCAGACCACACCTACTGCTGGTTATGTGAGCAGAGAAATTCCCTTTTAGACTGAAGTCACGCTAAGCTAGATTCCTGTCACTGGCAACCTGAAGAGTCCTCACAGAGTCAACATTTTCAACTCAGACTTTTTTTTTTAAATCTTACACTAGTATAGTAGTACCTTTACTACAATTAATGAACCAACTGATGAACCACTACATTATTATTAACTAAAGTCCGCATTTTATTAATATTTCCTTGGTTGTTATGCAGTGTCCTTTTTTTTGGTTCATTGTTCTAGGATCTCGACCATGGTACCACATAACATTTAGCCATTATAACTCGAGACTCTGACAGTTCTCAGACTCTGCTTATTTTTGATGACCTTGACAGCTTTAGGAAGTACTGGTTGAGTATTTTGCAGAATGTCCCTCAATTGGGATTTGTCATAATTAGATTGGGGTTATGTGTTTTGGGGACGAAGACTGAAGAGGTAAAGTGCCATCTTCGTCACATCATATCAAAGGCACGTACTATCAACATGATCCATCCCTGTTGGTGTTAACCTCGATCACCTCGTTGATACGCTGTTTGTCAGGTTTTGCCACCACAAAGTTACTCTTTTTTATCCCCTTTCCATACTGTATTGTCTGGAAGGAGATCACTATGAGCAACCCGTACTTAAGTATCAACTCAGACTTCTAACTTAACATGGCAGCAGGAATGTGAGGCACCCTACACCAACCTCCTGTCAAAATAAAGTAGAAACATATAGAAAGGGAAAATGCAATATCTTGAGACTGTACCGGAGCTTAAAAGACCAGAAGAAAAAGCTAAATAGTCTATGGATGTCTGTACGAAAAACAAAATCCCAGCCTAAGTCCACTCTACTCTTTGAACCAGAACAGTGTAAGCCCACGCTGTCCAATATGGCAGCCACCAGCCCTGTAAGACTATTTAAAATTAAATAATGTTAAACAATTTTTTGAATTTAGTTTCCCAGTCACACGAGATAACATTTCAAATGCTCACAGCTATGTGTGCCTTGTGGCTACTACACTGGACAGCGCAAAGAGCATCTCCATCATCACCAAAAGTTCCAATGGAGAATGCTGGCAGTAATTCTGCCCATTTCCAGATGCGGGAGGCAGTCACTGTACTAACAAGAAAATCCAGCTGCCGCAAAAGATTGATGAATGAAGATATTCATCACAGAATTATTTATAGTAAAAAAGAATGAGCAAAACTTAAATATACAAAGGGAAAAGCTAAATGTGGATACAGGTATGTTCATGAAATATTACATAACTTAAAAAGAACATTTAGATAGACATTTCTCCAAAGAAGACATACAGATGGCCAACAGGCACATGAAAAGATGCTCAATATCAGTAACTCTCAGAGAAGTGCAAATTAAAACTACAATGCGGTATCACCTCACACTGGTCAGAAAGGCCATCATTAAAAAGTCTACAAATAATAAATGCTGGAGAGGGTGTGGAAAAAAGGGAACCCTTCTACACTGTTGGTGGGAATAGAAACTGGTGCAGCCACTATGGAGAACAATATGCAGGTTCCTTAAAAACCAAAAATAGAGCTACCATATGACCCAGCAATCTCACTTCTGGGCATATAGCTGGAGAAAAACTCTAATCTGAAAAGATACATGCACCCCAATGTTCACAGCAGCACTACTTACAATAGGCAGGACATGGAAGCAACCTAAGTATCCATTGACAGATGAATGGATAAAGAAGATGTGGTACATATATATATAATGGAATATTACTCAGCCATAAAAATGAGTGAAATAATGCCATTTGTGGCAACATGGATGGACTTAGTGATTTTCATACTAAGTTAAATAAGTCAGACGAAGAAAGACAAATATCGTATGATGTCACTTATATGTGGAGTCTAAAAAAAAAATGATATAAGTGAACTTATTTACAAAACAGAAATAGACTCATAGACTAGAAAACAAACTTATGTTTACCAGAGGGGATATCAGGGAGGAGGTAAATTAGGAGATTAACATATACACACTACTATGTATAAAATATATAAACAACAAGGACCTACTAAATAGCACAAGGAACTATATTCAGTATCTTGAAATAAACTATAATGCAAAAGAATCTGAAAAAGAATATATATATACATAACTGAATCACTCTGCTTATACTTGGAGCTAATACAGCACTGCAAATTAACTATACTTCAATTTAAAAAAATAGAGGCTTCCCTGGTGGCGCAGTGGTTGAGAATCTGCCTGCTAATGCAGGGGACACGGGTTCGAGCCCTGGTCTGGGAAGATCCCACATGCCGCGGAGCAACTAGGCCTGTGAGCCACAACTACTGAGCCTGCGCATCT
Source organism: Balaenoptera ricei (assembly GCF_028023285.1). Classification (NCBI taxonomy): domain Eukaryota; kingdom Metazoa; phylum Chordata; class Mammalia; order Artiodactyla; family Balaenopteridae; genus Balaenoptera; species Balaenoptera ricei. The sequence continues at coordinate 48,708,984 of NC_082639.1, forward strand.
GGAGCCTGTGCTCCGCAACAAGAGAGGCCACAATAGTGAGAGGCCCGCACACTGCGATGAAGAGTGGCCCCGCTTGCCACAACTAGAGAAAGCCCTAGCACAGAAACTAAGACCCAACATAGCAATCAATCAATCAATAAATAAATCTTTAAAAAAAAAAAAAACAGAAATATGGAACCTACTGTGTACCACTGGAGAGGGGGAGGACATTTAAAGAGTAGTTTTTAAAGAGATATGGGAACATCAGTTGTTTTATTTTTACAAAAAAAAAATAGTGTTTTGACAACTATTTTTGATGAACTCCACCAGGTAAAATGTTTATAGCAAAAAGAGCCTTTCTCACCTTCTGAGATGGCCCACACTCTCTCTGTGGAGTGTGCCTGTCTCTAAATAAATCCACTTCTTACCTATCAAAAAAAAAAAATGTTTATAGCAAAAAGAATAGAAAATACGATAGCTCAGTTTTTAAGTGATTTCTATGTGCCGAGTAATGTGCTAAATGCTTAATATGCATTATCTGGTTTAATAATCAACATGTTAAATAAAATAGATGTTATTTTTATTTCTATTTCGCAGATGAGAAAAATAAGCAGTGTCAAGATTAAATAAACAGAAGAACCTGGACTAAAATCCATGTTGGTCTGACCTCAAACCACAGCCTATTTATCTCTTCAACTCAAAAACATTAACAGTGATTGCTTCTGGATAGAAATATTATAAGTGACTTTTTTCTCTTTTATACTTTTTTGTGTTTTCCAAATTCAATAAACAGAGATTGTTTCTTTAAAAAAAAATTCTGAAAGAAACATTCATTAAACTTGACCATAGCACTATACGGTTAAAAGAAGACTGCTGTATGCAATGGATCCTCGCTGAAAACGGGTTAATTACGAACACTAGGAGCTTTCATATTCAGCTGAAGCTTCTGTTCAAATCTAATTCCTCAAAGTATATTGCTAGACACTAATGAAAACCCAAAGAGACACACGCATTCAGGAGATGTATAGCCAATGAATTTTCTGTTGTTTTTATAGTGAACAACTTTTTTATATCCTAACATTTTTATGCCAGCTATGAAAAAGATAAATAAATATTTATGACATTCGCTCAATTCCACAGTAACTACTAAGTTGCTCATGTTCTCACTCTGGTTTGAAATGTGCATATTTTAGTGGCTGGGAGTCTCAACCCTAAATGAGAAAGCCACAGAATGCTATCATTTTCAAACCCTAAAACTACTCATTTGACTCGCTACAGGGATTTGCCTTGGTAGCAGCACATAACAAGCTTAATTAAGGCAGCTGTAGACTCAGACAGATACAAAGCTCAGTGCTGCCCAACAAACAGCTAAGAACACACCAGAATTGCCATGGGCACTGGTTTTACAAAGCTTCACCATGTATCAGAATCATCTGATCAAGAACAACAAGGTGATTGAGGGAACACACAAATAAATGAGAACCAATTTCCACCATTCAACTGTCTTGCAGAAACTTTCCTTTACCAAAAAATGGCCCAATTTACCCCCTCGTAATATCGACTGAACTTCCACTTGAGGAAGATTTATGTAGTCATAACATACTAATTATAACGAATAGGCCAAAATTCACCAATGGGTAGTTCATGAGCTAAAAGCCCACAGGCCAGTTATCTTCTGCCTACACATATTTTTTGTTTGTTGTTTGTTTTAACTGATTTAGCGCCGAATTTTTAAACAGAGGGATTTCTCATTAAAAAAAAAAAGTTTCTAGCTTTTCTTGGAAAAGCTGAAGACCTGGCTACATTGGTCCAGCACTCTTATTGCAATCATCATTTGGAGCTGAATAGTGGCTTACCCAGGGCCCCCTCTCCCCCCACTCCAGACTATTCCACCAGCTAATGTCAGCTGCATGGCCCTTGTAAGCACCTGCGCTTGCAGGTCTTGTAACAGGAGAACCTAAAAGACCAGTAAACTACACCACACCTGACAGTGTTCATTTCACCTAAAAAAAATACCACCATTTTTCTCCATAGACTGCTCTTTGAACCCAGGCAATAGGAGAAGCGAGAGAATTGCAGAGAAGGCGACATAAAGTGAAGTCTATTTGCCACCATCTACCCAACCACAACCTCCTGGCCAACATTTGGTAAAAAAGGTGTTCCATGAACTGTCCCTGTTTACCCGCCCAGACTGACTTTCCCCGGCTCCTGACACCCCATCACTTTGTGATCCATTTGTACCAACTTATGTAGGGTTCCTCATACATGGAAGTGCCCATCTCTACCTCTGTCGTGGTCCCCCAGTCTACATGCCTCCTCCTGCCTTTACTGGTTTTGCATTTTCCCCCAGTGGACTGTATATGGAATACGGGCAACTGGAGTTCCTGACACACTCACTCTAAAAGCCCAACACAGGACTCAAAACACATTTATTGCACCAAGACTCACCGGCAAATTCCAAGCCACCTTCAGAATGCTTAGCTTAGATGCTGACCCTTCCCTACCCTGGCAAAATCCATCCTTCTGTCTTATTTTTCACTGTAACTAATACTTTTGGGGGCCATACTTAGCCATATTATTATCTGTTTATTTGTGCTTCCCGGGCTAATCCTGGATCTTGAGAAAGAAATCTGTGTCTTTTTTATGGCTAAAAAAAAAAAAAAAATGGAGCTTGCCATTGTGCCAGTATGCTGCAGGGGCTCAAAAACACTGAGTGAATGGATGAAGTGACAGAGTCCCACGTCCTTTCCCATAAATCATCACTCCCTGTCATGGACACAGGGGCAGCCGTTATTCTCCTCATCCCTATCACCATCATCCTCATCATCACCATCATCACTGCTGCCAGCACCACAATCTCCATTTGACAGACAGCAGAAACCCAGTGCATACAGCAAAAGAGCCAGGGTTCAAAAGCATGTCTTTGTGTCTAATGTAGCTGAAGTGCAGCCAAGGGGACAGAAAGGGTCACATCCCGAGGACTATGATTATTCTACACGTTGCCACTTCCTCTTTCACACCCTCCCAATTTAAAAATAAAAGGGAACAAATGCTTGTTTAGATCATGTCCAAGACAAGGTCACCATCACATCAGCAACCTGGAATGTACCCCGAAGATAGCTAGCTGAATAACGCAGGCATAATTCAATTCTAGTGGTGGCAAGCCTGACGTCTTTACCTACAGAACATATCTCATATCTTCTTCCTCTGGAGTTTTCTATAAGTTATGGATTAATAAACTTTCCCCAAGAATGCTGCTTTATTAATCTTGCAAAATACTCAAAAAAAGAAAATATTTTATTATGCCCACCTAACATGAATTATGATAAACAAAGTCCCATGTGTGCTGACAAGAAGGTTGCTTTCTGCAGAAAATTGTGTTTGTGGCCATGGTGGTTTCCCCTCCAGTTGGACTTGGAGGAAACAAGATATCAAACTGTCTCCTAACCTTTGAAGACAATAGGGGTAACCAAGGTCACAGCAAATCGTGACTGATTTGAGGGTGGCATGACTTCAAGCCCCTCCTCTGAAAGCTGAAAGAAAAAAAAAGAAGGCACAGAGACAGGAGGTCTGTTACCATTCAACTACTGAACTCTCTTCATTATACTGAAGCATGTCCTTTTCAAAGGGAACGGCTGTGGGGCTATGCCATCTATTTCACTTGTCTGATGGGGGAGGGGGAGGGAGAAAGGAACTACTGCTTATGGCATGACCACGGGTACCAGGCACAATTCTAATTGTGCTGTAGGTGTCACTTCTTTTGATTCACAAAACAGCCCTGTAGGAACCCATTTTTCCATTGAGGCTCAGAGAGTTGAGGGTCTTGCCTGTGGCCACAGAGCTATTACTGGCCAAGCCCCCTTGGTTTGACCATCTGTAAAATGGGGACAGTAATGCCCTCCCTATCTGGCAGGATTGTTCTGAAGATCAAAGTAGAAGACATCTGAATTGTGTGTGTGTGTGTGTGTGTGTGTGTGTGTGTGTGTGTGTGTGTGTAGATTTACCTATATATTTCACTTGCTGGCTTCCTTCATTCCATCTAAATGTCAAGTGTTCAAATGTTTGAAGTACCCAAAGAATCAAGCCTAAAATTCACTCACTAAATGCATTTGCCTAAAATTCATTCATTGTAAAGGGGCAATAAACGATTCCAGCTCCATGATTCACCCCTTGGTGACCCTGTGACATGTTTGCCAGGTCTCCAGCCTAAGCAAAAGACATCTCATCTACAGAATGAAGTGGTGGTTCTGCTGGGCTACAGGAGCACATCCAGCCCTGGCATTCCATGATTCCAGAGGGGCTGGGCTGTTTACCATCAGCATTGCCCTAGAACTGCATGTTATTGGGCCACATTTCCATTCATTCTTCCTCTGCCATGTTGAAATACAGGGTCACAATACCTTATCCAAATACCCTGGGTCTTTTGTGTTCATAATGTGGATTTTATTTTGCATTTTAGAAAGGCAGCCTTTACTATGCCATACACTTACCTTTTATTTGTAATACCCCTAGCTGGGTTTGGGGTGATGCCCTGTAATCAAATTCATAAATGCTTCTAGAGCCGCTGTACGCCTATTCACAAAGGGAGCACTAAAGATTATAAGGAACTTCAAGTCACTTCAGGTCAGGTCACATTTTGCCACTAAATGAGTTATTAAAAAAAAAAAAAACTTTGAGTTCTCAGAGACCTGTAGTCCTACTCTGCTGTCCTACTCAGCAGGGCACCCAACATTAACACAGCTCACCCTAACAAGATAGAGATTCAGCTGCCAGCAGAGTCACTCCCAATATTCTGCGAGGGAGGCTGGATGGGCTGGGGTGGGAGGAGAGAGAAGAGGAGGAACTCCGTTGTGTTCCTTTAGCTCTGCAATATTAATAAACACTTCTGTAAGAGATTTATTTCCCTGGCGTGTGAACTAGTCCTTTGCCTGTTTCTCTCAGATCCACTCCTGGCCCTTCCCCTCCACTCTGTTGAGTATGGCAGAAAGCTGGTCCCAACTACATTTCCCCAGGTTTTCCGGCCAACTAACTTCCAGTGAGGCTCACTGAATGGGAAAGATGGCAGGAGACAGGAAGGAAGGAGGAGGATCAAGGGTCTCCCTCCCTTTCTCCCTCTCTTTCTGCTTCAAGGTGGCATCCCCTGCTGTGGCAGAGTCTCCTCCACAGTTCCAGCCCCTCCCTGTGTGGTACCACTCTTATGCAGCCTCTGGTACATTTCCAACAGCCTCAACACCTGGGCTCTGATAACACCACCCGCTCCCTTGATGCCTGCAGATTAAGATCTAGAAGCAAACTGGCTTCCTGCTCTTGCTAGTGTCCATCCCTTGTCTCTCTGTCACACTTTCAGCTCTTCCAACATCTTTGTTACTAGTTCCCTGTATTGAATTCTTCCAATTAAGGTACCTGGTATGTGCCTCCTGACTAGATTCTCACTGATACAGTGCATATCGTTAAAATAATTAAATTCTGCTTGAAAGTCGTGGTGGTGCAGCTGATGTTGTTTTGGGTGTGTTCGGGGATAGCACAGAAAGGCACTCTTCAGCCCTGACATATACTGGTTGGCAGAGTTTCAATCTTTAGGCTGAAATTTTAAACCAGCTACAGATCAGCCACAAGGTGACCAATCACCCACATAAAATACTTATGCTACTATGGGATTTGACAAGGAACTGCAAAGTCCACCTCCCAACTACTCCCCAAATTCTTCCTCCTCCACTGAAATAATGCATGTGATAAAGACAGGGAATACTGCCCATTCCAGTAACTGTAAAGTCACACTACAGACCCATAAGTTGAGATGTCTTTGTTGTTGATTTCATGCAACTCCTTTGATTTAAAAAAAAAAAAAACAAAAAACAAAGGAAGGAGGGAAAGGAAGGAGAGGAGGGAGGACAGCAAAGAACAGGACAGGAAAGGCATAGTTTTGGAATAAAAGGAGCTAAAAACATGTCCCAGAAGAAACTGTTCAAAATTACAACAGAAAGTCCTATTTTGTTTTCATAGACTCAAAATAGTTCACTAAAGGGATACTTTCCCCTCCACTGCAAAGGCACTATGGTAGCCTTTAAAAATTAAAGATAGTGGGCTTCCCTGGTGGCGCAGTGGTTGAGAGTCTGCCTGCCAATGTGGGGGACACGGGTTCGGGCCCTGGTCTGGGAGGATCCCACATGCCGCGGAGCAACTGGGCCCATGAGCCACAACCACTGAGCCTGCGTGTCTGGAGCCTGTGCTCCGCAACAAGAGAGGCCGCGATAGTGAGAGGCCCGCGCACCGCGATGAAGAGTGGCCCCCACTTGCCGCAACTAGAGAAAGCCCTCGCACAGAAACGAAGACCCAACACAGCCATAAATAAATAAATAAATAAATAAATAAATAAATAAATAAATAAATAAAAATTTAAAATTAAAGGTAGCAAGTATTTACGGTGAACTTCCTCAATAGGCCAAGCATATGGGGCATGAAATCCAGTTGACAGTGCCCTTGAGAAACTCTCAACTTTAAAGGACTCCAGATCAACACACACGGAGCAGAACAACTGACGTAATGAAGTGTGGTGCTTAGCAGAGTCTGGGGCTCGGGAAGCCTGAGAAAGATACACTTGCCTGGGAAAGGCAGACGGAAGGAAGCATCAAACTTAGATTGAGCCTATGGTGTAGAACGCTTATATTTTTTTTAATTTTTACTTTATATTGGAGTACAGTTGATTAACAATGTTGTGTTAGTTTCAGGTGTACAGCAAAGTGATTCAGTTATACACATACATGTATCTCTTCTTTTTCAAATTCTTTTCCTATTTAGGTTATCACAGAATATTGAGCAGCATCCCCTATGCTATACAGTCGGTCCTTGTGTGTGTAAAGTCAATGACCTTTATATTTTTAAAGAGGGCGATGTTAGTCCCGTACCCAGCCCCCTTCCTCCCAGCCACGCTGACTTACGGCTACTGAAACAAGTCAAGACTTCTCCCTCCCCTGACACATCTGGAGCAGTCAAATGTATACAGTATAATATCTCACCTTACTCCTATGACCCCACATACATAGCAGAGAGAAAATGTATAGTGTTACCAGGAGAACCAAGTGGTTAGATTTTTGGTCCCTTAATCTTGCTTTCTTCGAGACATCCTCTTTTACATCACCCTAACCTAGTGCGGTATGCATTATCTTCATTCCAGAAAATATAATGAAACATGTGCTGATGACAGAATGTGAGAGAAGAAGGTAAGAGGTACAGCATCTGGCAAGGGGAGGAGAGAAATTTGAAATTTTATGGACACTGATATCCTAGGGGTAACCTTCAGAGAGAAATGGATATCCTGCCCTAGGTCCTAATATACAAATATTATTTGAAAGGGGAGAAATGAGTGGGAGTAGGCTTATGAAAGAATTAATAGCATGAGGAAATCCAGAGAGACAGACAGACAGACAAACAGAGCAACAGAGAGAGGATAACAAATGGCAGGTAACAATCACCACATGGGCTACAGTCAGAAAGCTCTACAATTAGCCCTCTTTGGGCGGATATAAGTTACAATTTCCATGCATAACGGTGTTTCCTCAAGTGAAAAATGCTTCAGTATTTCACTATATCACCATCGTCAAATACTTGAGGATCTTAGGACAATAAGGTGCAATGAAAGAGCATTGATATGGGTGCAGCGAGACCTGGGTCTTCATTCCAGCTCAGCTAGACGGCTTGCACACGTCTTTTCATTTCCCTAGACCTCTGGCTCCTTGATTGAAAGTGGGAACAATATTCACTGACCTGAGAGATCTACCTGAAAAGTCAAACCAGACTGTAGCTACCAGCCGAACTGCATCCCTCAGGCAGCCAGACGACTCTGCACAACCCCTCACTCCAGGGGAAAACCAGAGACGTCTTTTAAAGGCCTCGGCCACCTGAACCAGGTGAGCGGCTGCTACTCGGGGTGATGACCCCTCATCGGCCGCACTCCTCACTTCCACAACCCTCTGACCCACTGGGACAAAGGAAAGCCCAGCACGGCTGGTCTGCAAAGGACAGCAGTGACCCAGCCAAGGGTGGTGCTAAGCTACCCAGAGCTCTTCCCTTGAGGCTGTTCTGCATTCAAATCAGAGCATGTAAAGAACCTAATGTTTAGTAAGCTCTCATAACCAACAGTTTTTCTCCTCCCCTTCTAGCCCTCACCATCCAGAATAAGAAATACAGGTGAAGTATGATGAAAACTAATGCATACCTAGAAAATATAATATTTTAAAGATGGCATTGATAATAGCAACAACAAAAATACAAAGCACCTGGAAATAAATCTAATGAAAGAGTGCATACCTTTACGAAGAAATTTATAATCTGTATGGAAAGACATTAAATAAGAACTAAATGAATGGATGATGATATTATGTTTACGGGTAGAAAGGCTCAACATTATAATAATGTCATTTCCCTGAGTTAATCTATAAATTCAAACAATAATTCCAATCAAATCTCAGTAAGTATCTGAGTGTAAGTTTAAAAGATAATTATAAAATGTATATGGAGAGAATGTACATGAAAGACAGAAGGCCAAGAAAGGCCAAGTTACTTTTGAAGAAGGACATCACGGGGGGTTTGTCCTGCAATTACCAAGGCTTTTTATAAAGCTATAATAATAAAGAAGTGTGGCTTGGGCAAAAGAGTGGACAAAATATATGCCTATAAACTAACCCTAAATGCCAGGATGACTTTTCCCCATATGGAAGAAAATTAGAAAAAATAGAATAAATTCCTACCTCACACACATATATATTGATCCCACAATTAGAAATAACAATGCTATTATTCGTGTAGTAGCTGTTAATATTCCACCAAACATTAATTCCAGAAAATATACTATAAGAAAGGATTATAGAACCTAAATGTGAAAGAAAAAACAATAAAGCTTTTAGAGGATAATAAAGGAGAATATCTTTATGACATCAGGGTTTTTAAAAAGGCTTTCTTAAACAAGACATAAAAGTACTAACCATAAGAAAAGATTGATAAATTCAACTACACTAAAATTAAGAAGTTAGATAGCAGAAGATTGGCAAGAATCCAACTTCTATGTGGCCTATAAATCTATTCAGCTTCCCAAAGGAATAAATTACAGTAACCTTTTTGCATTCATTGGAACTATGTTCTAACAATACATGCCGTAGCTCAGATTCAGCATATGGCTGGCCCATCTTTGACTTCAATTGGATTACCAGCACTTTTAGTCTAACTTGAGTATGTTTGAATGGTTGTGTTTTATATTCAGAACTTTCGTGAGCATGCATGTAATACTGCTCAAAATAACGTGTCCTGGGATTGAAGACAAGCACCACCACGTGCCATGGTCAGAGTGGGTGGGTGTCACCGGGCAGTCACTAGGGAACAGCAATGCGTGGCTTCTCTTCCTTACTCTCTGGGCAGTGTCTGCATCATTTACGATCATTCACATCCAAAGCTGACTCTCGTCCTGCCACCTGTTGGGATTTTACTACTACTCCCAAATCTACTGGGAAAAATCTGCACCAGTCAAGTCAAAGATAGAAAATCCTAGGGGTGTATCTTAGCTATAATCAACATAGAATCCTATGAGAAAAGCTAAGCCACCATCTTCCATATAACCGTGATTTAGCGCGAAAAGCCTCTCCCAGGGAGCCTGTAAGTCTCCCACTTGCTTTCCGCTCCCATTCTTTCTACTATGCATTCCTCAGCAACATTCTAACATTCATTCTACATGTGACATACATGTATACAGTAATATATGAATATAGGCTAGGATAATAAAAAAGGAAAATGTCACCCAAATATGACATGCGTTTTAGATGACATGAGCTTTTTCAAGAGGATGTCCCTCACTTCTATGAAGAGAGATGCTTGTCGTGGCATGACGGTGTGTAATTATAAAGCTTTGTTACTGAAAATAAGTTACTCCCCGGGGAACCTCATAAACCTTCAAAGTATCTAGTGTCCAGGGACTGAGTAATTAATTAGCATTAATTGATAAATTTCCTTTGATTAAAAACATCTGGTTATCATTGTTCCTGTAATGAAAGTGGATAGTTCTAGTGGATCAGTTATAGGACAGATTTGAATAAGTTGTTACTGTTAATGATTCCAAAAGATGTCAAGAAAACAGAGATTACTTTCAATAGCTGATTGTTACTATTCATTTCCAAATCCAGATTACAAAATAAAGAACTGCCACCAAAAAAAAGAATGTGTTTTCAAGATTGTTGATCACAAAGAATTTCAATATTGTCGATGGAAAACAACTTACCCCAATCTTTCTATCCACATGAGCTTAATGAACCACATAAAAGTACACACATTTAATTCAATTCAATCCAGCAGACACTTATTGAGCATCTACTATATTCTAGGCACTGTTGGTAAAAGTAGAAGCCACATTCCTTCTCCCTAAAGAGCTTATAAATGTCCTCTCCTGGACAGTTATTGGACAAACTACTATTTCTTATCATCTCTGTAGTGACTAGCTAGAAACTGGATGAGAATTCAATGGAATTCTTTTTAAGTCTGTTCTTCTGAAAAGCATATTCAAAATAATTATATGGAATGATAAATATCAAATGTGGAATAGTGGTTCCCTCTGGCAGGAGGGAAGGAGATCTGATGGGGAGAGGTCACTAAGTGGCTTCGACTACATTTACATGGCTTGCCTTCCTAGGCTGAGTGGTAGGGACAGAGTTTTCTACTGCATTGTTATGTACACATTTTCATATGTCTTAGAAATATACCTTATTACATTTCAAATCAAACGCATTACCTTCTCAATCAAATTAACTGTTTTGCTTAAAAATCATAAGTGTTTACCTACAAACCTTTTCTCCAGTCTATCTCATGAGACACTGAGAGGGACTTCTTAAAATCAAAGATTCTGCAGAAAATAAGTTTGGAAAACTCTTAATGAGGTACATGAGTTTCTTAACTGCAGGAAATCTCTGCAGCTTTCACATGTCAGTAAATACTGTGTCTTACTAAGAGTAGGATATATAATTCAGGGCTTCCTAAGTATTTTTGAGCATGCAACTTTTTTTCCTTGTGAATGCCCTTTCTTTTGAAATACTCATAACCATCCTGGGGGACACCAGTGTTCCCCAGAACAGAGTTTGGAAAAGGCTCTACAGAATAATCCATTTCAGCCACATATGCTACCTTAGAGCCACTCTTAACAGGATGCCCATCCCCAAACCAGTGATGAAGCTTCTTGCCCGCCTGTCTTTGCCCATATAGTTCTTTCAACCTGGAATGCCTTCAACCCCTCAGAAACTCCTGGTCAACCTCCAGCTTCCAGCTGAAACAAAATCTCTTCTGTGAAGCCTTAGCCATCCTTTCCTTTCTCCAGGTAGAAATAATTCCTCATCTGGAAGCTTCCAGTGCTGCTATACAGATATTCTCTGTACCACATGTCATGCTGTAGCAGCTATTTATGTATAAGGCCAGGTGTCCAGATGGCAGAGACTGTACCTTTGCATCTTGGAACTGTCTGCAGTGCCTAGCACTGAACCAGAGCCAGGTAAAGGAGGTGCTAGTAAGACATGTTGAATGGACACAGGAGTGATGTCTGTATCAGGACATGTGTGGCCTCAATTTCCAGATACTCTTTATGCATATTCATAATTTTCAGTTGTTATTGTTGATTATGACACTAACAAGAATAGGAACAGACAGACATAAAGAATGAAAAAGAGACAAAGACTGGGATAAACACAAGAAGAGACAAAGGTAGAGAAAGAGATGCTTAACTGATGAAGAGTGAATGGAGAGACCCAGTTGAGAAACAGAGTGACAGACCAACAGAGAGTGAGAAATTGGTATGATGCTCAAATTATCAAAAATCACAGGGTTGGTAATTTTCCAAGACTCACTGTAGGTGGTCAACACAGCTGACTTGGGTTCACTCTGAACTTCACATCTGTCTGTTACCTTACCTCCTCTAATTGTATCCCCTAAGCCAAACAACCCATCTTTGATACCACAAACTTTTACCATTTTAGCTGTGAGTTCTCCTATTCAGTAGAATGTCATTTCTGTTTTCACTTTATGAGAATCCCCCAGTGGCACTGTAGACTGGTTACATGTCAGGTTAAAATAAAATAATAATAATAAAAGCAAGCTGGCAATTTCTTTCCAATAGAACATGGTAGCATATTTCATGAAATAGAAGCCAGAGGAGTTTTATGATCCCCAAACCAAAACCTTCCCATTTCTAAGAACCCAATGGAAGCAAAACACAAAGGGCATCTCACAGAAAAAGAAACCTGATCATTTGCTCTCCAACCTAAGGGAAGTGTTCAAGTGATTAACTGATTTAATGTCTTTTTTCTTTTTTGTACACAGGTTCATATCCTGATACACATTTCATAGATTGAGTTCTGTGCTACTTTTTCATGGATATAACCCCAGAGGAGGGGTTTTCTTTTCCTACTGGACACTCTTTTTTCAGTACAGAACATCTGGCTGGCTTCCGCTCTTAGCTGGTAATACCCACCCCACCGCTCACCATCCCTTCCTGCTCCAATTCTATTTATATTTCAGGCCACTACTCTATCCTGGTATAGGAGACAGTCTGGTCTAGAAGAAGGAGCACCGGTCAAAGAATTCTCGGCTCTGATGGTGCCTCTCAGTGGTACAGTTATGCATCACCCCAAGTCTGATTTGCTTTCCAATCTATAAATTGGGAAGAGTTGACTAACTAATCCTAGAACTTAATCCATCCAACAGTCATTTTATGCCCTTGAAAATAACTGCTGAAAAGTGCAATGACATAGAGATCTTAGCATTATGAAGATTTCACTATTCCCTTCACAAAGAGAAATGTTCAAGGAAATATTTCCAATAAGCCAAACACAAAACAAAACCTTTGCCTGAACTCCTTAAATATCTCTCCTCCTGTCTACCTCCTGGTTAGCAAAAAAGCAAAACAAAAAACAACAGGCCAGATACTCTTAGGATATTTAAGTCTTAGGATATCAGTGACGAACAGAAAACTTTTTATTTTCAAGGAAAAGGATTTTTCTCTTCTTTGAAGGATAACACTAACAGTTAAATAACATCACATGCTGGGTACTATTCTAAGCACTTGGTGTTAATTCCTATAATTCTCACAACAATCTTATGTGGCAGGTAGCTTTTTATTATAAAGAAAATTGAAGCACAGAGAAGTTAGATAAGCTGGTCAAAGCCACACAGCAGGCAGCGTTGGGGGAACTGAGGTCTGAACCCAGGCAGCCTAGCACCCAAGTCCAGTCTTCTAACGACCTGTTATACCACCTCTTAATTTTGAGAATCTCTGCGTACCTCCACTGGTAACCAATAAGAGCAGTAATGCAATCTCTTGTCTACCCAGTTACTGAATATACTAACACAGTAGACATATGTGAACCAATATCTGCCACGATGTCAGAAGTGTTCAAAATGTCCACCATCAGCCTAATGCCCTGTTGGTAATAGAGAAGCACCCATTTTATGTTGTTGGCATCTGAAATTGGGAACAACCTGTAGTTTTCTCCTACAGGAAGTCTAACTATTCCATTATTCCCCATTAAATGTGACAACCACCCTGGGAGACAGAGCTCACCTCCCCACTCAGAGGTAACATAACATAGTCATTAGGACTGAAAGCTTGGATTTAAATTGTATTAGTTGCTGTATGACCTTGGGCCAGTTACCAACTCTCTCTGTGCCCCACTTTCCTTATCAATCAAATGAGAATAAGAATACAAGTATGCACTTCCTAGGGTTACTGAAGGATTAAACGAAGGATTAAATAAGTTAATGCATGTGAAGTGCTTAAGTCTGAGTCTTAGTAAGTGCCCCACAAAGGTTAGTTATTCCTATTTTTATTATACTAAGAGAGGTGATTTGCCAATCCAGTACCTGGATTTCATCCTGCCCTTCCAATTCCAAATACCATCCTCTCTCCTTAGCAGAATTCCATGCTCTCTATTACTAAAAGTTACCATTCTCCTGAAATCCTGCTAAGTGCCAAAGCTCCCAATGAGACATTTTCCCCCATAAAATTGCTCACAGCTCCACAAAGTAGATAATATTGTCCCTGTTGTGCAAATGATGAAACTGAGGTTCTGAGAGGTCAAGTGATTCATCCTCAATCACTTAACTCAACCAGTGAACATTTTTTGTTACAGTTAGCCCTAAGTAACACTTAAAGTTCCTGACAACCGCCTTCAATTTATGCAACTTTGTAAAGTGCTATCTAACAGACATATACTGTGATTTTCTTGCTTTGTTAGCTTTATTAGCTTGAGAGAAGGATTAAACCCTAGCAAAACCAAATGTTTGACTTGAGTGAATTATCAAAATGCAAATGCTGCCTCAATTAGATTCTTCCTCTGCCTGCAGGGTGGCTTCAGGCACCCAAAATCCACCAAAGGCCATTTTTAAGATGGGTAGTATCAGGGACCAAGCCAAACACCCACCCATTTAAGAAAAAATTCCTTGGAGGGCAGAGGGGAGTGGGAGCAGCGGATTCCTCTCTGGCTTTGGGAGAAAATGAACAATAAGTGATACCATGTCTTCCCTGTAGCCTCACACAATGGTCTGTCTTGCGAATGAAACATACTGTGAAACAGCTTGTGAGATGAGCTTCATCAACAGTAAGCAATTTTTATTCAGATTTTATTGTTGAATACAATGAACATGATTAAATGTTTCAGATATGCCTATTCAGACCTTAAGCAAACCACCACCCAAAAGGAGAGGGAAAAAAAAAAAAAAACACTAAAACTCATCTTCTAAATCTGCCTTAGTCAGAGATTTAATTGCTAACTTGATGTATAGAACTGAATTCCCACTTGGTAGCAGCGCTTTCCCAGAAGATAGTAACAACACGTTTGTACTCCCCACTTCGCCCTCTTCTCTCATCCCTGCAGATCCTATCCTCTCACCGTTGCCTAATAGTTACAATGTCAGTCTTTCAAATCCCCGCATTTTGGACTTCCTAAACCCTTAAAGGGCCTCTCTGTATGGAAAAGAACAATAGCGCTTCAAAAGCCATTTCTTCGAGTTTTCAATATTCCATTTGAATGCTGGGATTTCAATCAAGGACATCAGCAGACAATTTCTGATTGCTTAGAAGTTGACTTTTATACAGTTTTCATTAGGTCGCCCTTCTCAATAGGAAACCAAGAAAATGTGTGATCCCTTTCAGATTCCAGAATTGTCACCAAGCCTTGTCAGCACGGAGAGTGAAAGAGATGGGAGTGGGCTGAGGAGAAGCTGTGCAGTGTCCCTATTCCATCCAACCTCTCCACTTCCCCCCCCCCCTCCTCTATCTTGCCTGTGCAATTCAGGGTTCCATCCAGAATCATTCATTGAGAGAATAAAAACAATGGGTGCTAATTCAGGGGGTGAGGATGGTTTATAATTTTATGGATTTCCCGAAGACCTATAATTGGCACATAAATGTACAAACGTGAACCGGATAATTAGGGGGTTCTAAACGCAAGCCACCTTTAATTTATACGATTACTAGAAAACATGTGAAGTGTGATGTAATGTCAGCGGAACCCCCCACAAGGCCTTTATTCAAAACCATCAACATTTTGAAAGTGCGTTGAACGGGCCAGCAGGAGGGGAGCAGGAGGGAGTAAGAAGCGATAGCAGCGGATCCTCGCCCCGGTCCCCGCCGGGATGTTAGGAGCGGCAGTGTAGCATCCTTCTCGGAGGACTCGCTCGCCCAGCTCTGGGCAGCAAAACGCGCACTCTCTGCGGCAACCTCTCAACTAGCTCCTCTTTCTGAACGAACTAAAACCCAGGTGTGCGCCGGCATCCAAACGCACACGCAGACGCCGACCCACGCGGGCGCGCACCCCACCCTGGGAGACAAGTGCCGGAGTGCACCGATGCCCGCGCCGCGGCGCTCTGCACTCCGTCCGCCGCCGCTGAGCAGAGGGCGAGAGCCACACCGCGGTCGCCCGGCGCCCCCGGCCTCCCCACCCCCACCCCATTCCTCCAGATTCTCCCAGCCCAGGCGGAAGTGCCCAGGCAGACCCCCAACAATGAGGACTTGTGTGCTGCAGGCTGCAATTGGGGGGATGGAGGTTAGTTCACAGGGAGTGAAACATACACAGTCTGGCGGGTCCGGGAGGGAGCAACGCAGGAGCCAAGTGGCATCAACCTCTTAAAGCAACCTTCCCTCGTGCCCCCTTCATCCCGTCCACCAGCACTACCACCACCAAAAAAAAAAAAAGAAAAAGTGCTTTAAAAAGTGCACAGAATACACGCGCCCTCCCACCAGGGGTCACAATAATACTCCGCGGGACGAGCCAGCGTCGGGAGGAGAGGCCCGGCTGCAGCAACCAGGGTTTTGAAATGTACTTAGTATACTCAGCCTACAGCTCCTTTCCGACGCCACGACACAACCTCCGCCATCCTTGACTCCCTGGCTGCAGGCTTTCTCGGCGGTTGAGTCCTCCTTTTAGGGCTCCTTTATGAACCGAACCACATGGATTTTAAAGTTTCCCCAGTAGGGGGGTGGGGAAACCTGGCTCTGCAGCCGAGGCAGAGCGTCAAGTCTGGAGCAGAGAGAAGCAAGAGGGGCGGGTGGGGAGGAGAGCTGTCGGAGTGGAGGGCGGCGCGGGGTGGTGCTGGGGAGTGGAATGCAAGGGGCGGCAGCAGAGAACCGAGTCGATGGAGGACTCGGGAAGAGATGGGTTCCGAGGAGACGCGGGGTCCGGCTCTGATGGTGTTTGCGAAAGGGTAGGGGCCACTGGGATAGATCTCGCTTTTCGGCAGGTCGGAGCAGAACCGCAGCGCTACCGAGGAGTAGGGAAGTGAAAACCGGGTTTGGCTGAGCAGGGAAGAGGGTCCGACCCGGGGACGCCGGCAGCGCGTCTGAGGAAGGGCTCGGGAGTACCAGGTAGGTTTTGGAGTGGGAGAAGGAAGGCTCGTTGGTGGACAGAGACGGGGCCGCAGGAAGGAGGAAGGTGCACGGGGTCCCGGAGAGAGACGAATGTATTAGGTGAGCAGGTCTGGAAAGAGAACCGCGCGTGGTCACAAGTAGGGAGATAAGAGGTGGTAGGGGGAGACCCATACGGAAGGAGCAGAGGCGCCTTCCCCCCCCTCCCCAGCAAGTGAAGGAACAGAGAGGAAAACTGCAGTCTCCATCCCCGCCGCACTCCTGGCCAAACTCCCGAGAGGAACGCCCCAGGAGCCCTCCTCCGCGCCCGGGGACCCCGACGGAGCCACCCGGGCGTCCGGGCGCCGCGTACCCGCCGACACCTGCCCGCGCTGAACTCCGGGGTGGCCGCGAGCCCACCGCCGTGCCTCACCTAGGCTCGCCGAGACCATCCTCCTCCGCTGCCGCAGCCGCCCAGGAAGCAGTTCCCCATGCCCGGCGGGCGGCGGCACTCAGGCGCGCTCTCCAGCCCGGGGAAGCCCGGGCGAGAGCCGAGCTGGGTCCATTCTCCCCGGGAGCCACGGGCCCCGCGTCAGAGCAGAGGGAGGAGACCGCCCCGCGCGCAGACCCGCCTCCTCCCGCGCCCCCGCCCCCGCCCCGCCGGCGCCGCTCACCTGCCCGCTCCCCGGCCGCAGCCGCCGCCGCCTGGCCGCCCGGCCGCCCGCCGCGCTCCCCTCGCCCCGGCCTCGCGGCTCCCGCTCCCGCCCGGGTGCTCTGTGCGCCGCCCGAGCGCGTTCCGAGAGCTTAGCGGAGCCGCGGTGGCGACGAGGAGGAGGAAGAGCGAGCGAGCGAGCGAGCGGGGGCGCCGCGGTTCGCAGTCGCGCCTCTGGAGCCCTGCCGCTCACTCCCCATCCCGGCGTGGTGGAGGAGAGCCGAGCCCAGAGCGCCGGGTCTCCGCCCCGGCTGCGTGGGCGGGGAGGGCGTGAGGGCGAGATGGGGTAAAAGCCACCAGACTCGGGTTTCTCACAAAGTATTCCCTGTTTTTGCCACTCACCATCGCCACCAGCCGCCCCCGCCCGGCCTCCCTCATTTTTCTCTAGAGTCTACTCTCATATCATCCAGGCCTCTAAACATGCGCATACCCAAGTGGAAAAAGCGCTAGTGCGGGAAAACTCGAGGGCAGGTCCCGCGCCGACGTGTGGCCCCCGCTCCCCTTCGCAGGAGGGGGCGCTAGGTCCCAGCGGCCAACCCTGGCTCGTGCGCCCCTGTCGTCACCGAGGCTTCCCAGGCAAAGTTGGGAGAGGGAGGAGGCGTGCATCGATCACTCTTTCGTGAGTCCTAGGGAGGGACTCAGGCCCCTGAGGGAGTTCAGGCCCCAGTTAACCCCCAACGTTTCCCCCTGCCGTCCACCCTCCCAACTCTGGTTCTCAGAATGTCCGGGAGTAAACAATCCCAGATTAGGACACGCGCAGGCGAAGGCTCCAGCCAGGATGCAATCAGTTGCTCCCTACTTCTGGTCCTAGCTTACAAAGATCCACCAAATCTCAGAAAAGAGTGTGTGAGTCTGAAAATTCTTCAGCCCTGAGACTGGATTCAACAGACTGTCGTGGCACACCCATCTCCAGAGTCCCGAATGCCAGGTGAGGGAGGGAAAAATACCGAGTGAAATCCTGTGCTGTTGAAGCAGGGCGCGGGGAAGGAAAAGAAGAGACTGGCTACAGTTCCGTAAAAAGTTTATTTTTATTCTTTATAAGGGCCACACTCCTGTCCTCCAGCTGGGTAATAAATGAAGCTAATGTGGCTGATTTGGGCTTTGTTTGTTTGTTTGTTTTCCTCGTAGTTTCTATCACTCAGCCCTGAAAATTTAATGAAGCATTTAGAGTTATTACCTCCAGAGTCAATGGGCTAAAAATATTTAGCCGAATGCACTCCTTGTAGAGCCAGTAGGTCCATGGCTGGTACATACAAAGTGATCGAGAGACCCTCCCTGTCTCCACAAAATTCACGACCCATTAAACTTATTCCATAATAACAGCTTCTGTACAAATGGAGACCCCAGCAAACAGAGGCTGTCATGCACCTCCTGAAAAGATAGCAACTTACATAGAGACAGGAAAAATGTGTGAGGTCATTGGCAGGATGCAATCTTGGGAGAAAAGTTGATGGGAGGGAACTCCCAACAAGGTGAGAGGGAGGTACCATCGGTGGATACTACTGTTTCTATTTACTTCCGGGTGTGACCAGCGAACCTAAGGGTGGGGACCAGAGAAAGTGGCTCAAGTCTCTCCAACTTTTCTGAAGTTCTAGAAAGTGGCAAGAGTTGCTACAGAACACTTAAGATACATTAGTAGAAAGTTCAGGCTCTCCAGGCAACTCTATTAGTTTCCTCGTCTATAAAGACAGACCTCCGGAGTCTGAACTCAATACAAAGAAAACCAGGGGACATGGACAAACCACAGAAGACTTCACTGAAATAGAGAAAGGGCGTGTAGAAAACTGTTATGCCACTTCAAGCAACTGGGATAAATGTCAAACCTTACGTGATTGAACATAGGTCTAAACTTTTCATTGACTCTCCCAAAAAGTTTCTCAATGCTTGAGACAGCTGTGAAACATCAAAACAATTTATACACATGTTAAGACCCTGCCTTTGAGAGTTGTGGACTTCACCCCCTTCCACCTTGTTCTGTTTTCAGATGAGGTTATGATTACAGACTTTGAAGGGAATACCTGACACCGAGTGGCTCAGTGATAAAAATGGAAGATGCTCATGCAAAACTCTCTCTTCAGTGTTGGAGAAGGTGCACCAGGGAAACTCAGCAAATTCTCATTAAATCTGACAGGGGCAACAAGCTACAACTGTTCCCAACTCCAGGTTGGAAGAAAGTTATACAGATTCTAACTGCAAACAAGCTGCCCACCAAGGACCTAATAGTCTTCAGGGTTAAACCAAATCAAATCTTAAAGTACCATTCTAAGTTTTTATGCCAAACATGTCAAGAAACAACTTACTTAAATATTAGGGTGTTTTTTTTCTTCTCTTAAATAATAATATAGTTTGTATTATGTGTGGCATAAAGAAAAAATCAATAAACATTCCTTTATCATCTACCCTGAGAAACAGCAAAAATGTTTACATTGCTTATTACATTCCAGGCACCATTCTGGGTGCTTTCCATTCATTAACTCATTTAACCTTCATGACAGCCCAGATAGAGAAGTACTCCTCTTGGTGTGTACTGGATCCTGAGTCATCTTTGACAAGTTACTTACCTCTCTGAGCTTCAAAATCTCAGTTCTACAATAGTGATACCTGCTTCATGAGATTGTGCAAGCTTTAAATGGAAAAATATATTGAACATGGCTAGCACTGAATAAGTCACCCAGTAAACATTGGTTCTCATTCCAGAACAATTCCAAAAATAGTTCACTTTAAATCAACGAGCGTTTATGGAGTCCATTTTATATATCAGGCATTGTGCAAGGCATTGGAAATAATGATGGTAAATCAGAAACAGATCCTGCCTTTAAGGAGCTCTGAGTCAACTGAATAAAAAACATGGGCATGAGTAGCATGCAGATGGGTAGAAAGGAGTTTTATTGAACTTCACGTAATTCATCCCTATGCACATGATTCTTAAGACACCCAGAGGGGCAGCCTCTATAAGTACTGTTTGAGACTGACCTGCAATTGAAAGCAAAACCAAATGTCAGAAGTCATAAATTCAACTAGCAATAATCACTCCTCCAAAGGAAGGGATGAAAAGTAGCTCATTTTGTGTATTACACATTACTTAAAATTCTGTTTATTCCTACAATCATTTCAAATATACCTCTCATTGGATGGAGTATAATAAAATGAATTTGCGCTGTAAGCTCTGGGGATTTCAAACAAATTATTACATAGCCACTGTTTATTAAATAGTTTGTAGTGCTTGCATATGCCAGGAATATGCTAATATTTCTCTACACATAAAGCTCTCAAATTAATAAAATTTTGAATAACGTTCAGCAGGAACATTTCTACCCAGCTTATTAGAAATATCATGTGTTCCAAGTATACTAAAATACAGAATGCACAAAATTTCAAAGGTTAATACCAAAGGTATATAAGCCTATCATGGTCCCTTTCATTCAAGATCACACTCAGATTCTATTTGTGTATTCAAAAAATATTTACTGATTGCTTACTCTATACTAGGCACAATGTTGGGCATTGGCAGAAGAAGAAAACAAAAAGAAAAAAAAAATTGCTCTTAAACAACTTACAGGCCCATGAAGGAAACCCATCATTGCATTGCATTGCATTGCAGTAAATGCTATGATAGTGATAGTGCTAAGTACGGGATGCTAGGGGGGCATTAAATCTGAGCATTTAACCCAGAGTAGGATGTTAAGACTTTGTGAAGGAAGTGATACCATCTTGAAAGATCACTGAGTAACCAGGTGAAGCAGGGAAAGGTATTATGATTCCACCTATATGAGGATCAAAAACAGGAAAAATAAATCTATGATAAGAAATATTAGAACAGTAGTTACCTCTGTGGAGGGGGATTGCCTGGAAAGGGGCACAAGGTACTTTCTGGGATAATGGAATATATGATATCTTTAATGTAGAGTTGGTTTATATAGGCAAATACGTTCGTCAAAACTGATCAAACTAATCTTAAGATCTATGCATTTCAATATATATCTATTTTATCTTAATTTAAACAATTTTAAAAAGAGCAGGCACAGAGAAAGTGGAGCAGCCAGTGAGACCCCACATGTTTATGGGAACCACGCTACTGATCTCGGGTGGCCTTGGCCTGCAGCAGCTTGAAGCAGGGTTTTGGTTCCCGGCCAGAGATTAAAGTCAGGCCACGGCAGTGAGAGCACTGAATCCTAGCCACGAGACCACCGGGGACCAGTGGCCAGTGACAAGACCCTGGCCTGTCAGCTGTATAGAAAAGAATTTCCACACAGAGACGGAAAGCAGTGAAACAAGTAAAGTGTTTATTGGGAGGGAAAAGGGTATGTGTGGATAGACACACAGGTGGGCTCAGAGAGAGTCGCTCCCCTGTGGTAGTTTGAATCACTTTCATGGGGCATTTCTGCCGGGTTTCCTTTGGCCAATCATCTTGCTTTGCCTGGTTCTGAGTCCATATTTAGTTTATCTCAGGATCCTCCCATGCGTGTGCGCACATCTCTTAGCCAAGATGGATTCCAGCAAAGAGGCCTATGGGTAGGTTGACATCACTTACTATGAGGTGACGCCCCCTCCCTTTTTGACCTCCAAGGAGCCCTTCTGCGTGTGTGTAGTCGGGAAGGTCTCCTTGACTTCGAGAATGAAGAATATGTGGTCTTTTATCTCTTATCTGGACAGGGCTTAGCTTCTCCTCCCTCCTGCCATTTTGGAGTATCTGTCCACAGGGGACAAACTCCAGCTGTTCAGACTGGGGCCCATCTATCTCCTGCCTCACTATGATGGCCCAACACATATCTGTGCTAATATTGCAAGTCCTGAATAAAATATTCTACTCTCAATGTAAAAAGAGTGCTGTATGTTGTGCATAGCACTGCCAAAGCAATGAATGTGTTAAAAAAAAAAAAAAGTATCCTTTAAAGTACATTAATGCAAGGATAGTTAGGCCAAAATGGAGCATCTTCCACAAAATGAAAGCACTGACCAGTGATGATGTGGGTGTCATCAGAAGGCAAAGAATTTCCTGGCACAGGAGTTAATCAAATATAGTTTGGATGATGGCTTGGAAGGAATTCAATGGAGAAATTCAAGCTTCAGATGGAGGAAGTAAAGGGGGGAAAGAAGTCTTGAGCAATAAGACCTCTAAATTCTCCTTCTAAACCCTGATATTCTATGATGCCTTGAAGAGTTCTTATTAAAAAGCTCTGAAACCATAGTCACATTTCACATGGTTCTCTCCTCTCCTGTCCCAAGAAGCCAATAAGAGGCTATAACTCTATACCGAAGATATAGGCTGCATGGTTGAATTTCTATGAAAACCTCACAAGGGAAAAGTTGCCACTTTTCCTGGAAACATACTGATGCAAATCACACTTTATAAAATGTTTTTTTAAATAAAAAAGAATGTAATTGCTCATTGAATTGTAATATGAATGCAAATTAACTTACAGTAATTATACTGTGCAATTTTCTACTTTAAAAACTTAGAAAATGGAAGAGACCTGATAAGTAATTTGAACTTAATTCTTCATTGTGTTCCTTCATTATGCAATGGTTACCATAAGCAATTTGCTCTGTTTTAATGTAAAATGTTTTTAGTTCATACCTTTACATTGGCTGGACTCAAAAAAGACCATTCAACAGATACAGATACTTGTTTATCCCTCCCACCAGTGCCTTGCAGAAACAATGAAGATTAAAATTAATACAGCACAAGGGAATTTGTGAAAGAGTCTTCATATATTTTCATTTTGGAACCTTTAGCACATTAAGTGTCTCTATCCTAAGCACTCAATGTGTTTTAAGTAATCAGGGAATTCCTAACCAAATAGGAGTCCGATGATCAGCATTCATGCTTTAATGGCAAGACTTTGGCATAGAAGTAAAGAAAATGCGTGCTAGTCCCAGCTCTGCCACTAATTAACTGTGTGACCTTCCCTATTCAGGCCCTCATTTCACTCATATGTAAATTAAAAGGTTGGGCTAGGTGATTTCCAGCTTCCGTCTCAGCCTTTACAGTCTGAAATTGCTCTGCACTCACTCTTCGCTCTGCATTGTTTAAGCAACATGAGTGACAGTAAATGAATTTCTTATTTAGAATTAATGACCCTCTGAATGAACCGCAAGCCCTCTAGTTCAGTCATTCATTGCTAAAGAATGTCTAACACAAAGATTATCTGCGATGACGCGAATGTAAAAAATAATAATTACCCGTTTTCATGCTAATAATAATTTGCATGTGTAGTTCCCTCAGTGTGGATCCCGTTAACTGCAAGGCAAAGATGCAGAGAGCTGGGGATCTCATTAAGCAGCGGCACGGTGTAGTGGAAAGAGAGTGAGTAAGGCTTGGAATCTCAAGACTTGGGTTTGGTATTTCCTGTGGCTAATAACCAGAGGAAATTCATCAGCCTCAGAAATTTCATCTCTTAAGACGGGATGCTCTCGGTTACTTCCCTGGAAGTTGTAAAAATTCAACCCATAATGAATGGAAAAACATTTGGTCACCTGGATTGGTAAATGTCTCATTTCATCCTCTTAACAACGCTGTGAAGTAGGAGCTACTATTATCTCTATTTTCCAGCCCTCCCCCCAAAAAAACTGAAAGTAAGAGAAGTTTAATAACTTACTCAGTGTCACAGCCCATGACACTTGTCTGCCCTGTCTCTGCAGAGGGGATAGTAACATTCCTTCACCTTCTGGAGTCCCATAATGACATATACAGTATAGATTTTTTTTCTCTCAATGTATATAGCCTTTTTTTAAAAAGGGAACTATTTCATCTTTGCATAAGTAACAGGACTATAAATGTCCACTCCTCAGCTACAAAATGGCAATAAAAGTACCTATATTTCTCTAAAGGATTCTCTTTAATTCCCTCTTTAGCATTTATCCCAACCACACCCAGTCCCTTTCTTCCTTCCTAAAAACCTCATTTCACATTTGGGAAAGTATGTGATTTCTCGGAAGCTGACTTCACCCACAGCTCTGGATCGGAGCACAGGACCTAAGCTAAGCCGGTCAACACAATCCATCACACTCCATCCCCTTGACCAGACTGGTTGATTCAGGGGCTGGCAGAAAACTTGACTTTGTCCATCCAGACTTCTGCTGGAAATACTGAGACAAAAATAGCCTGTAGCCCAGGAAGCAACAGTGTGGGCTCCTAAAGGGAACAGCCCTTATGATAAAGTTGGACCCAATGCGGTCAAAGCAGAGAGATCAAGAGAAATCACATCCTGTCACATCACTGAGTCACTGCCTAAAGCCAGCATTACCTTAAAAATAACATGAGATAATATATCCTTTTTATTGTATTAGCCAGCATTATTTGCAGTTTTCATTACTTTCCATGAAAACCAAGCCATCAACTCAGTGAAGAGGTATTAAAGACGTAATGAAATCATGAATGAGAAATTGTAAAAAGCTATGCAATCATAGGGCTTCCCTGGTGGCACAGTGGTTAAGAATCTGCCTGCCGATGCAGGGTACACGGGTTCGAGCCCTGGTCTGGGAAGATCCTACATGCTGCGGAGCAACTAAGCCCGTGTGCCACAACTACTGAGCCCGTGTGCCACAACTACTGAAGCCCGTGCACCTAGAGCCCGTGGTTGCAACTAGAGAAGCCACCGTAATGAGAAAGCCCACGCACAGCAACAAAGAGTAGCCCCCACTCACCGCAACTAGAGAAAGCCCACACGCAGCAACGAAGACCCAACGTAGCCAAAAATAAATAAATAAAATTTTTTAAAAAAAGCTACGCAATCATAAAGTTTAATAATGGTGATTATGACAACAATGAAAATGATGATGGAAGTGAAGAAGGAAATGAGAGTCTTTCAACAAATATGGCACCAAAATTTCAGGCAGAGCAAAAGCTTCCCTCCATGATTAAAAAAAAACCGTTCGTTCCTCTATGTTCCCACAATTCATCTTATAATATTCTAGTAGCATGCTCATATATCCCTGATCAAAGCACCACAGATGATGGGTATTTTCCTGACCACACCTTCGACGTGTGTCTCCATTACTCTGCTCGTGCTGTTTCCTCCTCCAGGATTGCTCTTTCCCTTTCCCATTTATTGAAATCCTTCCCAATCTGCAGGATCTAGTTTAAATGAAGCTCCTTCCCTTCTCCAATCATTCTCTCTTTTCACTTTTTTTATATGTTGGGCCTCCTTATAATCCTGATCCCTGCCATGTGTTGGAGCCATTTTTCACATGTCTGGATCCCCCATAGAGACTGTAATTTCTTAGAGTAGATACTAAGCTCCTTATAAATGGCAGAGAGAAAGAGATGTATGCAACATCTGTCCCTGCACTAATGTCAAGGGTGACTGAGCCGATGTGGTTGTAATTCCACCAGTGAGCAGTCATCAACCAAAAATACGTAAGGAGCACCTTATGAAGAGATGAAAGCACCTTGTAATTAAGAATGTTTAGATCACAATCTAACTGGGAGTTGTGAAGAAAGACAGGAAAATGGATGACAGAGGAAGGAAGGAAAGAAGGAAGGGAGGGAGGGAGGGAGAGAGGGAGGGAGGGAGGGAGGGAGGGAGGAGGGAGGGAGGAGTATGGTTTGTGGAATGTTGTCAAAGGATGCCAAGGCAAAGCTCTCCATGGCTTTTGTCTGTCTTCCTGTGCCTTGGGGAGAAAAAACATGAAGCTCTTGTTAGCCATGCCTATTCTCTAAGGGATATCTCCAGAATGATTAGAAATATAGAGTCTCTTCTATATGTATCCCAGGTAGCAGTTTTATTGTACATTTATAAATATAGAATAAAACATATAAATAGTGATTAAGATCATATAATGTTAAACTACAGCTTCATTTCTAACATTAGTTCTGACACTACAGGGTGTGAATTTGGGTGAGTTCTTCAACTCTCAGCTGCACTTACCTCTCCTGTAAAATGAGGATAATGATAGATGGTTCTAGTGTCTATTTTAATTATTCAATAAAATAGTGTTTGTAAACGTTTGCCATACTACTTGGTATATGCTAAGAAACTTAATAAATCAGTGGCTATCAGTAGTAGAGGTTGCAGTAGTAATCACTAATTGGCACATGGCTGTCTCTTTTCTGGTCACTCAACTGTCTCTAGAAAAGTTACCCTTGGGATAATAAGCACAGATATTCCAGAGTATAGCCATGCAAAGCTTTGGTTACACTACTGCCAATCCTGGTACTCAAACTGCCTTAAAAAATGCCCTTAGTCATGCTAAGCGTGACAAGTATTAAGACACTGGTAGATTTTTTTTTTTTTTGGAGTGAGCTTCTTTTCCCAAAAATCAATACTCATTGATCATAAAATTCCCCATATTTGTGAACATTTACTTGGGTGGTATACTACAGCACATCATTATCCCTATAAAAATGTTACTCTCAGGCTCTTGCATTCCCATATGTTTTCCTGCCTAGGAGATAAAGAGTAGACATACAGCTGACATGCCCAGAAGTGTCAATGACCCTGGGTCTTACCTGGTAGAAGAGTGCCACTCCTGTGAATGTCATTTGCCACATGTGTATCAGTGGAAGCTATTTTGGAAACTACTGATACAGG
Source organism: Balaenoptera ricei (assembly GCF_028023285.1). Classification (NCBI taxonomy): domain Eukaryota; kingdom Metazoa; phylum Chordata; class Mammalia; order Artiodactyla; family Balaenopteridae; genus Balaenoptera; species Balaenoptera ricei. The sequence continues at coordinate 48,736,072 of NC_082639.1, forward strand.
TGAATGGAAACTATCAAAAGGCTTTGAACATTTGAGGGAAAGGGTCAAATTTGTGAGGTAGACACATCACTCTCATAGCAGAAAGAAGGTCAAGTAATATATCCCACTCACCCAGACATCAGGCATTTCCTTCCTACTTTTTGCTGCATCACACCCCTACCCAAACACCACTACTCATGTACACTGAGAATAAAAGAGCCTGAAATCTTGTGTATTCACTTAAAAATAAAAACTAAACAAGTATCTATCATGGGCACATAATGTTACTTCCAGAAGAAAGTTAATATTTCCTGCCAAATTCTAAAAAAGTACACTTAGTCATTGGGCATCTTCTGGATCTGGATTAACTAAATCATAATGTTTATGCAGTTTAGGAACATGTGAGTCTGTAGTTGCTGGTTGAGTGGGATGATCTGAGATGGTCACGCTCAGTTGGAATGGGTTTATAGAAGGAAGGCCAGGTCATAGGAAGAATCAACATACTACTGTGTGCAAAGGACCATGATAAACATTAAAAAGAGATGCTGTTGGGAACACAAACATTCACTTGCACGCTTCCCTCCCAGGGATCCTCCTAGCTCCCTGAACATGCACACACCACGCACCTTCATGTCTCTGGATATTTTTCCTCATGCTCCTCCCTCTATATGAAATGCTCTTCTCTACCACTTTGCCTAACTAACATTCTTCAAAGCCTAATTCAAACTTTGGCATTCTACCCACCCCATCCTAACCCTGTTCTAGGTACTATCACTTGTTCTCTCATCTGTATTATTTAATCACCTTATGAATCGCTGTATTATATTCATTTGTTTAATGCCTGTCCCTCCAACAGACTGAAAGCATCCTTGAAGCTTCATTTCTCTATAGCCACTCCTTTCCCAAACCTTGTCAATTCTACCTCCAACATGTAACTCGAGTACATTCACTTCCATCATCTCTCCTGCTATCACCCTGGACCCAGCCATAGCCACCTTTTGCCTAGAACTTCCTTTTCTTCTGCTTTCACTCTTGCTTCCCTAGAACACAAGGTCCAAATAGTAGCTGCAGTAACATTTAAAAAACGCAATTCAAATCCTCCTGTTTAGAATACATCAGTGGTTCCTCACTGTATTTAGGTTTCCAAAAGTCTTTATAAAGGCTTTCAAGTCCCTCGATGATCTGACCCAGCCTCAACTCACTCCACTCTTCCCCTGCTCAGTATACTCCAGCCATAATGGCCTTCATTCACTTCTACAAAGCCCCATCTCAAAGCCTTGGCACATAATGTCCTGTTTGTTGGAACAGTCTCTCCCGACCTCTCTAACAGCCTCCCTCTCCCCAGGCCCCAACTCCTACACAGTCACTGATGGTCAGCTTAAATGCCACTTGTCCAGAGGTCTGACCTGACCTCCATCCTTAATGAGGCCCCCTTGTTAAAATCTTTGAAGGCACCCTGTAATTTCCCTTCATAGACCTAATCACAATCTATAACTGTTATTTATAACTATCTATAATATATAATTGTATTTTATAATTATATCTTGACAATCTCTATTTCCCCTAGTAGACTATAAACTCCATAAGGGCAAAGAAATGGTTTTGTTTTTGCTTGTTGTTTTTGTGTTTGTTTGGTCACTGTCGTGGGTTGAATGGTGTCTCCCGAACATATATGCCCACCTCCTAATCCCAGGAATCTGTGAATGTGAGCTTATTTAGAAAGAATTTTTGCAGTCTTGCTACACAAGTTAGGATCTTGAGATGAGAAGACAATCCTGGATTATACAAGTGGGTCCTAAATCCAATTACGAGTGTCCTCATAAGACACACATGGAGGAAAGACAGAGAAGAGAAGGAGGCAATGTGACCACAGAGGCAGAGATTGGAGTGATGTGGCCACAAGCCAAGGAACACCTGTGGCCACAAGAAGCTGGAAGAGGCAAGGAACAGATACTTCCCTAAGCACACAGCTGATTTTGGACTTCTGGCCTCTAGAGCTATAGGAAAATAAATATCTGTTGTTTTAAGTCACCAAGTTTGTGGTAATTTTTTACAGCAGACTTGGGAATCTAATACAGTAAGTTTATATTCCTAGTCCCAAACAGTAACTATGTGTTGGATGAATGAATGGGTGAGCATTCATTGAACAAACGTCATACACGTTCATCATTACACGCCAGAACTTACCACGGTGAACAGAACACAGTAGATGTTCAAATTATTGATTCAATTTTATCGAGTTGGATCTCATTTTGTAGAAATATAGGTCTATAACATTCTTAGAGCTTAACTATGCAAAAGAAACTTAAAGATAAAGCTTAAGCAAATTTCTTCTTTTATAAATGAGAACAGTAGAGTTGAGAAAGGTTATCTGACTTACCCATGGCCACAGAGCAGGCTCAGGCTGCAGGAAATTGCATTTATTTATATAATTCCTATACCAACATCTGCCAGAGTATCTTCCCTGAGTACAATTACATCATTCTCATTAAAATCATTTGCTATGTTGTTAGTTAAAGACGCCAGCATTCATTGTCATTAAACTAGTCAGTGTGTGTAGGTCTACACTGATAATAAAATAAATATTGAACTAAATCCCAAGAATTGTAAGATAAAAAATTTATCCATTCAAATTCCAAGGAACCCAAGAGGGAATAGCAACACTAGATAGACATTTGCTATTACATTTCACTTGATTTAATTATGATTTCATTACTGGTATTCAAATATTTAAGAGCTTATCAGGGATTATCTCTTCATTTAAGGATTTACCCCCAAATATATTAAAATGTATAGAATAAACCAACTCACTTCAGATCAAGGTCTTTCCCACTTAATTTCTGACTTAGGGATAACTCCACTTGAGGGGTCTCTAATGATTACGGTATAAATTTAATGCTTTCCCTCAGATTACCTGGTTCATGGCAGAAAAGACTGCATCTGTTTCTATCAATACAAAAGGAATATCTTGAATCAACCCTTCTTTCCTTCTTCTTCCTCTGCATGGGAACACAATATAACTATGGAAATCAGAATTTCTGTAATTATTTCACCAGTCATCATAATTTTATGATCTGAGGCAACTAACATGACCTACTTCTGTGTCACTCACCCATCCACCTATCCAGCCACTCAGGCATTAATTCAAAAAGTACTGATGCCAACCTACATCATCTGATTCCAAAACTCAAGTTCTTTTTCATCACTGTGTCCCCAGTCAATCCATCTCCGTGTAAATGCACCATTAATACCTGTCTATAAAATGAACTATATGATGATATTTCTAGAATCTGGCAAATTATGTCCTTTGGGTTTATTATGTGTAACTAAATCTGGAGAATCTAGTTATAGTTGGAGGAATCCAGAAAGTCATTTAGCTACGTTCCCAGCTGCAGATCAGTTCTTAATTACGCGCATCTATGTAAGTTTATGCATTATATCCCTAAGTATCCTTGGGGCTGGAGCCTTCAATATCTCGCCTGAAATCTGTTCCTCTGAACAACTATGTCTGGTTCCATTCAGAAAGCCCATATTATGATCATTCATATGTTCATTTATTCAAAAACTTCCTGAGTGTACTCCTCGTGAATGATGCACTGAACTAGGCACTGATGCTAAGGAAATGAGAGACTAGTTCTGTTCCAAAGTAACTCACAGAATAATGGGAGAGGAAGGTAAGTAAACAGGTAGTTTTGTAAAATAGTGTCGTTAAGTTCTAAAACACAGATAATTACTAAACGCTTGAAACACCTCCCCATGTCCCCAAAGAGAAGTATTCAGGGTGGGAGAGTGACCAGCAAGGCTTCAAAAGCAGGGGACTTTGTGAGTCTGTTAGGACAAAGGCCATCCCTCCCTTAGCCACTCACCCACCAGATTCTTTACTACTCAAAGGGTCTCTCCAACTAATTCCTTTCCAGTGACACCAGTCACCCTGTTAAAATTCTCACAGAAGTTCCAAAGACAGAAATCCTTGTGAAGATTTATCTCTCTTTGGGCAACCACGGGGCCACTGCCCAGATGAGATATAACTGTTGTACCTTTATTTGTGCTCATATTTGCACGCGGTTTGTTATTGCCTCAATGTATTTCATAGTTTTTAGAGGAAGATTTATCCCTTCTGTGGGCTTTATTTTCAGAAAGGTCAATAAAGAATCAGATTCCTAGAGAAAAATACTGTATGATGGTACATAATGTGAAACCCAAATGTGATTATACCAACCCCTTATTTAAAATCATTTAACGGCTCCCCAGTGGCTGCAGGATAAAATCCAGTGTCTTTAATCTGGCGTACGGGACCTCCATGGTGAGCACCTGCCCACTCTGCAGCCGCATATTTTATCAAGATTCCCTAACATGTTGGAAAGCACCAGGCAGAACTCCTTTAGGTTGTAAGAGTCACTGAAGGGCTTAGTGGAGAAGTGATAAGAGCTGGACTACATTTACAGAAGCTTGTTCTACATTCCCTGAATGAAGCAACTGAAAATCCATACATAACTCAATTTGCTTCCTCAATACTCTTTTGGAATGAGCCAGACCGTAAATTAGGAAGCAAAACACAAAGAAAGAAAATAAATAATAAAAATGTTCATATAACCCTTTACAAAAAATACAACTATAAAGGATCTCCACAGGGACTTTCCTGGTGGTCCAGTGGTTAAGACTTTGCCTTTTAATGCAGGGGGTGAGGGTTCGATCCCTGGTCGGGGAGCTAAGATCCCACATGCCTCGCAGCCAAAAAACCAAAACATAAAACAGAAGCAATATTGTAACAAATTCAATAAAGACATTAAAAATGGTCCACATTAAAAAAAAAAAAATCTTAAAAAAAAAAAAAAATGGATCTCCATGATATTTACTATTGCTTCTGCAAAGATGTCAGTCTGAAGGTTTGCAGACAGCCTCCCAGAGTTATGCCAGTGACAATCCATTAAGTATTCTCAGACAACTGGGAATCTTGACAAATCCCGAATCACCCAATAGTATGTAAATAGCACTCTATATGTCCCAACAGTTTTGCACAGGTGCATGGGGGTGTATATGTGAATTATTGTGTTTAGTTATTGTCATACTGTCCTGCACCCATTTTTGAAGTGTGCCTTGAATTCAGATGTTGATTTTCCTTTTTTCCTTTTTGAAAAAATAAAATGTGAAACACAAAAACTCAAACCAGTTAAGAAATATACAACTGCTCTTCTCTACTGGGCAATAAACTAGTTACAGGGAAAAAAACCCTCCAGCAACTTAGAATCAAAATAACCCAATCTGTAACTAATAACATTTGAGTGTTGTATTATTATATTGAACAAACAATCACTGAATTTGTCTCCTTTGATGGATTAATTCAATAAATATTTGCTGTGTATGTATTAGACACACAAAAAACCAAATTGTTGTCCAAGATATTATCCTTGCCTTCAAGGAGCAGAGTATTTCCATTTATTTTGAGGTCTCAGTAGTAGGAAATCAAAACAAATACAGGACACAATTTGATACATCCTTCATGCTATCAAGCTCACCCCTACACAGACACATACACACAGATAGACACACACACACACAAACATACAACACTGAAAACAGTGATTAAGAATTGGCCTTACATTGTTATTGACCCCAGTTCTAAATCACTAAACCTCGTCTACTTTATGCTCCAAATGTTGGTAGGTCCTTACCTTCCCACTTCTGACCTGAAGGCTCATTTTTTAATAGGAACTTTTATTCCCCATTTTTTTATTTTCACTGAACTTCCAACTAGGATTTTGATTCCTCCCGAGAAACAACAGCTCAACTTGTCTTGGATAAATATTTTGCCCTCTGATCTGCGGGTCAGAGGCCACTGTCAAGTTCAGTAGGGGAGGGACAACTCCCCAACCCGCTCACCATGTTATAACAAGTCCCCATCCGACAGCCCAACATAACAACCCCACATTTCAAAGAAGAAATGTGTAAATGTAAGAAATATGATAGACCATGAACCGTAAGTCAGGATTCTGCTTGCTTTATGGCAGTATAAAAACAAACAAATATTGCACTAAAATAGTGACTAAAAACCAAGAAACTCTAGGTATGCCATCTTGTGGAGATCCCTTTTTGCCACTACATCAGCTGGAGTCCCCACTCCCCCATTTTACCCTTTTAGTCTCTTTTGGACCTGATTCCATAAGTGGTTCCTAGGCAGAAGGTGGATTATTTAGGTGCCTTAGAGACTCTTTTCCAATCTTACCAATGGCTGTGAAACATTTTTCAACTATATCATTTAGTGTATTTTTCCTCAGGTTGTGAAAATGTGACATATTTGACATGACTTGCTATATCTGTAAGGTTGATTTTATTTATTCTATAATTATTTAGAGTGTTAAATATATGACAGTCTTTGTATCCAACCACTGAATAGCCAACAAGACAGCTATGATCCCTTCCTTTAGGGAGCTCACAATCCTGTGTTAAAAGACATTTTACATATTAGGGTCATGGATATACTGCAGGTTGTTTTTTACTAGGGGCGCCTAATAAAAATCCTTAAACAAAAACTACTGGAGCATCTTATGCTCCTGGAATTATTGTAATAGGCTAAACAGCCTTGCTATTATTTAACTGGAAGATAATGACTGAAATGTAAAAGACTAAGGGAGAGAGACCACATTGACTTAAATTCATACTAAAGTGTAAATGACTAACATTGGATATTATTTTATGAATAAAGCTCTTGATAGGGTAGAGCCAAAGAGGAGGGTACACTAGGTTCTGAATTTGGGGAAATCATGGCAGAGAGAAACTTGATGTTATGAGGGGAGAAATTGTCTAGCAAATAATCCAGCTTGTGGTGGGTCCTTTGTAATATTTTTTTGCTGAAAAGAATACCAAGCTTGAAATCAGAAGTTCTGGGTTCCTGTTTGGGCTCTACAACTTCGTTTTGTGGCTCTGAAAAAGGCCCCTATTCTCTCTGGGACTGAAGTTACTTGTTTATAAAAACGGATAAGATATTCTGCCCAGTGATCTCACAGATTTATTGGGAAGGTAATATTGATCATAGGCCATAGAAATGTAAGGTGTTAATAGGGCGGGAACACTGTTCTGTCACAAGGATACCTCAAATTATTTCCAAAACGTGAATGAGACCAGTGTAAGCTGGGGACACTGACTTAAAATTAATTATACACACACAAATCTTTGTTGGTCCAATTACAAAGTTCTACTTTCAAACTTTAAAACAATGAACTTCAATTTACCTAAAGCCATGCTTTCCGATTACAATAACAGATGATTCCTTTATGCCTTTCAAAGGAATTATTGTGCCACAGGGCTTAGCTCACATTTTTGAAATAAATGTGTTCCAGTAGGATTGGCTGGTTTCTGTTATCCAATCATTCTACAGTTAACATATGTTATATATATTTCAGTGAAAATACCATAATGCTTTTGAAAGAGTTTTGTTTTCCTAAGAAGGCATGTTTCTTGTTTTATATTAGCCATGATTTAATTGCAGGTCATGAAACCCAATGGACAAAAGTCTTTCAGGTCAGCATTCATTACACATCTCCTCCTTGCCTTGGGATGGATCAGCTAATTCTCGACCCCAGACTCCAAGACCACCAGCTTGCAGACACGCCTCTGCATTAGTCCCACTTGGGTAACTCTCCCCACTTTTGTTACCTCCCAATGCTTGCTGAGAGGTTAATTTACTGAGGTTCAAAGAAGTTAAGCTTCTGTCCACAGACAGGTGGAAAAACATGAACCTCTAAGACTTGAACTTAGCTTTCTAAGGCACCAAAGCCCATATTTGTTCTTCCTGCCACATCGTGCTGATTTGTAGAACATCTGACTTCTCCATAGTGAGAATCTTTTTTAGTGGGAGACACCTGGGTTGTAGTATTCTATTAAAAGAAAAAAAAAAAAAAACTATGTTAAAAGATGTTTTGTGATGTGTAGGACAAAGAGGGCTATTTAAATTGAAATCATTTTCCTAGTATCCAAGATCTCTAAATCTCATGCACATTAAGTTTGAATTAACACTAACAAGGGTCTAACAGCTTTGATGCTGTGTTCTTAGATAATTAAATTCTTAGAAAATCATTCCACATTTGAGGGAGAAGAGAAGGACACAGAGAGTTCAGTCTTAATTCAAAGTCACTTACACATTGTTACCTGCTGTTTCCAGGCCTTCACAGAATCAGCAGGGAGGATTTGATATTAAAAATGAGGGTTCCCTCTCTCTCTCTCTCTCTCTCTCTCTCTCTCTCTCTTTTTTTTTTGCCAAGCCCTCAGGGTTGTGGGAATGGTGGAACTGTCCACTGGAACTCTTCCTAAGCTATCACCTTACTTTGGCATCTATCATATACTGGAAGATCCAGGCCGTTTGGCACCTGAAACTGAGGCTCCTATCAGCAGTACCCCTTCCTTTACAACCACACCCCACTTTATGTGTACAAAGCGCTTCATAGTCTACAAAGCCCTTTCCATTCATTATTGCATGTGACCCTCAGGTCCACCTGCAGAACCTTGAAAGATGGCACATACTTCCACATCACCATCCAGAGACAGTGGCAGGCTGCCAATAGGCCTTATCAGGTAGCATTTACCTTGGATAACGCTTTCCATCCTAAACTAACATTTGACCATGAGACTTAAAGTCATAAGCTAAATCTTGTTGTATCCTAGAAGTAAGCAGGCTTGGGAAGACTAACTCACAATAACAAACCTCACAAGAGGCTGATGAATATACTTAAATTCTAGCTTAAGATTTTAGGATGAGAAATAGAACTGCCAGTGGGTGGTAATCATTAAATCGGCATAATCAGGGCACTTTGTTCCAGGACAGCCAAGTTATCAGAAGGTCGTTTGATTTTCAAGATGAGAAAGCTAAAGCTCAGAGAGGACTTCCCTGGTGTTGCAGTGGTTAAGAATCTGCCTGCCAATGCAGGGGACACAGGTTCGATCCCTGGTCTGGGAAGGTCCCACATGCTGCAGAGCAACTAAGCCCGTGCGCCACAACTACTGAGCCTGTGCTCTAGAGCCTGCAAACCACAACTACTGAGCCCGCGTGCCACAACTACTGAAGCCCATGCACCTACAGCCCATGCTCTGCAACAAGAGAAGCCACCACAATGAGAAGCCCGCGCGCCACAACTAGAGAAAGCCCGTGTGCGGCAATGAAGACCCAGTGTAGCCATAAATAAATAAATAAAAATTAGAAAAAAAAAAGCTCAGAAAGGTGAAATAACTTGCCGTAAATAATCTAGCTGGTAAGTGGAGAAAACAACTTGAACCCTCCATCTCACCCCAGGGGTAGAACCAGCCCCAGGATTGAAGAACCAGGGTAGTGGGGCTGGTGGTGGTCCTTGAGCTAGGCCCCTGTCTTCCTCCTTGTTAGTGCTTAGACGGGCACCATGGATGCTTATCCTCATGTCTCTCTCTTTAATGTCTTTGAGTGATCCCCAACCCTGAATTAGTAAAGTATAACTTCAGCTTTGTTCTGGTTTGGGAGGGGGATTCTGTTCCTTTAAGGCAACTTTGTATATTTCTGCTTTGATCTGATATGTGCTGGTTTAGAGTTGGACCCTCAGACAGTCACCTTACTTCCTAGGTTAAGATGGCACTCTACAACCAGCTCTGTTTACCAGCACGTAACTCTTTCTAGTAGATGGGATGGGAATTATCACCCCCATTTTTCATTTGAGGAACTGGAAACTCAGAGAATTTCTCAAAGATCCTACAGCTTGTAAGCAGAGGCTCTAGACTTCGTCCACACTTCGGGCTTCAGGTCGTGTGCTCTTTCTACTATATCACAATGCCTAAGGACAACAATAATCATAATATTCATTGACCACCGTTCTAAATATCTTAAGTGCACTAATATATTTGATCATCACAGCAGCTCTCACTGTTATTATTCCTGTTTTATCGATGATAAGATTATGGCGCAGAGAAACCAACTAACTAGTTCAAGGGCGCACAGTGAGTAAGTAACAGAGCCAGGATTTAAACTCAGTCTGGCCCCAGAGTCTGCGCTCTTAACCGCTTCCTCACAAGTGGAAGAAAGAAGACTGCTCTGGTGTGGGGTTTCAGGGTCTTGGCTTGGCCGAATATCCTCTGCTCATCTACTGACCAGTGCTGAACTCTGACACTGGGGCCTCATTCTGGCTTCTAGGAGGGTTGTCTAGCTTCTAAAAATGCAAACAGTGACTCATTAATTACTCACATAACAGTGTAGTGGAACATCTGATGAGACAAAGACTTTGTGAATGGAAATTACACCACACGGAGACCCTGCGGAGGAAGGCGAGGAAGCTCAGCCCCTGAATCCAAGGGTCCCAAACAAGAAGGAGAAAACTAGTATCTACTCGCTGGGACTCTCACATCCAACCAGCCCGCTCGTTATTGATAACGAGTCAATAACGTGTCATTTCGCAACGTTTGCAACACTACACAGCTTGAGGGGAGAAATAAGAATTCAAACTCTGGTCTGTCTGACTCCAAAACCACTGTTATTTCTCCATAGCATGATTGCTCCCAGGACATAATCATTTCATTGAAGTCACAATCTCAGCCTCTGACTCTCACTTCCCACCTCCCAAAGGTGTCACTTTCCTAGATGTAAAGACTTAAAAGCCATAATTGAACCAGACTATCAAATGCCAGGATAATCCATGCTTAGCAAACAGACTGTGGGGGAAAATTTCAAGAAAGAGTTTTCCGAGTGTTTGTTTTTGAAATGCCATTCCCGTGAAGCCCTTAATTCAATTACTCCCAGCCACAATATTGAGCTGACAGCTCAGGAACCAGTGTAGGCAGTTACTGTTAACAGAAAAGACCCAAATACATGTTTCCCTGCTTTGGAAAGACGCTGTGAACTTGCAGGAAGAGGAGGGGAAAAGAGGGTCAGGACTAAACACTTCCTGGGCCTCTAGAATGGGCCAAGCACATTCATAATTCCCCAGAGTCCTCTCAACAACCCTGTAAAGTAGGTACTACTGCCTTTTTCTACAGATGAGGAAACCAAAGACAGCTAAGCAACAAGCATGGAGTCACATAGCTTGTAAACGTTGGAGTCAAGTTTTCAGAACAACACTACCCTCCCCCATATTCCCAGCAGGCACATCCTCTCTTGGCTTAGCTTGAGCATGTCCATTTTCAGACATGTAAAGCTCCTATAAAGGTCAGAAAAGTTAAATGATATAGCCACCATTTCTAGCCAGTCCTCTTTCTGCTCTTAAGCTCTTACTAGCCTATGCCCCAGGCTCTACCTGGTACAATGTGAACATTTCATTGCACTTCTGAAGAAAATACATAACGTAAAGGACCCTGTAAGAAGCATCTTGTGACTAGAGACCATACCTTGTCTGATCTATGCATCATCGTATCCAATGCCTGGCCCAGAGTAGGTACTCAATAAATGTGGAAGAGAGGGAGGGAGGGAGGGAGAGAGGAAGGAAGGAAGGAAGGAAGGAAGGGAGGGAGGGAGGGAGGGAGGAAGGAAGGAAGGAAGGAAGGAAGGGACGGAGGGAGGGAGGAAACATTATAGAAGTAAAAGTAAACTGGTAGAATTTGGGAGTTTATTACATGGGAAGGAGTTAGAGAGAATGGAGAGAAACCAAGAAGATGAAGACATGGGCCATCAAGAATCTTATTGTCTAGTAGATGAGGGTTATGTCTGTGAATATTTATCATCAGTTTACAGAGTGTGTTCTTTTAATAAATGAGAAAGTGTTCCAATTATTTTTTTATTCTGAAGTTTATATTCAGTTCCACCACTTGAACTACAAGCAAGGAAAAGATTTAACCACATTTGTACTTTCTGTATTCACATCTGAGAAAATCTGCTGAAATGTTTTTTTAATAAGATTCAAGAAAATGCCCCTAGCCAATCAATAAGCCAGGAAAAAAATACTCCTCTGGTGAGTCGGTGAATTATCCATGTGTTGGTATTTTGGAGCTACAGGAGCCTCATGTTGTTTTACTGAAACTTATCCCACAGGATATTATCAGGAAGTATCATGTGGTTCTGCAGGTTAGCTGATCTGTAAGAAGGAGGTCAAAGAGTGGCATGAATACCGTGAACCACAACTCCAGCACTGTAATCTAACTTCTAAGTCCTCAGCCATGTTCTTACTGAAAACATAACCCCCCAAAAATAGTATAGACAGAAATCAATTTTCTCACTTAATCAGCTTCTTTGTGAATTCAACCATAAATTATGTGCTAGAGGAGTCTAATCACATTGTATATGAATCTCCCAAAATTTGCATTAATTACAAGCTAAGATGTAAGTGCATTATGTGGCATTGTATGTATTTTTAGTTTATCTCATAAAAAAGGTTATAGCTGCTTATGGTAGACATGACTTCTTTATTTCTCCAAACACATAAAAGAAGAAAAACAAAATCCTACTGATTGGTTTAGGAAATGGTGTCTTTAGGAAGAAGATAAGCTTTTTAACTCTGCTGGTTCTTGAATCGCTGCTAAAGCAGCATCTCCGAGACTCTTGCAAGAGTCTCCCTCTATAGCTAATCTCCTTTGAAGCCTAGAAGAGAGGTGCCTAAGAACCAGTTACCTGAATGAGGAGGGGAAAAGAGGGTCAGGACTAAACATTTCCTGGGCCTCTAGAATGGGCCAAACACATTCATAATTCCCCAGAGTCCTCTCAACAACCCTGTAAACTAGGTACTACTGCCTTTTTCTACAGATGAGGAAACCAAAGACAGTTAAGCAACAAGCATGGAGTCACATAGCTTGTAAACGTTGGAGTCAAGTTTTGTACCAGGTAGAGCCTGGGGCATAGGCTAGTAAGAGCTTAAGAGCAGAAAGAGGACTGGCTAGAAATACAAACCTCTGATAAGGTGATTCCGGGTTAGGTTTACTGTGTCCAGTCTTTCCTACTATTCTTCAGACCCTCAGGTGACTAATAGTGAATGTGGTTCCTATTCTTTCCTATTTTATGGTCACGGGGCTAATTCCCAACTGTCTTGGAAGTACAGTTATAAGGGGGAATGAGGTAACTCTCCATAAACCAAGATGATAATTAGTTGAGGAGCTGCTGAGATGGGAGGAAAAGTCCCTTTTATGGCTAGAGATGCCAGAATATAATACTCTGTTCATTCTTCCACTCATTTCATAGACCTCTACTGTATGCCTGTCATGCACTAAGAATTAAGTTGAGCACTGGGAATTCTAAAATGAACAAATGAGAAATTCTCCATCTTCAAAGACAGCAGTCTGGTAGAGAAGGCAGAATATAATCAAATTATATCAATATTGTGCTGCAAGTGCTTTAATAAAGGTATGTGAAAAGAACAGTAATTGATACAAAGGAAAGAGAGAACAACTTCATCTAGCAGAAAGGGGACAATTAGGGAAAGAGGAGGAGGAGATGCAGAGCTTGGTCTTGAAAGATGAAAAGGGATGACAATCCAGAAGAACAAAGGAGATTTCAGGTAGAAGGAAAAGCATGTTTCAGGTAGAGAACCATTGTATGTAAAGGGGACTGTAAGTAGTTTCTAAGGGGCAGCAGTGACAAGACGGGATAGGAAGGGATGCGTCAGTTCATGGAGCAGCCAACCTTAACTGTGTGTGTGTGTGTGTGCGTGTGTGTGTGTGTGTGTATCAGCTCTATCTATCTATCTAGTGTGTGTATGATATAATTTAATGCTCATAAACCCGAGGTAGTAATTTTCATTATCTGAAATTTACAGGTAAGAAAGCTGAGACACATCTGGCTATCCAAGGCCACACAGCTGGGAATTAACAGCAACTAAGTACAAATGTATGAGTCTAATCCTAGAGGCATGTCTCTTCATCATTACATGAGAGTTTGGACTTTACCCTTAGGACGTGGGGAAGAGTTTCAAAGAGAGGAGTGTTATGGTTAAGAGTAGGTTTTACGTAGATCCCCAAATCACAGTGTGGAGAATGGACCACAGGCAGAAAAACACTTAGGATACCAATGTTAACCATCAAAACAGTATAACGAAGACCTAAACTACTGCAGCACAGTAAAGTGATTTACCCAAAGCAACATAACCAGCTAAATCAGGACAAGAAAGCAGGGTCTGGACTCAGCTCACCATCCTGCATCATTCATGATCTTGTTAAATATGGAATTAAGAGAAAAGACCCTCTATTCTAATCTGCAGGTGGGGTCCTGAGTCACAGAACCTAGAGTTGAGAGAAACTTAGGTTGATTCAGTACATCTGTCTTCTCCAATCAGGAATTCCTTATAGAACATCACTGTCAGATGATGATCCATTGTGTGCCTGAATTCATTTCCACAAAATGTCTTTCGAATGATTAACAACATTTACTCAGTAAACATTTATTCAGCATCTGTTGTGGTTAAGGCTGTAGATACAATGAACGAAACCCAACAGGATCCTTCAGGAGCTTATAATGTAATACTAAAAGTTGTTTTCCTCTAATATCTACTTATTGTCACTAATTTTATTCCCTAGAATTATACAGAGTAAGCTTATTCTCTTATGCATGGTAGCATTTCAAATACTGAAAGATGTGAAAGCTCTCGAGTGTTTCTTTTTCTCTTTTCCAAGCTAAAAACTCAGTTTCTTCAACAGTTTTTCATATAAGGCAGTCAGAGTCCAAGATTGACATAGAAATCAAATCAGTTATAATTAGAAAGATTGCAGATGTTGGTGGCTTTGAGGTATCTGATCACTAGGATCATGCAGGGAGCTGTATTAGAACTCAAATTAGAGTAAATTTAAAATAAAAATGCCTTAATATATTTGCACCTCTACTCAAGATCAAAATGAAGTTATTAAATGAATCTTAATAATCAGAGGCTTCTGGTTTAAAATAGTATTAGAAAAGTAGTTGGAGAAAACCTCTGTCAGTCTTCCAATAAAGACAGAAAATCCAAAAACTCATAAAAACACACCGATAACCAGTGTCAAGATAGTGACAAATTATTCAAGAATTGCTCATTAACTACAAGCATTGAACTGTTTAAAATGTAATCAATGTTCCAACCATATCATTCCCATCTGATCTTTAAGAGGATGCTTCTTCAGCCCTTCCCAGTTATCTCCACTCTGATTCCAAAAAATAAAATCTGTTTCAACTTGAAAACTGGGCAAACATTCTTCTCTTAATGGGGTCCACTTTTGAAAGAGAAAAGTAGAGCCCAGAGTGTCCTTCCTAACTTTCCATATTAGAATTCTTTTTATAACCACTCCAAATCATAATTCCCAGAATTAAAAAGACAAACAAAATTGGAATCAGGAAGAAAGACAAAATGTTAACGGTAGTGCAATAAATCCAAGGAGGTATGATTTTCAAAAGTAAAATTGTAAAATTGCCAGAGATGAGGGAGGAGGAAACATGCAGTCCTGTAGCAGTGAATCCTGGGGACTGTGGTTCATATACACTTCATCTGGGATCGTGGAGAGGAAGGCAAAGAGGAAAGAACCTGTCTCAGTAGCCCTAAACAGATGCGCGGTAAACACAAGAATTGTACTAAGGACTCTGTGCATCAACCTGCCATCCACTGCAGATCTGTTAAAGGAATTGACCAGCATGTCAGTGGACAGAAATTGGGGTGAAGGGCAATCCACATATCACATTTGTTGGCAAACACTAGATCTGAATAGAGATCTCTTCTGTTAAAGGCTGAGTAGATGGAAAACAAAAATATCAACATGGGGACTGTAAAAAAAAGTACTACAGAGAAAGAGAAAAGGAATTACATATTCAGAAGACTTCTGAAAATTATCTATTGCAGGAACTCTAGAAGAAATAATTTTGGAAATCTATTTGGCATCCTCTGTGTATGCAGGAAGATATGATCTTCATGAAACCAGAACCAAAAGCCACAAGAAAGAAGGACAGAAGTAAACTAAAAATGTTAAAATTAAAGCCTACTTTGTAAGTGGTAAAGAACAAAATAAACTCTGAGAATAATGGGATTTGTGATGAAGAGGACAAATCTGAAAAATTTCCAGAGGGAGAAAAAGGGCAAAGACCCATCAAAATAATTAGAAGGTGATAAAAATGGAGGACAGTAAAGAAAATCTGCTGTTAAGAATTATAGGATTGTCTGAGGAGCAAATGAGAACTGAAACAGAAGTAATAATTTAAGATATAATTGAGGAAAACTTTCCTAAGAGAAAAACAAGGAGCAAAATGACAACGAATTTAAGCATACAGATAGCAAAAGCTTGCTGCATTTTAGGTAAAATCAGTTAACAATAGACATACATCTATGAAGAACCTGGAAAGAATGTTAGTTTATACTGTTTTACTAATAAATTGTGGTAAATACTTTGGTGTTTGTGTGTGTATGTGTGTGTGGTGTGTGTGTGTGTGTGTGTGATTCCCTTCCAGTAAGATATTTAATATGTAAGAATATATATATGAAATATAGATATAAGTATGAAATATACATACATGTATATGTAGCACATATGTACACATAATATGCATATTCTTTTGTAGCTTTCTTTTTTCAATTAACAATGTGTCACATTTTCTAGTGCCCTTAAGGATTCTAAAATATTTTTATAGTAGTCCCTCACATCATGAGTTATTTAACTAAAGCTTTTAAGTCATTCTAATTTTTCATGATTATAAATATAACTGTATTATAAACTTTACCATAAACAACCACATTTCTCTTTATCCTATGAGGTAAATTTGTCAAATTTAAACTGTTAGATTAAACAATATAGATAATAATTTTAAGTTATAAATTTAAAAATCCTGGGTATTCCCTGACCAAACAGAAGACTTCAGTTTCCTTTGAGATGATCACCTGCAAGTTAGCCTAAGACTTCTCTTCAATACTTCAACCAGAAGACAGCAAGGAAAAGCCCAAAGTATTCTCAGAATAAAACGTTGCAACTCAAGATATTTATGCTGAGCTAAGCTGTCTTAATGAGTAAAGGCAAAAGGAAGATGTACAAAGGCTCAAATAATATGCCACTTGTGTACCCCTATTTAAAAAAATCCTTGATAAAGAAGATGTGGTGTTTATATATATATATATATATATATATATATATATATATATATATACACACACAAATATATATATACAACAGAATATTACTCAGCCATAAAAAAGAATGAAATCATGCTATTTGCAGCAACATGGATGGACCTAGAGATGATCATACTAAGTGAAGTAAGTAGGACAGAGGAAGACAAATACCACATGATATCACTTATATGGGGAATCTAAAATATGATACAAATGAATTTACTTACAGAACAGAAATAGACTCACAGACATAGAAAGCAAACTTACGGTTACCAAAGGGAAAAGGGGTGGGAAGAGATAAATTAGGAGTTTGGGATTAATAGATACACACTACTATATATAAAATAGATAAACAATAAGGACCTATTGTATAGCATAGGGGACTATATTCAATATCTTGTAATAATTTATAATGTTTAAAAATGTATAGTTTGATAAAAAAAATTTTTTTAATTACAAAAAGAATGATTACAAATGCAGTCATGTAATCTTAGCTTTTGTATGTGCAGCTAATAATTTTCTTATAATAGATTCTACAAAAGTTAGTTGTCTTCATGAGTCATGTGAAGATATGACTTTTTGCTCTACCTTTAAAAAAATTAAATGAGATTAAATAATACATTATGTATTAATAAACCTTTTTAATGACATGGAAAAATATGACACAACGTCAAATGATAAAAAGAAAAAAAGAAAACAATTTAGATTTGTATAGAGGATGATCTGCCTATGTAAAGAAAAACCAAAATCAATGTTTAAAAGACCAGAAGACCAAAATCTTAAAATAGGTTGCCTGTGATCAGTAGAATTTGAATATTTTTCCCTTTCCTTATACTTTTTTTGAACTTCCAGAACTTATATACGAAGCATCACTTTTTATAATCACAAGAGGAATATATAATTCAAAATGTTTTGATGAAATACCTTTAACTGAGCAAAGTGAAGTGAGATTTAAAATTTTTTAATTTTTGTAAACTACTTATAAACCTATCACCAAAATATGCTATTTTATGTTGTGTTCTCTTTCAATCAATCTATCTATAAATGGTTTTTATACCTGTAATATAGCTATATACCATTTTAAATTCCCTATTTTCTACTCAGTTTTATTTCATAAACACATATGCATATTTCTACTTGGAGAGATATCACACTTGGTATGCTATGATGGTAAAACATTCCATCACATGTATACACTATGATTTATAAAAACAGTCTCCTATTGTGGGGCATTTAGGTGTTGGCAGTTTGTCATGATGACAAATGCCACAACTTTGTACTCAGAGCTCTTTTCTTCCTTTTATAATTTTTTGGGCTATGCTCCAGAACTGTAATTTTTGTGCATAAGGGAATGCATGAACATTGTTATGGTTTTTGGTATGTGTTGCCAGATCACCCTCCAAAAGATGAACCAAAGGAAAAGCCCACTGGGCTTCTTGAACATGAAACTAGAAGAGGCGTTGGCAATCAGCTGAATGGTGCAATTCTAATTTTACAGGAAGAAATAGGAACTGAGAGTAGTCACTGGCTCCAGGACCCAAAGCAAGTTTCATGCAGAACAAAGATCAAACTTAGACCTCTTGACTACAGAGCTCCTCTCACATCACTGTGCCAATGTATTCTCTCTCTCCTTTCTCAATCCTTTTGCTGGAGATGAAGGAAGAAAACTGTGTCGATTTTAGTTTAAGGCAGCAGAGGAAGCAAGAATTTGCTTCAGATCAAGTCCTTGCTCTGCCACTTCTAACTCTCACCATGCTGCTTAAATTTTCTGACCCTCAGTTTTCTCATCTGTAATACAGAGATCCTAATACTATGCCCATTTTACAGGTTGTTGCAAGGGTTAGAGATAATGTTGTGGAGCCATCACTAGCTCACATGGCACTTTGTGAGGGTTAGAAAAAATCAGTCCCCTGAAAAGGTGTGCAAAAGCTAGAACGCACCATTTCTTGAGCAGACAGAACCTTTGTGCCAGTTAGAAAAGGTGTTCCTTCCCCAGGGGAAGCAGAGCCTAACGGTGTGGGGAGCATAACACAGGATGATGTCAGCTCTCATTCATCCCTTCATTCTGGAGCCTTCACGCTGAACCACACAGTGAGGCCCAATCCGTGGGCATCATTCGTATTCTCATTCTCATTATTATTTGGGAGAGAGGACAATTTCTTTAGGACACTCACCCCATCCATCCTAACCCCACAACAGTGAAGGCAGAGAATACTTCCTGGCCAGCAAGAGTTAATAGGGGGCTAAATCCCACTGCTCTGAAGGCCATCAAGGCCAAATGTGAGTGCTGACCTTCATTCATTCAAGCTTTGTACTTCTGCTAAGGGGCTGCAGTTTGCCTGATGCATCTGCTCTTCCTAATTTGGCCTGTTTGGGTAACAGAGCTCCCAGTGATCATCTAAACCTCATTTGATGCACCTGTGAACAATTCATTATATTAATATAACAGCAGGGGAGGAGCAGAGACACTAATAAATAGACTTTAGCTGCCAGGACTCCTTGTTGCAGCCGTGGAGGCCCTTTGCTCCTCTCTCCTTACACTCTCCAGCCCCCGGCGGCACTGGGAAGGTCCTGCAGACCACACAGGACGTGTCAGTTCCCACAGCTGGCCAGAGTTAAGCACATCAGTGAACTGTCTCTTCTCAAGATCTGTAGAATTTCCACCTTATCCGACTCGAAAAATTTGTTCTCAGGTAGAAATGGAGCACCAGTGTTGCTAACTAAGGTCGCTTTGTTCAGGATCTGGGCACTCTCCTCATGGCTGAATCTCCATTTATCTTGGCGGATCTGTACCACAGCGGCACACAGAGCGATTGGTCAATGTCTTTCTTTTGGTGACTCTCAGCACTTCTGTGCTGGCCTAATGCTGGAGAGAATTTTCCCTTTTCCATCCCTTGAGGAGATACCCACATACGTTTTGTAATGCTCTAGTTTACTGCTTCTTCCAAAACATGGGTTGTTTTTCTTTTTTTCCCCACAAACATAACCCACTCAACTTCAAACGAAAACATGTAGATTCTGGAAACCAAAATCAATCTACAGATGTTTCAACATGGTGTATATCACGCTCCTCCCCCATCCTCCCCCAGTATGTGACCCCTGACTTCCTCTCCAGCCCTGTCTCTCCCCACTTCGTGTCGCGTGCTTCATGCTCTAGTAGGAAAAGGAAACTGTTGGCAGTTTCTCACAGACGTCACACTGTTCCCTGCCCCTGTGTGTTTGCCCAAGCTGTGTCCTCTGCCACAAATGCCCCCCACTGCTCAGTGTGCCTTGTTACCTCTTACTCATCCTTCACATTTTGCTCAAGGCTGGATTAATTATCCCTCATCTGTGCTCCCTGCGCACACCTCTATCATTACATCAATTCTCTCCTATTGTAACTACCTGTTATGTTTCCATCTCCCCCTTTCCCCTCCCCCGGGAGTGTGAGCTCCAGAAATGTAGGGGTTGCTCTTACTATATGTACATCCTCACTGGATGAATAAAACCATGAACAGCTTTTTGCTGGGGGGAGATGAGGGTAGAGGAGAAAGAAATACACAAAGATGGTGAGACATGGAACTGAGTGGTATAGGTGAGAACACTGGCCCGAGGCCAGACCTCCCCACCTATCACTGGCTGTGTGAGCTTAGACAAGTCAGTTCACCTCTCTAGGCTTTTGGTTTTTATTCCATAAAGAATGTTGGGTGATCTTTGGAGCTCAAGGGATTCTGGTGGGGTGAGGGTTGCCCACAAAGCAGGTGGGTAAAACAGATGGAACTCTAGTATTTTCTTTCCTCAGATTCAGCTTAATTTGAAGAATAAGCTCTATGTCTGTAACTGTTGGCCTGAGAAAGCAGTTAACAACTACCGAAAACTCCAAAATGCTTGACATACACTAACTCATTTCCTCTTACAATAACCCTGTAAGAGGGAAATACTGTTCCCGTTTTTTAAATGAGGAACTGAAGCACAGAGAAGTCAAATAAAATGCAAATGGACACACAGCTCAACAGTGATGGAGCTAAGATTTGAACTCAGAGTAAGGGGCCTTTCAGGACTAATACTTGGTGGTTTTAATATTGAGCTGAGGATGTAGATAAAAAATACACCTATGTACATAATGTAGTACTTGCAGAGCACTAAGCCAGCGATGCAAACCTGATGGCTGAATGGCAGAGTCCAGAGAAGGCAGTAATCAGTCTGGCTTGGCATATTCAACAAGGGCGCTTGGTGGTGGTGAAACTTTGCAGAACCCCCAAACGAGAGCAGGATCCAGATAAGTGGACAAATGCAGGAGAAACATTAGATCTAGGAGAAAGGGAATATAATCTAATATAAAATATAAAATGAATATGTTTACCAAACCCAAAGGTAGCAAGGGCTTCATAGTCTATCTTTAAAAGGCATCCATGGGGCTTCCCTGGTGGCGCAGCGGTTGAGAATCTGCCTGCCAATGCAGGGGACACGGGTTCGAGCCCTGGTCCAGGAAGATCCCACATGCCACGGAGCAACTGGGCCCGTAAGCCACAATTACTGAGCCTGCGCGTCTGGAGCCTGTGCTCTGCAACAAGAGAGGCCGCGATAGTGACAGGCCCGCGCACCGCGATGAAGAATGGCCCCCGCTTGCCGCAACTGGAGGAAGCCCTCGCACAGAAACGAAGACTCAACACAGCCATAAATAAATAAATAAATAAATAAAAATAAAATTTAAAAAAAAAGGCATCCATTCCCTCTTGTCACTGCATATGCAGGCCCTAGTCAGGGTCCGAGTACCAGCTGTACCACTTACCAACTGTGCTACCCTGGACAGGTCCCTTGGCTATGAGGCGCCTCAGTCTTCCCATCTTTAGAACAGGGTTAATGACAGTGGATTGTATGTGACAGGATGTGTAGTTTATAATAAAATGCAAAGGCACCAAGGTTATTACTATGCTTGGGCATATTTTAACTATTTTCAATATTCTTATTATAAAAATTGTGTACATATAATTCTTGAAATACCAATATAATATGGATTTCTATTTTGGAGGTCTTAGATTTTTATTATCATGTAATACATTCTAGCTGCACATTTTTGCCTCAAGGGAGGTATAGAAAAGAAATATAATGCTCCAAATTTATTCTAAGAGGCAAGAGGGAAGATCTCTAGGATGAGTGTCCTTTTTACTTTCCTGCTGTTCCAAACTTTTGGTGGCCTGGAGTAGCAGAGTTTTCTAACAGCCATTGCAAAGTAAATACCTCAGTGACAAAGAGCTACCCTTCTTTGAATTTCCCACAACACTTAGCTCAGCACCAAGATTCAGTGGGATTTTATTGGATTCTATTCTATTCTATTCTATTCTATTGTTTCTAATCTCTTCTATTTATTCATTCATTCATGAAACATCTATTGAGAAACTATTTTGTGCCAGGCACTCTATTAGGTGTGTTGATACAACATAAATAAGACATAGCACTTGTCTGCAAAGAACCGATAATTTTGAGTCAGATACAGACATATAAACAACAAATATTTGCTACATCTCTACATTGGAGACCTCCTTATGTAGAACACAGGCTACATGCTAGCTGTAAAGAAAGCCTGGTATACAAGACTGAAAGAAAACCCAAGAAGTCCAGTTATCCTGATCTTGAATTTTTCTTAGTTCCTCAATAAGTGAATAAATACTAGCTAACATTTCATGAGTACTTACTAATAAACACTAAACTAAATATTTTAATGGACTATCCAATGAACCCTAGCAACACTATAAATATGGGTTTTATCATTATCCCCATTTTAAAGATGAGGAAACTGAGGCTTAGAGAAGTTAAGCAACTTGCCATGCTCTCTTTCACCTATGAACCCTTTTTTATGTGCTGTACCCTCTGTTTGGAAAATGCCATCTCCCTTTTTTTCACTGGTCCCCCCTCACTCACACTCCCCAAAAGGCTAGATAACTCCTAACTCCCACCTATGCTTTCAATTTTGCTTTGAATATCACTTTCTCAAAGTAGCTGTCTTTGATCTCTTACACCACTATTTCTCACAGCACGTGTACTCTGCAATCTTGGCTTACCATCATGTACCAGAATTGCTTGTAGAATCTTCCTCTCCTCCACCAGACATGATCTCCATGAAGGTCATTCTGCTTTGGGTTTGTTTCTTTCATTAGTATTTTCCAAGAGTCCAGCAAAGGGCTTGGCACATAGAAGGTTTCAAAAAATATTTCTCAAATGAAAGAAGGGGGGAAAAGGTATTCGAAACATTTCAAGTAGCCATCAAATTCAAAAGATCTCCAAGTACTTAATAAGAAATTCTTCCTGGGGTCTTATCATACTGTTTCCACAGATGGCAAAAGGACAGTAGATTGGTGAATTGCACCAGTTATCTTAGGTAAGTTGACATTTGTTGTACTGCAGGGAATTTCTCTTAGCACAATATTTCCTGGGAGGAGCAGGTAAATATTGAGACAAGATACATATCAAGTTTTTTTTTCCTCTGAACCACTGTACAATAATCAATTCCAGAGATAACAAAGGCATTTGTTAACAGCTCCTTCTCCTTTTTCAGAGCTCAGTTCTCAGTCTGGCAACGTTACAAAGCTCCAGAAAAGAAGTGTTGTCAGCAGATGCCATCCACTTGTCAGAGGAAAAATCCAAAAGGCACTCTGTAATACCTCAGCTTTTTTACATACAGATAGGCTTTCTGTCCCCTAGTTCATCAAAATTCCTGATGGAGTGGCTGTAGAAATGGAAAGTGAGGGTTTTACAGCAGATTAAATAAGAAAAAAACTCAGTCCAGCAGAAAAATCTCCTTGCACAGTCCTCTGGTTTTCAAGTTATATTTTCACAAACAAGAGTTCATGGCTAGGGACATACGTTTCCCTCTATTAGAGTATTTTGCACATTGAACCTGTTATTATTATTATTAATATTTTTTGGTCACCTGTGCTAGATTTTGAGGGCAAAACTTTGTTTCTTTTACCTTTGTACCTTTGCCTACCTGGGTAGCACATTGAAGGCCCCTGGTGTATATTCTCTGAGCAAATGAATGAAGGACATGAATGAACATTCAGTGAGTGAAGCCAGAGCAGCCCCTACTTGGAAGAGCTACATAATTCATTCTTGGATGGATTTCTGTAGAATTTCTATTAAGTACTTTTGGAATTTGCCTATGCAAACAGATTAATAGAGCTAAAAACTCTTTTCAAAAGATAGGATCAAAATTGGGGATAGATTTTTCTTTTCATTCTTTCTGAAGAGAAGACGTTTTCATTTTGGGCTTAAACTGTGGCCTGATGAAGTCCAGTTGCCTCTGCATCCCACTGGACACACCAGCAGGAGCCTAATACGTGTGTAGGCAGGACAGATGAATGAGTGAATGGATGGATCTTCCTGTTGTCTTGGCTTCCCTTAGTCAGTGTCTGAGAGAGCAGAGAAAAAACTGAATGAAAAGACCAGGTTGAAGCAAGCACGCAGCACACATCATACCTTTGGCAGAAGTGTCTTCTCCTGATTCGATTGCCAGAGGACAGAGCTTCGTTGAGTCTCAATGTTTTATATCCCAGCTGTCATCACCACACTCTAAGTTCTGTTCTTGGAAGAAACACTGTCAAGGCCTTACCTAAATGTTCTCTTTATCTCTAGTGAGCCATGAGGATGTAAGACCCTGGTCAAGGACCAAGCCCAGCCATTTGTTCCTGGCCCCCTGACACACTGATTGCATTCTCAACCTTCAGAGCAAGTGTCAGGAGAATCTAATGGTCCAGTCACCTCCAATCTATGAATTGTGGCTACATTAAGCCTGAAAGGATATCCCAACCCTCCCTTATCTGTTCAAACCATTCAACTATCTTACAGAGAGAGCAGAATGGAGTTTGCAATTTCTGTGGGTACATCAAAGAAATAGGATTCATTTTTTCCATGTCTACTGACTGGGGTCTTTCTTCTTCAGCTTCTTCCAGTCTCCCAATTTCCTATATGCTTGATTCCCTGCCCCCTTTTTTGTGAGAGTTAGGGAATTTTGGAGAGAGAGAGAAAAAAAAAATATATATATATATATATACACATATATATATATATATATATATACACACACACACATTCAAATTATGGTTCTGCCATTAGGCGTGAGACTGTGGGAAAAAAAGATAAGCCCTCTGAGTCCACCCGGTCATCCATAACATGGGGATAATAATACTTAGGTATCAGAGCTCCAGGGAGGATCATATTACATAATGTAGTCACTGCTGAGCCTTAATGTTGATGCATTGGTTTTCAATTTCTGCATAACAAATTACCACACATTTACCAGCTTAAAACAACACCCATTTATTCTCTCAGAGTTCTGTAGGTGAGAAGTCCGGGCAGGTTTGGCTGAGTTCTCTGCTTAGGGTCTCACAAGGCCAAAGCCAGGGTGTTGGCTAGACTGGGCTCTTATCTGGAGGCTCTGGGGAGGAATCAGTTTCCAGGCCCATTCAGGTTGTTGGCAGACTTCAGTTCCCCGTGGTTGTAGGACTGAGGTCCCTGTCTCCTGTTGGCTGTTGGTGGGCACTGCTCTCAGCCCCTAAGGCTTCCTGCGTTCCTTCTCACACAACCCTCTCCGCCTTCTAGTCAGCAATGTGGTGCATTGACTTCTGATTTTTGAAACCTCTCCAACTTCTTCTTTTGCCACAAACCAGAGAAAATGCTGCTTTTAAAGAGCATGTGTGATTAGATTAGACTCACTAGGTAATCTCCCTTTTGCCATATAATCATGAGAATTACATATCATAGTATTCACAAGTTCCAACCATACTCAAAAAGGAGGAAATTACACAAGGGCAAGGCCACTGAAATCCATTCTTAGAATTCTGACTACCACAGTGTATCAGAATCACCTTGGAGCTTTTAAAAAAAAAATACTGATTTTTCTCTACCATAGGCCCTCTCAGGCAGAATGTCTAAAAGTGGGTCCTGGGAATTTGTATATTTAAAACTTTCTTCATATAATCTGAACATAACCAGTCTATGAATGTAATGTGAAAACCATTAAGTTAATGTATTCAAAGAGCCTTGTACAGTGCCTGCAATATAACATGAACTGAACACGTGTTATTTTCTGTTCCTCTTACCTCTACTATCTTGCTACTAAAAGTGTGATCCATGGGCCAGTATCATTATCACTTAGAAGCATCTTAGAAATAAAGAAGCACAGGTATCACCTCATAGACTCAGAATCTGTATTGTAAAAAGATCTCCAGGTCATTTGTAACACTGCCTTAGGAAGCTCTCCTAAAATGGACTCATATTATAAACCCTAAAATGCTATTTGAACTTACTGCTTATTTCCAAGTGGATGTGTATATACAAATATTTCAATTCTATTAGAATCAATTCAACTGAATCCCAGACCATTTTCCCACATTTTATTGTATACCCAGCACAATGATAGATGGTATATGAAAAAAAAAAGAATTGTAAGTTATAATCATGGTTTACTAATGCTCACAGTGTTATTAGATGCATAAAATACAGAACAATTTGAGGCAGCAAGTTTGATAGAACGTTTCAAGACCTGTAAGAGCATTTTATTTCAGAGTAGACAGGGAGAAGACCTTGAGCTGGTTCTTGAAGGATAGAGGTAGACATTCTTTAAAAACTAGTTCAAATGTTACTTCATCATTCATTCATTCATTCATTCATTCAACAAGTATTTGTTGAGCTCCCACAAGGTACTGGACACTCGGAATTGACACTGTTCCTGAACTCCAGGGGCTCCCTGGTTCTATATTTTGGTCTCATGCATTTATTGTATCATTCAGCACATTGCACTGTATGTCCTTGTTGAGTATGTCAGGTTCCTGCGAAAGATCCTGCACTTAACAGAGACCAAGCTACATTTTTCTTGGTATCTGTTTCAGCACAACAGTGCTTGACATATGGTAAGAGCTCAAGGAGTGAGTGAATGAATGAATAGATGAATGACGACAAGAAAGAGAAAGGGCATTTCTGCGGGGAACATGCATGGATAAAGGTGTGGAGGGAAGAATGACCACAGCATCTTCCAGAGAGAATGCCAACCTGATCTGATATGAGAGTTCATCCTGGAACAGTTGATGGAGTAAGGTTCATTGGAGCTAGAGTATAGAAAAATTGGAATTTTAGGATGAAAACTGTACTTTCCAGTTAAATTCAACAGATATGTGTTAAGCTGGTGAACAACAGGGAGCTACTATAGGACCTTGGGGGAAACTAAGGAGGTTGGCATATGGTTTGGAATTGCATTGATCAAGTGGTCCTAAATAAAAAAGATTAATATGGCAGAGATGGAGGCAGAAAGGCAACGTACAGGTGTGTGCACATACATGTGTGTGTTTAATGTGTGTATTTGGGGGTTGTAGGGAGAGAGGTATCATAGCCATCCAAGCAAAAAAGCATGAGCAGATGCTCAATATGGAAACATTCCCATTTCAAACAAGCCAGAACATGTAAAAATAGACTGATAGGCCAACTCTGTCCCAACACAGCTCTGAGAAAACATCCTTGGAATGCTGATATACAGTTCACTCACTCATGTATTCATTCTTGCATTCATTCAACAAATATTAACTCAGTGCTGAGCACTGTGCTAAGGTCCGGGATTACAGAGATGAATAAAATAAAAAACCCTCCAAATTAAAGCTATTCACTCTGTTAGAGGATTAATCACATTAGCGATAAGATGAAATTGCTCAAAATTGAAGATGAAAAACTCCTTCTGCAAGTTCTTTAAGCTTGCATTCAAAGTCTGATATTTTCTGGCTCAGCAATTGTGGTTAAGTGGAAGGCAGACAGATAAACCTGGTGCTGAATCCATCTCTTACTAGTTACCTGAGTTTATGTCGGTTTCTTCATTTGTAAATGGGCATGATTCCTACATTATAGGATTGTTGGGAAATTTAAGGAAATGATCAACATATGTGAAGTGCCTAGGTAAGTGCATGGCACATTTCTGGGTGCGTGGCACATTGAGAGGCTGAACCTAGAAACTGCGAATCCAGGCTACATTACTGTCTGGCTTCGAGTCACATTTAGCCAGGGGGGCACCAACAGAATCAGAGGGGAAAAGGAGAAAGAAGTTGGGTATGTTTTCCCCATTTCTTTCCTACCCCCTCCTCCTTCATCCCTGTGCCCCTGGCAGAAGACACATCCCTCTGAGATGCTAGGTCCCACCAACAGCCCCAGCTCTACTCTGGAGCTTGCACTAGGCTCCTCTCCTTGCTCCTTCAAAGCAGTGGTAATGTTTCCTGCATTGCTTACCCCTGCGTGGGTGCGTCACCATCCATTATTGGCTTCTTTAACACTGCCCATATCTCTGTAAGTCCCTTTGTTGGTCTCATTATTTGAACCATCTAGGTCGAATTATAATTCCTATCAGTATCTTGACTGTTACAAAGATATTAAATTTTACCAGTAAGGCCACAACTTCTCCAAGTGTCTTCCATGAGTTATTCTGAGGAAAAGAGGTTTCTATGGTCAAATAAGTTTGGGAAATGCTGTATATCTGATCTCCCTCTTTGAGAGTCACAATATATATTAACATATTAAATAAAGGTTCAGAGAAGTCTGAAATGAAGAAATGTGTTTAATTTTGTTTTTCTATACTCATTTGACCAGGAAACTATTATTTCATGTAACACCTATTAACATCCCACACTTGAGGAAATGCTGAACCAGGCTAAACTAATAAGATAATTTGTCACATTTATAGCAGTTTGAGGGCAAAAGAACATTGCATTTGGAATCAAGATTTGCTACTTCTTGTCCTGAATCTGCAACTAACTCATGGAAGACCTTGGGCAGACATCTCACCCTACCGGAACTCAGTCTCCATAGAGAGGCTGGAGAAACGATCTGTTTTTTCCCTCCTACAAATCTGACTCCAATGCACACTCAATATTTTCATCAACATGAGCAATCTTGGCAGTTGGGGTAGATGTATCTCAGGCATGTTTTGCTTTGTTTCTTTTGCAACTGCAGCTTTTCACCCCCAGAGTTTTACTTCTTCACAGTTTTCCTATCAGTCAAGACTCCATAATTTCAAACGCACTTGTATCGAACTACACAGCAATGTTTATAAAGCAGCATTCCACCATTTTTAATCTTCTTTCCACTCTAGCACACTACAATTTCTGCAGTAGTAAGGTGATGGTACTGAAGGTATCTCCAGACCTAAGGTCTTATGATAAGCTGAATGTGCTACTTTTCATTTAGTTATTTATGTATCATGGAGGGGAGAGCCCCCCAAAGAGTCTTGTAATGTAGTGGGTCATTCTCAGAAGGTCTAATCCAGAAAAGCAAAGCCTGAACACATTTAAACTCTTGATGAGACCCTAGTGATGCACAAGAGTCAAGGCATCAAATAGCGTCTTAAACCCTAGAAAAACCAGCAAGAAAGAGCTCTGTCTATAGCCACCAGAGCAACCCCACAGACATTTCACTCTGCTTGGCTGATATTATTCCATCCATAAAGCACAGTCCAGATATTTCTCTCCACAAGGCAAATTGTAGCTCACAGGAAATGGAATGGAATACAGATTTCAGTTCTCAGAGTTTTAGATAAAAATGTAAATGAGGAGCAAGAGAATAATTAAACAAATCATTCACAGGAATTTTTATGGCCTACTTAAAACCCATCAGCAGAATTCAAGACACAGCAAGACATTCTGAGTCCTCAAAATAATTGATCTGAGACAAGGCAAACACTCATCTAATCACCATACTAGAGCTGAACCAAAGGAGCAGAGAGTTTCCGACTTTCTCATACTTTTACTTTTCTTTCCCCGCCCCCTAGATATTTGAGGAGAAGGTGATGCATCAAATTCCAAAGAAAGGTCAGCAAGATAGTCTCATATTAACAGGTGATATGATCCATCACCCAACTTCAAAGGTACCTGAGACGGTGATGGCTAAAATTACGTGTAAAGCAAAGCCATCCTTTCCAAATGGGGACAAGGAGAGGAAGGCACTCTGTGAAATGACTATTTTCTGTGTAGTTAAAAAATAAAAGTGTTCTCTCCAAAGATGAAGTTAAAATTTCCTTAATGCACAAATCAAAATGTCGAATGCACTTCATAATTATTGACTAATGTTTGGAATTAGAATTGTGACGCACATATCTGGTCGTCTCTCAAATCGTCACATATCTGTATTACACACCACCTGGGACAGAGCTAAACGCCATTTGAGATGGGCTCCATGTAAATGTAGATGTTTGTCAAGGTTGATGTATGCGAAGTGTAACTATGGCTGGAAAGGGCATAGAGTGTAGGCTGGGGAAATAGAGTTATGCAAAAGAAAAAATCTGGAATTGCCGAGAGAAAGAAAGGATGCTAGCAGTTAAAATCAGAGGAAGCAGGAGATTAGGGCACATACTGTTTCCTTTCTACAAGTAAGACAGTGAAGCCGAGAGAGGCATGCCATCGAAGTCCCCTGGTAAGTAGCAGAGCCAGGATGACAACTAAAAATGGACTCCTAGGCTGGTTCTCTTCCCTGCACATTTTGTTGGCCCCCAGCCAGGTTCTGGCCCATGTAGCTTTAGGACAGTTCAGCTATAAGGAAAACGGTATTTGCCTCTTAACTTTTAAGACCCATGGAGGGTCATTCTGTGGAAGAGAGGTAAAACTGTTACCAGCTTGATTTAATGAGGGACATATTTTTACTTAGAAACAATAATCTCCTCTTAACATTTTGCTTAGCATGTTCCTACCCTTATATTTATGGTGCACAAAAGAACTGGATTCTGTAGCAAAACATACAGGAAGATCCTTCTTCCTTTCCCTTATGACTTTGGGTTTAAGAACACAGTCTTCTATCTAATGCACAGAGCAGGGAGGGTTTGCTTTATTTCTCTATGTAGCACTGAAGTCCTTGACCTCTCTGGGAAGTTCATCATGCTCTCCTCTGTGTTATTTCTGGAGTCTGTACAGGACTTAGGTTAGAAGTTACCACCCAGATTGCACTTATAGTGGAGGCAAAGTGGTCAAGAACTTGCATTCAGACAGATCTGGGATCAAATCCCAATTTACTAAAAGTGACTGGACAAGTTAAACTCTTTGTGCCATAGTTTCCTCATTTAAAACAATGGGGCAATAGCCCCCCCAAAGAGTGCGTGATAGATTCTCTTGGTGCCTGAGCTGGGCACCATCCCCCAGCTGCCCTGAATGTTGGCTGGACACATCCTGAATCGATCATTTGCATAAGAATCCTCTTCTTAAGCTTCTGATTCTAGGGAATCAACTAAAGAAGCCGGAGTTGTGAAGATTAAATGATAAATCAGTTTGCACATTGCCCAGCATGGGTAAAGTATTCCCAAATAATAGCTCTTATCATATTATTAGCCACATATCTGGAACCTTTAACACAATTCCTGGCACTCTGAGGTGCTCAATAAATTATACAAAGTGAAGCTATGTGAAATCACGTCTTGCCATCTATGCATCCAATCTGAGTACATTGAATATCCATGGAGCTATCTCTATCATCTCCAAGTAACACTTCCACCTCTATCCATTTCTATATATTTTCCTTTAACCACAACAGCCATAAAAATATCTATTGTTTTCCTAAAGACAAGATGCTTATCGTGGATAGAAAAAAAATACAGTTTCTATTCTTAAGAAGTATAAATGTGTTCTCAGATTTACTATCAACATAAAATAAAAGAACAATGCATATCATTAGATTTCAGGAAGTATTTAGGGATAAACCATTAAACCATTATAGTTTTATAAGTAACCACATTAATGGGATATTGATCTATTTAAAGTACTTACTTGCTTTTTCTCCTCTTTAAAATGCTGGAGTAATGATAATACTGAGTGTACGATCTGAGGAATTCAAATAGCTGAACCTGTATTTTTAAAATTTATAATTGCCCTGTGAAGCAGATAGCAGGCTATTGTAAATACGTAATAAAATTAAACAAGATTCTGACACTTGATGATTCAGATGTCATGACTCATGGGATACTTTTGCTATGAAAATTAGTGGTGCTTCTGGGTTGCTTCCATTTTCACAGCCATGAAAACAAATCCATCTCCCCTCATTCAATTGCCTCCCCATCTACGTCTGCTAAACAGACCAAACCTTATTTAATCCAAAAAGAGACAAAACGCAATGAACAAGTTTTATGACTATGGGTTCACTTTTTTGCTTGCATTAGGAAGTATGAACTTACATTTCCCATTGTTACAGACAGCATTATAAGCGCAGGTCAGAAGTGTTAGGGAGAAGAGGTTTGGCTTCATGGCTCTGTAGGAAAGTATTTAGCCAGAAAGATGAAATTCAACAGTTGGGCAAAAAAAGGGCGCTCTTCATCAAAAGAGGGGCATATTCCAACAAAATAATTCTCCTTCAGAAACTCTAGTGTCTGAGGTAGATAAAAACACAGAGACTCTAGGGTATATTTGAGAATGTCAGAACATGAAAATATCCTTAAATATGTATTATAATGATGCTAGATGCCTGAAACCTGGAAATGTTGGGGTACTAAGAGGGGAGGTATTGGGTCTAGGAGAGCAGAGGTTGTGTGGTCTGCACTCAGTAGGGAAATGAGAGATAAGTAAGGAGTACATTGGCCTGGGCCCCCAACCTAGGAAGCAAACTGGCATCACAAGAAGGTACAACCTACCTCTTTTTCCATGGAGAATGGCCAACGAATAGTAATTAGCATTCAGATTCATAGGCTTAATCTTTGGCTAAGGAAATCATGGCAGAGAGAGGAATGTCAAATAACTTGCTGGAGGTCACACATATTAAAAAACGTTATTTTTGGCCCTCAAACTGAAATTTCTATGTACAGAGTGCCATGTGCTTTATGCACATGATCTGACAGCAGCCGTATGAGATGAGAAAATTGAGGCTCCGAGAAGCTAACTGAAGTACTCAAGATGCTACCAACCAGTCCTCAGTGGTGGAGCCCAGCTATGAGCCCAGGACGTTTGCCCAACTGTTGAATTTCTTCATGAACACAAACACCTTTCTCTCTTATAAATAGGATATTTCTTTCTGGCTGAACACTTTCCTACAGAGCCATAACTGCCTGCTAAGTTCTGGCCCTTAACTGCTAGGTAATACTGGCCAACATCATATTATAATCACCTATCTATTCACTCAGCTCCATTATAGACTGTGAGGTCCTTGAGGGGAGGAACTGTGTCTTGTTATCCCTGTATTCCCAGGACAAGCCACAGGGCTTGGCTCAAAAATATTTGTTGAATGAATGAAAGAGTGAATGGACTAGATTAAATGGTACCTAGGATAAACTTGGTTCTCAGGCATGCCTATACACAGTGTGATCATGAATGGAAAACTTAAAAAATGCACATTTTATATTATGTGTGACATTTCCCACAGTGCCTTTATCTACCTATAAAATTTCTCATTCCTTTGTGAAGACCTCCCTGACCTTCATCCAAAGCGATCACTCCTTCTACTAAACTTTGTTAATACATTTATTACAACAGAAAGAGGCCAAAGAGAACAATGGGCCAGGCTTCCTCTTGGATAAATATCAGTTTCTTCATCTATGAAATGGTGATCCTTCCTCCCATTGGCACCTGCTCATTTAATATGTATTGAGTGATTTCTGGGCGGTGTGCATATATGTGCATGGTCCTAAAGCAAAAGAGAGGGGTAGGACACAGTTCATGTTCTCAAGGATTTTATAACTTAGTGTTGGAGACAGACATGGAAACAGATAATTACAACATAGTGTAGAAAGTGCCATGTTGAAGACTACGTGCCAGGGGGGCCCAGAAGAAAACTGCTGGGCTCAGCCCTGGGGTTTTAGGGAGAATCTCTTCAATGTAATGGCTAAGAGCTCAGGCTCTGGATTCGAATCCCAGCCTGACCACTTAGCATTTGTGTGACCTCAGGCAATTTACTCAATGCAGCGGTCACTTCCCATTTCCTTGTCTGCAAAATGGGAATAATATTAGCTCCAACCTCAGATGTTTGTTCTGAAGATGAAAATGGTAAATAACGTCAAAAATTTAGCTCCGTGCCTGACACATAGTAAAAGTCTGACAAAGGCTTCACAGAAGAAGCTGTGTCTTGAACAGTGAGTTGGAATTTGTTGGAGAAAACAAAGGTGTTACATGGAGAAGGCTTTCTAGGTGGAACAAACAGAATGCAAAATGGTTGCGATGTGTGAGGTTTTCAGTCCATCAATTTTAAAACCCACAGTAAAAAATACACTTGACATCACAATTTGGTACACACACATAACTAAAACCATAGTTTAGTAAAACAGTACTTACTCTCACTGTGTGTAATATACTCTGATTTATTCCATTCCATTCCATTCTATTCTAATTTTTTTTAAATGTTAATGTTCATTGAGTTAATTTTGTGACCTCTTAGCGGGTCAAGACCTACAGTTTGGAAAACACTTATTTTAGAACACAGTAAATGCTGTGGTTTTCCATAGCTGAAGTGTTGGGAATAAAAGGAACAAAACCTGATTATGCTACACATTGTTCCTGGTCCTAGGCCCTGATATGGATAAGAGTGATTAGAGATGAAGTGGAAAAGAAAGTCAGGGTCCTTATCCTAAAGACCCTCATAGAGAAGGGAACCCTCCTACACTGTTGGTGGGAATGTAAAATGGTGCAGCCACATGGAAAACAGTATGGAGGTTCCTCAAAAAACTAAAAGTATAGTTGCCATATGATCCAGCAATCCCACTCCTGGGCATATACCCAGACAAAACTATAATTTAAAAAGATACATGCACCCCTACATTCATAGCAGCACTATTTACAATAGCCAAGACATGGAAACAACCTAAATGTCCATCGACAGATGAATGGATGAAGAAGATGTGAATATATAAACACACACACACACACACACACACACACACACACACACACACACACACAATGGAATATTACTCAGCCATAAAAAAGAATGAAATAATGCCACTTGCAGCAACATGGATGGACCTAGAGATTATCATACTAAGCGAAGTAAGTCAGAAAGGGAAAGACAAATACCATATGATATCACTTACATGTGGAATCTAAAATATGACACAAATGAACCTATCTACAAAACAGAAACAGACTCACAGACATAGAGAACAGACTTGTGCTTGCCAAGAGCGATGGAGGAGGGAAGAATTGGGAGTTCAGGATTAGCACATGCAAACTATCATATACGTGATGGATAAATAACAAGGTCCTACTGTCTAGCACAGGGAACTACTGATATATTCAGTACCCTGTGATAAACCACAATGGAAAGGAATATGATAAAGACTATATATATATGTGTGTGTGTATGTATAATTTACCAGGTTACCCAGGTGCTTGACGTGCAGGTGCTGAGGAACCACTGTGGAGTTCTGACACGATCGGTTTTAAGGGTCTGGGTGATCACTCTGGCAGTGGTCTGCAGGATGGCTCAGCAGGGGCCTGGATTAGAGGCATGTCATGGAGTTATGCTTTGATGAAAGCTCTGAATGACTGCTAGATTCTATTATGATAAACTTGGCAGTAAATTACACACCTCCTCCTAAAATTCAGTGCCTTTCCCAGGACGTTGAACCCTCTATCCTATTTATGCTTGTACAAAGATTTGGCTGGGGCTAGAGAAAGCCCAGGGCCTCAGGGCTGCATGAGTAGATCTGCTTTCCAAGGGTAAGAGCATTTGGTAGTTAAAGTATTAGAGAGGCTTGTCATGATGAATTTTATTTTTAGCAAGTGATTTGAAAATACTATGCACCTGATCTGAACTCTAACCCATGGGAAATGATTTTTCATAAATAGAAATGTAATGCACTTTCTGAAACAGTATGAAATTTAGGTGGTTATCAAAGGCTACTTTGTTAAAATTATCTGCTGGTATTTGATGTCAGAGACTATTTGCAAGCAAAGTTTTTGGCAAATTAGGATTTAATGGTTAGAGAAACTAGCATTTAATGAGTGCCTACTGAATGCAAGTGCTTTTATACATATTATGGTAGAAATTCTCGTAAACAACCTTCACTTAAACTGCTAGATTAACAGGGTTCCCATTATTTTGATAAATCTATTAACTAGTATCTATTATAACTTTAAAGAACATGAGTGGCTTGTAGATTTTTCTTTAAAATACCTGTGTACTTCCATTCACATTGGATGAACTATATGCTCACTATATATTTGTTTATTCAAATTATAATTGTTATTTTTATCCTGTAATCTACCAAGTAACATGCACATTGATGCAATATATTCACAAAAAGAAATATTTCATTTCATGAAATCTAAGTTGAATGCTTTGGAAAGACTTGATAAAATAAATGAACTGCCTAATAAAATGTTGAATTAAGTTGGAATAGCACAACTATAAAGGATAAAGGGGAGTGGTAAAAATTTTTAAGTGTTGTTAAGCACTCATCCTATTTAAAAAAAACTGACACTGGAAATCATTTAAAAATGCTTTATACATGTGGTTCATGCCAAGGGTCTGGTCAGTGGGCTGTATTCTCCAAGAAAAGCCCTTGGCTTTAGATGAGAAGATTGCTAAATAAAAGAATTTTTATATTTATTTTGAAATAAGCTACTTAATGTCCATATGTATTAGTTTTTATTACTCACTGATATTCTTTTTTTTTTTTTTAAATAAGTTTATTTATTTATTTATTTATTTATGGCTGTGTTGGGACTTCGTTTCTGTGCGAGGGCTTTCTCTAGTTGTGGCAAGTGGGGGCCACTCTTCATCGCGGTGCACGGGCCTCTCACTATCGCGGCCTCTCTTGTTGCGGAGCACAGGCTCCAGACGCGCAGGCTCAGTAGCTGTGGCTCACGGGCTTAGTTGCTCCGTGGCATGTGGGATCTTCCCAGACCAGGGCTCGAACTCATGTCCCCTGCATTGGCAGGCAGATTCTCAACCACTGCGCCGCCAGGGAAGCCCACTCACTGATATTCTGATTACCTAATGCAGCATAGTGAAACATATGAAAGTTAGTGGCTTAAAGTAACAATAATAGTCATTTTGTTAATGAATCTGCATTTTGGGCAGTGCTGGGTCGGACAGCTCGCCTCTGCTGTATTGGGGCAGCTGGAAGGTCGGGGGCTGGGGTCATGTGTAGGATAGTGCATTCACATCTGGCAAGTGATGCTGGGAAGACTCTAACAGCCTTGGGCTGGCACAACAGGGGCTCCTCGGGCATCTTTTTCTTTGTCTGTGTGGCTTCTCCACATGGGCTCTCCAGCATGGTGGCTTCAGGGGAGCCAGAGTTCTTACAAGTCAGTTCTGGGCTCCCAAAGCACAGAGCACAAAAAAAAGTAAGCCAGGTGAAAGCTATATTGCCTTTTACGATCTAACCTTGTAAGTGTCCTTTCCACTGCAAGCTTACCCATCCGGGCATTTACAAATATGCACCCAGGTTCAAGAGGAAGCAGCATGGACCCTGCCTCAGATGGAGGAGTGTCAATGTTACATAACAAGAAGACCACATGGGATGAGAGACAGTTTGGCCACCTTTGGAAAATAATATTTGCTACACCTGCTTTAACTTATTATTCTTTTCAAATCACTGGCTAAAGATCCTGATATCATTAGATACAGGAATTTCATTGGAATTAATTTAATTCTTACAGCAAACCTCCTAGATGGGCACCATAATCACCATGCTGCGAACCTGGAAGCTGAGGCTCAGGGAAGCAGAGTGACTAAAGCTTGCCCTCTTCCCATTAAAACCTGCTGCCTTTCTTCTTCTGATAGGATTTGAGGCTTGTGCTGTGTATGTAAGCATTATGACCATCCCAAGACCTATAAACCAGCACAACCCATTGGGACATCAAGAAACTGTGATGGACAGAATGGAGTTTGGATGATTTCAGGTCCACTGCATATCATACACCACCTATATAAGTGTCTCCAAATCTTTGCTATACATTAGAATCATCTGGGAAAACTTAAAAAAAAATTCTGATCCCCAGGTTGCATCCTGTACCAATTAAATCACAACATCTGGGGGTAGAAGCCAGACATCAGTCATATTTAAAGATTCCCGGATGATCCCAAAGTGAAGCAAAGTTAGGGAGCTATGACCTAGATTCTCCCCAGTCTAACGCCTCTTCATTTCAAGTTTCTAGGAAGTCTTGCCTCTCTATCCCTGTCTCTGTCACTGTCTCTTTCTCTCTCATTTTTGCTATTGTACTTGGTATCTCTAGTTCTCCCCCAAACTGCTTACCCCAGGGATTTTACTCAGGTAGTATCTTCTGCCCAAACTTCAGACCCTTAACTATAGCAGAGAGCTAGCTAGCCAGTGTCTTTACTGTTCTGCGGCTTGGTTTTCTCATACATATTATAGGGAAATGATGATGATAATAATAATACCTACATTGCCATGTTATTATGAGGATTAAAAGAGATAATGTAGGACATATTCAATAAGCTCCTTAAAATATTTGTTGAATGGATGAAAAAACTTGATTCATTTCATAAATTTATTTTATGACCAAAGAAATTAAGTCAACAAGAATCTGGTTTCAGGTATTCAACACAGATTAAATATTCATTTTAGGACACATTTGTTTTAAATTTAACACACGGGTTCATGAATAACACTATAAAGAATCCATTCCTTAAAATTTTAATATGAATATCTATACACAAGGGTAAATAATCTGGGAATTTTATCTCCTCTGACAAGGGGGGGAAAGGCCATTTAAAAATATTACTTTCTCCCCTTCAGACAGAGAGTGGAGGTGAGGCACAAGAGATCCAAGTTCACATGCAAGGGTCATGATAAAAAATGCAGGTGCTGTGAAACATTTATAAGGGCCAAGTGTAAGGCAGTATGTAGGCTTGAATCTGAAATGACATTATGGCATAAAACAGATCTCCCACAGGCAGATTTGAAACTTCCAGAAAAGTCTGAAAATGACATCTTTCAAACCGAACAATCATCAGATATGCCCAAGTCATTACCTCAAAGTACTTTGCTAATGAGATAGGCTGAAGAAATGGCTAAAAATAATTGACCCCAGTTTTACAGCTGAAAGTTGTAAAAAAAAATAAAAAAACAAAAAAGCTATTGCAGGGTACGAACCTAGAATTAGGCATTGGCAACTGTTTGGCATATTAAATACAAACATTAGGACATGTCTGGCTCAGTACAGAACCATTGCCAATAGCTTTTTATTCACGAATTTCAAATTGCTTTACAAATGACTTGATGTCATCTTTTCTCCTGTAAATTTTATTCCCCTTGTACAGTGTTATGACTTAAAAAAAAGTCTCTCCAATATCTAATGAGATGTTTGCTCCAATATCTTATTAGGTCCTTGCACAATGCTATAAATTAGGCAAGGCAGATTTTATTGTTCCCATTTTGTAGATAAAGACATTGAGGTCTGGAGAGGTTAATAACTTGCTTACATCTTTCAAAGTCTTTCAAATGTACTGCTCTGTCTCAGCTAAACAGAAACCACAGCACAGTGTGGGTACCTGTATAAGTGTTTTTCAGGAAGGAAATCAAGATAGGAAGAAGGAAATTAATGTCTATGGAGCACTTATTATGTGAATTATTGGACACAATGTGGAGAATTGCTTCTGGTGTGTTAAATATAACAAGTAGGCTATAAATTGGATGTACCTAATAATCTCAACTTGAAAATATGCAGAGGA
The DNA here is from genome assembly GCF_028023285.1 of Balaenoptera ricei. NCBI lineage: Eukaryota > Metazoa > Chordata > Mammalia > Artiodactyla > Balaenopteridae > Balaenoptera > Balaenoptera ricei. The sequence goes on from NC_082639.1 coordinate 48,775,650, forward strand.
AAAAGACGGGAAGAAAATATACCAAAAGGTTCAATTTTGATTACCATCATTTCTAAATTTTCTGTCATAAACATGTATTATGTTGACCATTGAAAAGAATAATTTATTAATTCAACTTGTCTATTGAGTATATACCAGGCATTGTTCTAGACACTGGAACTTGGCAGTGGAGAAGACAGACACAATCCCTGCCCTTATGCAGCATACGTGCTGGAGGTGAAATGAACAATAAAGAGGAAAATCAGTCCATCCATCAATCAAAAATATTCCCTATGGTGATAGTGCTACGGTGACTGTAGGAATAAGATGACAACAAATGCGCAAGATGGGAGTTGGGGCAAGATGGGCAAAATTGAACATAAACCTGAAGGATGTTAAAGAACATACTATACAAGGTCTCAGAAAGAAGCATGTCAGGGCAGGAAACATCGAGAATAAAAGCCTGAGGTAGGAATGAGATTCAAGTGGTGGAAGAACAGCCTACAGGTCAGTGTCACCAAGCAGAGCCAGAGATGAGGGGGCAGAGGAAATAGGTAGTCAGGGGCCAGATCATGTTGGGCCTTGGGAGCCACGGAAGTTGTCTGGACTTTATTTAAAGGTGATGAGTAACTTCGGAGTTTCTTGAATACAAGAGTCCTCCCTTACCCGGGGGGGATACGTTTTAAGACCCCGATGGATGCTTGAAAGCGCAGGTGTAGTACAAAACCCTATATATACTATGTTATTTCCTATACATATATACCTATGATAAAGTTTAATTTATACATCAAGCACAGTAAGAGATCAACAACAAGAACTAATAATAAAATAGAACAATTATAACAATATACTGTAATAAAAGTTACATGAATGCGGTCTTTCTCTCAAAATATTGTACATATTTAAGGCCTTTTCCATCTTAACTAATAAGCACTTACCACGCACTGTGGCTGTAACTTTTGCAGCTTGAGGTGTAACTAGCATGAATTTCTTCTTCCTCCTGCACAATTTCATGAATAGAAGATTTGATCTTAGCGGCCTCGGCATACAATTTTTTTCTTTCTTTCTGTGTTGAGAACTTTCACCTTTTCAATTAAAGGAAGCATCTTACAGCTTCTCTTTGGCATATCTGAATTGCCAGCATCACTACTCTTGTGCTTTGGGACCCTTATTAAGTAAAGCGAGGGTTACTTGAACATAAGTACTGAGATACCAGGACAGTCGACCTGATAACCAGGATGGCTACTAAGTGACTAATGGACAAAGGGATGATTCAGGTCCTGCTCGGGATGAACTCGGGTGGCGCCATATTTCATCATGCTACTCAGCATAGCGTGCAATTTAAAACTTACGAATTGTTTACTTGTGGAATTTTCCATTTAATATTTTTGGACCATGGTCGAACATGGGTAACTAAAACCGCAGAAAGCGAAACCTGTGGATAAGGGGGTACTATTGCATGTGTTTTGGGTAGGGGAATCACGAATGATCTGATTTACATGTTGCAAATACCTGTCTGTTGCACGTAGAAAAGAGCTTGTAAGGAGGAGGCAAATGAAGGAGACCAGAGAGTAAGAATTGTTCAAACTGTCTAGTCCAAGTAAGAAAAGATGATGGTTATTAGTGAAGTAGGACTAGAGGTGGTGAGAAATAATTTGACTCAAGTTTTTTTGTTTTTTTTTTTTTGGTCTGAGTTCAAATGATGCTTCCATTTACTAGGTAGGGAAGCCCAGGGAAGGAGCAGGTTTGGGAGAACACTGAAAAGTTCTGTTTAGGACACCCTAGATTTCCCAGTGGGGACACGGTGTAGGCAGTCTGGAGCTTAGGGTAGTGGTCAGGGCTGCAGACATATATTTGGGAGTCATGGGTATATGAATGGCGTTTAAAGCCATGTGGCTAGCTAAGCTCCCCCAGGGAGACAGCAGTCGGAGAATAGAGCTCAGAACAGAGCCTGGGAGTCCTCCAGCATTTAAAGGTCTGGAAGAGGAGGAGCCAGCAGCCAAGAGGGAAGACTGCAAATGAACAGCCATGAGATAGAAGGTGGAAGAAAACTGGGAGTTTCAGTTTTCTCGGGGAATAAGAGAGAAAGAAAGAGAAAGAATGGGTTCTTGGGGTTGGTGTTATATGCACAAAATGCCTCCATGCTGCTGGTAAATAAATTATCTCAAAAATGTTTTAACATTTCCTGGAAAATCACAAGAAGAGGGTAAGAAAGGGATACTGACCTCTGAGGCAGAGAGCTGGAACTTGAGATAAAGTCCTGACACTGCCTCTTAGCATTTCTCTCAACTTGAACACATCAAAACTGTAGGCAGCTTGGCCGTCTCTTCTGGAAAACCAGGATGACAGAAGCCAACTGCAAAACCTACAGGAGGGACTTCCCTGGTGGCAGAGTGGTTAAGAATCCACCTGCCAATGCAGGGGACACGGGTTCGAGCCCTGGTCCGGGAAGATCCCACATGCCGCAGAGCAACTAAGCCCGTGCGCCACAACTACTGAGCCTGCGCTCTAGAGCCCGAGAGCCACAACTACTGAGCCCACGTGCCACAACTATTGAAGCCTGAGGGCCTAGAGCCCGTGCTCTGCCAACAAGAGAAGCCACCGCAGTGAGAAGCCCACGCACCGCAACAAAGAGTAGCCCCCTCTCGCCGCAACCAGAGAAAGCCCGTGCACAGCAACAAAGACCCAATGCAGCAAAAATAAATAAATAAAATAAAATAAATTTATTAAAAAAAAACCCTACAGGCTTAGCAGAGCATCCCTCCTCTGTGCTACCCTCCTCCTGCGACTCTTCCCCCAACAGTGCGTTGGACTGAAACGTGCTGCTTCCAGATCTGACTCCAGCTTCCAGACAGTGAGCTCCCCCAGGGCAATGACACCATTTTATATATGCTGGCTCCCAAGCGAGGCCTGGTGCATGGAATAGAGGAGGATCTGGCTCTCTGGAAGAAACGTCTACCATCTTTACTGGCAGTGTAACACTGGACGCTTCACTCACCCTCTCTGCTCCTCAACTTCCTGATGGTAAAATGGGAATTGACACCCACGTCAGAAGGAGATAATGTACGTAAAGTGCTTGGCATTGGCTAGGAGGGAATACATTATTAGCACAAGTACACACCTCGTTTTATTGCACTTTGCTTTGTTGCACTTCACAGATATTGCATTTATTTTCTTTTTACAAATTGAAGGTTTGTGGCCACCCTGCATCGAGCAAGTCTATCAGCACCATTTTTCCAAGAGCATTTGTTCACTTTGTGTCTCTGTGTCACATTTTGCTAATTCTTACAATATTTCAAGCTTTTTCGTTATTATTATACTTGTATGGTGAGCTGTGAGCAGTGATCTTTGATGTTATTATTGTAATTGATTTGGGGCATCACAAACTGCGACCACATAAGACAGCAAACTTAACTGATAAATGTTGTGTGCATTCTGACTGCTCCACCAACTGGCCATCTCCCCATCTTTCTCCCTCTCCTTAGGCCTCTCTATTTCTGGAAACACAATAGTATTGAAATCAGACCAGTTAATTACCCTAAAAGTGGTTTCTTGAGATGGAATCTACTCCTGGTGAAGATGCTGTGAAGATTGCTGAAATGACAACATAGGATTTAAAATATTACATAAAAATATTACATAAACTTAGAAGATGAAGCAGTGGCAGGGTTTGAGAGGATTGACTCCAATTTTGAAAGAATTTCTACTGTGGGTAAAATGCTATCAAACAGCATTGCTTGCTACAGAGAAATTGTTCATGAAAGGAAGGGTCAATTGATGTGACGAACTTCATTGTTGTCTTATTTTAAGAAATTGCCACAACTATCCCAACCTTCAGCAACCACCACCCTGACCAGTCAGCTGCTACAGACATCAAGGCAAGATCCTCTCCCAGCAAAAAGGTTACGACTCACTGAAGACGCAGATAATGGTTAACATTATGGTTAAATGGTTAAAATTAAGGTATGTACTTTTGCTTTTCTAGACATAATCCTATCACATACTTAACAGACTATGGTATAGCGTAAACATAATTTTTATATGCACTGGGAAACGAAAATATTTGCGCAACTCATTTTACTGTAATATTCACTTTATCGCGGTGGTCTGGAACTGAACCTGCAATATCTCTAAGGTCTGGCTGTATTTGTGTTGCCACACCTCTGTGATCCACTATCTGCCCTTCTCCATCCTGCTGTGAGTCCCAGAGGATAATATGATTAAAACCACAGGGTCAGGTAGATCTGAATTTAGATCTATGCTCTTCTGTTTACCAGCTGACTTCGACACCACACGTGTGACTTTTAGCACCCTGAGCCTTAGTTTCCTCTTCTGGAAAGAGGGGAGAGTAACACCAAGCCCAATGGGCTGTTGGTAGGATAACTGTGAAAATGTGATTAAGTCCTTAGCACTGGTATCCTCATTGTTGTCATTATCTCTGTGATGTGTAAGAAAGCCCTTGTAAACTGTAAACGATCATACACATGCAAGAGATGTTTTAATTGTTATTCACAGGAAGGTCCACTGCTGCCAGCTATAAGGCTGCCCTTCACTGATAGGCTGCATTTCTCCTTTCTGTCTTTTACAGGGATCTGCAATCACTGACTCCTCTAAGATTTGGCCCTGGCTCACCCCCTCCAGGAAGCCTTCCCTAATTAATTGTACTTTGTCTAGTCTTTTATTCTCCAAACACTCTATCCTTGGAAGTAATTCAGATTTACAAAACAGATGAATTAGGGTTAATTAGTTATAGCACTAGAGGATTCCTCAGGATTGTTTTAAATCATGCACTCCCAAAGCACAGTTCAACCACATGCAATTTACAAACATTTGATTAACACTCAGGGGCTCTGGGACGTCACTACTGCCCAAATTGAGGTCCAGATTTAGTTTGGGCTACTTGGTGCACGTATGTTAAATGTTACTTTGCTAGTCTTCAGAGTTGGCTTTGCCTCTTCCAGGATTTAATATTAAATTCCCAAATGAAGGGGACCCTGACTTTAATTTTTATTACTTTCAGGGGGGAACTACCCCAAAGGGGTGTCATAGGTGGGACTCAGAGGCAGGTAGACTGCCAAGCTGATTTTTGACAAGCAAAGTAGTTCATACCTATTGTACTGTCTTAATTGCCTCTCTGTTATGGAAAGTGTGGACTTCCTGGACCGGCAGCAAATTGCAGACCAAAAGAGGGGGCCTGAGGGGAATATCACTCATAGAAGCAAGGGATTGTAAAACTAAAGACCAAGACAATAGTTTTAGAATTGTTTTTTCTTAATTTGTTCCTTTGTTACTCTCCTGATCAATTATGGTAAAATCCTTCAAAGGCATGAGCCAGCGGGCTTGCTTCAGTTACGCCAATGAAGGGCAAGCAGAGGGGATGGGCTGCTCCTCAGCAGGGGTGGGAGAGGAAGAGCCTGGGGACTGAGATGATACTTCTTCATGTGACAGAATTGAAGACGAATATAAAACAGGCTGTGTCCCAGCCACTTATGGGAAAGAAGGAAAAAGGAGAAGACAGGGCGCTCGGTACTCTGGGGCTCCATAACTGACATGGACAGGGCCCCAAGGAAGGGTGCAAAGGGCTGAACAGCCAGAAGCCTCCAAGAAATCACAGATTTCCTCAGAAGCGGCACAGAAGTGCAAGTTGGATGACGGCCCAGCATCCCGATGGGCTCAAGCCTGGACACTCAGCTTTTAGGGATGACGGGAGGGACCCAGACAGAAAGACATGAGGTAGAGTACAGATGCTGGTTCCTCCTACTCCTCTCTGGCCTGGGCGGGTACCCACTGGAGGCTCAAGGTGAACGCTCATTACCAGTCTCCAGCTTCACCTGTGGACTGCCAGTGGGGCCGTGGCAACCGTTCCAGAACTTCCCACTGCTTCCTGTCTTGCCCTTGCTCTGCACAGACCCCCACCTTGTTCCAGACTGTGCTCCTGTCTCAGGATAAAGATCTGCTGTAGTTCTGGTACCTGGCTTTTGTATCTGGTGTCTCTGGCTCTTAACCCCTGGTTATCCAGTCAAGGATGCAGGCTTGGTCACATTCTCTCCCATCCATCCAGTGTAAACAATGGTAACAGTCTACTATTAACAGTCTCCTTCTGAGACAGGAGGGAAAGGGGCAGGACACAACTGCTAGAAAAGTGAAGAAGGGGCGCAGCTGTTAGGATGAGATAAAAATAGGCTGGAACTGGCTGAAACCAAGGTGGCATCACGAATAGTCTGGTCATTGACCTTTAGCTCCTTATACCTTTATTATAATACTAAAAATCACTCCCCCTTACGCCCTCCATCTGAACATTTCTTTAGATCAATATATATATATATATATATATATATATATATATATATATATATACATATATATACACATATATAGAATCAACACATCTTTTTAACAGCTGAATAATATTCCATAATATAAACTGTCACAATGTATTTAACCATTACTATACTGAAGAACATTGAGGTTATGTCCTTTCTTTTACCATTATAAATAATACTGTAAGAAGCATCCTTATACAGTTGCGCTCACAAGCTACAACTTTTATTTCTATTGAAGATATCTCATTATTCCAATGGGTCCATAGGTGCATGGGTATAATTAGGCTGACTTAGAATGAATCGTGGCTCAGCTGGTATGCACATTTAAAATTTTATAGGTGTCATACAGAGTGAAGTAAGTCAGAAAGAGAAAAACAAATATTGTATATTAACGCATGTATATGGAATCTGAAAAAACTGGTACAGACGATCTTATTTACAAAGCAGAAATAGAGACAGAGACGTAGAGAACAAACATATGGATACCAAGGGGGAAAAGGGGGGTGGGATGAATTGGGAGATTGGGGTTGACATATATACACTATTGATACTGCATATAAAATAGACAACTAATGAGAACCTACTGTATAGCTCAGGGAACTCTACTCAGTGCTCTGTGGTGACCTAAATGGGAAGGAAATCCAAAAAAAGAGGGGATATATGTATACGTATTGCTGATTCACTTTACTGTACAGTAGAAACTAACACAATATTGTAAAGCAACTCTACTCCAATAAAAATTTAAATAAATAAGTAAATAAAAGTTTATAGGTGCTGCACTGCCAGATATTATAAGAGTATAATTCATAGCTAGACTCCCTTTCCACTCACTAGTTGTTGATTTGGGACAAATTATTCAGATTTCTGAACTTCAATTTCCTCATCTACAAAATGGAAATAATACATTTTTTGAAGCATAAAGGTAATAAATATATGCCACCTGGGACAATCTAGGCACTTAATAAATTCAACTCTTTTATAATTTTGCTTGCTACTAAAAGGCAAATCCTAAATTTACCATTAGCAGAAAAGCAAAACCAAAGGCATATGGCTGGAAGACTCATGCTAACCCTAGCTCTCCCATTACTTGGTGTCAGCCTGGGCAAATCGTTTGAATCTTCAGGGCCTTCAAATCCACAATTATTGAAAGTGGGGGTCAGAATAAGCTGCCTCTAGGTTCTTCTGCAGTTCCATGACTTCTGTAATTGGTTATTTTATTTCCAGGGAATTACTAGGAAGAAGCTATCAGTCTTTTAGATCTACACAGATTATTTGCACTGAGACAGAGGCAAGATTATAAAATAAAACAAACAAACATTCCAGGCCGGTGCCTTAAATACATGGTGGAGAAACACAATAGGCCCCTAAAGCAAGCATATTCTTCTCTCTGACCTGAGCTGTTGGCAGATCAAAGCTGTGGTACCCATATCTACTAGGTTATCAAACTTTCTTTACAAAGAGGGGCATTAAACCATCTCTGGGGAGACTTGGAATTAGGAAATAGGCTGGTCTCTAAGGTACTTTTTTAAAAAGCCAGTCACAATTCCTCAGTCCTTCAGGCAGGATCCATCTGTCCCCACCAAGCTCCCAAAGCCTCCATTGACCATGACCCCTCAGTCTGTTCTGTAGTCTAATTACATGTGTGTCTAAACTCAACAATCAGCCCTTACATTTAACTGACTGTTGTTGTCCCGAAATGTCTGGCCCAGGGCCCTTCTTTGGCCTGAAAGAGGACCAAGAAACTATCGCTGAGTGGAATGAAACTGTGCAATTATTTTCCTTATATAGTTACACTGATTAAATACTATAATTGAAGATATTCAGAATACATCTTTTGGAAATGTAGCTAAATTGAAAGTATGACTCATAAACCATTAATGTGGGAGAAATTTTAGAGAGTATCTCTCCCAATACCTTCATTTATTAATTTACTCATTCATTCAACTAAGGATACTGTGTTCTAGAAGAGGAAACTTCTAGAAAAGCTCCAAGTTAAGTGACAATTTCAAGGGTGCACAGTTAGCTGGTAGAAGAGCTGAGACCATGACTTGGGCTTTCTGATTCCTGATTTACTGCTCACTTTGTTTGCCACATTGCAGCAATAATCAGCAATTTAGTGACTATAATTCCATGCACCATAGCTTTCCATGATATTTTCTTTTTTTTTTTTTTTTTTTAAACATCTTTATTGAAGTATAATTGCCTTACAATAGTGTGTTAGCTTCTGCTTTATAACAAAGTGAATCAGTTATACATATACAATATGTTCCCATTTCTCTTCCCTCTTGCATCTCCCTCCCTCCCACCCTCCCCATCCCACCCCTCTAGGTGGTCACAAAGCACCGAGCTGATCTCCCTGTGCTATGCGGCTGCTTCCCACTAGCTATCTATTTTACATTTGGTAGTGTATATATGTCCATGACACTCTCTTACCCTGTCACATCTCACCCCACCCCCTCCCCATATCCTCAAGTCCATTCTCTAGTAGGTCTGTGTCTTTATTCCCGTCTTGCCACTAGGTTCTTTATGGCCTTTTTTTTTTTTTTTTTTTTTTTCCTTAGATTCCGTATATATGTGTTAGCATACTGTATTTGTTTTTCTCTTTCTGACTTACTTCACTCTGTATGACAGACTCTAACTCCATCCACCTCATTACAAATACCTCCATTTCATTTCTTTTTATGGCTGAGTAATATTCCATTGTATATATGTGCCACATCTTCTTTATCCATTCGTCTGTCGATGGACATTTAGGTTGCTTCCAGGTCCTGGCTATTGTAAATAGAGCTGCAGTGAACATTGTGGTACATGACACTTTTTGACCTATGGTTTTCTCAGGGTATATGCCCAGTAGTGGGATTGCTGGGTCGTATGGTAGTTCTATTTGTAGTTTTTTAAGGAACCTCCATACTGTTCTCCATAGTGGCTGTATCAATTTACATTCCCACCAACTGTGCAAGAGTGTTCCCTTTCCTCCACACCCTCTCCAGCATTTATTGTTTCTAGATTTTTTGATGATGGCCATTCTGACCGGTGTGAGATGATATCTCATTGTAGTTTTGATTTGCATTTCTCTAATGATTAATGATGTTGAGCATTCTTTCATGTGTCTGTAGGCCATCTGTATATCTTCTTTGGAGAAATGTCTATTTAGGTCTTCTGCCCATTTTTGGATTGGGTTGTTCGTTTTTTTGTTATTGAGCTGCATGAGCTGCTTGTAAATCTTGGAGATTAATCCTTTGTCAGTTGCTTCATTTGCAAATATTTTCTCCCATTCTAAGGGTTGTCTTTTGGTCTTGTTTATGGTTTCCTTTGCTGTGCAAAAGCTTTTAAGTTTCATTAGGTCCCATTTGTTTATTTGTGTTCTTATTTCCATTTCTCTGGGAGCTGGGTCAAAAAGAATCTTGCTGTGATGTATGTCATAGAGTGTTCTGCCTATGTTTTCCTCTAAGAGTTTGATAGTGTCTGGCCTTACACTTAGGTCTTTAATCCATTTGGAGTTTATTTTTGTGCATGGTGTCAGGGAGTGTTCTAATTTCATACTTTTACATGTACCTGTCCAGTTTTCCCAGCACCACTTATTGAAGAGGCTGTCTTTTTTCCACTGTATATGCTTGCCTCCTTTATCAAAGATAAGGTGACCATATGTGTGTGGGTTTATCTCTGGGCTTTCTATCCTGTTCCATTGATCTATATTTCTGTTTTTGTGCCAGTACCAAACTGTCTTGATTACTGAAGCTTTGTAGTATAGTCTGAAGTCAGGGAGCCTGATTCCCCCAGCTCCATTTTTCGTTCTCAAGATTGCTTTGGCTATTCGGGGTCTTTTGTGTTTCCATACAAATTGTGAAATTTTTTGTTCTAGTTCTGTGAAAAATGCCAGTGGTAGTTTGATAGGGATTGCATTGAATCTGTAGATTGCTTTGGGTAGTAGAGTCATTTTCACAATGTTGATTCTTCCAATCCAGGAACATGGTATATCTCTCCATCTATTTGTATCATCTTTAATTTCTTTCATCAGTGTCTTATAATTTTCTGCATACAGGTCTTTTGTCTCCTTAGGTAGGTTTATTCCTAGATATCTTATTCTATTTGTTGCAATGGTAAACGGGAGTGTTTTCTTAATTTCACTTTCAGATTTTTCGTCATTAGTGTATAGAAATGCAAGCGATTTCTGTGCATTAATTTTGTATCCTGCTACTTTACCAAATTCATTGATTAGCTCTAGGAGTTTTCTGGTAGCCTCTTTAGGATTCTCTATGTATAGTATCATGTCATCTGCAAATAGTGACAGCTTTACTTCTTCTTTTCCGATTTGGATTCCTTTTATTTCTTTCTCTTCTCTGATTGCTGTGGCTAACACTTCCAAAACTATGTTGAATAATAGTGGTGAGAGTGGGCAACCTTGTCTTGTTCCTGATCTTAGTGGAAATGGTTTCAGTTTTTCACCATTGAGGACAATGTTGGCTGTGGGTTTGTCATATATGGCCTTTATTATGTTGAGGAAAGTTCCCTCTATGCCTACTTTCTGCAGGGCTTTTATCATAAATGGGTGTGGAATTTTGTTGAAAGCTTTCTCTGCATCTATTGAGATGATCATATGGTTTTTCTCCTTCAATTTGTTAATATGGTGTATCACATTGATTGATTTGCGTATATTGAAGAATCCTTGCATTCCTGGGATAAACCCCACTTGATCATGGTGTATGATCCTTTTAATGTGCTGTTGGATTCTGTTTGCGAGTATTTTGTTGAGGATTTTTGCATCTATGCTCATCAGTGATATTGGCCTGTAGTTTTCTTTCTTTGTGACATCTTTGTCTGGTTTTGGTATCAGGGTGATGGTGGCCTCGTAGAATGAGTTTGGGAGTGTTCCTCCCTCTGCAATATTTTGGAAGAGTTTGAGAAGGATAGGTGTTAGCTCTTCTCTAAATGTTTGATAGAATTCACCTGTGAAGCCATCTGGTCCTGGGCTTTTGTTTGTTGGAAGGTTTTTAATCACAGTTTCAATTTCAGTGCTTGTGATTGGTCTGTTCATATTTTCTATTTCTTCCTGGTTCAGTCTCGGCAGTTTGTGCATTTCTAAGAATCTGTCCATTTCTTCCAGGTTGTCCATTTTATTGGCATAGAGTTGCTTGTAGTAATCTCTCATGATCTTTTGTATTTCTGCAGTGTCAGTGGTTATTTCTCCTTTTTCATTTCTAATTCTATTGATCTGAGTCTTCTCCCTTTTTCTCTTGATGAGTCTGGCTAATGGTTTATCAATTTTGTTTATCTTCTCAAAGAACCAGCTTTTAGTTTCATTGATTTTTGCTATTGTTTCCTTCATTTCTTTTTCATTTATTTCTGACCTGATCTTTATAATTTCTTTCCTTCTGCTGGCTTTGGGGTTTTTTTGTTCTTCTTTCTCTAATTGCTTTAGGTGCAAGGTCAGGTTGTTTATTCGAGATGTTTCCTGTTTCTTGAGGTAGGCTTGTATTGCTATAAACTTCCCTCTTAGCACTGCTTTTGCTGCGTCCCATAGGTTTTGGGTCGTCGTATCTCCATTGTCATTTATTTCTAGGTATTTTTTGATTTCCCCTTTGATTTCTTCAGTAATCACTTCATTATTAAGTAATGTATTGTGTAGCCTCCATGTGTTTGTATTTTTTACAGATCTTTTCCTGTAATTGATATCTAGTCTCATAGCGTTGTGGTCGGAAAAGATACTTGATACGATTTCAATTTTCTTAAATTTACCAAGGTTTGATTTGTGACCCAAGATATGATCTATCCTGGAGAATGTTCCATGAGCACTTGAGAAAAATGTGTATTCTGTTGTTTTTGGGTGGAATGTCCTATAAATATCAATTAAGTCCATCTTGTTTAATGTATCATTTAAAGCTTGTGTTTCCTTATTTATTTTCATTTTGGATGATCTGTCCATTGGTGAAAGTGGGGTGTTAAAGTCCCCTACTATGATTGTGTTGCTGTCGATTTCCCCTTTTATGGCTGTTAGTACTTGCCTTATGTATTGAGGTGCTCCTATGTTGGGTGCATAAATATTTACAATTGTTATACCTTCCTCTTGGATCGATCCCTTGATCATTATATAGTGTCCTTCTTTGTCTCTTGTAATAGTCTTTATTTTAAAGTCTATTTTGTCTGATATGAGAATTGCTACTCCAGCTTTCTTTTGATTTCCATTTGCATGGAATATCTTTTTCCATCCCCTCACTTTCAGTCTGTATGTGTCTCTAGGTCTGAAGTGGGTCTCTTGTAGACAGCATATATACGGGTCTTGTTTTTGTATCCATTCAGCCAGCCTGTGTCTTTTGGTGGGAGCATTTAATCCATTTACATTCAAGGTAATTATCGATATGTATGTTCCTATTCCTATTTTCTTAAATGTTTTGGGTTTGTTATTGTAGGTGTTTTCCTTCTCTTGTGTTTCTTGCCTAGAGAAGTTCCTTTAGCATTTGTTGTAAAGCTGGTTTGGTGGTGTTGAACTCTCTCAGCTTTTGCTTGTCTGTAAAGGTTTTAATTTCTCCATCACATTTGAATGAGATCCTTGCTGGGTAGAGTAATCTTGGTTGTAGGTTCTTCTCCTTCATGACTTTAAGTATATCCTGCCACTCCCTTCTGGCTTGCAGAGTTTCTGCTGAAAGATCAGATGTTAACCTTATGGGGATTCCCTTGTGTGTTATTTGTTTTTTTTCCCTTGCTGCCTTTAATATGTTTTCCTTATATTTAATTTTTGACAGTTTGATTAATATGTGTCTTGGCGTGTTTCTCCTTGGGTTTATCCTGTATGGGACTCTCTGTGCTGCCAGGACTTGATTAACTATTTCCTTTCCCATATTAGGGAAGTTTTCAACTATAATCTCTTCAAATATTTTCTCAGTCCCTTTCTTTTTCTCTTCTTCTTCTGGGACCCCTATAATTCGAATGTTGGTGCGTTTAATGCTGTCCCAGAGGTCTCTGAGACTGTCCTCAGTTCTTTTCATTCTTTTTTCTTTATCCTGCTCTGCAGTAGTTATTTCCACCATTTTATCTTCCAGGTCACTTATCCTTTCTTCTGCCTCAGTTATTCTGCTATTGATCCCATCTAGAGTATTTTTAATTTCATTTATTGTGTTTTTCATCATTGCTTGATTCCTCTTTGGTTCTTCTACGCCCTTGTTAAATGCTTCTTGCATTTTGTCTATTCTATTTCCAAGATTTTGGATCATCCTTACTATCATTATTCTGAATTCTTTTTCAGGTAGACTACCTATTTCCTCTTCATTTGTTAAGTCTAGTGTGTTTTGACCCTGCTCCTTCATCTGCTGTGTGTTTTTCTGTCGTCTCATTTTGCTTATCTTACTGTGTTTGGGGTCTCCTTATCACAGGTTGCAGGTTTGTAGTTCCCGTTGTTTTTGGTATCTGTCCCCAGTGGCTAAGGTTGGTTCAGTGGGTTGTGTAGGCTTCCTGGTGGAGGGAACTAGTGCCTGAGCTCTGGTGGATGAGGCTGGATCTTGTCTTTCTGGTGGGCACGTCCACGTCTGGTGGTGTATTTTGGGGTGTCTGTGGCCTTATTATGATTTTAGGCAGCCTCTCTGCTAATGGATGAGGCTGTGTTCCTGTCTTGCTAGTTGTTTGGCATAGGGTGTTCAGCACTGTAGCTTGCTGGTCATTGAATGATGCTGGGTCTTGATGTTGAGATGGAGATCTCTGAGAGATTTTTGCCGTTTGGTATTACGTGGAGCTGGGAGGTCTCTTGTGGACCAGTGTCCTGAAGTTGGCTCTCCCACCTCCGAGGTACGGCCCTGATGCCTGGCTGAAGCACCAAGAGCCTTTCGTCCACACGGCTCAGAGTAAAAGGGAGAAAAAATAGAAAGAAAGAAAGAAAGGAAGGAAGGAAGGAAGGAAGGAGGAAGGAAGGAAGGAAGGAAAGAAAGAAAGAAAGAAAGAAAGAAAAGAAAGAAAGAAGCTATAATATAGTGAAGTAAAATAAAGCTATTGTAAAGCAAAGCTATACAGACAAAATCTCCCCCAGAAGCATATACATATACACTCACAAAAAAAAAAAGGAAAAGGGGAAAAATTAATATATCCTGCTCCCAAAGTCCACCTCCTGAATTTGGGATGATTCGTTGTCTATTCAGGTATTCAACAGATGCAGGCACATCAAGTTGTTTGTGGAGTTTTAATCCGCTTCTTCTGAGGCTGCTGGGACAGATTTCCCCTCCTCTTCTCTGTTCGCACAGCTCCTGGGGATCAGCTTTGGATTTGGACCCACCTCTGCGTGTAGGTCGCCTGAGGGCGTCTGTTCCCCGCCCAGACAGGACGGGGTTAAAGGAGCAGCTGCTTCGGGGACTCTGGCTCACCCAGGCCGCGGGGAGGGAGGGGTACAGAGGAGGCGGGGCGAGCCTGCGGCGTCAGAGGCTGGCGTGACGTTGCAGCAGCCTGAGGCGCACAGTGCGTTCTCCCGGGGGATGTTGTCCCTGGATCACGGGACCCTGGCAGTGGCGGGCTGCACGGGCTCCCGGGAGGGGCGGTGTGGAGAGTGACCTGTGCTCGCACACAGGCCTCCTGGAGGCGGCAACAGCAGCCCCAGCGTCTCACGCCCGTCTCTGGGGTCCGCGCCGATAGCCGCGGCTCGCGCCAGTCTCTGGAGTTCGTCCAGGCGGCGCTCTGAACCCCCTCTCCCTGCGCGCCGCGAAACAAAGAGGCAAGAAAAAGTCTCCTGCCTCTTCGGCAGCCGCAGACTTTTTCCCGGTCTCCCTCCCAGCCAGCTGTGGTGCGCTAACCCCTTCAGGCTGTGTTCACGCCGCCAACCCCAGTCCTCTCCCTGCGATCCAACCGAAGCCCGAGCCTCTGCTCCCAGCCCCGCCCGCCCCGGCGGGGGAGCAGACAAGCCTCTCGGGCTGGTGAGCGCTGCTCGGCGCCGAGCCTTTGTGCGGGAATCTCTCCGTTTTTCCCTCTGCGCCCCTGTTGCTATGGGATCCGCGCTGTTAGCTGTGGCTCGCGCCGTCTCTGAAGTTCGTTTAGGCGGCGCTCTGAATCCCCTCTCCCCGCGCACCAGGAAACAGGGAAGAAAAAGTCTCTTGCCTCTTCGGCAGCTGCAGACTTTTTCCCGGACTCCCTCCCGGCTAGCTGTGGTGCACTAACCCCTTCAGGCTGTGTTCACGCCGCCAACCCCAGTCCTCTCCCTGCGACCGAAGCCCGAGCCTCAGCTCCCAGCCCCGCCCGCCCCGGCGGCTGAGCAGACAAGCCTCTCGGGCTGGTGAGTGCTGGTCAGCGCCGAGCCTCCGTGCGGGAAGTGCGGGAATCTCTCCGCTTTGCCCTCCGCACCCCTGTGGCTGCGCTCTCCTCCGTGGCTCCGAAGCTTCCCCCCTCTGCCACCCGCAGTCTCTGCCCGCGAAGGGGCTCCTAGTGCGTGGAAACCTTTCCTCCTTCACAGCTCCCTCCCACTGGTGCAGGTGCCGTCCCTATTCTTTTGTCTCTGTTATTTCTTTTTTCTTTTGCCCTGCCCAAGTACGGGGGGAGTTTCTTGCCTTTTGGGAGGTCTGACGTTTTCTGCCAGCGTTCAGTGGGTGTTCTGTAGGAGCAGTTCCACGTGTAGATGTATTTCTGTATCTGTGGGAAGGAAGGTGATCTCCGCGTCTTACTCTTCCGCCATCTTCTCCCATGATATTTTCAATATACACACATCATTGAGTTTCTTGAAATTTTAGTTCTCTGGGATTTTTATGAAAAAAAATCATAACCCATAAATTTCCCTTGTGATTGTTTTCTCTTAAACCATCATGTTATATAGCAGAACATTTGTTTTGGTTTAGACCTACAAACTAGAGAATCCATTAATAATGTCTGGAGAAGCTACCATGTTTCTGATAGAAAATATAATTCATTTAACAAAAAGTCAAAATCCATAGCCACTGCTATTTGGATGGTGTCTAAACAATGTTACGGAGTTTCTTCAAACCAAAGCAAGGGCTGTGAATTGTATGTTCCTCCTGCCCCCCATAATGTCTGAAATCTGATGCCATGTCCAAGGTGGAAAGTTGCTATAATAGGAACTTGCAGAGTTTTGGAGTAACAACTGTAACAGATTCTTTTTTGGTGTGTGCTGAATATAATTTACAGGTAGGAGTTTTTCAAAGCTGAGAAGGACACAACTTCTACATACTCACTGTAATAACTGGAAGTGTCTAAACAAATGCAGGGAAGGCTTGTCCTACAACAAAGAAGAAAGCATAGGCTTTGGAGCCAGGTTCAAATTCTGACCCTGTCACTTCACATCTTTGTGAATTAGAAACTCATCTGTCCTCACTGACTCTCAATTACCTCTTGGGTAAAATAGGGATAATGATATATTCCTCATAGGGTTGTTGGAAGACAACACAGAAAAAATGTGACTGTGCTCAGTACAATGGCTGGCACATAGCAGGTGGAGCCAGAGTCACAAAAATCATGGATAAAATGAATCCAGTAAGTAATGACAGCAGAGTTGAGAACAGCTACCAAGAAAGGTCCATACTTGCACCAACGGTTCATCAAGATGAGGAATGTGGTCTACGTGAGGTCCTACATGGGCAATGCCACATCGAAGATTATATTGTCAAAGTAGCTAGATGTCATTGAACTCTGGGCTCTAGCCACCAAGGACTTCTTGCAACTTCTACACCACACCAGGCTCTTGTGAGCCTCTGTGTAGCTCTGTCTGCATGGAATGACCATCCACCTTGGTCCCTTGACTTTGTTTGGAGAAATTAGAGTTTCTTTCAGACTTAATCCAGGCATCTGCCACACATCATTCACAGAGTGGTTCCCAGCCTCTGTGTAGATTCTTAGGCTGGGTTATATCCTCAGGCTGCCCTGTGATTCCCACTACCACAGCACATGTCACATGTCACACTGCAGCCTGTCTCCCCCCAGAGGCTGTTAGTACAGAGTGGGCCCCACTGAATGTTAGGGATCAAATGTTTCTTATGGCAAACTATACAAAGCATAAAATTTGCTATTTTAACTGTTTTTAAGTATCCAGTTCAGTGGCATTAAGTACATTCACATTATCTACAACTATCACCACCATCCATCGCCACAACTTTTTCATCTTCCCCAAACTCAAACTCTGTACCCATTAAACAATGACTCCCTATTCCCTACTCCCTCCAGCCCCTGACAACCACCATTTCACTTTCTGTCTCTATGGATTTGACTATTCTAGGTACTTCATATATGCAGAAACATATAGTATTTGTCCCTTTGGGACTACCCCACCTCACCTTGCATAATGTCCTAAAGGTTCATCCATGTTGTAGCACATGTCAGAATTTCCTTCCTTTTTAAGGCTGGATGATAGTCCATTGTATGTATCTACCACATATTGTTTCTACATTCATCCGTTAATGGACACTTGGGTTGCTTCCACCTTTTGGTGAAATTATGATTGTGAATAATGCAGCTATGAACATAGGTGTATGGGATCAAATTTTGTATCATATTTTTCTGTGTCTCCAACTCAAACTGGCTGACCTACAAAGGGTATAAAATGATAAAAGATGTTTTATTCATCACAGGATGCAAATAGAATTTCTGTGCCAAGTACTATTCCTGGAAATACAGGAGATATCCAGTAAAAGTACTGAGTACAAGGAAGTAAGAAAGGGAAAGATGAAAGAAAGGAAAAAGAGAAGGAGGGAAGGATGAAAGAAAGAAAAATAGAAGGAGGGAAAGAGGCAGGCTGATTTATTCACAGCTCAGACCTACACATGGATTGACTTGGCTTTCCCATTGAGAATGTCCATCACACTGGAAAAGCCCATCTCAAACTCCGCCTGAAAGGTGTTCCTTCTCTTTCTTTTTCTTTCTCTTCCTTCCTTCCTTCTTTCCTCCCTTCCTCCCCTCCTTCCTTCCTGTCCTTTCCCTTCCCTTCCCTTTCTTTTTCTTTCCTTTTCCTCCTTTCTTTTCCTTCTTTATTATTTTTTAAAACTTGGTCTCAGAATCAGAAGGCTTGTGTACATTTCTGCCATTTGACTGAGATAAGTCACAACCCCTGAAGCTCAGCTTCTTCATCTTTGCAATGACACAAGCTCATCTTCCCAGATCTGTGCATGTGTGTGTGTTTGGTGCGAGGATGAAATATCAGTATACACTGTGAACTCTAAAGAACTATATGAACTATAGAGATTTCAATTCTTTTCCACAACTTTTCTTCTTCTGTGCTTTAATTATAAGAAGTCAATTAAAATCCATAATGGAAAAAGAGACTGGAGACTTAGGGAGAGTTTCATTTTAAATTCCATTTCTAAGCATAGAGGCAAGGCGTGTCAAATTGTTAAAAAAATTTTTACATTCTAATCACTTTCTGACTCAAAGTTTCAAGTGTTCTATTTGGGCTTGACACAGTCAGTGGAGATATTAAGCTTTTATAACACCAAAAAGTGCTAACACACAACTACAGTAATACTCCAGCCACGGGCGACATTTAAAGAATCCCCAGCTACATAATCACATTAACATTTAATGTGCCCAAGTTCAGCTAAAATATGTTTCCTCTCTTCTGCATCTCCTTCCTGAAGCCAAAATGCCTGTGGAACTCGAGAATTCCATTTGTGTCCTGTGTTGAGTCCCCCACAGAAAGGGGGATCCTCCAGACCTCTTTCCCACACAGGCAGCTCCCCGAGGTAAACACAGCTTGTACATGTGGGCAAACCTCTTTTATCATTTTCCACCCTTTATAGGTCAGCCAGTTTGAGTTGGAGACACAGGAGAGTTCCCAGAGAAATTCATTACTGCCACTCATTCTGGTTTTCCATCTCAATATAATTAAACTTGGCTAATTGTCTATCATGATTAAAATCATGCCAATAACAACCTTGTTCTCACGTTTGGCTCTGTTCCAAACTTGTTAATCGCTCTTGTTTTAGAGTAGGTCATTCTGTACCTCGCCTCAGCTGTGAAATTCCTTATACATAACGTGCTTAGATAATAAGATCATCCTTGGGTGACCAGGAACCGTCAACAAGGATGGCACAGGCTGTGGCTAATATACGGGATAGCTGAATCACAATTAGAGGCCTTCCCAACAGCCTGGAACACCAAGCTGATGTTAACACAGTGCTATCACACTAGGGAAAAAATGTAAAGTCCTGAATGTGGGTTCAAAGGATTAACTGCACAGGGATAGGATGGCAGGAGTTCCCAAAAGAGACTGGATTATATAAAGTGGGCCCCAAGTTCAATGTGAATCAGTATGGCTTTTAAAAATACAAGATATGGGGACTTCCCTGGTGGTCCAGTGGTTAAGACTCCGCTCTTCCACTGCAGGGGTTGTGGGTTCGATCCTTGGTTTGGGAATTAAGATCCCACATCTATGTGGCCAAAAAACAAAACAAAACAGAACAAAACCAAGATATGTCTGCCTTAACTGAAATTCAACATCTCGCCGAATCTAAGAGGTATTGGTGATAAGGTGTACTATTATTTTATGTACCACTAGGAAAAAATGATGCTGCCAATTAAAAGTTATGATGATACTTTCATGTCATTTAGAATTTGAATTTTATACTGGGTGAGAAATCTCTTGGACGCAAGTGTATCCTCTATCATGCAGCTCTGTTTCCGTGCTTTCCGGAGTAGAAATAACGTTTCATTTCAAAGCTGAATCATAGTGTAACCTTTCTGAATATCCTTCAACTGTCCATCCAACTCAGCACATGTAGTAACAGCAATGCGCATAACTCAGCGGAAGTGATGGCGGGATGAGCTCTGAGCAAGTGCCTGAGCAGAGGTAGCGATGACTTCCTGCTGGCCGGCAGTGATGACAAGATGTCAGGGATTCGAGGATGTGGCCTCATTTCCCAGATATTAAAAATGTGGAACAAATATGTATGTTAGGGTTTATGCAGTATGGGATAGGGTCTAAAGCAAGAGACATGATAACCCTGCTGTCCTTAATGCTGGTGAGTTCTGTATCTTAGGGAAGAACCTGAGCTCTGAGCAACATTTTCTGTACGAGGCTCTCCCTGATTTCCGTATGGCTTCCCCTCAGCTCTCACTCAACATTGCACAGGGCTCTGCTTACACCAGCTGCTGCAGTGTGATGTCATTTTTATTCTCATGTTCACTTTAGAAACTGTATGGTCCTTTAGAAACTCTAGGAGGGTCAAGGGAGCCTTCTTTATTTCTGTCCCATTAGCAATTAGGGTGTGATATAACACATAGTAGGTGCTCAAGAGATAAAAGAACAAATAAAAGAAGGAATGACTATTGTTCCGTGATGAACTCTGGGTCACACAATAGATTTCTCTTGTAAGAATTTGGAAAACATTATTGTGATGAAATGATGCTCAAGCAGTTTTAGTTATTGGAATACAAATGTGGTGTCATTGTTAATGAAATTTCTTTTACATCAACAGTGCCCCTGGGTCTGAATTTCAAACAGCCTCTCACCTCCCTACCTCACCTCTGCACTCACGTGTGTAGACCCTGTGTTCTCATGAGGAGCCCTCAAGACGATGCCAACCAGCTCTGGGTGCAAAACTCACTCTGCCACTTAACTGCTTGAGGGAACTTGAGGTTTTCACTCTCACTTGGTCTCAGTTAAAGAGACCTGCCCCCGAGATTGCCATGAGGATGAAATGCCACATGGACAGCACCTACGACAGTGCCTACTATACCATAAATTCTCAGGAAGTTTTAGCTATGGGTTTAAAAAGCATGTCATAATTTACAAAGAGCTTTTGCTCTTACCATGTCTTCTGGTTGGCATGCCAATCCTGAGAGGAAGCTCTTCTATTTTTATGTTTCAAACAGTAAAATTAAGACTCAGAAAAAAATCATAGTGGCAGATTCTTATCTAACCCAGTTCTTATCAAATGATGTTCATTTTTAAAAAAAAAAGGATTTTCAGTCTAGAGAGAACACTGGAGATGATCGAGTCCCAAACTCTCATTTATCACATAAGGGAACGAGGAGCAGAGAGAGACCATGATTTGCTTTCAGCACCACTCACCTGCTGGTGGAAGAACTGGGATTGGAGCTCACAGATCTGGACTCTGAAAAAAATGCTTATTTCAGTATTTTTTACCCAAGATGGTGTACAACTCTTAGGATTGCATCCTCCAGTGGGAACACTTTCTGGTGCTCTGGTCTACCCCTGTCCCCCTCTCCCACCTCATTTTCTACTGACATGACTCTCCTCTCTCCTTCTACACTGACTTTTTAGTTATCCCTCAAACATACTCATTCCTCTACGTACTTGCTTTCTGTCCAGAAAGCTCTTCTCCTGCTCCTTTCCATGTCTGCTTTATCACTTAATTCAAGTCTCTGCTCAAATGCCACCTCTTCATAGAGGTGGCAATTAGCCAATTAGCCTGTAGACCCTAAATAAAAGAGCCCCAATCCACTACCACCTAATATTCTCAATGCACTTGCTCTGCTATTTTCTTTATAGCACTTATTATTTCCTAATGTTATGTATTTATTTGCTTATTTAAGGTTACGTCTCTTTCACTATGATGTAGGGTTCATGAGGGCAGTCACTGAGTTTGTTTTGTTCATCATTGCGTCACCACCAAAACTATGCCTGGCACGCAGTATATGCTCCATGAAAATATTCATTGATTGTCTACTATGTTCCAAGCACTGAGATAGGCCCTGGGGTGAGGGGGGAAATTGTGAGTCAAAAAGATATTCCCTCTGCCTTCATGCAGTTTCTAGTCTAGCAAGGGACACATACATTGATTAAATAATTACAGAAGTATATGGTAAGAGTGTGTAATCAGAAGAAGCAGACTAGTCTTGACATTCTGGGATTATTTCCCCAAGGAGGTAAATTTCTGCATACACATTTGATGGATAAATGGGTGTAAACTAGGTGAAGAGAGTGGAAGACTGGTGTTCCAACAGAGAAAACACTAATAATACATTCTACCGGCAAAAAGGGGTAATGATGGAGGGCAGGTATCTGAAGGATGGGGAAGTGGGTAGAAATCAGACTGTGGGAGACTCCTTAGGACATGTTAAAGATTTTGGCCTTTATCCTGTGGGCCATGAAAAGCCATTGGAGGATTTTAATCACAGAGGTGATAAGTTCAGTTCTGCATTTTTCAATGATCCATTTGGTGATTGTTTGAAGAATGATGGGCAAGAGGGTAAGGGAGGAATCAGAATGACTAGTTAGAGGTCACTGCAATAGATCCAGAGGGGAAGTGACAATGGCTCATACTAGGGTGGAGACTGTGAAAGTGGAAAGAAATGGATGGACCAAGATCTTAGAGTCACACTTAACGGGATTTGGTCAAGGACCAAGATTGAGGAAGAGGGTGTGTCACAGATAACTCTCAGATTTTTTTTTTTTACTTGTGAAATTGGATGAAAGGTAGTGATGGAGAGATGGAGAATCTTGGAAGAGGACAAGTTCATAAATGCTATTTTGGATGTGCCAAATTTGAGATGCTTTCAAGACATCTAAATGCAGATATGAAATAGCAAGGAACATAGGTCTGGGGCCCAGGAAAGATATATCTCTGCACTGGAGATACATTTGGCCCTCAAGACCATAGGTGTATAAAGTGTAGAGGACAGTCTGAGAAGAGGCTTACAGTGGTGCTTTATGAAACACCAGCATTTAATGGCCAGGTGGAAAAAGATGGATATGAAAGGGCACAGAGAAGTGGCCAGAAATGAATGAGAAACCAGGAGAAATGTGTCCCATTGAGGCTGAGGGTGGAAGGTATCCGTGGAGAAAGGCATGATCAGCAATGGCACACATGGCAGGGAGGTGGAGGAAAGGGTGCTGGGGTGGGCCTTTGCAGCTGATGACGTCGAGGCCATTTGTGGACTAGTGAGGGCCATTCAAGTGGAACAGTGCAAAAAGAAACCAGATTAGAAGAGGCCAAAGGGAGGGTAACAAGATTTGTAATGGAGATGGCAATAAAAGACAGAACTTTTAAGAAGAACAGGTGTGAAGTTAAGAGAGAGAAAAAGAAACGGTTATAGTTGGTGGGGGAATGGGTGGGATCCCTGGTAGGTTATTTATCTATTGATTCAAAACTGAAGACTCGAGCATGTTTAAATGATGATGGGAAGGAACATCATCTCAAAGGACATGTTTCAAAGCCTACGTAAATGAGCTGGCCTTGGCAAAGGAATTAAGACCACTCTCCTCTGTTGTAATTAGGAGGGCAAAAGGGCAGGAAGGAAGTATTTACTGTAGAGAGTGAGAAAATAAGTTGAACAGAGAGGCAATCCTTTTGAAGTTGGTGGTCATGCCAGTCTGCCCATTGAAGTGACCCTCCAGTCACCTGGGCAGCCATGAACGCCAAGTAAAGACTGATTCAGCTTATTCTAGACTGGGGTTGTTCTAGATGTAGGTGATAAAAAACCAGAGAGACACTGAGTGAAGTAAGTCAGAGAAAGACAAATATCATACGATATCGCTTATATGTGGAATCTAAAACAAAAAAAAAGGTACAAATGAACTTATTTACAAAACAGAAGTAGAGTCACAGATGTAGAAAACAAGCTTATGGTTACCAAGGTTTATGGAGGGGGAGGGATAAACTGGGAGATTGGGATTGACATATACACACTACTATATATAAAATAGATAATTAATAAGAATCTACTGTATAGCATAGGGAACTCTACTCAATACTCCGTAATGGCCTATTTGGGAAAAGAATCTAAAAGAGTGGATATATGTATATGTATAACTGATTCACTTTGCTGTACACCTGAAGCTAACACAACATTGTAAGTCAACTGTGCTCCAATAAAAGTTAAAACAACAACAACAACAAAACCAGAGAGGCAAGGAAGCTAAAGATCGTGACAAACGTGTTACAGACATTATGTTGAATAAAGAACACACTTATCATTTTGTTTCCTGGTTGGACGGAAGACATTTTCTCTTTCATGCATTCTTATTTTGAGCACTTTTTTTAGGTGAGGTTTTAGGCTTACCTGGGTCAATTTGGTACACGTCCACTCTTTATACTTGACTGTGAACTGCTTTGAAGGAAGGGGCCGTAACTAATTCATATCTGCATTGTCAATGGCTGGCTAGGTATTTTTCACATTTCGGATGCCTGATAAATGATAACTAAGTACATTGTATAAACTGATGCCTGTGGAGAACATTTAGGCAGGGCAATTACCAATAAGACATTTACCCATTCTTTAATAATAAAAATAATAATCACCACTATTCTTGATACAGATTTATGGTTTGCTTCTCAAAACACACAGAGTGAGCTGAAAACCAGACTAAGTTCTGAAGGAGAGATGTGGTCATTATTTTTTCAGTTCTCTTCGCTAAGGAGATGTTACTGCTCCTCCTTCCAGAGAAAGGAGAAAAAGGGGAACCAACCAGACTAGATCACTTTAAAATTCTTCACGAGCATCCACACTGAATACATTTCAATGGCAGGAGCCTTAATACAGCTCTCACTGTATCTGATGCACGGAAGACGAAGCCCGCCAATCTTGCAACATGTCTCGTGATGAAGAAGGTCAACATATCAGAAAATAAAATCAGTGGCAGAGATTTCAAAGAAATTCATCCCAAGAGTTCTTCTCCATGAATGCAGTGCAAGATTGAAGAATTCAATTACATGAAAAAAAGGCCTTTTTTTAAATACCGTGCCCAGCTATTAGTTTTTTGTCATTGCTAACATGAAGGCATATTGTTAGCCATCAGGAAATCTCAACAAATTCATACATTCAGATCACAAGGGATTTGTTTGGTAGATGGATCGGAGATCTGGTCTGCCTCTAGCTCCTCACCCAAGATTTCACTTCCGCCAAGGAGAATGTTATGCGTAATCAAACACAGAAAAATCTAACTCGTTGCCACTGAGCTGTTTTACTCCTTTAGAAAAGAATCCTGCTTTTAATTCTGATGGAACATTATAATTAACATTTTTTTGGGGTGGGGGTTGACCAATTGGATTTCTTCTCTCTTAGAAAGTAGAGATGGTGAAGGGTTGTGTAAGTACATTCTGGAAAGCAGTAGCCTTTGTATGAAGAGCCTTAAAAATTCATCTTATCTTTTCTCCTAATAAATCAAAATCTAGGGGTTAAGTCAAAGGAAATAATATTTTAGACTCTAAAACATAAAGCTTAACATATATAATTGTTCACTGCCGCTTGTTGTGTAGTGATCTCCTGTAAGACTAACAGCCATAAATCCCTTACATCCTGGCATACGTGTTCCCTCACAAGGTGACTTCAACACTCCTGCATTTCCAGAGGTAGAATCTATTTTTCTATCCTTTGATTTTGGACTGGTTTTTTGACTTGTCTTGACCAAAAGAATGTGATGCAAGTAGAGTTTCACTGGTTTTTAGATCTCAAGAGGTCTTGGAGTTTCGTTGGCCCCTCTTGTCATGCCACCCTGACATCTCCATGTAGGGAAGCCAGTCTAGTTTACAAGAGGATAAAAGGCATTGAGGAGAAGAGAGGCACCCCAGTGCTCAGCCAGCATCAACTGCCATGCATAGGAATACGGTCATCTTGGACCTTCAAACTCAGCTGACCCTCTAGCTGATAGCAACAGTTTGAGTGAGTCCAAGGCAAAGCAGTAGAATCCACCCACCCACCCAACAGAAACATGAGAAATAATAAAGAAATGTTGTTTTAGGGCATTTAAGTTTTAGGATGAGACACTCAAAGTGAGGCATATTTGATACGCCAAGAAAATGGAAATAATAAACAATAGTGGAATGGTTAAATAAATTATGTTATACTCACATGATGGAATATCATGCAGATATTACAAGTTATGTTGGCAGAGAGTTTTTGGTGGTCTGGGAATGTGCTTGTGTTACAATGTTTAGTAAAAAGCAGTATGAAAAATTTTATATATCATGGGCTCTCGTTAAGTAACAGAGAAAACGGCTGGAGAAAAGATACCAAACATTTCAAGGGCTACTAATGATTAAATCAGTGATATCTTTTAACTTGTGGTTTCTCCTAGTCTGTTCTTTTTAGTTGTATTTCAGCTTCCTCCCTTTATTCAAGCCAACAATCATAAACGCTTGTTAAAACAGTGGGACCCAAATTGAGGCAGAACCTTTGCTAGTGTTTTTAGGAAAGATCACTGCCAATATTTATACTGTCCTGCCGAAACTCCTTCTCTCACAGCTCTTCTCTCTCTGCAGTGTCAGTGGGAAACATGGAAATGAAAGAAGCCCGCTAGGGTAGGACAGTCACTTGTGGAAAATTTAATCTGGGCAAAATAGTTAAAGAGGGATCAATAAAGAATATGGTTCAGGGGGCTTCCCTTCCCGGGGGGCGCAGTGTTTGAGAATCTGCCTGCCAATGCAGGGGACACGGGTTCGAGCCCTGGTCTGGGAAGATTCCACATGCCGCGGAGCAACTGGGCCCGTGAGCCACAACTACTGAGCCTGCGCGTCTGGAGCCTGTGCTCCGCAACAAGAGAGGCCGCGATAGTGAGAGGCCCGTGCACCGCGATGAGGAGTGGCCCCCGCTCGCCGCAACTAGAGAAAGCCCTCACGCAGAAACGAAGACCCAACACAGCCATAAATAAAATTAAAAAAAGAATATGTTTCAGGTTAGGAGGCATATTCTAGTTTTGTTTCTTTCATAGCACTTAGCCTTTCTTTGATGTCAGGTTTTCTATTTGTACATCTCTCCATCTAGCATGTTAAGTCTGGGATTTTATCTATCTGGTTCCTGCTATATCCTGATCATAGAACAATGTTAGCCATAGAATAGCACTTCAAATAAATATTCATTGAATGAATAAACAATGTAATAGACCAAAAACTGGCTTCGTATTCAGCAAGTCTCTGTCAGATGAAAACGTAGTGGAGAAAATCCTGGTCTTAGAGTCCGAAAACCTACTCTGGAAGTTCTTTAATTTTGGACAAATCCTCTCACTTCTTTGTGTCTAAATTCCTTGCTATGAAGGAATTTAGAAGAGGGAATGCAAAAATTTACCCTCAAAAGGTAGACGAAAGATTAAGTGAAATCTATGAGAAAGTAAACAGTAAATCCTGGACAATTTTAAACTAGTAATAATAGGTGGCACTTGTCTATGTGTCAAGAGCATTACATGCATTAACTCTTGTCCTTGTTGCTATAGGAGGTAGGTATTATTATGTTTCCCACTTTACAGATGAGGAAACTAAGCCTTATAGAGACTTAGGCAAGATAGACCAGCTAGGAAGAAGAGGTAGAATGCAACTTTGGTAGAGTTTCTTGGTTGGCTCCAAATCACGTACTCATTTTAATATAATAATAACTGCATTTGATAACTCTTGCAGATAAATGTTACTACCGTGATACAAGAATGTTAAGATTCTTCTCTCTTTGCTCCTTTTCTGACAAACTCAGATTCTCGAGATTGACAACATAGGATGCTCTAGTCAAATTCCTGAACTTCTCCTTAGGGCACTCTCCTTG
This sequence comes from Balaenoptera ricei, assembly GCF_028023285.1. NCBI lineage: Eukaryota > Metazoa > Chordata > Mammalia > Artiodactyla > Balaenopteridae > Balaenoptera > Balaenoptera ricei. Next base: position 48,803,351 of record NC_082639.1, read on the forward strand.
GATCCCTTCTCTTTTATTGCCCTGGGATTCAGACTGTACATTCTAGAAAGAAAAGAAATGCAAGAGCCATATTGTTTCTCAATCTCCAGGTCCTGCCAATTTAACATGTACTCATTTCTCTTATCTGAACTGACACTGCCCTGCTTGTGGCCCCTAAAATCTCTCCCTTGGACCTTTGCTGTTCCCTCCTAATGAGTCATTTTGCTTCTTGTCTCGCCCCTTCCACCTGTCATCTGCACTATGTCAAAATGACCCATCTGTAACTCTGACCTTACCATGTCACTCCCTCTTTCCTATCATTTACAAGGAAGTCCAATCAACCTAGCAGAATATACACGACACTCCAAGACTGAGTCCTTTGTCTTGGTTGTTAGTCCCACACTACTCATTCCCTGCCTGGCAATGTCTGGCTGACTGCTTACCATCCCTCTCACATGGGCCTATTTCTCTTCCTGGTGTGTTTACTCAGGGTTACCACAAATTCTACTCATAATTCCCTTCCAGCCACCAGGACTCAGCTCAGGTGTCACCTCATCCAGGAGGTTCTCCCCAATCCCACAGCTGAATTGGGTACCCCTCTTTCCTGCTCTTAATACCCTCTGCTTATCTATTTCATCTACCAGAAGGTGAGCCCCGGGATAGCAAAGGAATCCTGTCATTGCCGTCCATGGAGTGAGAATGATATTGGGACCTACACTTTGTAGGATTATTATGAGGGTTAAACGACTTAGCACATGTAAAGTGCTTAGAATAGTGTATACAACAGCAGTACTCATGGGGAGCACTCAATAAGTGTTTGGTATCATCTTAATATTTTCAGAAACCTGTACCACATCTGGCACATAGGAGGCACTGAAGTAAATATTTGCTGATTTTAAGGCACCAAATTGTCTATACTGTCAATGTTGTTTCACAATTTCATAATGAATTCTTAGCGTCTCCACTACGTGTCCTTAAAATAAGAAAACAATTTAAAAATTATCCATTTCAACACAAGGAACCAGGATTCCTTGGAGGGATAGCTGATTTTGGTCTGGGGCAAGCAATATACAAGATGAGCCCAAAGCACCTTATAGCACCAGAACGTAAGGAAGTGCCAAAACAAAACAAAGCAAAACACATGCAATGATGGGGTATCGAAAGGACACGAAAGCCAACTGAAAGAGCTTCTATTGGTCAAAAAAAAAAAAAAAAAATCTGAGCAACAAAATAAATAAAAGAGTGTTAGATTTTTAACACAAAATATAAAATAAATATCCATGAGTCCACACTGATATAAATAAGTGACAATATATAAATAAATGAGAGAGAATAGAGAAATCTCTTGTGCAGAAGAATTTCAAATTACTTCTGTAAATACTTCGCCCTCAAAGAGGTGGAGCAAAACTCCATACTCCTTGAGTCTGGGCGGGGCCTGGTGATTTTCTTCCATAGACTACAGTACGGAAAAGGAGCAAACAGGAATGACTTCAAAGTGGAGAAGCCAGGCAAACACCATCTCGGCCAGGTGATCATGGCCGACATCAATCTGGATAAGTCTCGATAACACGTACCTTTGATGGGATGTTGTGAAAATGGTAGGTCATCTTTGCGGGGTTCCCCCCCAAAACCTATAACTTGAGTCTAACCGTGAGAAAAACATCAGGCAAAACCTAATTGAGGGACTGAGAAACATTCTACAAAATACCTGACGAGTATTCCTCAAAACTGCTAAAGTCATCAAAACCATGGAAAGTCTGAGGAAACCGTCACAGCCAAGAAGATCCTAAGGAGATCTGAGGACTAAATGTTACATAGTATCCTGGACAGGATTCTGGAACAGAAAAAGGACATGAGGTAAAAACTAGGGATATCTGAGTAAAGTATGGACTTTATTAATGATAATGTATTAATTGGTTCATTGGTTGTGACAAATATACCATACTACTATAAGATGATAATGGTAGAACAAACTGGGTGTGGGTTATATGGGAACTCTCTGTACAATCTTCCTATAAATATAAAACTATCCTAAAATAATTTTATTTTTGAAAAGTGTCTATTACATGCCAGACACTCTGCAAGATATATTTCACTAATTAGCTAATTTAATTCTTACAGCAACAGATGAGAATATTGAGTCTCAGAGAAACTAAGAGATTTGCCTAAGGTCACACAGCTAATAAATCTCAGAACGAGGATTCAAGCCTGGGAGTATCTGCCTCCAAACTTCATGATCATTTGATGACATAGTATGGAGACTCTAGGACCAGAAGGATTCTTCCTGAGGAGCGCAAGTGGCCAGAGAAGGCAGTGGGTGTCATCATGCAAGACGAGGATGGGAGTGTTAGCGATTAGCATAGCATAGATGTTCAATACTTTTGATTTCCTTCCATAATTCTTGCACATCTAGGTTTCTTGACTAACTAATATTCTTATTTTGATGCTTTTACTTTAGGAATGACTACTTAATTTCTTAAACAACTTCCTTATCCGCTCTAAGAAATAAGTTTTGGAACAACATTTCATTTTCCACTCTACTTTTCCTTAGAGAAGACTTTCACTGCATTTTTGGCTTGGTAACTTTGGCTTAGGGGAAGCCTTTCTTGATGTGCCAGAATCCTCCCGAGCACAGCAGGGCTGCTGAAATTGTTTGACTTTGCATTGCATTGTTAAGAAATACAATAAGAAAAAAAAATGCAATAAAGTGGGAAAATTTTGCATCAATATCCAACTTCATTTATACTCTTTCTATTGGAGCATTGATCAGTCTCTTTTAAGTCTTTAAAAATGTAACTTGGAAAAAGAAATTAGTTTCTAATAAGTTTTGATTATTCTTCCTTGGTGGACTCACACAGTTTTATCATCAGTGTTTTTTCCCCCCTTTTATGTTTTCTGGGCTTCTGGCATGAGTTTTACCTCATGGAATGAAGTGAACAAAACTAGTCTCTATACATACATGCAACCAAAGATTTTCTTCCCAGTATATATTTATTGAGTCAGTGTATGACTCTTTCTCTCCGTGTGTGTGTGTGTGTGTGTGTGTGTGTGTGTGTGTGTGTGTGGAGAGAAAGAATAACAACATCCAATTGATTTACCACGTTGAGTCCAATCAATGGTCTTATATTCAACCACTAGGGCAGGGAACTCCCGCCCATGCCCATCCCACCCCCATTGGCCTCCCCCTGGAATTCCTACCTTTTTAACTACCTGCTCTGCTGGCCCTCTTGCATTTCAAACCTACAGGCTCCACAATTTTCCCACTTGTCTATCCCTGTTCTCCCAGTTTCTATAAATCGTACCCATGTCACCACCGTTATCCAGGTGGGAAGTTTAGAGGGGCCTTGGACTCTTCCCCTGGGCACACTCCCTTTCTCTGTTCAATCGCAAACTCCTCCTTCCCCTCCTCTCTAGTTAATCCAAGGTCCTCATTATTTCTCACCTGGATCTTTTCAATGATCTCCTAATTAGTCTCCTCACCTCCAGGATTTCCCATCCAAAACCTATCTTCCATCCTCCCACTGGTTTAATTTCCCTAAAGCACAGCTCTAAGCCTGTATCCCCACTGCTAAAACAGTCAAATGGCTCCCCACTGCCTCCAGGATAAATGCCAAAATCCTTATCTTGGCATTCAAGGCCCTTCCCCATCTGGCCCTAAACAACCTTTCCAGACTTATCTCCTATTACTGCCCTACATGAATTTTCTCTTCCAGCCAAATTGATCCACTTATTACTGCATGCCTGTGCTGTCTCTGATTATGAGCCTCTCTGCTCAAGTGAATTTTGCTTTTTGGATAGGCTTATTCATTCCTCTCTGTTTGCCGTTAAAGGTAAGCCCATCTAACCCACAAGGTTACTTCTGGCCACCCAGCCCCACCTAATTACCTGTCCTGTTAATTTTGCCTTTTATGTTTACCATTTTAGTGCATGTTCTATGTTTCCACCTCAACTATGAACCTCTCAAGGACAGTAATGGCGGATGGGGTGGACACGTTCAGTGAGCTGGCTCTCTATCAGCCTTGTCTTGAAAAGAAAGGCATGAGGGCCTGAGTTATGAGATAAATCTGGCAGCTGTCCTTACAATGTACTCAGCATCGTTCTTTCCCTCTGGCAAGTGGGGGTCTGCAGCAACTAAGTCCTTCTCTTTCCTTCTGTCCTTGAGGTTCAGCTCTCCTCCAGGAAGCTTCATGGTCTCTTTTGTAACGGGCTTCCGCATCTACAAGTGACCTTATCCAATGGTTTCCAAGATGTGCTCAGAGATATCTGAATTCCAGTGGAAGATTCTAAGTTGTCTGAAATGGGAGGGGCCTTCATCCCTTTCCTACCTCCTTCCCTCTGTTGATAACCCACTCCAACACACACACACACACACACACACACACGCACGCACGCACGCACGCACACTCCTGAGTCTGATTTCAATGAACTTCTACCACAATGATTCAAAAATATAGTGAACCTAAGAATCCTCTGAAGAACTTGTTAAATATGTAGAACCCTGTGTCCTACCCCTAGATATTAGGATTGAGTAGGTCCGGACTGTGACACAAGAACACGTATTTTTAACAAGCTCCCTGGCTGATTCTACTGATGGTCTGAGAACCACACTTTGAAAATCACTGTTTTACATTCTGGCCCTTCATTCCTGCCCACTGACACTTTCAATCTGGACCACTTTCTATTTCTAAAAATTTCTCTGAACATTCCAACCATTGTGCCCTTTGCTCCAGTTCTGCTTCAACAGCAGTGACTTTCCTTCTAACCCCATCTCTCAAAATCCTACCCACCCACAGGAATGCATGGCTCATGAAGGCAGGGACGTTAATCCATGTTGTTCAGTGTTGTATCCTCAGCACCTAGAATAGTGCCTGGCACATAGGAAATGCTAAAAAATCTTTGTGGAAGGAAGGAGTGAATCTGTTAAGAGGGAAATCAAGTGCCATTGCTTTCTTGAAGCAGTTCTTGATCACTTCCAAAAGAAATGGTTGCATGTTCTCAATCTTAGCACCTTTTTCCTTGTACTTGATCTTATGGGTTGGCAAACTCTTTTCTATAAAGGGCCAGATAAACATTTTAGGCTTTGTGGGACATACAGACACTGTTGAAACCATTCGGTTCTGTAGGTGTAGTGCAGAAGCAGCCAAAAACAATATGGAAACAAATGATCATGGTTGTGTTGCAATAAAACTTTATTTATAAAAACCAGGCAGATGGTGGGCTGGATTTGACCCATAGACTGTACTTTGCTGACCCCTGCTCTATTAATTTATGTATAAAATTTCTCTCTTCGATTAGAGTCCCAGATTATAAATTCCTTGAGGCAGAGACAGAATCTTATTAGGAAATAAATGTGTGTGTGTGTGTGTGTTCATGTGCATTGTGCATGTGTGTCTGTGTGCATGTATGTTCACATACATATATATATATACATTTATATATGTAGATACACATACAAAACACACCCACACATATCGAGTGCTTGTGAATGTATTATTTAACTTCTTTGATCCTCAGTTTTCTCATTGCTAAGACCTCATTCTAGGATACTAGAGATGAAGTGCCTGACATAGTGCTTAACCTATAACATATGCTCAATGAGTCTTAGTCTCCTTCCTCTTTTTCCTTAAAACAGCACTGCCATCCCCTGTACAGAACACTCAGCAAACATTTATTGTGGGCCTACAGTGTCAAAGGACCACACGTGGAACTCAGTGAAATTCTGAGGTGAACGAGAAGAGTGCTGGGAGAGTAGCACCCATTCTAGATCAGGAGTCAGAGATGTGTGACCTAGTCCCAACTCTACTCACTCCTTCCCCAGCACATTGACTTTCCCATTCTTGGAGACAGCCATTCCATACCTTTTCATTCTCCTCACGCCTCCCAGAGTCCCTGCTCACACCCTCACCCTCTTAGCTGATGACCTCACCTCATACTTCACTGCAAATAGATGCTGCCATAGCATTCTGTCACATTCCCACCTCAGTGTTACAAAACCCCCCTCAACTCTCTGCACCTGTGCTCTGTGCCTTTCCTCCTGCTCCCATGGGTGCAGTGTCCCTACACCTATCAGAGCCAGACCCCACCACCCACCTCTGAGGCCCCTCCCTTCTCCCTTGCCAAGGACTTTTGTCTTTTACACATAATCTCTCTCCTTTGCATCATTAGTCATCCACCAAACATGCTCTCATATCTCCCATTTAAAAGCAAAAACAACAAAAGCCCTAAAGATGCAAGTGAAGTTCCCTTTCCCATTCATATTTCTAGCCCATTCCAAGTTGGCCTCCATCTTCACCACTCCCAAGGCCACCAGTACCCTCCACGTTGCCAAATCCAATGGACACCTCTCTATACTCATTTTACCTGTGGGTGGGATTCTAGACCTGACCACTGCCTCCTTGAATTGCTCTCCTCTCTTGGCTTACACAGTTTCAGCACCCCTGGTTTCCCTCTAACTTCACCAGCCTCTCCTTCTTCATCTCCTTGGCTGGTTCCTCCTCTTCCTCTCCCGAATCCTGGGGCTCTTGCATCTTCTCTATCCACACATTCTCCCTGAGTGAGCTCACCATGGCTGTAAGTACCATCTAAATGCTAGTGATCCCTAAGTTTCTATTTCCAGCACAAAATAATATCCTGAGCTCTAGATATCATTGAGTTTTCTACTAGATGTCTCAAATATAATATGTCTTCAGTGAAGCTCCTCATAGCCACCCAAGCCAGTTCTTCTCCAGTCTTCCTCATCTCAGTAAATGGTACCTTTTTGCTTAAGCAAAACCCCTTGGAGTCATGCTTGATTTCTCCCTCTTTTCACACTCTCTCTGCCCCAGTCTAATCAAACTCTATTGGTTGAACTTCCCAAATCTATCTCCACTTCAATTCCACTAGCCAACCTAGTTCGACTGTTTGCAACAACCGTCAGACCTAAACTTTTCCTCTGGCATCATTAACCTCCCATTCTACTAGTTCATCACCATTGCCTAGAAAACAGGCTCTCCTGTCTCCCCTCTTAAAAGCAAAACAAAAACCATGGATGACTGCAATACTCCCTAACTGGTTTTCTACATAACTCTACTCCCCCAAAACCTATGTTCCACATGGCAGCTAGAAAGTCCACCAAATAAATATAAATCTGATTGTGTCCCTTCCATGCTGGAAACCCTTACCATTGCTTACCACTGGTAAAAACAAAAGCAAAATAAAAACAAGCTTCTGCCTACCTCCCAGGCCCCAACAAATGCCATTCTTCCAGCCCATGATGTTTCATCCACAAGGATCTTCTTGCTGTTGATTAAACCCAGCGAGCCCCCTCCTACCTCTGGGTCTTTGTATTTGCTGTTTCCTCTGCCTGAAATGCCCTTCATCAACTCTTTCCATGGCTGCCTCATTCTATCCTTTAGGGCTCAGCTTAATTGTCCCTTTTTCAGAGACCCCTCCCATGACCGCCTTCGCTAAAATAATATCATAATGTGCAAGTGCTCTATTTGATATTCCTCCGTTTATTTCCTTCATAGACATTATCACAAGTTATTCACTGTTTATTAATTACCTCATTTTTTTTTTCTAGTTTATGGCCTGTCTTCCATTGACAAATGTAAGTTCCATGAGGGCAAGACTTTGCCATAATCTTTGTAGAGTCCTAACACTTAGTCCAATGCCTAGCACATGGTAGCAGCTCAATAAATATTTGTTAAATGAACTGATGACACGTTCTCATCTCCAGACCTCCACCCAGCCATTTGGGATACCTCTCCTTTCTTTGTCTGCTTGGCAAAGCTACTTTTGTCGTCCAGATTCATCCTAAAAAGCACCTCCTCTGTGTTTCTATTCCTCTGGGAGGTGGTCACTCCTCCTTCTGTGCCTTCATGCTTTTTGTCCCCACCTCTATCACAGCACTAGTAATAATAACACTCACTCCTGTTTATCGAGCATCACTCCACATGCAGTGCCAAGTGTTTTAAAAATATTGTCTAACTCAAAATATACAACCTCACTAGGAGATAGGAAATATGCCCTCCATTATACAGATGATAAAACTGAGTCCCAGAGAATTTAAGCAATTTGTCCAAGGTCACAAACTAAGGCAGAACCAGAGATTCAAACCCAAGTCTGTCTAATTCCAAAGGTCATGTTCTTCAGCACTGAGCTACAGCTTATACCTTCTTGCATTGTAATTTCTTACATAGCTGTCTCTCCCAACCTTTCTGAGAGCAGCTCTGAACATCCGCAGGATCTAGAACCCCACTAGGAACAGAAGTGGTGTTTAAGAAATATTTGTGGAACAAATAAATTTGTCATCCACAAGTTTATCGAACACTTTCTGAACCTAATAATACATATTAACAGCCAGGAAGGAAAAGAGCAAAAGAAAGAAATCCATTTGGATGGCTCCAAGAAGGAGGTACACAAAATAGCTAAGCGGGCTAAGTGTGTGGAGTCCCAGACTGGATGCTTTTCACACCAAAGACAATACCAAGGTCACTGCCAAAGAAGACAGACATTATATAATTAGGGAACACACTGCCAGCAATTACTCCAGAAGCTATTTCAAACTGAAACATGCCGGTGTTTGCTCATGTCCCTGTTCACACAAACAAAAGGCCTACATCTTGGAAACTGCTTTTCTTTGTTTGTTTGTAACAGCTCAAGGCGTTCTTTGCTTGGCAGCCACTGGCACAATCTTGCTGGAAGCACCGCCTGGACCCCAGCTTTCGCTGTGGACTGTCGGAAGGAAATGAGGAGGTAAATGAGATGCCCGGTGTGTGCCTGGGGCATGGTGATTGGATGGCGTCATGAGACAGTGGAGCCTGTGGGCTCCTGCCTCCTGGGGTGCGACCCATCTTTGTAGATGGCAAAACGGGGGCTGTCTGTGGGAACACCCGCAAAGACAGGACAGACCAGGGCTGCATCTCCCATTTCTGTGCCAGGCTTGCTATACTTTCTCATTTGTTCCTGACAGCAACATGGTATTCCCATTTTGCAGATGAGAAAACTAAAGCTCAAAGCATTCATGACTTGCAAAGATGACACAACCAGTGGCTGAGCTCAGGTGTAAGCACTGGTTTGTCTGACTATAAACTCTATGCTTATTTTTCCATCTTGTTACCAGTGAAGCTCTCACTTCACTCCTGCCATACTGGCATACTTGCTGTGCCTCAACCCTCCCACAGTCCTGCCCTGGAACTTTCATACTTGTTCTTATTTATGCCTGACTGTCTCTCCCCTCAGATTATGCACGTCCCACTCCATTCCTACCTTCAAGTCCTAATGCAACGTCACTCTCTCAGTGAGGCCTTTCCCAACAGCCACGACTGTCACTCCCCATCTTCTTCCTTTCTTGGCTTTTCTCCATCAAACGTATTACCATCTGACCTAATAAAGATCTACGTTTATTTTCCTTGTTGTTTTTGCTTACTGTCGTTTCCCCAAAACTAGAATGTAAACTCCATGGAATCAGTAAAACTGATGTGTATCTACAGCCTAAAATAGTGTCTGGCACCTAGCTGGTGTTCAATAAATGTGCACTGACTAAAAGAATAATTTGAACTTCCAAACAATTTGGACACCAGCAGACCAAGTACATCAGTATGAAGTTACTGCTTCTGGGGGGAAGTTACTGAGACAATAAAAGTCGGATCAAAGAGCTGGAAATACTGAATAGTACAGAGAATGGTATGCTAGATCCAGATTGTCTGGGCTTGAATGCTAGCCCCATTCCTATTAATTTGTCATCTTGGATGAGGAATCAGACCTCTCTGTGCCTCAGTCTCCTCATTTGTAAACTATGTATGATAAAAGTATTTCTTACATAGGGCAGTTTTAAAGATCGAGCTAGGAGACCTTCAAGATGGCGGAGGAGTAAGATGCAGAGACCACCTTCCTCCCCACAAGTACATCAGAAATACATCTACATGTGGACCAACTCCTACAGAACACCTACTGAACGCTGGCAGAAGACCTCAGACTTCCCAAAAGGCAAGAAACTCCCCATGTACCTGGGTGGGGCAAAAGAAAAAAGAAAAAACAGAGACAAAATAATAGGGACGGGACCCGCACCGGTGGGAGGGAGCTGTGAAGGAGGAAAGGTTTCCACACGCTAGGAAGCCCCTTCGTGGGCGGAGACTGCGGGTGGCAGAGGGGGGAAGCTTCGGAGCCACGGAGGAGAGCGCAGCCACAGGGGTGTGGAGGGCAAAGCGGAGAGATTCCCGCACAGAGGCTCAGCGCCGAGCAGCACTCACCAGCCCGAGAGGCTTGTCTGCTCACCCGCCGGGACGGGCGGGGGCTGGGAGCTGAGGCTCGGGCTTAGGTCGGATCGCAGGGAGAGGACAGGGGTTGGCTGCATGAACACAGCCTGAAGGGGCTAGTGCGCCATGGCGAGCCGGGAGGGAGTCCGGGAAAAAGTCTGCAGCTGCCGAAGAGGCAAGAGACTTTTTCTTGCCTCTTTGTTTCGCGGTGGGCAAGGAGAGGGGATTCAGAGCGCCGCCTAAACGAGCTCTAGAGACGGGCGCGAGCCGCAGCTATCAGCGTGGACCCCAGAGGCGGGCATGAGACACTAAGGCTGCTGCTGCCGCCACCAAGAAGCCTGTGTGCGAGCACAGGTCACTCTCCACACCACCCCTCCTGGGAGCCCGTGCAGCCCGCCACTGCCAGGCTCCCGTGATCCAGGGACAACTTCCCTGGGAGAACGCACGGTGCGCCTCAGGCTGCTGCAATGTCACGCCGGCCTCTGCCGCCGCAGGCTCGCCCCGCATCCGTATCCATCCCTTCCCCCCACCCGAGTGAGCCAGAGCCCCCGAATCAGCTGTTCCTTTAACCCCGTCCTGTATGAGCGAAGAACAGACGCCCTCAGGCGACCTACATGCAGAGGCGGGTCCAAATCCAAAGCTGAACCCCGGGAGCTGTGCGAACAAAGAAAAGAAAGGGAAATCTCTCCCAGCAGCCTCACGGGCAGCGGATTAAATCTCCACAATCAACTCGATGTACCTGAATCTGTGGAATACCTGAATAGACAACGAATCATCCCAAAATTGAGGCAGTGGACGTGGGGAGCAACTGTAGACTTGGGGTTTGCTTTCTGCATCTAGTTTGTCTCTGGCTTTATGTTTATCTTAGTTCAGTATTTAGACTTTATTATCATTGGTAGATTTATTGATTTGGTTGCTCTCTTCCTTTTTTTTAAATATATAGATATGTATATTTTTCCTCTTTCTCTTTCTGTGAGTGTTTATGTGTATGCTTCTTTGCGTGATTTTGTTTGTATAGCTTTGCTTTTACCATTTGTCCTAGGGTTCTGTCTGTCCATTTTTTGTTTGTTTGTTTGTTTTTTTAGTATAGTTTTTAGCACTTGTTATCATTGGTGGATTTGTTTTTTGGTTTGGTTGCTCTCTTCTTTCTTTCTTTCTTTTTTATTACTTTTTAATTTTTAATAATTTTTTACTTAAATAAATTTATTTTATTTTATTTTATTTCTTCTTCCTTCCTTCCTTCCTTTCTCTCTATCTCTCTCTCTCTCCCTCCCTCCCTCTCTCTTTCTTTCTTTCTTTCTTTCTCCCTTTTCTTCTGAGCTGTGTGGCTGACAGGGTCTTGGTGCTCCGGCTGGGTGTCAGGCCTGTGCCTCTGAGGTGGGAGAGCCGAGTTCAGGACATTGGTCCGCCAGAGACCTCCCAGCTCCACGTAATATCAAACAGCCAAAGCTCTCCCAGAGATCTCCATCTCAGCACTAAGACCCAGCTCCACTCGACAACCAGCAAGCTACAGTGGTGGACGCCCCATGCCAAACAACTAGCAAGACAGGAACACAACCCCACCCATTAGCAGAAAGACGGCCTAAAATCATAATAAGGTCACAGACAGCCCAAAACACATCACCGGACGCGGTCCTGCCCACCAGAAAGACAAGATCCAGCCTCATCCACCAGAACACAGGCACCAGTCCCCTCCACCAGGAAGCCTACACAACCCACTGAACCAACCTTAGCCACTGGGGGCAGACACCAAAATCAATGGGAACTACAAACCTGCAGGCTGGGAAAAGGAGACCCCAAACACAGTAAGTTAAGCAAAATGAGAACACAGAGAAACACACAGCAGATAAAGGAGCAAGGCAAAAACCCACCAGACCAAACAAATGAAGAGGAAATAGGCTGTCTACCTGAAAAAGAATTCAGAGTAATGATAGTGAAGATGATCCAAAATCTTGGAAAGAGAATGGAGAAAATACAAGAAATGTTTAACAAGGACCTAGAAGAACTAAAGAGCAAACAAACAATGATGAACAACACAATAAATGAAAAATTCTTTAGAAGGAATCAATAGCAGAATAACTGAGGCAGAAGAACAGATAAGTGACCTGAAGATACAATAGTGGAAATAACTATTGCAGAGCAGAATAAAGAAAAAAGAATGAAAAGAATTGAGGACAGTCTCAGAGACCTCTGGGACAACATTAAACGCACCAACATTCAAATTACAGGGGTCCCAGAAGAAGAAGAGATAAAGAAAGGGACTGAGAAAATACTTGAAGAGATTATAGTTGAAAACTTCACTAATATGGGAAAGGAAATAGTCAATCAAGTCTAGTAAGCGCAGAGAGTCCCATACAGGATAAATCCAAGGAGAAACATGCCAAGACACATATTAATCAAACTATCAAAAATTAAATACAAAGAAAAAATGTTAAAAGCAGCAAGGGAAAAACAACAAATAACATACAAGGGATTCCCCATAAGGTTAACAGCTGATCTTTCAGCAGAAACTCTGCAAGCCAGAAGGGAGTGGAAGGGCATATTTAAAGTGATGAAAGGGAAAAACCTACAACCAAGATTACTCTTCCCAGCAAGGATCTCATTCAGATTTGACAGGGAAATTTAAACCTTTACAGACAAGCAAAAGCTAAGAGAATTCAACACCACCAAACCAGCTCTACAACAACTGCTAAAGGAACTTCTCTAGGCAGGAAACACAAGAGAAGGAAAAGACCTAAAATAACAAACCCAAAACAGTCAAGAAAATGGTAATAGGAACGTATATATTGATAACTACCTTAAATGTAAATGGAATAAATGCTCCAACCAAAAGACGTAGATTGGCTGAATGGATACAAAAACAAAACCCATATATATACTGTCTACAAGAGATGCACTTCAGACCTAGGGACACATACAGACTGAAAGAGAGGGGATGGAAAAAGATATTGCATGCAAATGGAAATCAAAAGAAAGCTGGAGTAGCAATTCTCATATCAGACAAAATAGACTTTAAAATAAAGACTATTACAAGAGACAAAGAAGGACACTACATAATGATCAAGGAATCAATCCAAGAAGAAGATATAACAATTGTAAATATTTATGCACCCAACATAGGAGCACCTCAATACATAAGGCAAATTCTAACAGCCATAAAAGGGGAAATCAACAGTAACACAATACTTGTAGGAGACTTTAACACCCCACTTTCAGCAATGGACAGATCACCCAAAATGAAAATAAATAAGGAAACACAAGCTTTAAATGATACATTAAACAAGATGGACTTAATTGATATTTATAGCACATTCCATCCCAAAACAGCAGAATACACTTTCTTCTCAAGTGCTCAGGGAACATTCTCCAGGATAGATCATATCTTGGGTCACAAATCAAGCCTTGGTAAATTTAAGAAAACTGAAATCGATCAAGTACCTTTTCCAACCACAACGCTATGAGACTAGATATCAATTACAGGAAAAAATCTGTAAAAAATACAAACACATGGAGGCTAAACAGTACACTACTTAATAACCAAGAGATCCCTAAAGAAATCAAAGAGGAAATCAAAAAATACCTAGAAACAAATGACAATGAAAACACGACGACCCAAAACCTATGGAACGCAGCTAAAGCAGTTCTAAGAGGGAGGTATATAGCAATACAATCCACCTCAAGAAACAGGAAACATCTCAAATAAACAACCTAACCTTACACCTAAAGCAATTAGAGAAAGAAGAACCAAAAAACCCCAAAGTTAGCAGAAGGAAAGAAATCATAAAGATCAGATCAGAAATAAATGAAAAAGAAATGAAGGAAACGAGAGCAAAGATGAATAAGACTAAAAGCTGGTTCTTCGAGAAGATAAACAAAATTGATAAACCATTAGCCAGACACATCAAGAAAAAAAGGGAGAAGACTCAAATCTATAGAATTAGAAGTGAAACAGGAGAAGTAACAACTGACACTGCAGCAATACAAAGGATCATGAGAGATTACTACAAGCAACGATATGCCAATAAAATGGACAACCTGGAAGAAATGGACAAATTCTTAGAAAAGCACAACTTTCTGAGACTGAACCAGGAAGAAATAGAAAATATCAACAGACCAATCACAAGCACTGAAATTGAAACTGTGATTAAAAATCTTCCAACAAACAAAAGTCCAGGATCAGATGGATTCACAGGAGAATTCTATCAAACATTTAGAGAAGAGCTAACATCTATCCTTCTCAAACTCTTCCAAAATATAGCAGAGGGAGGAACATTCCAAAACTCATTATACAAGGCCACCATCAGCCTGATACCAAAACCAGACAAAGATGTCACAAAGAAAGAAAACTATAGGCCAATATCACTGATGAACATAGATGCAAAAATCCTCAACAAAATACTAGCAAACAGAATCCAACAGCACATTAAAAGGATCATACACCATGATCAAGTGGGGTTTATCCCAGGAATGCAAGGATTCTTCAATACATACAAATCAATCAATGTGATACACCATATTAACAAATTGAAGGAGAAAAACCATATGATCATCTCAATAGATGCAGAAAAAGCTTTCAACAAAATTCCACACCCATTTACGATAAAAACCCTTCAGAAAGTAGGCATAGAGGGAACTTACCTCAACATAATAAAGGCTACGTATGACAAGCCCACAGCCAACGTCATTCTCAATGGTGAAAAACTGAAGACATTTCCTCTAAGATCAGGAACAAGACAAGGTTGCCCACTTTCATGCTATTATTCAACTTAGCTTTGGAAGTTTTAGCCAGAGCAATCAGAGAAGAAACAGAAATAAAAGGAATCCATATCAGAAAAGAAGAAGTAAAGCTGTCACTGTTTGCAGATGACATGATACTATACATAGAGAATCCTAAAGATGCTACCAGAAAACTACTAGAGCTAATCAATGAATTTGGTAAAGTAGCAGAATACAAAATTAATGCACAGAAATCTCTTGCATTCCTATACACTAATGATGAAAAATCTGAAAGAGAAATTAAGGAAACACTCCCATATACCATTGCAACAAAAAGAATAAAATACCTAGGAATAAACCTACCTTAGGAGACAAAAGACCTATATGCAGAAAACTATAAGACACTGATGAAAGAAATTAATGATGATACAAACAGATGGAGAGATATACCATGTTCTTGGATTGGAAGAATCAACATTGGGAAAATGACTATACTACCCAAAGCAATCTACAGATTCAATGCAATCCCTATCAAACTACCAATGGCATTTTTCACAGAACTAGAACAAAAAATTTCACAATTTGTATGGAAACACAAAAGACCCCAAATAGTCAAAGCAATCTTGAGAAAGAAAAACGCAGCTGGAGTAATCAGGCTCCTGGACTTCCGACTATACTACAAAGCTACAGTAATCAAGACAGTTTGGTACTGGCACAAAAACAGAAATATAGATCAACGGAACAGGATAGAAAGCCCAGAGGTAAACCCACACACATATGGTCACCTTATCTTTGATAAAAGAGGCAAGAATATACAGTGGAGAAAAGGCAGCCTCTTCAATAAGTGGTGCTGGAAAAACTGGACAGCTACATGTAAAAGAATGAAATTAGAACACTCCCTAACATCGTACACAAAAATAAACTCAAAATGGATTAAAGACCTAAATGTAAGGCCAGACACTATAAAACTCTTAGAGGAAAACATAGGCAGAACACTCTTATGACATAAATCACAGCAAGATCCTTTTTGACCCACCTCCTAGAGAAATGGAAATAAAAACAAAAATAAACAAATGGCACCTAATGAAACTTAAAAGCTTTTGCACAGCAAAGGAAACCATAAACAAGACAAAAAGACAGCCCTCAGAATGGGAGAAAATATTTGCAAATGAAGCAACTAACAAAGGATTAATCTCCAAGATTTACAAGCAGCTCATGCAGCTCAGTATCCAAAAAACAAACAACCCAATCCAAAAATGGACAGAAGACCTAAATAGATATTTCTCCAAAGAAAATATACAGATTGTCAACAAACACATGAAAGGATGCTCAACATCACTATTCATTAGAGAAATGCAAATCAAAACTACAATGAGGTATCACCTCACATCAGTCAGAATGGCCATCATCAAAAAATATACAAACAATAAATGCTGGAAAGGGTGTGGAGAAAAGGGAACCCTCTTGCACTGTTGGTGGGAATGTAAATTGATAACAGCCACTATGGAGAACAGTATGGAGTTTCCTTAAAAAACTAAAAATAGAACTACCATACGACCCAGAGATCCCACTATTGGGCATTTACCCTGAGAAAACCATAATTCAAAAAGAGTCATGTACCACAATGTTCATTGCAGCTCTATTTACAATAGCCAGGACGTGGAAGCAACCTAAGTGTCCATCGACAGATGAATGGATAAAGAAGATGTGGCATGTATATACAATGGACTATTACTCAGCCATAAAAAGAAACGAAATTGAGTTATTTGTAGTGAGGTGGATGGACCTAGAGTCTGTCATACAGAGTGAAGTTAAGTCAGAAAGAGAAAAATAAATACCGTATGCTAACACATATATATGGAATCTAAAAAAAAAAAATGGTTCTGAAGAACCTAGGGGCAGGACAGGAATAAAGATGCAGGCGTAGTGTGTGGACTTGAGGACATGGGGAGGGGGAAGGGTAAGCTGGGATGAAGTGAGAGAGTGGCATGGACATATATACACTACCAAATATAAAATCGATAGCTAGTGGGAAGCAGCCACATTGCACAGGGCGATCAGCTCAGTGTTTTGTGACCACCTAGAGGTGTGGGATAGGGAGGGTGGGAGGGAGACACAGAGGAAGGGGATATGGGGATATATGTGTATGTATGGCTGATTCACTCTGTTATGAAGCAGAAATTAACACACCATTGTAGAGCAATTATACTCCAATAAAGATGTAAAAAAAAAAAAGATCGAGTTATTATGTATAAGGTATCTAAGATAGCGCCTGGCACGTTGTAACTTGCTTTTATTATCATTACCTATTTAACTTTCAGTTCCTTTGAACAATCATGCTGTAAAATTTTCTGATGAAAGGATGTAAACCTAGGTTCATCTCTCTTCAGGTACCAAGAAAATAACCCAACCATGCTTAGATTATTGTGAGAAGGAAAAGAAAAACACAAAACAAAATAATGCAGAAAACACCAAAAACTCGATTTCCTATCAGCCCTCGGTTAAATATCAAGCCCTGTAGCAGTATGTTCGGACACTTAGGCATTGATTTCAAGAGGTAACTTAGACTTTCTCTGCAATAGTAAAAGGGTAAGAAATTACAAGGCAATGATACTGGAGTAATTTGACTTATTTAGGGAGAGAGTGAGCTTTGTTAGCTTATGACCATCGTGACTATCCCCTTCATTTCCTCAGAACCAAGGACATGGCTGGTGTTCAAAGCTCAAAGCAACATATAATATATGAAGCAAAGTACTGGTACCAGCTGGATCCTGAAGGTCAATAGTTCTCTCCTTCTTGAAGGCAGGGAGAGCTGGATAATTAACTAGATTGCTCCTGGGAAGTGTCCAGCCTATGGGCTACTGTGCCCGATGCAGGAAAGGGGGGCTTCAGGCAAACACTGGAGACTGGATATTGGGACCAATGAGGAAGACTTCTCATCAGACATGGTGTGAGGTTAGACTTCCTCCAGACAACAATTTAAGATGTACACGTTAATACCAAAGAGTCTAAAGAAAAACTACATAGGGCATGACAGTCAGGAAGGGAGAGAAAAAGAGGTCATATCAGCGATATTCATGAGACATAAGACTTTCTTGAACCTGCTAATTCATAAATACATAAAGGCGTATTCACACCCCCGCAAGGTAACTGCTGTTTCAACTTTCTCTAAAACTTGATCTCTCACTAGATGGTCCTTTAATCACTAATGACAGCTACGGCTTCTACAATGACAAGTAGAGAAGAAAAAAGCTATACTCCTCTGATCTCGTCATCTGATTGCTCAGAAACTTCTAATGGCTGCCAATCTCCTACAGAATGGAGTTCAAACTCTTCGCCATAATTCTCCAAGTCCCTCAAGAAGGCTCCAGCTTTCTTTCTGCTCTTTCTCCCACTGCTCCTTTCATGCAGCTAATAAAGCACCACGTTGGACCGTTTGGACTGCTGTAAACATCAACTTCTATTTCCACACATCTAATCCTTTGCTTAACGAGTAGTTTTTATCAGAACGCTTTTCCCAACACCTCGCCCTATGGAAATGCTACCCAGAGTTGGAGTCCATCTCAAATGCTACTAACTTATGTATTCATCCATCTATTCGAGAATTATTTATTGAGAACCCTACTAAGTGTCAGTCCTTGGTAATAGCAAGATGAATGAGAAATGATTTCTTGCTCAAGGAGTTTGCAGCCTTAGTCAAAGGTGGAGGAGGGGAGGAAGCAAATACAAGTTTGATTAATTATTTCTCTGATTTCTCCAGGTCGTCAAAATAAAGCTTCTTTGCTTCCAAAGTCCCTGGCACAAGGGGCAGACATACAGTAAGTGTCATTTACTTATTTGCTTGTTTACTTTTTATGTTTACTTATTTGCTTGTTTGCTTATTTTGTTGTACATTTGTATCTCTATTATCACATTTAACATTTACTTATTTACTTATTTGCTTGTTTGCTTAATTATTCGTTGTTTATTTGTATCTCTATGATTACACCACTCTTTTCTTTGTGCCCGGTTCCTCTAGCAGAGGGCAAAGGTCTTGACTTAACTGCTTCTGGATACTTCTGCTCACCGTGCCTTCCACACAAAAGGTATCCTAAATGTTTGTGGAATATAAGTGAATTGAAACAGGGAAAGAAAAGGCCAAAGGTGAGGTAAAGGAGAGCTGAGAGGCCAAAGTCATCCATTAATTTCAGTTTGAGTATTTTAAACCCTATGATTTCCTCCAGGTTACTAAAGCAAATTTATCTGAGCAAATAAGCTTTCATATTTGCATTTCTTTGAACCCTAATTTGACATGCAAATAAGCCACTAACTAGAGCAGGGCTTCAATCAGCAGTGTTTAAACAGAAATCCCCATAGCTATTGAGATATCTGTGCTTAGAAAGAAACCAGCATTAGCCAACGTTGGTAACAATGATAGAAAGGCACACTTTCTCCACATTCTTCTCTGAAGTGTCCTATCCACCTCTTCCAGGGCCTCTTTCCCTGAAGATCAGACTCTGAGAGCTGATAGCAATGTAATGGCCTTTCAGGCCACTTGGTCCAGCTCTCCCAGCCCTCAGATAGCATCTTCTCTGCCAGTGGCATCCAGGCTCTCTTGACACACCACCAGCAACAGGGAGCTCGTTACCTCTTAAAGATGTGCTCTCGCAGTCCACAAAGACGTTCTTATATTGAACACAAGAAATTCACTTCTTTGTAGCGTCATTCCTGCCAGGGCCATACAGATTCCTCTCGTCCATAAAACAGCGCTTCAGACATTTGAACATAGCAATCGGATATACCATAAACATAATGGTAGTCATCCTGACCATCACCATCATCATCACCCATACTGAGTCTCAGCTATCGCACTCCATTCTCTTACATCTTCATCTCTCTTCACTTCACTCTGGTAAGCCCATGTCCCCCTCTGTGACTTTTGCACGCCACTCCCTTCTGAATGACTAGCTTTTGATCTTATCACTCAGGACTCAACTCAAATGTCCCCTCTTCAGAGAAGCTGTGTCTGACCTTCCTAGCTGAAACTGACCTATCCTCATGTCACCTTTCCCTACATACTCCAGGCCATTTTCACTGCGTTAACCTATATTTTAAAACTAGAACTCACAACTCTCTGAAATTGTCTGGTGTAATAGAGTCTGACTCCATTTTTTCATGTTGGCTGACAACTTTTAAGCCTCATTCCTCCTGCTTCTGCCCCACTTCTAGGCAAGCTGACGAGGAAGCCTGGGTATGCCCTCCTTTGGCGTTGGTGAGAGGTTCAAACCATATAAACCTCTACCTGTGCACAGAGACCCTCACCCCATGCCTACTCCCTACCCACTGTGAAAACTCCAAACCATTTCCTGGCTTTCTCAAACCATTTCAGACCAGCTTGGGAGGCCTGCCCTAATCTCCCCAGAGAGCCTTATTACATGAGTAATATTAATAAATCATTTCATGCTTTGTTGGTGTATGTGTGGCATCATCAGTTTCAATATCGGAACCAACTTGTGGGTGGGAATCCATTCTGTTTCCGAAGAGGGGCTACAACGTCTGTTTTATGGATTTGTTCATCTCTCATTCCCTCTTTCTCTCTCACTGAAATGGAAGCTCTGATTTTCTACCATCTCTGTGGGGCACAGAGAGATGCCTGCCTGAAGTCAAGTCTCAGTAAATACAAAATGAATGAAGAAATGATTCTGGAGACATCTCTCCAGAGCAACTCCAGTTCATCCCAGACTGAGTGGAAAATTTAAAAGATGTGATTATTAGAAAATTATTTCTTGACCACAGGACATGATGGCAGAGTAGAAGGATCTTGAGCTCACCTCCTCTTACGAGAACACAAAAATCACAACTAACTTCTGAACAACCAACGATACAAAAGACTTGAACCTACCAAAAAAGATATTCTACATCCAAAGACAAAGAAGAAACCACAACGAGATGGTAGGTGTGGTGCACTCGTGATATAATCAAATCATATATCCCCTGGTAGGCGACCCATAAATTGCAGAACAAATGATTCTGAAGTTCTTACACTAGTTTTCATTATAACGGTCCCAAATAATGGCTCCTATACTCTTACTTCTACTAGTTACTACTAGCAAACTAGGTGCCAGACACCGTTCTTAGTGCTTTATGTGAATTACTTCCTTTATTCCTTATATCAACTCTATAAATATTTATCTCCATTTTAGAGGTGAGGAAGCTGAGGTACAGGGAAGTTAAGTAATTTGTTCAAGGTCACATGACGAGTAGCAGAGCTGGAATTATCATGCAGATGATGGGGCCACAGACATTCTCCCAAGCATCTTGCTGGACCATCTCCCACTGCTGCCACTGCTGCTCTGCTATAGCTCCTCTATCATGTGCTGGACCCATAATCAACTCCTCCAATTCTCCCAGAGGCTTCAAGGTGAGTATCTTAATCTCCATTTTCAAATGAGGAAACTGTGGCTCAGAGGGTCGGAAGACTCCCCTAGACATGGCAGGTTGGTTGTAGGTCTCCCTGCCACCCCACATCAAAGCCCGCAGAGGGCTTTGAGGGCATGAAATTAGAAGCACAGGAGAACAGACATCTGTGCTGAGAAACAGGTTATATAGGAGGCTTGTTTGATAACTAATAGTAAAGATTTGGGGAAATTGCCTGAGTTCTATATGCTACTGCACATTAATCAAAAATAAAGATTCTTCTAATTAACACTTAGCTGTTCAAAGGAATATAATCCCCTGGCACTTCTATTGATCTAAGGGAATTGCATTTTTTAAAAAAATATGTAATTTTTAATGGTAAAAGCTGTATATGTTCACTGTAGAAAACTATGAGAAGACTTTAAATAACTCATATTCCTATCATCCGGTTGTAACTATTAGAGAGAAGGGTTTTTTTGAAAGATGTGATGCTTGGAAAGATAAATTCTTAAAAGTGTGCCATGACTTCATGTTAAATTCTGATGTTGCTTCTAGCTACCTGTGTGATTTTAAGAAGTTATTTTATATCTTGAGTCTCAGTTTCTTTGCAGGAAACACCTAAATTAAACCACCTGTTAAGATGATTTGTGAGTTCAAAAACAACTATATATGGAAACACTTAGCATGCTGACTAGAGCATAGTAGGGTCCCAATAAGGGTTTATTTTATTTTTTATTTCCTTCCTTCCTAACTCTGAGTCCCACACTTTTTTTTAAAAGAGTAAAGACAATGGCTACTTCCTCTTTCTTCTTCTATACATGTTCACCACTAATCAACCAGCTTCTATTCTGATGTGGTTCCTGAACTGGTAGAAAATAAATTTCCTTGACCTGAGAGTTAAGATGCTCCTTCTATAAGTTCATAACAGTACTTTATTCTAGAAAGATCTGAGGGTGTTTTTAAAAATCTATTATTCTCAAGTTTTATTACAATATTTGGAAAAGTAAGTGAAAATTACACCAAATTCAGTTTTTAGAGTTAACTCTCACATGGGAAAGAATAATCAGAATAAGGATATTATTTGCCAAGAGTATTAGACATTGTTATGCTGCTATCAATTAAAAGCAGGCAGGAGGTTCCCTGGATGAACTTAGTTTTTCTCTTTCTGCATATACTGAGGAAACAAGGTCAAATTAACTGTAGCTCCTCTTACTAAGGAGCTCCCAATCAAGAGAGAAGAGTAAATTAATAATTTTGGCAAATTTTGGTAACGAATGCTACGATAGAAAGATACTCAGAAAAAAATGTCTAAGCAGGCTGGAAATTCAAGGGAAGCTTTCTAGAATAGGCCCTTGAGCTGAGTTTTGACATATGCATAAGAATCATCTAGTGGAAAAAAAAAGGGGAGCGGGCCATCCAGGCAGAAAAGACATTGGGAATACATATGGGCATGAAATGTATTGCAGTTTTCCAGAAATTGGAAGAAATCACAATCATTCAGTGAGGCTAGAATGAATAATAGCAGCTAACACATATTGAATACTAACTATGGGCTCCCCATTTGCATGGAGTTTACTACAGGGACAGTCAGAGACCCAAGAACCTAAGGGCAGAAGCAGAGATAGGATGCAGAAGTGAACTAGACCAGAGAATCAAGACTCTCATTGGGAACGTCTTTCCCTCTGTCTCTCCAGACAAGCTTTCTCTGCTTCACAGACCCAGAAAATATATAGTATAGCTACAATGGTCCCTGAGTTTTGCATGTTTTCAAAATGTACAGGGAATGGATTAACTGGCCCAGCTTGTGTCAGTCAGCAGTGAAGAGATGAACAAGGTCAATTTTAGGAAAAATACAGACCTGCTTGCAACCATGCTGATGGGAGTATTGCACAGAAGAGCAAATTCACAAAAGAAGGCGGCAGACAGATACTCCCCACTGGCCTCATCTATGAAGGCAATTGGTGATAAATCTTGAGAGGCAGGCAAGGCATCTTATCATGAAGTTTTTTGTCTGGTAAGCTAAACCATGTTCATCTCAAACTGAACTTCATGAGCAGGCTCTGAAGGATTTGGAGCACATGAATGACACGAGAATCAAACCTTCATTTTAGAAAAGTACTCTGGTAGAGGTTTTCAGGTAAACC
The DNA here is from genome assembly GCF_028023285.1 of Balaenoptera ricei. NCBI lineage: Eukaryota > Metazoa > Chordata > Mammalia > Artiodactyla > Balaenopteridae > Balaenoptera > Balaenoptera ricei. Next base: position 48,826,824 of record NC_082639.1, read on the forward strand.
TAATGGACCAAATATGGGTGCATTTATCTCCATTCCCTCCCAAAACACTAGCCCAAAATGACCACCGTAGTGTACATAGAGAAACAAACACATGCAGAGAAAGAGAAAGGCAGAGGAGGAAATAGCAGGTACAGGGAATATCATCATATTTTTGGAAGATGGATTAGAAATGAGCTAACAGGACAGAAGCTGAATCCTGAGAGCGTACAGAAGGGATATCAAAGTGAAGATGGCCCATTAACCCCAGAGCATCCTAGAAAGGGCTGGGATTTGGAGGCCCTGGGTCCCGAGAGAGGCAAGAATAAAGCTCCATGCTGAAGAGGGGTCTGGCTAAGACTGTATACAGAACAGCTAGACAACCAGAGCTCCTTCCCTGCCCTGTGTAGTCAGGTGACTATTACGCTCTGACCCTTGTAGGACTTAAAGGTCTGTCTGGCAAAGCAGTTGCACCCTAGGAGCTCTAAACTCAGGGATGCAGGAATAGTGAAAAGCAGAGGGAGAAGCCCTACTGGAAACAGGGGACTAAGTAAAATTTGGGTCCTAAAGTGCTAGACTCCACCCCTAACTCCCATTCCCTGCCTGTTTTGAGAATACCACTAACTGGACCCCTGCCTCTTCCCAGGCAAGAGATTCGAGAATTTTCTAGGGAAAAACAGATCGGTTCCAGAGAAAATACCAATAGATATCAATACTTGGGAAGACGGAGAGAAGTGTATAACTTCCAGTGAAAAAGCTGGCTTGAGAGAGTAAAGTCTATTTGACAAGCTTCTTTTCTCTCCCATCCCAACCCAACTCACATGGCTTCCAATCAGCTTTTTATTGCCTAGCAATTATATATGAACAAACATCCAATGAGCACCAGACATTGAAGAACACCTCCAATGGGAAATTCTGAGTTCACTATAAACAGAAAATACACTCATAAAAAGCAAAGATATTGCAGGGAACATAAGAATAATTTTAAAAGGACTCATTATATACTTGGATGAGAAGATACAACATCTATAGAAAAGGCAGAACTATAGAACAGGAATGACATGAAGAAGTATGATCTCTGAAATTTAAAAAAGTATCACTAAAAAAGTTTAAAGATGAAGTTTAGGAACCACCACAGGAAGAAAAACCAAAGAGGAAAGGAATGGCAATAGGAGAGACAAGATGAAAAATCAGATGACAAATTCAGGAGGTAAAAAAAGATCTGACTAAAAGGACTTCTTGGTGGGGGGACATGAGAGGAGAGAGAGAAAACATAGAGGGAGAGTGATCCACACAATTATGTAGGTAATTTCCCAGAATTAAAGACATGAGTTTCTAAATTAAAAGTACCCAGTGAATATCCAATACAATGACTTGAGGGGAAAAAAAAGACTTACACCAAAACATATTACTGTTAAATTTCAGAATAATAGTAATAAGGAGTAGAACTTAAAAACTTAACAGAGATAAACAACAAAACAAAACAAACAAAAACTAACCATCTAATCAGATAAAAGTTGCTCACTATAAAGCAGATAGAATGAAAATGGCCTTGGACATGGAAAGCAACACTAAATGCTAGGAGTCAATGAAGCAATACTTAGAGGAAATGATTTTCAACCCAAAGTCTATACCCAGCCAAATTATCAATAAAGGTAGAATAAAGAAATGTCTAAGTACTTCCCTGGTGGTGCAGTGGTTGAGAATTCACCTGCCAACACAGGGGACATGGGTTCGATCCCTAGTCTGGGAAGATCCCACATGCCACAGAGCAACTAAGCCCGTGTATCACAACTACTGAGCCTGCACTCTAGAGCCCATGAGCCACAACTACTGAGCCCACGCACCTACAGCCCATGCTCTGCAACAAGAGAAGCCACCGCAAGGAGAAGCCCACGCACCACAACGAAGAGTAGCCCCTGCTTGCCCCAACTAGAGAAAGCCCACACGCAGCAACAAAGACCCAATGCAGCCAAAAAATTTTTTTTAAAATAAAGAATTGTCCAAACATTCAAGGACTCAAAAACTTTACTTGCTGTGCACACGAACCTAAAAAGATACAGAAATATGTGCATCTGCCAAATGAGAGCAGTATACCAAGAAACAGGAATATATAGAATCAAGGAAACAGAAAATTCTGCAGAGAAGAGTGGTAATGGGAAATTCCAGAACAACAGCCATGCATGCACCGACTAGTAATCAACTGGTCCATACTGGAGCAGGAGAATGGAGGGTTGCAGGAGTGAGGTCAACAGGAGATCAGAAGAGCTGAAGGATAATTTGGAACTGCATGCAATTATTTGGAAAAATTATTAAGTACTTGAGAGATCTGTTGAAATATTTGAAAAAAAAAAAGAGATAGACACAGAAAGGTAAACAAATGGAAAAATGAGGCAAATATTAACTGTAGAAAAAAGAAGAATTTGTAAGAGAAAGGGAATACAGTCATGATACACAAATCGGCTCTGAGGTAGATGATAGTTGCAACAAAGTTATAATAATGTAAAGCTAACTATTGGTATAACTCAAAATCGTGAAATTCATTTATTGACAGGATAGAAGAGATGGAGTGGAAATGGTGATGGACGAAAACTAAATCTTCCAACAACAAAAACAAATGTAAATAGACAATTAAAAAAATGTCCAACCAAAAATAAATAGTATGAGCGTAATACTAAGGCACATGAAAATATATACTAGAAAAAAAAAAAAGTAATTTGTTGCATTGGAGGAGTAAAACCTGGGGATGGGGGACAGATGGGAGAAGGGACTACTGTATTTCATTGAAAGCTATTTCATACAGCTAATTGTTTAAAACCATAAACATGGAAATATACTGATTAAAATGCTTCCAATAACATTTTTAGAAAGAGAAAAACAATCACTTTGATCTTACCTAGTGTGTTAGGGACTATTTATATCTAAAAATCTTGGAAAGGCCTCCTAGGAAATTTGTTTATTTTGTAAGATTTTGGAAAATGTACAAAATCAAAGGCTGGAGTATTTGAGAGGGCTGCACTAAAGGATGCTGTCAGATTGGACTTTCTAGCAGAAAATTAGGTTTTGAGCTCTTCAGAATTTATCCAATAAAGTCTATGGTTCTTCAAATTTATTTTTATTTAACTTTTGTGCCAAATTAATCATCAAGCTTGTACCGGGAGAACCTGGGAAAACTTCTAAAGCATCTTAACTCTGAGGGAAAATGAAATGGGCCAGAACTCTATAACTCAAGTGATTTGTTGAGTAATCAGAAAATATTTGCTAACCATCTACTATTGTAGAAACGGTGGTAAATAAGAAAAAGTTCCTGCCTCACAAAGCTCAATTTATAATTTCTGTGGGAGAGAATGAGACAGGAAAAAAAGTGAAGAATTATTAGGTGAAACATTTTCTAAATTTGATTTTTTAAAAAGAGAAACCATTGGTCCAAGAAGCTCGGTGAATCCCAAGTGAAATAAATACAAAGAAAACTACACCTAGTCAGTCTTAGGTGTAGTCTTTTTTCTAAAAAGACTTCAAGTCTTTCTAGTCTTGAAAACCAGATAAAGAGAAAAATCTTAAAAGCAACAGGAGGGAACAAAAACAAAACACCACATTATATGCAAGGGAAGCATAAAAAGATTAACAGCAGACCTCACAAGGGAACCAGGAGAGATGAGAAGGCAATGGAAAACTTTAAAGTGCTTAAAGACAAAAAAATACTGTCAATCTAAAATTCTATATCCAGTAAAAATATTTTTCAAAAATGAATCAAAATAAATACATTTTAAGATAAATATAAACAGAGACAACTTGTAGTCAGTAGAATCGCACTACAAGTAGTGTTAAAGAAAGTTCTGCAGGTTAGATAGGTGACATGTTAAAAATACACACATGTACTTCTTTAAAGAACTACTGACATCATAAATGAAAAATAATGAGAGCATATTGTAGGTTCTATAACATATGCAGAAGTAAAATATATGATGAAGAACACAAAGGACAAAGTAGGTGAATAGAATTATTCAGTTGTAAGTTGTTACGTTATTGACAAAACAGTATCATATAAGTAGTATAATATTTGAAAGTAGCATGAGATAAGTCAAGGTGCATAGGTCATTTCTACAGCAAGCTCTAAAACTTAACACAATAAAGTACAGACAAAGTTAATAGAAGAGATAAAACGAAATATTAAAAGAGTGCTTGGTTAACCAAAAGGAAGTCAGCCTAGGAGAAATAGAACAAAGAATAGATAGAACAATAGAGAACAAATACCAAGATGATAAATTTAAATCCAACTCTACCTTATTTACATTAAATACAACTAGATTAAATACCATGTAAAAAACAAAGATTGTCTGACTAGATAATGAGGCAAGACCTAACTATTTGTCACTAAAAAAAAATGCGCTTTATGTAGAATGACTCAGACAAGTGGAAAGTGGAAGAATGGAAAAAAGATATACAATGCATAAGGAACTTGGTGTGACTATACTAACATCTGATACAGTAGACTTCAAGACAAACAATATTACCAGAGACAGAGAGGCATCTCATAAAAATAATTGAAAAGTTCAATTTATCAGAAAGATAAAACAATCTTAAAAATGCATGTGCTTAATAGCAAACCCAGACAGACTGACTCTGGAGTTTATCCTACTCCCCTGTAAAACCCAACCACCAAATAAAGAATTATAAGCTGCATTTGTGATTGTACTCTCACTCTTCCTTGTTGTTCATTCACAGAGAGATAAAAACATTTCTATAGATCAATGTTTGGGCACCTCTAGTTCCATTTCCCATGTCTTTTTCTGGGAAACAGATACACAACTATCTACTCATTCAATACACACTTATTAAGTGCTTATTAGACATATGAGTATATAGAGCATCTATTTTATGCCATGAACTTTGTCAGTTGCTAGGGAAGCGATGAGTAATTAACACAGCCCCTCATATCATTAAAGCATTCATATACTGGTAGAAAATGTAGAATAAATTTATGATACTATAACCTGAGATGTATATAATAGTGGGCTATGTACAAATATTTTGGCACAGATTGCTAGGAAAGCAACACAATATTGAATGCTACAAGGCTAAAGGTATGACTATTAAAATTTACTTTCAAAAAAACTCACTGTGCAACATTTGCTATATCAGCCTCTCTGGGTCTCAGCTTTCTTTTGTGCTAAAGGAAGAGATTTGGGGTCTGTGTTCCTATTTCTTCTACCCTCTCTATGTTGCCATATGTAAATTGTGACATATAGGGGACCAGTTCCCTCCAGGATCCATGCTGCCTATCGTCACGTTGGGCACATGAACCAACATGGATTTTATGGACAGAACATATGTCATCAGCACATTTAGGGGAAAGGATTTGTGGGAATTTAGCTTATAATGGAACTCAGTGGGATCTTGCACTCTTTAATACATAGAATGCAATGGCAAGAAATTAAATATAGTATACATGGAGAGCCATTCAGCTAACTTCTTCTATGCTTGGGAAAAGAGTCCACCATGACTTGATGGAGAGAGACAGAAATATTACTTGTGGAAAAAAGCAGTTGTATTGTGAAGAGCATGAGAAAAATAGGTATCCTGATTTCTTCATTCAACCTCCTGATTTCTATCCATTGAATGACTTTCTTGGCAAACAATGACATACAGAATGTTCATTAAGAGAGAGCCTGGCAGCTTGTGCTTGAATTCTTTTCAAATGTTTATTGTGCTGCAATCCAATTAAATAATTCAAGGAAGGCATTAAAAAGCACTAAAGAGTGCCATAGAAAGTGTCTTGGTAACAGGAAACAGCAAAGGCAGGGACCTGGGGTCCAGGCTCAAGCCTAGGCTCCCACTGTTTCTTGATGACCAGGGGATCTTTCACTGACCTCTATCACTAGATGCCCACACCATGACAGCAGTCAGCAATACTGCAAAGCAATCCCTCCAAACCTAATAAGCCAGGTGATGGGAGACTCCCTTACATCAAAGGAAGTTCATACATTGGCAAATCAACTTCCAGGACAAGGCAGAAAATGTTCTAGGCCAAAAGAAGTTCTATGTGAGGAAGGAGGGAAGGAGGAGCGATGTGATCAGGGAAACAAGAAGGTTGAAATATGGAAGTATAGATCAAACAGGGAGCTGGAGTGAACAAATTAAAGGGGAAAGAAATGAAGTGGCTGTTAAAGGAAGTGGCGGGTAGGGAGGAAAAGGTGGGCTGACGGCCAGTGAGGCAGGGGTAAATGCTTAACCAGCTCTAGGTGGAAAAATAAAGCCCTGATCTATAGCATTTGCTTATTCCTGCGGGGCACATAATCCCACCATGGCTGGTTCCATGCTACCAACATGATGTCACTAAATGTGGAGTTGGGAAGGGGTCTGCAGAAGTTCCCATGTTACGACTTTGCCACCAGATGCATACAATTGACGTAAATAACGTCAAGTGCATAGACAGTCATAAAATGTAGTAAAATAACAAAGAAGTAATGTGTTTTGAGTATTAATTACCTTTGTTTTCAATATAATTTATTTAAGTGTAGTTTCATCTAATTTAGTTTTTAATAATGGCTGTTTAACAACAGGCTTGCAAATTCCTAGTAATTTACGTGTTGAGCCATCTAGGTTTAACCTGAATATCAGTGGGGGTCCAGGTAACATTCCCCTTCAGCAGGTAGGTTTGCTTCTCTGGGCTACAGATGGGGTTGCGGGTGAGGAGGGCTAGTGGGTTGGGGGTGGAGATTCTTAGGGCAGAATTATTGTTCTGTGGTCTTTTTGCAAAACACAGCTTCTCTGAAGAAGGGCTGGGGGGCTTTCCTGGTGGCACAGTGGTTAAGAATCCGCCTGCCAATGCAGGGGACACGGGTTCGAGCCCTGGTCCGGGAAGATCCCACATGCCGCAGAGCAACTAAGACCTTGCACCACAACTACTGAGCCTGCGCTCTAAAGCCCACAAGCCACAACTACTGAACACACGTACCACAACTACTGAAGCCTGTGCTCCTAGAGCCCGTGCTCTGCAACAAGAGAAGTAACCACAATGAGAAGCCTGCGCACCGCAACGAAGAGTAGCCCCCGCTCACTGCAACTAGAGAAAGCCCACGCATAGCAACAAGGACCCAATGCAGCCAAAAATAAATAAATAAAATAAATAAAATTTAAAAAATAAATAAAGAAAGAAGGACTGGTAAGGTAGGGTAGTGGAAAGTATTCTGGACTAACAGTCATCCTTCCAGATTCCGACCCCAGTAGGTTGGATTACATGCCCCATCACTTTCTTCTCTATGATGTCATTGTATGTACCTTGATCTGGCATTTTCCATATTGTACTCTATTTTGGTTTATTCTTCTTTTCTGTTAGTCTAGAAGTCACCCGAGGGCAGAGCCTACAAGGAGCCTTATCTTTGTTTGCAGTATAACTGGTCCAAAGTAAAGTACTCATAGGTAATTTTTGAATGAAAGAATCACTACTGTAACTTGCTTCTATCCAGTTTTCAACCTACCTCCGTAAGAGGTTTTCCGTTGACTCCATCTTATTGGATTCTGTTAGGTATATCAGAGGGGGAGCAGTATGGCCTTTCGAGTCAAACAGCCCAGTGCTGGACTCCAAGGACCTGACTCTGGCATTTGGGCAACTTGCTTAACTTCTCTGAGCCTCATTTTTAATGGGGGAATAAAAATGTCCTCTTCATATAGTTGCGGGGGGGAAAAATAAGACAACGTGTATACTGCCAATCAAGAGAATAATAACAACAGTAAGAGCAGTAAACATTTACTGAGTGTTTACTAGGTACCACTCATTGTCATTATCACTTTATGTGTATTAACTCATTTCATCCTCATAATAACAGCACTGGGCAATATCTACCATTATCCCCATTTGACAGATAAGGAAACTGAGACCCTAAGATGTCCAATAACTTGCCAAAAAGTTATACAGTTTATAAGGGAGGAAGTCGACGTTCTAACCCAGGCTGCCTGACTCCAGAGATCTCTTTCATGATATCAAAACGCTTTTGCCCCAGAGCTTAGTGAAATTTCCAAAGGTGTAGAATATAATGACACATATCACCACACTCTCTCTCCCTCCTAACATGTTTATATCTTGTCAACGTGGTACTCCCATTCTCTGCCCAATCTACATTATAGTCCTATTCTCTACATCATATTTCAGAAGTCAGATTTCCCTCCTTGTGTTGAAACTCAGCATTCATTATGCTTCTCATTCAGGATCTGTAGCTTCTTATATAGAATGTATGCCCCTATGACACCTGGCATAATATTTTCTAAATGAAGGCAGGAAGGTTTAATTATTTTTTACATCCTATTGCTTTCCAAAAAAAAATTTTTTGGATGACTTAAAACATTTACAGTAAAATAAATTAAACAGAATGAGGGTAAATAATTGGGGCCAGGAATATGTGAGTATAAAGAGAAAACAGAAATAGAATATTCAGAATATATTTTAAAATTATATATACTTATATATACACGAACCATGAGGGTCATATGATTGTTATGACTGAGCTTCAAATAATATCTATCATCTATCTATCTATCTATCTATCTATCTATCTATCTATCTATCTATCTATCTATCTTTCAGCTTCCTGGCAGCCAAAGTGAAAAAGAATGCATGTACAATAACAGCAACAACAACAAAAACTCCTTACTAGTTTAAAAGGGGAGAGAATAGGAATTTCAGTAGATCCTCTGGTGGGTGGGATTTTATATATGGTATGAAACAAGGAGTTAAGAAGTGGTCATTTTCTTCAAAAGAGCACCAGATAAAATGTAGCTTCAAGAAATGATTCTAAGGCTTCACGTGACCCCTTTGAGCAATGTCAAGGGATTTGAGGAATTCCAACATAAAATCAGAGGAGCCAACTCTATTGTAAATACTGAGGAGACCAGCCAGCCCATCTCTGCCTCAAAGTGGAAACATAAAGAACGTCTCAGTCTTTATTTCCTTTTCTCCTGGGGACCTCTCCATTGTTACTTTACGCCCACTCGATATATTATTTTGAGATGGAGAAGAAGATGGAATCTTCTCTCTGTCCTCATGGTTGAACCATTCATTCTAAAGATTTGGATAATATAATCACCCAGGAGTGCTCTGAAATGAAATTATAGGACTGGCCTGGTTTGCAGTTTCTCAGAAGAAATGGGTCTGCTCTGAAAATTACTTGCTGCCCTTTGCAATGGTGGCAGTTAAATAACTCAACAAGAGGACCCTCAGAGAAAATCAATACACAGCAAATTGCAAAAATGTGGATGCAATTTCTGGGGAAAGTGGATTTGGCGTGAGTCTGTTGGCTGCTAGCATGGAGTCACTCTCCAGGTGGATTAAAGCATGTTGCATCACTTGGCTCCAAATGCTGGGCTGGCCCTCAAGCTCGCTCTGCAGGGCTTCAAGCAAGTTGACCTCAAGGCTTCAAACAAGTTGACCTCAGCTCAACCCTGCTCCAGGCTATGGGAGCAATTCTGCCCTGAGGTAGGAGCCTGACGGGGGTTCAGCCATATCTGACCCTAGGCATCAAGCCCCTCTGCCTTGTGATGGAGAGCTCACCCTAGTGCAGACTTTTCCTTGTGCTTTGCCTGGGGTCCTGGTTCTTAGAATGGGAATCCTGTTGTGTTCCTCATTTCCAGAGTCTCTGGCTTGGTAACCTGCCTACACTAGTCTCTAGGAAAAGCCTCAATGCCATGGGCTGAAGGAAACAGCTTTTAAAAAATGTAAATGAGATAACACAACTCCCTTCTCCAAACTTCTCAATGGCTTCTCATTGTGTTTATAGAAAGCCTTGGCCAGTGACACCTTGTATGACCTGGGTCCTCTCTGTGCTCCATCTCATCTTATACAAATAGTCTGTTCAGACCTTACCCGGTCCTCTCCATTTCTCCAACAGGTGCTCGCACCCATGGTGCTCCCTGCCTGGAATGCTGTTCCCCAGGCTCTCGGCAGAGCTGGCTTCTTACATCCTTTAGGGTTCAGCTGAAGGGCACTTCCTAAGTGAAGACTTTCCAACAAGTCTTTCTAAAGTAGCATTCCTCCCTCATTATTTCTGTCACCACATTAATTTTCCAACCTCAAGCCATAATAATTGTGTTTCTTTGTCTTCATGTTTATTGTCTGTCTCGCCTGCAATAATATAAATAACACAAGGGCAGGGAACACAACTACTTTATTCGCAGCTGTATTCCCAGTGCCTCGCATTGTATCTAGGTCGTAAGAGGTGAAAAATAAGTATTTGTGGAATGAATGGATGAATGAATGAATCATGAGCTAATGAATGTTCTAGATCCCTGGTGCCACCTACTTAGTTGCCTGAAGTTACCATTGCACAATCTATTGTCTTAAGGGGATTCTACTATTATACATTGTTGGATATTCTTGATGAAAACGCTTAGCCATCATGCTATCTGTTGTCTACATAGTGTTTTTTTAAGCTCTTTGGGGATGTAGTGGAGCCCTTTTATTAATTTTAAATGCAATCTTGTGATGAAATCTAAAAGATAAAACTGATAAAAATGCATCTGCTCTACTTGACTTAGGAGTGAGAAGACTCAAGCTTCCCCTGACTCCCCTCAGATACTACTGAAAAATCTGGGGTCCTTTGCAGCGTGGCTTGGCAACCTGCAGTTCAGTAGTTGCTTCATCAGCTCTGTGCCTTGCCTTCTAGACCGGACTTCCCTTGGCAAACGGCTGGGCCAATCCACCTTTGATCACCAAGCATCAGTACCACTCTAGACTGTGATTTTTACATCAGTCTCTCCTACTGTGCTTCAGCCCTGCAATTAATTGTTCGACGTGCCACTACACCACAAAATACATCACCAAGACCCTGGATGTGAACAGTTGGTCTCGGAACTTGATGGGAGCCAGTGACAAATCCCATAACAAACTTGATCAGTCTGCTAGTGCCAAGAAAGCAGGACAGATTTCTGTAAAAGGATTCTAACAGATGGGATAATTCAAATCAGTTTTATTACTGTCTTAAAATGTATCTAATGCGCCCACAGTGAGGCTTCTAAGGACCCTGACAGAATCTGAAGTTGAAATTAAACTGCAAAAGCATATGCTCGCCAGATTCTCAGAGTCAGCAAAGTCTCCCCTAATTACTGCTCTGGTTCCAAACAAAAAGAAGCCTACTTAGTCACCCTGCCCAGAGGCATGTCTCAATAAACCAGTAAACCTCATACTATGTCCTGGAGGCCCTGAGCTCTGATCTCCCAGGAAAAAAAAAAGATAATTGAGTGAATTGGAAGTCCTTTACATTTACTTTTAAAGCCTGGTGGTCCATTTTGCAGCCAGCTATATCAGGCCAAGTCCTATGCATGCTGTCATCTTTCTTGTTCTCCCTCTTCTGCCACCCTCTTAAACTTTTGAGGACCCTTGTGATTATATTAGGCCCACCTGCTAATCCAGGATAATCTCCCCATCTCAGAGTCAGCTCACTAGCAACCTTAATTCCATCTGCAACCTTATTTCCCCTTTGCCACGTCACGTAACATGTTCACAGATCCTGGGGATTAGGACACAGACACCTTTAAGTAAACGGAGGAGTGTAGGTTTGCACACATTGATCAACTGAATGAACAACGTCGGAAAAAATAAGCTTTGTCTAGTCATCTGTTTTTTTATTCAAACCATGGTTTTGAATTGACAATGTATCAAGACCTAAAATTTCAAAATAACCCCAAAGACTGGAAGTCTGCATTTATCATTTTGAAAAGTCCACTGACTATCTCATGACTTTAAAAATAATAAATTGTAATGATATTGGAAAAAACAAAAAAAGCCTGGTGGTAGGCTCATGAGACAGAAAAACTACCCAGGGCAAGAGAAGAGGCATCGGCCACAGCTGAGGAGACCCAAAGTTCCTTAAGATGTCCTGCAAGGCCTTCCCTTTCTGGGGCTGGGCCCTGCCTCCCTCCCCAGCCTCATTTCCTGTGCAACTTGCTTCTCCTTTTCTACACCATCTCCCCCCTGCCCCCCATCATATTGTTCTATGCCTCTATGCCTCTGTTCACATAGGTTCCGTTGTTTGGAATTCAGAGACCCCGGACCAGGTCCCAAAGCAATGCCTCTGCCAGATCAGGCCTGGCACTAGGTATTAGAGATGCAGAGATAAACCACACAGAGTCCTGCCTTTGGCAAGTGGGCAGTGTAATCTGGAGCTCTAAGTGTCAAAAACACACCAGACTTCAAAAACCGAGTACGAAAAAAAAGAAGGTAAAGGAATAAGCAATTTTTTTCTTTTTATTTTTTTCTTAACCCCATGGTGCTGGGCTGCACCCCGAGGCCTGCAAACCCTGTAATTAATTGCCCAGCCTCAAGACCTAGGAAAGAGCCCAGAGTCAGTGACAGAAACATCAACGATTTAATAGAAAGGGGATCTTACACATCTGAAGCAAAAGGGTCCTGGAGCGACACGCCACTGTGGATGGCAGATGGCAGGCAGGATGTGGCAGCAGTCTTTGCTACTGAGGGAGATTACCAGTTATAGGGGAACTGACATCATGTTGGCTTGTCGGTTACCAGGGAAACCCCTCATCATCCCTTTGATAAGCCATCATAGTGGAGATGTTCTGATCTAAAGATCAGAACAATCACTAGCTGGGGCCAGGGGCAAGTATGTAGGCATTTACTGATTAGGCTCTATGATGAAGAGGGAAGGTCAGTCATGGGAGTAGGGTGTAGGCGAGGCAGGAACTGGTCAAGCAGGGGATGTACAGAGAGCAAGAGAACAGCCACCTTGGGTGGCCTGACCATACACACAATGAAATAATAACATTTTGGATACACTGTGTTAAATAAAATATTAAAATCGATTTTACTTACTTCTTTTTACCTTTTCTAATGTGGCTACTAGAGAATGTAGAATTACACAGATGGCTCACATTCTATTTCTATTGGATGGAGCTAATTTAACAGAGTGATTCCTAGACCTACCTGGTCATCTGAACCACCTTAGAAGCTTTTCCAAAAGAGAGATTCCAGGTCTCCAGTCTCTGGCAATCCTGATTTAGCAGGTCTTTATGGGGTCCTAAAATCTATTTTCATGATGCTCTCCAGGTTATTCAATGGCTATGATCATCCCAGTTTCAGACAATGGTCCCCATATTACCCTGGGCTTCCCTCTATTGCAAAGATGGTCAACCCACAATACGTATCAGAATCACACAGGTAGATTTGAAAAATAAAAAGTTAACTCCCCATCATGAAGATTTAGGTTCAACTGGCTTGGGTAGAACCCAAGTATTTTGTTTTTTTAAAAAAGCTCTCAGGTGATTCTCAAGTGTAGCCAAGGATGGAAACCACGGCTCTACCCCAGCACTTACTACATACACTGTAGTTTTCCATGCACTTCTCTGATTCCTTCAGTAGACTGTGAGCTCCCAGAAGGCATCTTCTTTGTCACCATATCTCTTTTGCCTATAGTAGAGGCCTCGGGAGTGGCTGAATGAATCCTATATGATTTGACACTTTGGGGATGGCTTTTCTGTCCTGGCTGCTCCGGTTTCTACTTCTGGCTTTGATGCTGCTTATTCTTTGGCCCCAGGTCCCTTTTCTGAGCAGCCAGCATCCCCAGCTTCCTGCCTCCCTGCAGGTTTGTTCAGCGGTGAGGAGTGGGCCTCGCTGACTCTGTTCCCCCATGACTCCGCTATCCTCACCACCCCCTTTTATTCTAAAGGTGGAAGAAAAGGAAAGAGCGGAGGAAGATGTTATCTTCAGTCACCTCCTCTGACTTGAGCCCAAGTCCCATGACTCAGCACCCTAGGACAGACAGCAGCCTGTCCGGCACCCAGAGCACTGGGCCGTGGGCAGAAGATCTGTGTGTTAGGCCTAGCGCTGCCACTGACTGCCTTGGGAGTGTAGCATCCCCTCTTTGTCCTATATTATCCATCTATAATTGAGTACGGCAGATCGGCAAAGGAAAGTTCTATGTTCGCTATGGCAATGGGATTCGTTTGGAATCACTGTCTCTCCAACCCTCCATCTTGAACAAAAACCCAAGAAGCATCTATCATGCTCAGGCAACAAGCTCAGGATATAGAAAAGAACAAGGGGGAAATGCCTTTTGCTCAGGTCTTGTTTCAAAACTGTAGCCTTAGCATTTCAATTGTGATACCTTCCTTTCTTTGAGAACTTCCCAAACCTCCCTCCTCCCATGTTGGTTTCTCAGACCTCAGCCAAGCTGTTCTCAAACATTCAAGGACTGTATCTGCTTTCTTGGGAAGCATTCACTGGAAACTCAACACCAGCTCAGCTTATAGAGACTGTCTAATTAATGACCAGAATGCTGATTCTCTTCGAAAAATATTTTAGAATGAACATTTCACCACCCCATTGTTGCCTTGGATGAGTAGATGAATTGGAAAAACAAACAAATGAATAAAAATCACTGAGAAGCTTTAAAATAACAGAGTCTAAAAGAGGAGGGGGCTGGTTTTCTAGATTTGAAGTAGGGGATTTAATTGTAATCCTGAAAGAATAAAGTAGCTGATTCAAGCACTTATAAAGACTATTTCCTGCTACTATTCAAAGCTGTGGCAAAAATAATAATATATGGTTTCAAATTATTTTGAGTCACTGTGTATGTAACTGACAAAGAAGGGGGGAAAGTGGGTATCTTTTGTTAACTAAGAAATTACCTTTCTTCTCTAAATTCTCTGAGAAACCAGAGGACGGACGCTGAACCAAATGATTCTGATTGGAACAGAAACCTTTGAGCTACTTTGTAAAATTACTTGTTTTTTTCTGCCAAAGGGGGGAAATCTGCTTCCAGATGAATGAGTGGGTAATTGAAAATATGATAGGATTACAGAAGACAATAAAAATAAATGTAATTTAAAAAGGCCAAAGATCATCTCCGACTTGTACATAAATAATGAAGCTACGGGAGGTGAGTCATGAGAAGAGTCTCTTCACTGTGAACTTGGGCACATTGATGGGGAAGCCAGGCGCTTCCAGGGGCAGGTGACATAAATTCATACAGATGAGACCCAGGCCTAATTAGTTTTCCAGCGTGGAGCCTAATTAGTGAGGCTGTACCCTAATAAGCAGGTGACACATTTAGGTGGTCGCAGTGTGGCCGCACAAAACTGGGAGGCCCGAACTACCGACAAATACAAGTGCAACATGTGTGTCCTATAAAGGGCTTAAAACATATGTTGAACATCTACTGTATGCCAAGTCCAGGCCCAGGGACTGTTGTTTTAAATCCTGGTATTATCATCTAATCCTGTCAGGCTGACTTTCTTTTTCCTATTTTGTGGATAGAGAAACCGAGGCTTGGAGACATTTGGACAAGCCCATCTTTGTAGCGCCATTGTCACAAGGGTGACTTTCCTGAGACCCGCCTCCAGGTTTGGAGGGCCTGATGCACACCGTCTTCCCCTCAGCAATACTTTCATTTCTGAGACATGTGGTTACATTTTTGAAAATGGGCACCTTGACGCGGGAAAGGAATATATAATAGAATGGGTTCTGGATGGAGGGGGGGGTGGTTTATGGGCCGATGTTTGCTTTGAGCCTGATAGAAGGAAAGAAAGGGAATTGCCATTTAGGAGCCCTACAGATGTCAGACATTATTCCAGGGACCCCTGACAACCACAATCTCATTAAGTATTTCCACAGCACCAGCAGTGGTTGTTAGATACTGCTATTTTCTGGCCTTAGAGAACTTAAGTAACTTTCCTAAGGTTGCCCAGCTCTGAAGGAGTAAAGCTGGGATTAGAACCCAAGGGGCTGTGTAAGAATAAACACACGGAGATGGAGCAGAGAGCATCCCAGGGCAGGAGAGGTTGTGTGCAAGGCACAGATGAGTGGAAGTGTCCAGGCCATATTTGGAAAATAGTCTCATATTACTAATGAGTTAAGTAAGATCCAAGGAGGCCCAATCAGTTGCCCAAATGGAAAAATGTACGTGACGAAATAGGACAACGTCTGAGAAAGTGCCTGAGGCAGCAGCTGGCTCTCTGGGAGTTTAATAAATGTTAGTCCTTTTCCTTTCTCTTGAAGTCACTCAGTACAGACCAGAGCCAGGTCTTAAATCCAAGTCAGACCCCAAAGGAAATCTTTCTTGTGCCACATGCTGTGGAAGGGGGTGGTGTATTCTGAGTCTGTGTGCAGAGGACACGCCCCCTGGATACTACCTGAAGATGAGGAAAGAAACCTTCAGCAGGAGAAAAGATGTAAGGATGGTTGGAAGCATGAACAGCTTACTAGGCAGGCCATACGGTGAAAATAAGGGCTTTCCAAGCAGGGGGAACAGCACGGACAAAAGCCAGGAGACCAAAGAGTTCAACAGAGTTGGAGCTTAAAGTACTAAGAAGGGAGAAGGATGTGTCTGGGACAGTAGACAGGAGGCAGGTCTGGAGAGCTCTGTGTCCCCTGCAGAGACCCTGGGTCTATCTAGGGTTGACCTGAAACCATCAGAGTCCCTTAAGCAGCACAAGCTAAGAACACCTAGATTTTCAATCTAAACAGTCATGGGGTGAATTTTATCCCTGTTTGTGGTAGCCAGCCTCCAAGATGGTCCCCAGTCCCAGTGATGTCTGCCTCTTAGTAGTCACACCCTCGTGTAATCCTCTCCCACAGCTATCAGGGTTGGCCTGTGTGACAATAGGGTATGGCATAAGGGATGGTATGTCACTTCGAGATTAGGTTATAATAAACCCTACAGCTTCCGTCTCTGCCTCTGTCTCTCAGATCACTTGCTTTGAAGGAAGCCACCTACCACGTCCAGAGCAGCCCTATGGAGACCCCACATGGAGAGGAACTAAAACCTCCTGTCAACAACCCTGGGCATGAGCCTGGAGGCAGATCCCCCAGCCTACCAAGTTTTCAAGTGAAGATGGGCCCGGCTGACACCTTTCCTGCAACCAGAGAGACCTGAAGTCAGAATCATCCAGCTAAGCTGTTCCTGGATTCCTGACTCTCAGGAACTGTGTGAAACAATACATAACTGTTGTTGAATGCTAAGTTGCAGGGTAATTTGCTATGCAGCAACAGATAACGGATCCACTCCTTAAAGATGAGGAAACAGATTCAGACCGATGAACTGATGTAGGCAACACCACACAGCTTAGTAAGTGTCGTTCTCAGGTGTCTGACTTCAAATCCACTCTTTCTGCTACAGCATGCTATTTCTGTTTTCCTTAGTGGTATATCAGGATCAAGTTCTAAACACAATGATTTCAATCCCACTTCATCAGGAATTTCTTTCTTTTAAAATTTATTATCTTGAAATATAGTTGAGTTACAATGTTGTGTTAGTTTCTGGTGTACAGCAAAGTGATTCAGTGAGAGTTTGCACTTGTTAATCCCAAACTCCCAATCCATCCCTCCCTCATCACCCCCCTTCCTTGGCAACCACAAGTCTGTGAGTCTGTTTCTGTTTTGTAGATAAGCTATTTGTGTCGTATTTTAGATTCCACACTATAAGTGATGTCATATGGTATTTGTCTTTCTCTTTCTGACTTACTTCACTTAGTGTGATAATCTCTAGGTCCATCCATGTTGCTGCAAATGGCATTATTTCATTCTTTTTTATGGTTTAGTAGTAAAGAATTTCTTAAGCTCCTGCTATGTGCCAGGGACTGAGCTGTAGAGTGGACAGCACATCCTTGTAAGGTCCAAGATGAATTAAACCCTGCCCCTGCCCCTGCCCTCTATTTCTCTTATAAGAAACTATGATAGGGGTTTCCCTGGTGGTGCAGTGGTTGAGAATCTGCCTGCCAATGCAGGGGACACGGGTTCGAGCCCTGGTCTGGGAAGATCCCACATGCCACAGAGCAACTAAGCCCGTGAGCCACAACTACTGAGCCTGCGCGTCTGGAGCCTGTGCCCCGCAACAAGAGAGGCCACGACAGTGAAAGGCCTGTGCACCGCGATGAAGAGTGGCCCCCGCTTGCCGCAACTAGAGAAAGCCCTCGCACAGAAACGAAGACCCAACACAGCCAAAAATAAATAAATTAATTAATTAATTAAGACCCCCCCCTCCCCCCCCCCCAAAAAGAAACTATGATAAAAGACTGTCATGTATAACAGAACGAAACACAAAATTGTATTACAGTCATGAGAAAGCAGCAACTGACTCATTTGGGGTAAAAGATGTAGAGAAGGTTCCCCGGAGAAGATGACTTTGTATCTGGGCCAAGTGGAACAGGATCGGGGTGGAAGGAATGGCATCCCTGAGTAGAGGGAACCACAGGAGGGAAGATGTAGGAGTGCAAAACCACTAAGTATATTTTGGAAATAGTTAACACTTCCGACTACAATCAAAAGAGCCTAAACCTACACTGATAAAAGTAGAAGAATACAACCAATGCAAGGGAACATGCATTTCTGTGTGACTAATCACTCAGATTTTTGTATGGCTAGTCATTGGCTTTAAGAATCAGCCATTTGCAGCAACATGGATGGACCTAGAGATTATCATACTGAGTGAAGAAAGTCAGACAGAGAAAGACAAATATCATATGATATCACTTATATGTGGAATCTAAAAAAGAAAATGATACAAGTGAACTTATTTACAAAACAGAAACAGACTCACAGACTTCGAAAACAAACTTATGGTTACCAAAGGGGAAACGTGGGGGGAAGTGATAAATTAGGAGACTGGGATTAACATACACACACTACTGTATATAAAATAGATAATCAACAAGGACCTACTGTGTAGCACAGGGAACTCTATTCAATACTCTGTAATAACCTATATGGGAAAAGAATCTGAAAAAGAATGGATATATGTATATGTATAACTGAATTACTTTGCTGGACCCCTGAAACTAACACAACATTGTAAATCAACTATACTCCAATATAAAATTAAAAAATTAAATTAAAAAAAGAATCAGATTAGCAATTTAACATTTTAATGCCTATGGCATTCTAGCATTTTCACAGTAGAGCAGTGGGCACTTTGCTCATCATTTTCCTACACATCATTTCATTTAACTTGCATAATTTGTTAATCCCCACTCCTCAGATAAGACGATTAAAGGCTAATGAAGTTAAGTAATCTGCACTAGTGATGATGGGTGGATGTTAAGCCCAGGTTTGTCAGAGGCTCCTGTACTTTCTGACTCATATTTTGTCCTTTTCTCAGATTATTGCAAGAGCCTCCCTATTAGCCTTCCTGCTTCCACCCATCCCTCCCTCCACTCTCTCCCCACACAGCAGCCAGAGTGGTCCTTGTAAAATATATACCCAGTGATGCCACTTCTCTCCTCAAACCTTCCAACATTCTGTCTCTCTTGGAATGACATCCAGGGGACTTGGCCCTGGGGGATCTGGCTCCTGGACACTCTCTGATCCCACCCCTGGCTCTTTGCCCCCCTCACACATTATGCTTGAGCTGCATTTGCCTGGAATGTTTCTGCACAGTTGACTCTCTCCTTACGCTCCTGTCTCTGACTGGCTTTCCCCAGTGACTCAATCTAACATAGACCACTCCCCAAGCCTTAGCCCTCCAGCCCCTTCTATCCTCTTACTCTGCCTTATTTTCTCCACTGCACATATCCACCTGACATCGCATCCTTTTATTCCTTTACTAGTTTACAATCTGTCTCTCTTCACTAGGATGTGAGCTCCCTAAGGGCAATAAGTTTTATCTGTATTGTTCACGGCTACTGAGGGTGACTGACTTGTCCCAGTTTTTCTGGGGCTTTGCTGGTTTTAGCACTGAAAGTCTCACGTCCTGAGAACTCCCTTCAGTCCTGGGCAAACCAGAATGGTTGGTCACTCTACTGATGTTCCCCTTCAACTGTTGGGCTCAAAGCCCTGAGTGAGGGCTTCCCCGGTGGCGCAGTGGCTAAGAATCCGCCTGCCAATGTAGGGGACACAGGTTCGAGCCCTGGTCCGGGAGGATCCCACATGCCGCAGAGCAACTAAGCCCGTGCACCACAACTACTGAGTCCGTGCACCACAACTACTGAGCCCGCGTGCCGCAACTACTGAAGCACGCGCGCCTAGAGGCTGTGCTCCGCAACAAGAGAAGCCACGGCAATAAGAAGCCCATGCACTGCAGTGAAGATTAGCCCCTGCTCGCTGCAACTAGAGAAAGCCCACACGCAGCAGCAATGACACATGCAGCCAGAAAAAAAAAAAAGCTCTGGGTGATCCAGCCTCTCTGACCATCATCTATGGTACCTGCCAAAGACAGAATAAGTACATACTGATTAGTCATTTGGTCTCCTCCTTTGGAAACTTCTTCAAGCCTTCCAATTAAAACCCACAGCTGCCTCCTCTTGATTCCCACCTCATGTTATAAATACCTTCATTTTACTCATAGTTTACATTCTAGTTGGTTCTAGTTGCCTCTCAGGCATTTACTAGGGCTGTACACTTCTGGGGGAGAGGAGCTATACTTTTGTGTCCCTAGAATACTGTGTAAACAGTGTATGTCCAAGAAATATTTTTCAAAATGAATATTTGTATAAACCTAGATGAAGACTCCACAGCAAAGCTTCCATGTCAAAGTCATCATTCTCCATGAATGGAACCATCAGAGGAGATGTGCAGCTCAGAGCACAGCAAGGGATGCTTCCGCAGCAAGGGAATGGACCAGGCTGGGAGCTGAGTGGAGGGGAGTGTGTGTGTGTGTGTTTGTGTGTGTGCACGCGCACGTCTGTGTGTGTGCCTGCGTTGTGTGCATTTGGAGAAGTAGGTGGCAGATATGGGGAGGGGGAAGAAGATGACAAGACTGAGGAGCAGAAGCAGAGCAAAGATGACCAAAGGAGTCATGGAAACAAGAAAAGACGGAGTAAACAATTTCAGATGGGTCCTATGACTATGGTTAAGGATGTTTACTAAAGCGTCTGTATGTAAGACTGGACACATGAAAAATATCTAAGAGGAGAATATATGTGTTGACATGCAAAGATATGCATTATGCATTTTAGGCAATAAAATGATATGTGGTGTGGTATTTATCACCGTGGATAGCATCACAGCTCTGGAATCTGTCTATTCCAATCCCAGCTCCTCCACGTCCCAGCCCTGTGATCTTAGGCAAGGTACTCACTCTCTGAGCCTTTGGTTCATCATCTGTAAAATGCAGATAATAACAGTATCCCTGGGACTCCCCTGGTGGCGCAGTGGTTAAGAATCTGCCTGCCAATGCAGGGGACATGGGTTCGAGCCCTGGTCCGGGAAGATCCCGCAAGCCGCGGAGCAACTAAACCCGTGCGCCACAACTACTGAGCCTGCGCTCAGAGCCCGCGAGCCACAACTACTGAGCCCGCATGCCACAACTACTGAAGCCCACGCACCCTAGAGCCTGTGCTCCGCAACAAGAGAAGCCACCGCAATGAGAAGCCCGTGCACCACAACAAAGAGTAGACCCCGCTCGCAGCAACTAGAGAAAGCCCACGCGCAGCAACAAAGATCCAACGCAGCCCAAAAAATTAATTAATTAATTTAAAAAAATAATAGTATCCCTTTATGGGACACTTTGAGGATTAACTGACTTGATAGGGGCACAGATGCTACATATTGCTATGTTGTTATCACTATAGGAGCCTATTTAGAGAGAATAATATGTGTACTTTAGAAAAAAGAATATAAGGATATCAGTATTGATAGGATTATGGCTAATTTCAATTTTTTCCTTTATGCTTATCTGTAGGTTCTAATTTTCTCTAATAAATGTAAATTAATAGTATAGTTTTGTATAAAAATGAGAATAAACAGAACAAGTAAAATGAACTGAGGTGGGTATCAGGATTTGGAGTACGAAGCCAGGAAACTGAGGAACCAGAAAAGACACCAAGAGATAAAGGACAAAAAAAAAAAAAAAAGAGATAAAGGACACGAGAAGGCAAGGGGGAGGGAAAGCAGTCAAGGTCAAGACTGGAGGTGACCAGTTACCCACACCTGGCTTCTCTGAGCTTACTCTGGGAGGGCAGACCACAAAGGCAAGGACAGAATAGGCAAAAGTTGTCGAACTGCTGCATCATCTCAGAAGTATTAGGCACATATATTGGGTACTGAGGATTGTTTGAACTGGCTCAACAATCTGTTTTTATTATCTGGGTTAATTTTTAATGAATTAATTTTTTTAAAAGAGCACCCGAAATTTGAAGCTTCTTTTAATTTGAATCTCATACTTACTAAATTGAGATACTTAATTCTTCTAAAAGAAAACCTCTTAAAGAAAGAGTGTGGCTTAATGCAGTAATTCCATTTACAGAATAAAGTGTCAGTTGCAGAGTTGATTTCCTGCCAAGACAGTAGCTCCCGAGAACTCTGAGTAAAGCCCACAGCTGATGTTACCAAAGCACAACGGTCTCACTTCACCTGGGTCTGCTCAGAAGAACTCTGGAGAGGAGGTGACTTTCATCACTGGGAATGCATTTGTTTTTCAACGAACAAACATGCACACAAAAATATATGGAAGCTAAATGCGAGGTGGTGTCCTGGAATGGATGCTGGAACAGAAAAAGGACATGAGTGGAAAAACGGTGAAATCTAAAATAAAGTCTACAGTTGAGTTTTGAACAAATGTACACGGTTGTGTAAGATGTGAACATCAGGGGGAACCTGGTGAAGGGTATATGGGAATTCTCTGTACTATCTTTACACTTCTGTAAATCTGAAATTATCTAAAATTGAAAGGTTCTTTAGACACATCTGGAAGTGCCTAATCACTAAGTGTAGTAATAATGGTTGAGTTCTTATCACGTGCTCAGTGTTTCCTCACATTGTTCCAGCTGATCCTGTGACGTTGTCTGGTAGCTATTCCCCGCAATGTCTCTCACATCGGCCGTCTCCTCTAATGCCTCATCAGTACCTCTTCCCAAACCATGGCAAATCCCTCTCATCTGGTCTCCCTGACTCTAGCCATCTCCCACAGCCATACATCCTCCAGAGGAATCACATTCACAGCTGATCTTCTCACTCCCAGCTCTACAACCTGCTTCATCTCCCCGATGCACAGAGCAGGGTTTCTCAAACTCGGCACGATTAAAATTTTGGATCAGGTCATTCTTTGCTGTGGGGGCCATCCCGTGCATGGCAGGATGTTTAGCAGTATCCCTGGCCTCTGCCCACGTGATGCCAGTAGCCTCCAAAAAAGTCTTGAGACATTACCGTATGCCCCCTTGTCGGAGCAAAGTCACCCTGGCTGAGAACCACTGGCCTAGAGAATGAGGTCTAATCCCTTAGTCTGGCGTTCCAAGACTTCCTGCTATTCCAGTCTTCCGCTTTCTCCATTCACCTTACTTCCCTCCCATGATAGAGATCTTACCCTTTTTGGACATTTTGTTTACACCCTTGCATCTTTGCTTTTGTCTCTTTGGGAATTCCATCTCCCCAGTAAGCAGATCAATCCCAATCCTTAATATAGTGGCCAGCACACAAAAAACTCTGTTAAATGAATGAATAAATAAATGATAGAAAAAACTTTTGGTCCATCTGTCTGCAACCGTGTAATGCAACGTTATCTCCTCAGGCATAATTTCCTTCTGTGTTTTTCTTCTCCCATTGTCTTCTGAGTTTATCTGTTGTACACTATATGTGTACAACATAGTTATAATCATTGTTACTTACACATCCATCTGTCTCTCTCCCTCTTCCCTCATCAGACTGTAAGGTTATAGGATATTAATAACTACTCAATGTTAGCTTGGTATTTATTATATTCTAGGTTCTGTGGCAAATAACTTAAAAAATATCATCTCACTTATTTCCCATAACCACACTCTGTGACAGGTATTATTATTATCATCTCATTTTATAGATGAGAAATTTTAAGCTCAGTGAATTGAAGTTATTTTCTCAAGGTCATACATCTAGAAGGTGGCAGAGCTGAGATTTAAATTTAAATCACACAGCAGAGTTCAAGTTCTAAACCGCGCACTAAGGAACCATTTTTTTACTGATCTTTCCAACTTCTTTTGTACAAAGAGCAGAGCTTTTTACATATGGAATTTGTGCAACAAAGACCTGGTTTTTCAGCTGTGAAATCTAACACCATCCAAGTAAAGTTATAAGCAAACCCCATCTTTGGGTTTTCTAGTCTTTCACGAGGACAGTCCACACAAATCACTACATTATGTGATGAGGACTCAGTAGAATTTTCTTCTCAAAAGACTAGTAAAGAACCTTCCTTCCTTTGCAACTTAGCCAACCAGCTTGGAATGTTTCCATGCAGTGCTTGAGCCTGGTTCAGGCTTTGCCCAAGGGCGTATGTCACTGGGTCTATTGGATGGGTATTAGACCGAGGCAGCTTTAGACTTAATATATGAAGGTTTTCTAGCATTTCATCTTCTCAGCAATAGTAGCTAATATTAACATGCATATTTACTATGTGCTAGCCTCTATCTTAAGCACCTTATGGGCATTAATTTATTTATCCTCATAATGGCCCAATGAGATAGGTACTATTACTTTCCCATCTTACTAGTGAGGAAACTGAGACACAAAGAGCTTAAATAACATGCCCAAGGGATGCGGCTCCAGAGCCTACATTCTTAACCAGTATCTTATATTGACATTCAAAGACATAGACTCTTTTGTGAAGTGCTGAGAACCCTGTGGCTGAAGGTATTTAAATAGAGGTTAAAATTCTTAATATTGCAGATATTGTAGAGAATACCCCTGCATTGGCTGTGTTCCTATATCACTTTGTTCAGATCATTACAATAGCAGTGGTCACCACCTATAAGATATAGCTGTTAAACAGCCTGACAAGTTTTTTTTGCTGCAACTGTGAATTTCTTCAGTGCAAGAAATGGGTCTTAGCTTTGCATCTTCCATAATGTCTGAGATGTAGTAGGTTTGCAATATAAATTTGCTGGATTTGTTGGCTAACTAAGGGCTTGAGCACAGAGGTCTGCAAAGGAAGTTATAAAGAATGTATCGTATTCTCAAATCTCTCTAAGTCAAAGGCATTTTGCTCTCTGGGGCTTTGCTTGGCAAATGGGATGACATCATCTACTGCCTTCCCAGTGCTGAAGGTTAGATGGCATGACTCCTGGAGAGGTTCCCTAGCTGGTCTCCAGGCAGGCCCCGAGTCCATCAAGGACAATCTTTAAGAGTCTGATAAATCAAGTTATAATGAGTCAACCATGCTCAGTCAGTTGAATCCCTTGAATAGCTAAAGACACTAATACATGTTTTAGAGGGGAGACATCGGATTGTGCAATGAAACAGATAATAGACTTTTTTTCAGGTCAGCATGAATGAGAGCAAGAGCAAGGCTTTAAAATTTCTATTAACTTTTGATAATTCTTCCTAATTTAAAGACAGAACAAAGAAAGAATTTATGAAACAGAATTTAAACAGAAATGAGATTTACAGTGGGTAGTTCTAAGTACCAGACACCAAAAAAAAAAAAAAAAAGTAATGTGAGTTCTGCAGGCATTAGGAAGGGGGCAGGACCGTTCTTTCTTGCCAGGAAAGGCTTTGGAGGGGAGTATTCTTAGGCTGACCAAGACTGACACCTAAGGAGCTGTCCCCTCTATGAACAGGTATATATGCTAGATGCTAGGCAGATTCAGCAGGGTTTGGAGCCCTAAAGACCTGGTGCAGATTCTGGGTTCTTCAATTAGCTGCAAGATTTGTGCACCTCAGTTTGTTCCTCTATAAAATGAGGGTAATAATATCTTCCTCAAGGGCACTTGAGAGGATTTGAGTTAATGTACAGAAAAAGCATGGTACTGAGCAGATTGTCAATAAATGGTATTGCAGGCCATCCACAGAGTGGTGGATAGGAAGTGGTAAACTCCTAGCTCTCACAGAGGCCAGACCACTCACACTGGGACGCTGTTAACAGGACTTGTACATGGACCAGGAATTTGGTTATTTGATAGCTCAGGCACAGGATGCTTTGATTCTATACCATTTGCTGCTAAATTACTTTTCCAACTATATCCCTCTTACCATATCTGTAAACCCTCTATACAGACTTACTACTCTCCATTGAGTATCCATGCCTTTAGGCCTTTTGACAAACCATTTAACTACCCATCCCTCTCATCTACCTAATAATAACAGGAGTCCTTCTAACACGTCTGTCCATCTGTCTACCTGCCTACATCAATCTGTCTATCATCTATCAATTTATCTGTCTGTCCAACCATCCATCCATCCATCCATCAGTCCATCCATCTATCTCATCTATCTTTTATTTATTCTAGGTCCTCTCCCCAGCTTTATCTTTACTTCTCCTGCTCACATCTCACCTTCTGAACTCCCTGAGGGCACTACTTTCTTGGTGTTTAACATAGACTGTCCTTTATTTTTAAGTTAAGTACGTAGTAATCTGTTTGAAAGCACAAAACTTAGTATCTTGTCTTAGTCATCTTTGTATGCCTCAAAGGGGTTAAAATTGTGGTGTAGAGGAGAAAGTGAGTAACATTTATAAAGCACCTACTTGGTACCAAGCAATGTACAAGGTTCTTTACATACATTAGTTCACAGAATCATTGGGAACAACCCTGAAATGTTCCATTATTCTCACTTTACAGTTGAGGAATCTGAAGCTCAGAGGGTTTAAATGTCTTTTACAAAGCCACATACAGTGGTAGGGTTAAATGTGATTACCCTAAGACCAAGCATTTCCACCAAATCACACTCCTTCCATCTGCACTAGGAATAGCAAATGTGTCTTAACTTGCATGCCACTGACATTCATTACTTTCCATGAGCACTGTGGGAATGAGTCCAGAAGGTGTACCATCCATTTGCCATCCCTGATCTCCACCGCTCAGTAGATACGAATTGCTTTCCCTACCATCTCATCCTCACGTCATGAAGGTGTCCATAAGCATAGCCTGGAAAGAAGCACAGCCAGAATGCCAGCCCCTCCCTTGGCAGTCCTGCCCTTCTGTGACTGCTGGTTCTGTGGCACAGAGCAGGTGCATGATGGTAATGACGATGGATGAATAAATGAATGAATAATTAAATGCATTACAAGGAGGCTGAATGGGGTCTAACGTACTCAGATTCACTGGAGTCTTCTAAGAAATGAAAATGGAGAATTAGCAAACAGAGTTCAGGCAACTTGACAGACCACTTGAGCTTCCCTCCCTTAGTGTGAGGACACGGGGGCCACTTGAGGGAAAGGCAGACCTCAGATCCCACTGCTGCCTGCGCCATCATTCTATATGCAAATACGAGCCTGCCATTTAAAGAGCTCTGCTCCTGAACTCATTAGGGCATCCAAACTCAGACTCAAGCCGCCAGGAGTTTGCATTAAGTGGTGTGAATCCCCTAAGAACCGGGAGGAAACACCATCTTCTTGATGGATTAATTTATAGGCAAAAAGTGGCAGAGAAGTGATTGCAGGAACTTCTTTCCCCAAGATTTGAAACAGGCACTTCTGATTATTAACCAGGGGGCCAAATGCTGAGGTCATGTTCCAAGGCAGAGTTTGCACTAGCAATGAATGACTTCCTCTAGCAGAGAAAGTATGCTAACACCTTCAAACAAAGAGTACACAGGAGAGACACAGAGCAGTTGAGAAGACTCACTTCCCTCTCCAATGAGGAAAGCTTCTCCTGGGCACTCCCCTCCCACCTCCCCCCCTGTGGATCTGAGTCACTAAGGCAGTGCTGCTGTATTCTGGCTTCACAGCGGACACTGCCATAGCCAGTGGGGTCAGGAGAGGTCTTTCTCACCACTGGGATATCTCCAAACTAGCTTAGCTTCTTCTGACCCCACTGAAGTACCTGCCATGGATCAGTGTTCATTCTAAAGACCCCAGTTTAGGGTTAACTTAACAAATCCAATTGAGGTCAACAAAAATGCACTCAGTGGTATGCACCTTGCTCAGCACTGGAGACACAGAAATGAACAAGGTGGGATTGCTGCTTTCAGTGAACTCGCTGTCCAGGAGGACAGGCAGGAAGAGAAATAATGACAAAACAGCACGCTGGGTGTGGTGGTAGTGGGAATGCTGATGCTATAGAGTATGAAGGAAGGGCTTCTAGCCCCCTTTGGAGGAAGTTTGGTTATAGTTCCTGGAAGATAAGCTTGCTGAGAAATGTACTGGAGAATGAGTGAGTTTCAGATGGGAGGGGATGACATTCCAGATAGAGGAAACTGTGAGCAAAGGCATGGCCTTGGGAACCAGAGTTTGGGGTGTGGAACATTTCCATCAGGTCAATGTTATGAGACAGTCACTCTGAAGGATCATGGTCAGGACTGATGAGACTGCAGACTTAGAGAGGTGACAAGTCACAGGTGGTCTTTCTTGGCTACGGAGCGGGCAATCTAGAGCTTTAAAGGATTTTGCATAGGGAAGTTAAGCATTCAGATTTATGTTTCATTCTTAGAGGAAGAATTGGACCTGGTGAAAAGGAGGTAGAAAGATTGCTCTGTGACGATACTCTAGGAAACATATGATGAAGTCGTTACATTAGAGATGGAGAGAAGGTGACAAATTCAGGATAGATTAGTGGGGCTGATTGTATGAGGCCAGTAGGGAAAGGGAGGGGGAGGAGTCTGGGATGATTTCTGATTCCAGCTTGGATACGTAGGTGGCTGATGCTGGTGTCCATTGAAACAGAGATGAAGGGGGAAGGGCTGGGGAGGACACAGGACAGTCATGAGGGTGGGGAGTAAGGAGCTGAGGTCTGGTTCTCTGAAATCTCTGCGGGTCATTAATCTGGAGCTGTCCAGCAGATTGTTAGGACTAGGAACACAGACTTCGGAGTTTTTAGCGGGGGGTGGGGGGGGAGGTTGGGGGGGGGAGGAAAGGGAGCTGAAAGAATGTGTGAATGAGGTTAATCTGAGGGAATGCAAACAGTGATAAGAGCAGGAGCCCATTCAGTAAAAATAAAGGAAGAGGCAGCCACAAAGAAGTAGGACCGCTAGGAAGCCTAATGACAAGCCAGTGCTGTCCACAGAAGCTATGGGGTGAGGGGGTTCGAGAAGTAGGGAGGACTTGGGGTCAAATGCAGCAGGGGCAAGGTGAGGACTGGGGGGTGCACACTGGGGCTGGCAGCAGCGCTGTCATTAGGGGCCAGAGCCGGCTAGGGGATCCACACAATGGAAGGAGGATGACAAGGGTGGGAGGCGCTGATGGGAGGGTCATAGGAGGGGTGGTGTCAAGAAGCTTGGCTGAGGGCTTCCCTGGTGGCGCAGTGGTTGAGAATCTGCCTGCCAATGCAGGGGACACGGGTTCGAGCCCTGGTCTGGGAGGATCCCACATGCCGCGGAGCAGCTGGGCCCGTGAGCCACAGTTACTGAGCATGCGCGTCTGGAGCCTGTGCTCCGCAACAAGAGAGGCCGCGACAGTGAGAGGCCCGCGCACCGCGATGAAGAGTGGCCCCCGCTCGCCGCAACTAGAGAAAGCCCTCGCACAGAAACGAAGACCCAACACAGCCAAAAATAAATAAATAAATAAATAAGTAAAAATTGAAAAAAAAAAAATAATAATCTTGGCTGAGAAGGGCAGGAAGGAGAGAGAACAGCCACTAACAGAGGCAAATGTCCCAAGGGAAGTTTCATTTGTTGTTTGTTTAGGATGAAACAGACCTAAGCAGATTTATAGGCTGAGAGGAAGTAGCAAGTAGAGAAGGAAAGAGTTAAAGAAAAACTGAGAGAGGAGACATTTGATGGAGTGAACTCCTAAGGAGGTGAAAGGAGACAGAATTGAGAGTCAGGGGAAGGAAGGCCCCCAACAGGGAAAATACCTCTTCTTCTGAGCTGGAGGAAAGGAGGGGAGAATCCTTCAGAATCCAATAATCTCAGAGAAGTGTTTAAAACGTATGTCAGACGAACATGCACCCTCCTCACTCAGTCACTTAGTAGGCTTGTGAGCTAGGAAAGTTACAACTTCCCCAGCTTTGTTTTCCTTACCTGTGACTAGGCTAATGGTACCTCCCTGGCAGGTTATCAGTGCATCAGATCAGGTATGGAAAGCATTTAGCACAGTCCTGGAGCATAGTAAGTACTCAATAAATTGACGTGTTGGTATTGTTTTTATCATTGATTTTATCATTATACAGCTCGATTATGGATGTAATATGCTTTTGTGGTTTCCTAACAGCACACCTAACCATCATTGCATTTGCTAACATAAAAATGTTTTGAAATCCAAAGAACTTTCTTAAACTCTTTTGGAACAAAATTGTTTTATTAAATAAGGACTGTATCCTATAGAATATATTATATAATATATATTTATATAATCTGACATGTAAAATATTATATATGTTAATACATAGGCATATATGATATTCATGTATTATACGTATGTGATATACATTATTACATACATATAATATACATATATTTATTATACATTAAAATATATATAAAATAATCCTGAGGTATTTCCTTGTCATTTTTTTTTTTTGTAGACTTTCTAGCTCTTTCAGTCTTAAAAGTTTAGGTTTTTTTAATGAAACACTACCTTACAAGAATTTTGACAGTGTTCCTCTTGCACTTATTTTAAAACTGATTCTGAAAAGCTTCTAGAAAGGTTTTTCAAAATGGAACATATTAGAATGTGGAAACTCACCGATGAGGTTATTCATCAGAGCGGAGCATTTTGCGGGGCTGGTTTCACCTCATTTAATGGAGTCACAACATTATGGGTGGGTTGGGCTAGATCCAGATTACATTTACATAAAACGCTCCAGTTGGAGCCTTCAATCTTGGGCATCTTTTTTCTTTTTCCTTTTGCTTCTTTCTATCTCCTCCCTCCCTCCCTCCTTCTTTCCTTCCTCTCTTTTTCTTTCTCCCTTTCCCTTTCCTTCTTTCTTTCTTTCTTTCTTTCTTTCTTTCTTTCTTTCTTTCTTTCTTTCTTTCTTTTCTTTTCTTTCAGAGCAAATACAGCACTGTGCTTATGGAAATTAAACAATAAACAGGTCAGTAATCACCTCTGAATAAGTCTTTGGAATTGACAGAGGTCATTTGTTTTGTAAGTTGCTGATCACTGGTCAGCAATGGGCATTTCTCTCTGACGCGGGGTCAGGTGCTGTGTGCACTCCGGGCTCAGAGACAGGAAGAGACATGTTTCTTTCTCTTAAGAGATCCTCACTGACAAGAGCATTGGGATCTAGGGCATGGTTTCTCCAGGGTCACAGTGCTAGTAAAGGTGGGACTTGCAACTTGAATGTAGGGTTTCTGGGTCCAAATGCAGTGCCGTTTCCTGTACGCCCGTGCTGATTCTTTATGAGAAACAAGGTCTTTTCAAAGGGATTTACAAATGTTGGCAAGCAGAGTATGAAATCCATTTTCTCAGCTAAGAATATGCTCTTTCATTCTTTTACATTCTACTTAGAAATGAGCCTTGTCCTCATTTCCACTCCCAATTAAGCCATTGGGTTTGTCTACTGGCTACTTAACCATGTATTTTGAGCTATGACATCCTGGTTACAGGTCCTACACTTTTACTGGGGGGTGGGGGTGAGGAGTCCAGTACAAATTGAGAAGAGATGACGTGTAGAACAAGACATGCTCTAAGTAAGAAGCATGATGTTTTACAGTAACTGAACAGCAGGAGGAGAAGTATCTTAATGACGTAATCCAGACCCTGATTGCTAACTCTGCCTTTGGTGTCATGATCACCAACCATTTTACAGATGGCAAAACCGAGGTCTGTGTACACATTCTTCTACTCATTGTACCTAAGTTGCACACAGCACAGCCTTGCAGCCCAGCATTTGAGAAACGAGTTAAGAATACACAGAAATGGCATAGACCAGTTGTCTTAACTGTGTTTATGCTGGGAATTGGAGGCAGGTACATTAAAGTCTTTCCAAGAAATTACAGCAGTTGAGTTTACGGTCCTCCTTCCAGCTGGAAAAGTATGTTTGGGCTAGTAGATGACAAACAAATGTCTGTTCCTAATTTTCAAGGTGATAGAGGCATTAAGAGATGGGAAATATTCTGATTCTAAGTACTAAACAAAATTGGAGGACAAAACTGAGGTTAGATCATTTTTCCAACAAACAAAGGGGAAGCAAACAGGAAACTCACCATTGCTAAAGGAAATCAGTGACTTGGGTTCTAGCCCCAGCTCTGCTTAGTGAGCGATGTGACCTTGGGGAAGAACCTCACCCCTCAAACCCTCGGCTTCCTCTTCAAAGAGCCGCCAATCGCTGCGCTTTGTATCCTCATAGGATCATTTGGAGAATCAAGTGAATTATCAAATGGAAAGTGCTTTGGAAAATATAGTTTTAAGTGCTAAAGGAATGTTCTTAAAGCCCATGGGAAATCCTAGAGGTGAGAAGAGTGCCAGCTGGGGGTGACATTAGCAGTCAGAAGTGAGGAAATAAACTGACTTATTTTTAGGACTCAGAGGTCCTGTGAGGCCCTGGAATTGGCTGTAGAAAACCAAGGTGGAAATCAAAAGGCTTCAGCTATGGGTGAGGTTGGGGCCAAAGCCACATCAGTGAAGCTCTATCACATGGCAACCAAGCACGTGACTCTAGAAAGGCCTCCTGCATTTAAATCCCCACACCAACTCCCCATCACTTACTTGCTTTGGGGTCTTGAGTGAGTCATGAACCACTAGGCCTTTGTCTTTTCAACTGCAAAATGGGAACAATCATACTTCCCTCATATAGTTGCACTGAGGATTGAATAAATCAACCTTTGTGAGGTGCCCAGTGCAACCATGTACTCAGTTTGAGAGTGTGGGCTCCAGAGCCAGAATGCCTGGGTTCAAATGCTCGCTCTGCTACTTACCTAGCCATACCCTCTGAGGTTCTCTGGCCTCATTTTCCCACCTATACCAGGGGTAAGAGTGTCACCTCCCTGATAAGATTACTGTGAGGACCAAAGGAGTCAGTCTGTGTAAATGCTTTGTGCCTGGCATAAGGAATCCCTCAATAAATGGGAGCTTGTACATAATCAGCTTTATTGTAATTAATTTTTATTAGTGAATGCACACTGAGCATTTGAGTGAATATATATTTGAATCCTCAAATATTTTCAGACCTGAATAAAACCTAAAATGGCCCACACCCTCCCCCCGCCCCACCACCAGGGCCCACAGTTTGCTCTCTAATACTCTGAGGGCATATAATTGCTCCTAAACAAACAGAATCTGTCTCTGAGTTTGGACTTGAAACACACATTAGGATAATCTCTTAACCATGTCCTATAAATATTCATTGTGGTTTAAACCCTTGTCACGATGAAGGAGCCCAACAACAATTCCTTGGGCTGCCGAGTTTCCCTGTGTCAGAGCAGCCAAGGTGAGGGGGCGAGGGCGGGATGCTGCAGGAAGGAGCCAGGGCCTCACCTGGACGGGCTCAGCGCATCCTTCCACCTCCACCCACCACCCCGCACCCGCCTGGCCACTCACAATCACTCCTCTCCTCCCACAGGGAGCTCAGCTATGGCCTCAAGTCATTTGGCCTCCCCAGCACCTAGCACAGATCCTGGCACAGTTTGCTCTACAAAGGTTTGTTGAATAAATGAGGAAGCCTTAGTGGAATGACTGAATGAGGATTAATAGATCTCCTTGACTATTCGGATGGGGAGGAGGAGATCTCACAATCCTTGGCTGGGATGTGAGGCATTCCGAGTGTTCAATGACGGCCAGAAAGAAAGAGAGGAGCGATTCTGGAAAGACAGGGGCTGGAGACGTCAGAAGTCCCTATTGCAATGTCTTAAGGATTTTTCCAAACTTGGGTCTGACTCTGGTGGATTCTGATACGCAGGGTGAGGTGGACCCAGTAGTAGAGGTCCCCAGGGAAAGAGCCATGCTTGCAATCAGGTAGGAACAGCCCTTTCCTTTCCCCAGGACCGCAGCCAGTGCCTGGGGCAGGAGATGGAGAGGGCGTGGTTGGAGGATTTGCAGGAGGCACAGAGGAGGGGATCGTGACTGGACACCTGTCAGGGCTGCTCCAGGGGATGTGATTTAAGGCAGGCCCTGCTTCAGGTGGAGGCTGGAAAGCTAGGGAGCAGGCATTCGGTGAATTCCTACTTGGTGCCACACACTAAGTGCTCTTCATACATTATCTCATTTAATCCTTATACTCGTTGAATCTCCATGTTATAAATGAGGAAAATAACTTCAAAGAGGTTAAGCATCATTCTTGGATGACACAGCTTCAAACTGATGAAGATTCAAATGCAGGTTCATTTGATTTCAAAGGCCATGAGATTTTTCAGGATCCTTTGTTCCTCTCCAGGCTTGTGTCCTGGGTAATCAAGATAGGCAGGGGTAGATAGTCCAGGCAGATATCTAGACTAGAGCCCCAGGCTCAGGGTAACAAAACAGATGCTAGATCCCGGCTGCTGGTGGGGTCTTCCTACTGGGTCCTGTTCCCTGGGTCGGCCTGGCTCAGGGACCGGGCTCGGATGAACTCACAGGTGACAGGGATTAGGGACGAACGTACAGCACCTGGAAACCTAATCGTGCAGCCCTAGACTGAGGACTGCTAGGCAGGGCCTGCCATTCTTGTTTTCTGGCTGCTTTTGGTTCATTCTCTACCTCCTCACCCATAAAAAGATACCTTACAGGGAAGAAGGAGGAGGAGGAAGAGGTAAACAGACTAATGAGAGGCTGTCAGACATTCCCTTCCTATATTTACACAAATGAAGGAAGCTGCTGGCCTCATTACTGGGTCTCCCCCCATACGATCACAAGGCTGGAAGAGAACAGGGGGCAGGGTGAAGGGGGCACAAGGAGCCTTGCAAGTGGCTCTGTGATTTTATGCAAATTTCTTAACCTCTCTGGGCTTCAGTCAAACACCCTGTAAAAAGGAATCACTGACATAAATGATAAAAATGAAGTTCTTTGAACCTGATGAAGAGACAGCATAAATGTTGAATTGTATTAATAGCACCTTGAAGTTGAAAGTAAGATTCCTACATCTAGTTAGTTGCCAAGATACTTTCACATACATTGCCCCGGCTATGATTAGGTTGAGTGGTGCTATTCAACCCCATTCTACAGCCTGGAAAATTGAGACTCAGAGAGGATACGTTGTGTTCAAGGTCAACAAGTTGAAAAGAGATGAAACTGGATGTTGGGAAATGGTGTCACACCATGTAGATAATGCATATGGAGCCAGATACAGCTATAGCCTAAGAATGGTTCGATTAAAATGATAATGCTGTGATGTGTTGCTATGTCTGTCATAGAAATGAAGAAGCAAAGCTGCAAAGGCTAAGAAACTAGCACAAGGATAGAGCACTGTGGCTGAGCTATGAATCCAAGACTGTCCAACCCCCAGAAGCCTTATGTTTATACTCCTGCCCCAGGCTGCAGACTGTGAGTCATTCTTTAATCTAACAAGTCATTATTGAGTTCTTTTATGGGCCAAACTCTGATCAATCTAGACATTGGGGAAACAAAGGACAGAATCCTTGCTCTCATGAAGCTTATATTCTGACATAAACAAAGAAGTAAAACTGTATGTTAGGTTGGATCATGTGTTGGATTGTGTCCTCCTCCAAAAGATAAGTTGAAGTCTTAACCCCTGGTACCTCAGAATGTGACCTTATTTGGACATAGGGTCATTGCAGATGTAATTAAGTTCAGCTGAGGTCATACTGGAGTGGGGTGGGCCTTTATTCCAATATGACTTCCGTCCTTACAAGAAGAGGGCAGAGACACCCAGGGGGACGAGGACCATCTGAAGCAGAGGCCAAGATTGAAGAGATGTGTGTACAAGCTAAGGAACATGAAGGCTTGCTGGCCAACACCAGGAGCTAGGAAGAGGCCAGGAAGGCTTCTCCCCTACAGGTTTCAGAGAGAGCAGAGCCCTGTGCACACCTTGATTTTACACTTCCGGCCTCCAGAACCGTGAGACAATACATTTCTGTTGTTTTATGCCACTCAGTTTGTGATACATTGTTATGTGAGCCCTAGGAAACTACAGATGGAGATGTAAGTTATCTAGAACAATGAAACTAACAACAATAAACATTTAAAAGTTCAAAACACCAAGGATGTTTCTGGAGATGAGTGAAGACTGCCAAAGACACAGACCTCATGACTGTCCATCTCCATGTGAGCAGTGTGGGCGCTGGACCTGCCTGTCACACGCTGCCCTGCAAGGCCTCTTCCTCCCAAGGCAGGCCCGGCTCCTGTGGTTGCTTCCCAGCTCACCTCTACACGAACTTGACTCGAATGGGTTTACTAAGCAAATTAATAATGTAAACGAGATTGCAGCTAGCACCTTCCATGCAGGGAAGGCCTATTGCACAATAACTGTTTGCATACAAATGAATGCTGCAGTTGCAAATGAACCTGTAATGCTCGGGAAAGCAGGCCATCAGGGCCGCTGACGGGGGATACTTTGGTATCTCTCGCATCCTTCTTGCTATTACATGAATTATAGCAAATCTGCACTACGAAGTGCTGTATACCTTAGGCTGCGTGTTTCATACTAGGCTTTCCATTTCCTCCTCACAACAACCCAGGATGGTGCGTGTTAGGAAGGTTCCCATTTAATTGATGAGGAAACTGATGCTTTGAGAGGTTGGGAAACTAGTCATAGCCCCAGAGGACAGCAGCATGGGACCTCGAACCCAGAGTATCTGCCTCCAGATATAGTGTGTGGCTAAAAAACAAAACAAGTCGTCTTTCTAAAATTTAGTTGTTTATAAGCCTTTCAATAATATCTGACCTTTAATTGATTACTGAATGCTAAGGAAGCATTAGATCATTTAGTTCTCACATAATCTATGAAGCTGGTATTGTTATTCCCATAAAGAATCGGAGGCTCACAGAAGTTATGTGACTTTTCTAAGACCACGTGGCAAGTGGTTGGACCTAC
This sequence comes from Balaenoptera ricei, assembly GCF_028023285.1. Taxonomy (NCBI): domain Eukaryota; kingdom Metazoa; phylum Chordata; class Mammalia; order Artiodactyla; family Balaenopteridae; genus Balaenoptera; species Balaenoptera ricei. The sequence goes on from NC_082639.1 coordinate 48,863,487, forward strand.
ATTCAAATCGGGCCTGGCTGAACCCAAAGCCCAGCTCTCATCCACCCTTATCTTAATTTGCTCTGGGGGTAGGAGTGGCTGTAAAAAACCCAGAACCCTGGGCCCTACCCAGACCTGCTGGATCGTAATTTGTGAAGGCAGACTCTGGACGACGTAAACTTTCCGATGACTCTGATGCTGCCGTTCTCTGGGGATGCCGTTTCGCCTCTTGTTTAGTTTGGATAAGGGCTCCTTAATGTCCCCTTCCTTAGGGTCCTTGGGCAAATGTCCCCCAAATGGCAGAGGAAATAGGTACCAGCTAGCTAGAGATGTCACCTCCACGATGGAGGTGCCTGCCAGGGAGGGGAGAGAGCCCTGTGGGCCTCCATTCCAGTATTTTCATTTATCATGCAAATGAGCAGAGTAAAATTAGGTCATGTCAGGGACTGGCAAATCAAAATTGTGCCAGAGGGCCCTTCCCTTAGCCCAGCGTTCTTCAGATGCTTCTATTTTGGAATTTCCCATCTAATCAAGGAGCTCCTGGTGCCAGGTTTCCTCGGCATGAGGAAGGTCCATGGCCTGGGTCTTTGGATTTGCAGCAATGATTCTCAGCCAGGCCTCAGCTTCCGGCTCTGCTGAATCCAGACAAGGGACCATTAAGTGCTCGCACTATGAGTTCAATGAAAAAAAAAGCTGCATGGCCTTGGAGTTAGAGGTCTGCCTGGATTAGATCTAACTGATGCTGTCAGGGCACTGCCCCAGGCTGGATGCTTATCTTCACAGAACTGATCTTCCAGGGAGCTCACACCTGGGCTCTGCCACTTATGAACTAGGGGACATGGGGCAAGTCCCTTGGCCATCTGAGCCCATCTCGCTGTGCTTGACACTATGCAGGTGTGCTCAGTGTATACTGCATACGCTTGAAGAAGTCAACTCCTCATGTCTGCCAGTGGGTGATGCATTAGGGATATACATGTATAGTCAAAGGTCGACTTTTAATGCTCCCCTTGTTAATTTAGTTACACATTCATTCACCATACAGGTACTTGCTTCTGGTAGGAGGGTTTGTGTGGATTTGCATCTGTCCTTTTCCTTGAGCCTGGGACTACATTTCTGACTCCATTCCTAATTCTCTGAGGCGAGACAGTCAAGCTCTTTGCACCCAGTCAGGATTTGCTACCTGCTGCTGAACTGCTGCCCAAATAAATGAATAATTCGCTATGGAAGGAGCTGGTCTTTATTCAAATCTCCAGCTTCCTTTGATGGGTTGGATTTGCCAGAATAAAGAAAAGTTCAGCACTCCCAAGGGCCAGGGGGATAGAGACGATGACCATCATTTTCAAAGACCTCACAGTGTTTTAGAAATGACCCCCCTGGAATCTGAGCCGTGCAGCTACACTTTGCCATGTCAGTAAGGAAGAGCTGGGTGTTTAACAAATCCAAGAAAGCCAGTGACTAAGGGGGAGCTGAAATTCAGAATATTTGTTTTATTTTTAGTAGGTCTGTTCTCTTTTCCTTATTTGTAGTGTTGGCAGCCCCTTAGATGCTGGTTTCCTTATTCCGTGGTAGAAAGACATTGGGCTTTGAAAACAGATTCAGTGGAGTTCAGATCCTTACCCTTTCACTGCCTGGCCTTCTGGCCCTGGGGGGCCCGCTCAGATTCCCCTGCAAATGAGGTGACAGAACACTATCCACTCCACAAGGCTGCTGGGAGGCTTAGCTGAGGGGGAGATAATGAAAGTGCTTTGTAAACCAGAGCTCTATATAGATCTAATTAACATGACTATTTTTGTTCTTTTAGTTCTATTTTCTTCTCTTAATAATTACAGAATCTTGGGTTTGGAGGAGAGCAGATCCACGGTCCTCCTTGTTAGAACCAAGTGGAGATCTGGTTCAAGTACAGACTCTCTCTGGGCCGTTGAATCAGTCCTGGTGGTGGGGGGAGAGGGACCCTGTGGTCTAGAGAGCAGCCAGGTTTGAGAAATACTGATCTAGTCCCTTAACACCTGCAGCCTCTGCAGCCTCCCCATGAAGAGGTATTTTCATTATATTACCAATGCAGACCAAGAGAGAGAGACCTGGACAATTTCAAGGTTTTATTATACTCACAGTTGTCTGGGGAGAACACAGCACACCACACAGGGCCACTCAGGGAAGCACCAGGGTCGGTCGTCAGTCAGAGAGAGATGGGGGATGTGGGAAGGGCTTTTACTGTGGTTTCTGCCAGAACAAAAGGGTAAGGCAGGGCAAGCAGGCTTAGGATTGGCTAGAGTGAATAATGTCAACAGGCACTGTGACGTCAGGACTGTCCCTAGTTGATATCTGGCCCTGGCATGACTAAGACGGGTGGATGGCAGCCTGGAGTGTGAGAGCCCAATAGGATAAGTGGTTGAGGTTGTGGACTTTGTTGGCTGTTGAAGAAAAAGAACTGGCTGACCTCAACCAATCCCTCAAAACTAGGTCAACATGACCGCTTTACACCCTTTAGGATGGCTGCTATCAAGAACTAAAACAAAACAAATAAACCCCCAAAACCAGAAAATAACAAGTATTGCCAAGGATGTGGAGAAATTAGAATGCTTGTGCACTGTTAATAGAAACATAAAATGGTGCAGCCAATATGGAAAACAGTATGGTGGTTCCTCAAAAAATTAAAAATAGAACTACCATATGATCCAACAATTCCACTTCTGGATATACACCCAGAAGAATTAAAAGCAGAGTCTTGAAAGGATATTTGCACACCCACGTTGAGAGCAGCATTATTCATCAACAGTCAAAAGGTGGAAGCAATACAAGTATCCACAGACCGATGAATGGATAAGCAAAATGTGGTCTATGTATACAATGGAATATTATTCAGCCTTAAACAGGAAGAAAATTCTGGTACATGCTACAACATGGATGAACCTTGAGGACATTATGCTCGGTGAAATGAGCCAGTCACTAAAAGACAAATACTGTATGATTAATTCCACTTATATGAAACCCTAAAAGTAGTCAGATCCATAGACACAGAAAGCAGAATGGTGGTTGCCAGGGTCTAGGGGGAGGGGGGAATGGGAGTTGGTGTTTAATGGGTATAGAGCTTTAGGTTTGCAAGAAGAAAAACGTTCTGGAGATTGGTTACACAACAACGTATGGCTAAGATGGTAAATGTTATGTGTATTTTGCCACAATTTTGAAAATCTGGGTCAAGACAGTACACACACACACACACACACAACTACATTACAAGTGGTCACCTATCTCTGCTTGTATATCTCCAAGGAGGCAGAGCTCATTGCCTCATCAGGCAGCCCCATTGAACTCCAGCCTTCTGACTATGAGAACCTTCTTCCTGATACTCACCCAATACCTGTTTTCCTGTACCTTCTACCCTTTGGTCAGAGTTTTCCTTTGGGGCCACATAAACTAAGCCTTCCTCTTCTTTCACATGATGCCAACTGTTGCAACATTTGATGCCAGGATCCTTTCTCTTTTTGGGTTTTCCAACAGGTCTGTACTTGACCGGGGTTCAAATCCCCTCTCCTCCTTTCACTTCTGTCTGATTCGCCTTGTCTGAGCAGGAAAGGGTAGTTGCAGGAGAAGATGCTCAGACTGTACAGGGAGTCAGCTGTGAAACCTGGACCAATGATAATAACCACAGCTACTAGTCTCTAAGCATCAGTTACGTGCCAAGCGTCACACTGGTGCTTTACAGCCAACACATGGGATCTGCCTCACACTCCTATGATGTGGGTATTATCGTGACCGGTTTACAAATGGGTTGAAGCCCAGAGAAGTGAAGATACTTGCCTGGGGTCACTCAGCCAGTACCCCAGGAGCTTGCACTAGAACGCAGGGCTGCCTGACATTGTTCAGATCAGGGTACTTTCATTTCCTGACCCAGCCACACTGGGCCATGACTAAGAAAATTAAATTCTGAGCCAAAGCAGGAGAGATGTCTACCAGCCTATAGATCCCTCTCTGGGCCTCCTCTGCAGGGATGTTTCAGGGACTCAAGTGACTGCTGGTTTTATCTGCGAGGCTGGTATAGAATGCCTTGTCAAACACCCAAGCATATTTTTGTCACTTTAAGAAATCAAGGCAATTTCTGCACTTGACAAAGGTAAAATCTTTTAAAGCTTTGGAGGATTGGGAAAGGGAATAAAAAAGACGTTAATAGAATGACATATTTTTAGTGTAACACTTCAGAGAAAACTCTGGGGGAACAAAAAATAAAATGAACGACCTAAATATGGTTTTTTTTTTACACTGGGAGCTTCAAAGGAGTGGGTTGTGCTGGATATCTGAGTGCCCCAAATCTGTAAAGGATTTGAAAACAATGGGAACCCTCTTGGACAACGTCCCTGCTTTAGTCTGTAAACTGCACCAGCCTGAATGCCGGGTTAACTACTTTGGGCTGACTGACTACGGGTGAACTACTGAACCTTCTCAGTGTCAGCGTCTGTAAAGTAAGGACGGTGGTACTAACCTCACAGAACTGTGGTGAGATTTATATGAAACTGATGCATATTAAAATTGTACTAAATATTTATTATATTTAATGTAACATATCTATATAACATATAGTATAATGACTATATTATATTTAATATTTATATTAAATCAGTTATATTTGATTAAATGAGTGGAAAGCACGGAACATGATAGGCATGTTCCAAGGGAAAACGGAAATGTTTTCCTTTAATTTAGTGGCAGGGCTCTTAGTTGAAAATTGGACAAACAGCTCATTTAAGAAGACTACTAAGACATCTTCTATTTTCGCTATGTTCCTGAGAACCTAGCAAATATGAATTCTGCAATCAAATGTGAATGTTGTAAGTTGATAGGAGCCTACCCCCTCTTGTGAGTGCTGAGTATGGGAGTCTGGCTGGGGCATCAGGGGTGTCAGGAGGTGTGGACCCTGCTTCCAGCTTCATTACAGGGGCAGGTACCACCCCCAATAGCCATGCTAATCCTTACTAACAGGATTCTGGCTTTGTTTTGATAACAAAGCAGCAATTTGCTCAGGGAGGGTGGGCCCAGTCCCAGAGGGTGAATCATGATTGATCAAAGCTTACCATGGGAGTCTCATTCCTTTTTGCAGGTGACTTTTAGCAATGGGGCCATGACCGAATTCTGCCCATTGAGACAAAAGGCGGGAGGGCGCTTCAAGAAAAGATTTTCCATTCTGATGAAATTCTTTTCCTCCCTGCCTCTGCATTCTGGCATGTGAGGATGTGATGCCTGAAGCAGGGCAGCCTTCTTGTGACCATTAGGGAGAAAACCAAGAGGTCCGGAAAAGTGAACTCAGAGGGCTGCAATTATTAAACTGCTGAGTTAACAGACCTTGGAACTGCCTGTCCTCTAATTCTAGTTATGCGATGTAGTAAACCCCAGTGTTTTCAACTACTTTTATCCAGGTCACCCGTTACCAAAAGCATCCTAAAGGATACAAACGCTAACTCATCCTGTGACCCTAGATACCTGCCCTTTCTGCACCTCAGTTTCTTCTTGTATTAAATGTGGGGTTGGATTAGATTCATGTTGGCAAATGAGTAGGTAGCCCATGGGCCAGATTCAGCCTGGCAGTTGTGTTTGGGTTTCCCTGTGCATCATACAAATGAAACATACTAAGAAAACGTGACTCCTGTACTTCCTAAAACTCTTCTAACTGCCCTTATGAGCCGCTACCCTCATGGGATAGTGGTGAAAAAATGGAATCTTGTCTGTTAATCCTACCTCCCTCTATTATGGAACAAAGAGTCTTTTTGGACACCTTGGCTCTTCTCTGTAAATGCTCATGGCCAAGGGTGAAAGAGAAGGGCTTACATGCTCTTGTGGCTTTAGAACTATGTGGTTTTCTCTAGATCTGCTGTAGGACCGTAGGGCAGGTTGTGGCCCTAGACCCTGTACAGAGTCTGCTCAGATGCAGCAGGTCTTTATGGTTCTTTGGAATATTGTGTTGCCTCTACAGCTGAAATCTTGGATCCTAGACAGAGTCCCTGTATTTTGTAACCTCGGATGACAGGTCTCTTCCAGCTGCCTGTGCTGGACTCCTCCACATTCCCTCCCTGGGATGTCCAGGGTGTGGACAGGTGCTGGGGAAGCAGGAATAGTACTTAGATCTATTATCGGCGACATCTCTGTACACATGTGTGTTACTATGCTCTCCTATGGGATGTGGTACCAAGCCAAATGCTGAGAGTTCTTGCTGTCTCTCCCAGGCAATGTCCAGAGGAGTGGGCTCTGGCTTCCTATGTTCTTGAGTCCCCCCATCCCAGTCTGGATATCTCCATGACTAGTCCCCGCACCCCTTGTCAAGATGAGGCTACACAGAGGAGGTAGAGGTGAGAGATGAATAAGAATCCTGCTATCTGGTTTCCTCATCAACTTCCTCCTTTTCACATACCCCAAGGACAAATAACCCAAGTTTTTCTTTTCTTTACCCTGACTGGAAGGGACAAATCCTCCTGTATTAGGACTCACGATTTCAAGGCAGACAGGTAAGAGAAACCTCTAAACCAGAGACAACAGAAATCAAGATAATTTTTAAAATTATATCATTGTACTATATTTAAGATCATTTTTCATTTGTCACAATATTTTAAAAAATTATAAGATTCTAGATATAAACCTAGATTTTTTATCTTCTCTTTAAAACTTAGAAGCTCTGGCAACATGGAACTCACACTCTTGCAGCACAACAATTGGCTTGAGCTGAGTAGTGTTTTCTTCCCTTGAAGAGTATGTGTACCCATATGGTCACCTTATCTGTGATAAAGGAGGCAAAAATATACAATGGAGAAAAGACAGCCTCTTCAATAAGTGGTGCTGGGAAAACTGGACAGCTACATGTAAAAGAATGAAATTAGAACACTCCCTAACACCATACACAAAAATAAACTCAAAATGGATTAAAGACCTAAATGTAAGGCCAGACACTATCAAACTCTTAGAGGAAAACATAGGCAGAACACTCTATGACATAAATCACAGCAAGATCCTTTTTGACCCACCTCCTAGAGAAATAGAAATAAAAACAAAAATAAACAGATGGGACCTAATGAAACTTAAAAGCTTTTGCACAGCAAAGGAAACCATAAACAAGACGAAAAGACAACCCTCAGAATGGGAGAAAATATTTGCAAATGAAGCAATCTCCAAGATTTACAAGCAGCTCATGCAGCTCAATATCAAAAAAACAAACAACCCAATCCAAAAATGGGCAGAAGACCTAAATAGACATTTCTCCAAAGAAGATGTACAGATCGCCAACAAACACATGAAAGAATGCTCAACATCATTAATCACTAGAGAAATGCAAATCAAAACTACAGTGAGACATCATCTCACACCAGTCAGAATGGCCATCATCAAAAAATCTACAAACGGTAAATGCTGGAGAGGGTGTAGAGAAAAGGGAACCCTCTTGCACTGTTGGTGGGAATGTAAATTGATACAGCCACTATGGAGAAGAGTATGGAGGTTCCTTAAAAAACTAAAAATAGAACTACCATACAACCCAGCAATCCCACTACTGGGCATATACCCTGAGAAAACCATAATTCAAAAAGAGTCATGTACCACAATGTTCACTGCAGCTCTATTTACAATAGCCAGGACATGGAAGCAACCTAAGTGTCTGTCAACAGATGAATGGATAAAGAAGATGTGGCACATACATACAATGGAATATTACTCAGCCATAAAAAGAAATGAAATTGAGTTATTTGTAGTGAAGTGGATGGACCTAGAGTCTGTCCTACAGAGTGAAGTAAGTCAGAAAGAGAAAAACAAATACCGTATGCTAACACATATATATGGAATCTAAAAAAAAAAAAATGGTCATGAAGAACCTAGGGGCAAGACAGGAATAAAGACGCAGACCTACTAGAAAATGGACTTGAGGACATGGGGAGGGGGAAGGGTAAGCTGGGACGAAGTGAGAGAGTGGCATGGACATATATACACTACCAAATGTAAAATAGATAGCTAGTGGGAAGCAGCCGCATAGCACAGGGAGATCAGCTCTGTGCTTTGTGACCACCAAGAGGGGTGGGACAGGGAGGGTGGGAGGGAGGGAGATGCAAGAGAGAGGGGATATGGGGATATATGTATACATATAGCTGATTCACTTTGTTATAAAGCAGAAACTAACACACCATTGTAAAGCAATAATACTCCAATAAGGATGTTAAAAAAAAAAAATATATATATATATATGTATTAGGGACTTCCCTGGTGATCCAGTGGTTAAGAATCCATCTTGCAATGCAGGGAACACCGGTTCGATCCCTGGTCAGGGAACTAAGATCCCACATGCTGCAGGGCAACTAGGCCCGCGTGCTGCAACTACTGAGCCCATGTGCTCTGGAGCCTGCACGCCACAACTACAGAGCCTGCGCACCGCAACTAAGACCCGACGCAGCCAATAAATAAATAAATAAATATTAAAAAAATAAATATGTATTAAATGAATGAAAAAAATGAGCAAATGAACATGTGGTCAGTGTTTGGCAACTTTCAAAGGCTATCTATAATTATTACCTCATTGATCACCATTGCAACCCTGGGGAATAGTGTCCCCATTTTAGAGGTGAGGAGACTGAGGCTCAGAGATACAGAATGACTTCCTCGTGATCACACAGAACCAGGCTTGGCAAGCAGGTCCTTTGATTCTGTTTTTTTTTTTTTTTTGAAGTATAGTTGATTTACAATGTTATGTTAATTTCTGCTGTACAGCAAAGTGATTCAGTTCTTGCTTGGGGTGTAGTGGGATCATACACCAGGTTAGACCAGCAAGACACAGCACTTCCACAAGGGAGCAGCAGGATGACTGTGGTTGGGGCCATTTTCAAGTTCAAAGCCAGCAGAGGATCCCGGGAAGGCCAGGGAGGTGTGTCTGAGACACTTTCTGGGACTGTGAGAGACCTGAGGCTGTATGGATAAATTTGTCCCATCACACCCTTGACATCTGAACCCAGCTCTGGACAGTTCCCTTGGCTCAGAAGTGCCTATCTTGTGTCACCCAAGTTATCACTTTTTGATACAAAGTAACTGGAGAAGAATCAAAAGCAATGGACCACCATCTTTCTATCAGAGGGCAGAGCTGTTTCTGCCATCAGACTAGGAGCTCCCTGAGGACAGAGACAGTGTCTCACCCTCTTCTGTGTCTGAGAGTGTAGAAGTGGTGCAGAGAACTCAAGGACCACTCTTCCCTGGGAGAACCAGCTTGGACCACACCAAGACTTGACCTGGGGCAGACAGACAGTCAGGTGGTGGCAGCAGCTCCACCAGCTTTGTTCCACCTGCCGGAGTGGACCGTGGGAGTCAGGGTCACATAAATTCCTCATGCCACCCTCCCCTTTCTGTGGGGCTTGGATTTATCTCCACATGATAACAGGAGCTCCATGCACCACCACTCAGGAAGAAAAGAGGTCACCCCATCTCATGAAGATAAATACCATAGTGTGGTATGACAGCCTCCCTGAGGACCCCGCACTGTGTAATTACTACCGTAATAAATATTATTACAACAACCCAAAAAAAAAAAAAAAGAGTATGTGTACCATCTGGCTCTTCACAGTCTGGACACTCCCCGTTGTCTTGGACCTTGAATGCAATTCATCCATCTATCTTCCCCTTCTTGGCATTTTGTTTTCTAAGATCCACTCCACTTACACAGTTGGGACTCTATGGTCAACACCTCTCCCTGCTCCACCCCGTGCCCAGCACCCTGCTAAGCGCAGCCAGGGAATATAACATATTACAGCCTGATTAAACGTATGATTATCACATGAATATATAATCTATTATATGTAATTACATAACCTAGTTAAGTATGTACAACTAACACTTATTTAAAAATAACGAGAAAGGGTTCATAAAACCCTCTAAGAGCATTTGAACATGTCACTTCACTTCTGTTCTTTGAACCAGCTGCGGGACTGTGTGCAGGTTACCAGGGCCAACTGGACTCCTATTTCCTCAACCATGGAATGAGGAGGGGCAGGACTAATTCCAGGGCTCTGAGATTACATGAGTTCAGCCCAAGAAGCATACATGCTAGGATTAGGAGACCCAAGGAGTGTAAGATAGACCCTCACCTTTAAGGGGTTTATGGTCCAGTTGGGAAAATAAAGCAAAAGCACACGACAGGGAAAGCATCACAAAGCACAGAGGGATCATTGAGTTCCAGGGGCTCAGTGCTCAGAACCACATGATCTTAGAATCAGAAGGATCTGTAGAACCTCTTCCTTTCCCACCAACATCTTCACTAACCTCCTCTTCTTCTCTAAAAATACAATTCAGCATCACCCCTGCTCCTCCTGAAGCCCCCAAGTCTGGGGGAGTTAGTACCCTCCACAGTGGTCCTGCAGCTCTGCACAGTTGCTGTTTGTCTGTCCCCCACTGTGCTGTGACTCTTGAGAGCTAGGAATGTAATCGATATCTGTCTTATTTCCCAGAATTCCCTACCCATTATTTTGGTAACAACACTCCCTTCTCCTTGAATAAACTATGCCAGCACCTCATTCCACGTAGTCCTGATGAAATGTCTGGTAAAGATTTCCATCACACTCACACACACACACACACACACACACACACACACGTCCTCCCTCTGGTGGGCAAATAAAATTAGGTCAGATTCTTTCACCAGGGAATCTGAGTCTTAAGGGAAGTGACATGCTGTGACAGAATATTGAAAGAATTTGAAACAAATCATTCTTTCCACAGAGTCCATTTGTTCCTGCTTCTGTTATCCACTGGCCTGTCCTTGTTCCCTCACTCCTCCCTTGGATGTTCAGTCCTTCCTTAACTCTGCAGTCTTCATGATACTCGCCCCTCCTCTGCCTTCTTTATTTTAAGTTAGACAAAGCCATTGCTCTCTGTTGCTTACAACTGAGGATCCTAACTCATTCTGGGATCAAATCTCGTTCAACGTTGGCGCCTAACACAGAGTCTGGCATATGGTGAGATCTGGAGACAAAATATTAAATGTTTGTTAAGTGAATAAATTCTCTACCAATGCCACCATCCACTCTATGGCATCCCTGACAGATGGCCATCTTTCATTTATCTATTAGACCATGGCCAACGAGGGAAAGCTCAGTCTCTCAATAGGCCGCTGAGGCTATTTGGAAATTTTTCCCAAATGAATTCTATCACACATCCCAAATTGTTAGACAGTTCTTCCCAAATGAGTTAAAATCTTACTCTCATTGCCTTCCCCCAACTATTCCTTGTTCTTTGCTGGGACCATGAGAATTCTTCCATCAGATAATTTCAAAGTCAGGGCTAGCCACATCTACAGGGCTTCAGGGTTTGTTAAGAGTTCTCTAAGGGATAATAATATCTCACATTTGAAAGGCAAATAATACTTAGAGGGTTTTCAAAGCTCTTTACCAACCACTAGGTAATTTATTCTTACAAAAACTCTGAGACACAGATTGCCGTGGGATTACAAGTTCTCCATTTCACATGTCAGGAGGCTCTATCACAGAAAGATCATCTAATTCTTTTTTCCAGGTCACACAGATAATAAAGGGCAGAGTTGAGACTCAATGCCTAATTGTTATGGCTTAATTCTCCCACCTTTTCCGTTTTACCCTGAGTCTCCCACCACAAGATTATAACAATCATCTCAGTGATGAAGATATGGTTTTAAAGGAGGTGCTCTGTTTCAGCTACCCTGCTGGTCAGTTTTAAATATATTCTCTAATTCTTCCATCATCCAAGAGTGTATGATTATTTCTATATCATGGTTGAGGAAACTGAGGTTCAGTGCAGACAAGAGACTTGCCCAAGATCACTAGGTAATATATATTAAAGCTGATATTTGAACCTTGAATTCACACATCAGACATACAGGGAGTTGGATCATGCTTGTGTGAGCACGTGGCCTGTGCCCCAAAAGTCCACTGGGTACTGTTCAATTCCCTGACTAGGGATCAAGGTGTCAACAAGGTCAACAGCCATTCCCTTAGTCACTATCCCTGTGGCTTCTGGGGCCACTTTGTTACTCTCCTCTTCCATTTTCTAAAGTCTTCCTCCATCTCCTGCCCCCCCCTCCCCACACACCTATCTGCATTAAATGGTTTACAAAGTCCTATCAGGAGCTTTCACTGCAGAATGATTTAGGGGGAAGAGGGGAGATTGGCTACACACATGGGAAGCATTCGGGTCATTTTTATTTCTCCATCTGTGGGCAGCATCAACTTAACATGGAAAGTGTTTCCCACAGCTGCACTAAGACCAATAAGAAACATCTGTATTCTGTAACTCTGCCTCCCCCAAAGGAATGGTGTTTTCTTAAAGTTCATCTGCAAGGTTCTATTCCTAGAACTGATAACACTATAAAATAATAGTAAAGTTAATTACTGGCAAATTAAAATGGAAGTGCTTTCTAAATTCTTGGGACATTCACATTACTATCAAATGAGTTTATTGTGATTAAAATGATTAATGACATTCCAGTAAAAACCAGAGAATTAAAATCCTGAATACAAAGAAGGTTAAAGTCTTATCATCATTAGAGTACATCAAGGAAAACCGCTGAGTGTCCTCCTTATCTGTTTACATTAGCAAAAGAGACACAGAGCAAATAAAGAAAATCATTTGAATCTTCACAAAAACGAAAATCTGGGGGCTCATTTTCTTATTTATGTAGCATTTGGAACCAGCATGTCTTGTACAGGAAGAGAAACAATAGCTCACTTGTAATTTAAACAAAATAGACAGACCAATGGAACAGAATTGAAAGGCTAAAAATAGACCCAACCATATTATAAGATTTCAGCATATATTCAAGAGGGCATTTTAAAACTGGGGAAAAGGCTGGATTATTAAATAAAGGTGTGGGGCAACTGGTTCATCACTGACTGAGGGGAGATAATTACCTTATATGTTACCCCTAATTAGATTCCAGAACAAAATAGCTAGATAAAAATACATGTGAATACTTCTCTGTATCTATTGTGTTGAGGCAGGCAGGACAGTAGAAGCACCATTCCAAAAAGAGAAACCGGAAAAGACAACATTAGTAGATTTGATAAGATACAATTTAAACTAAATCGAAAAGTAAATAATAACATGGAGAAAATATCTACAATATATTTGAAAGCTAAAAGGATAATATCTTTGATATTATTTTTTTTAGATATAAAGACTGTCTTTGATATATAAAGATCTTCTACAAATAAATAAGAAAAAGCCAAGTTTCTGATATAAAAATGAGCAAAAGGGGCCTCCCTGGTGGCACAGTGGCTGAGAGTCCGCCTGCCAATGCAGGGGACACGGGTTCGAGCCCTGGTCTGGGAGGATCCCACATGCCGCGGAGCAACTGGGCCCGTGAGCCACAATTACTGAGCCTGCGCGTCTGGAGCTTGTGCTCCGCAACAGGAGAGGCCGTGATAGTGAGAGGCCCGCGCACCGCGATGAAGAGTGGCCCCTGCTCGCCGCAACTAGAGAAAGCCCTCGCACAGAAACGAAGACCCAACACAGCCAAATAAATAAATAAATATATATATATATTTAAAAAAAAAAAAAAAGCAATAGACTTGAAAGAAGAAATAAAAGCAGCCAATACAACTACAACTATGAAAACATTTCCCCCTCAGTAGGAGGTAAATAATGCAAAATAAAATAAAATAATGATTTAAAAAGCCTTATAATAAGCAAGTTGTGAGTTTACAGAGCGATAGATGGAACTGCTTAGATTTTGCTGCAAGAATATGAATTGGCCCAAAATTTATGGAAAGCAATTTGGAGAAAACAAACAAACAAACAACAACAAAAAAACTTGTATACTGTATTAGTTTGCTAGGACTGTCATAATGAAACCAAGTCTCCCTAAAACTGAGCTCCCCTTCTGAACTTACGATTAATCTCTTTATCCAAAACTTGATTTCCTTCTTAGCCCCACCCTGTTCCCCTCAGGATTGAAAAGTACCAAAGAAAAGGGGGGATTGAAACTGAGCAGGCCCCTGTGGGGTCTTCCCCAGTACAAAAGCCCCTCCTTGTTCCCCATTTCTTGTTTGTAGAAAAAGGCTTTAGTCTCTTGGCCTTCCCTGAGTTCCAAAGAGTAGACTGAAACAGTTACTAATTAGGAAAGGTGAGGGAATGCAGAAACAAAGGAAAAGCTGTTAAGGAAGAAAAGTAATGATAGCTTAAATAATAGTTCAGCCATGAAACAGAGTCCTAGTTCCTCCTCAAGGGATACAGATAACAATCTGACACATATCTTTTAGTTGTTCTGTAGAAACTAAGACCCCCACCCAGGTAGGGGATGGTGAATACATGCTGACCACAAGCATGGAAACCCCAGACTGGTTGGAACCAGAAGGTTGATGATTAAGATTCCCGAGACACCACACTGTTACCTCACCATCAACCAATCAGAAGAAAGTCCACAAGCTGATCGTGCCCCCTGCAACCCTCACCCCAAATGCTGCCTTTAAAAACTCTTCCCTGAAAGCCATCAGAGAGTTTGAGCATGAGCTGCCCATTCTCCTTGCTCGGCACCTGCGATAAACACCATACTTTCCTTCACCCCAACCTGGTGTCAGTCAATTGGCTTTGCTGTGTGGTTGGCAAGTGGACCCAAGTTCAGTAACAATAACAAAGTACCACAAACAGGGTGGTTAAACACCAAAACGTTATTTTCTCACAGTTCAGGAGGCTGGAAGTCCAAGATCAAGGTGCCAGCAGGGTTGGTTTCTCCCGAGGTCTCTTTCCTTGGCTGGTGGATGACTGCTGTCTTGTCGTCTGGTAACACCATCCTTCCTCTGTGCGCACACATCTTTGATGTCTCCTTCTCTTTGTAAAAGGACACTAGTCTTGTTGGATTAGGGCCCCACGCTCATGACCTCTTTTAACCTTAATTACTTCTTTAAAGAACCTGTCTCCAAATACAGTCACACTGGGGGTTAGAACTTCAATATATGAATTTGGGGTGTGTGGGGGGAACACAGTTCAGTCCGTAACACGCATGGAAAGTGTATTATGAGTACATATACACACACATGTACAGACCATAAAAATATTCTTACCCTTTGGCCCAGTAATTCTAGATCTAAGATATTACCCTAAAAAGCATACAAAGCAAACAGACAAAACTCCTCCTCGTTCTTAAGTAGACGTACCTCTCATCCTATATCCTATTTCTTAATCTTACTTTCCACTTCAGTAAAATTGGTGATAGACTACTGAATCAGATTCTTTTGACATGGGGTCCATTCATTCATTGTTATGACTTTTTTTAAAGAGTAGTTTTAGGTTCACAGCAAAATTGAGAAGAAGGTACAAAGGTTTCCCATATACACCCTTGTCCCCTAACATGAACAGCCCCCCATTATCAACACCCCGCATCAGAGTGCTACATTTTTTATAACTGAAGAACCTACATTGACACATCATAATCACCCAAAGTCCATAGTTTACACTAGGGTTCGCTCTTCATGTTATACAATCTAAGGGTTTGGACAAATGTATAATGACATGTATCCATCAGTTTAGTATCATACAGAGTAGTTCCACTGCCCTAAAAATGCTCTGTGCTCTACCTATTCATCCCTCTCTCCCATTGTAACCCCTGATTTATTTTTTAAATTTAAATTCTGAAGTGCTCCTGATATGCAGCCAGGTGATGGTGAAATCACTTTGTAAATGACTATGAAGAATGTGAGAAGGTGAGATGTTATTGCCTGTAAACCCTCCCCCTCCCCTCCACCACCATCGCCACCCTGGGGAAAGCTGCATTGCCCCTTGAATGGAGGGTATTCTTGGTAGAGGGCAGCACGGCTGGGTGCAGAGCACCTCTGCTGTGGAATCTGGCAAACCCGGCTGAGATTTACTCTGTTCTTAGAGACCGTGTGACCTTGGGCAAATCCTTTACCTTTTCTGAGCTTCAGTCTCCATTATCTGTATAACAAGAAAAATAACACCTACTTGCAGAGTGGTATAAGGATCAGAGATCATTTAGAAAAAGCGTCTGGTGGCTGGTCCATGTTAGGTGTTCAGGAAATGGATGATATACTATCATGATCATCACCACAGCCACCTCAGGAATGAATGAAACAACCAAAGTCGTGATGGCAATACCAAAGTGTAGGAGTATCCAGATCAAAGATATCTTATAAAAGTTGAAATTCTGAATTGAGACAGTATGTCCTGGAGGAGATGGTCTATGTTTTGGAGGCAGATAGATCTGGGTTCAAATCCTGATGGAAAGGAGCAGAACCCTGTGCCCCACCCACCCTAGTACAAAGGCCCCTCCGTGTCCCCTGCCTCTTGTTTGTAGAAAAGCTGAAATCTCTCAGGCTTCCCTGGGTCACAAAAGAGCAGGTTCAAGCAGTTAAGGATGAGGACAATAGAGTCATAGACTCAGTTTCTGATGCACATCCCTGACTTGTTTTACAGATACTATAACTGCCACCAGAGGGAAAAAGCTAACTGCATGATGATCAGACTGCAGTCATGACATAAGGTGCTCCATCTTGAGCAATACTGTGTTTATGGCCAGCACTATTCAAAGAAGTGGCCTTAACAGAATGGGATTAACGCTACTGCTCATAATAATCTTTATCTTTGTGGGCATCAAAATAATTGTAGCTCATTTTGCCCATATATGTAAGCAGGCAACTAAAACTGTCAGAAAAGAGATGCCTCAAACCCATGTCAATACCCTTCACCCTAAGACCTCGATGTCCTTTCTCAGCATGAAGAAGTCACAGAACACGGACCTTCATCCCTAATCCCATAGAAATGGAATGATATCTGATTGGGGGGGGGGTGGGATTTGTAGGCAGCTCTTTGCAGGAACCCACTCTCAGCAGGAAACCCTTTTTTCTTGCCAATTTAAGCAAAACTACATTGTGACTAACTTTTAAATCAGCCGCCCCCATGTTCTACTCATCTCTGGCCCTAGCACACCTTTCAAATCTTTTGATCACACGATACCTTGCCTAACCTGTTGGTTCTTTCCATAGATCAAAAGAAGTAGAAATGAAGAATAAGTAATTAACAGATGACCAGGTCTCTTCCCTAGCTTTCCCTTCAGTAACCTTGCGAACAAACTATGTGAAGAAGATAGCATCTAAAGACAGATTAGAAGAAGTCTGGGGAATGGTGATGACTCTGACAGCATATCTCAGTGATTCACTGAGATTACTTCCCTTTTTCCCTTTAAAAACTTTCATGGCAGAGCAGAATCTTCGGAGATGATTTTTGGGGGACACTGAGTCCAACATCTCCTCCGATTGCCGGCATTCTAATTAAAAGCAACTTTCCTTTCTACCAACGTTTGCCTCTCTCTCAGGTATTGAGTTTTGAGTGGCGAGCAGCTGGACCTGAGTTCCATAACAGTGACTCTGCCAACTGACAAGGTAAATAAATCCAAGTGAGTTGCTTGTACTTTATGGCCCTCTGTTTCTTCATCTGTAATACAAGGTTGATAAGTTCACTTCACAATGTTCCTGTAAATAGGCATAAATGAAATAACCCAAGTACAACACTTTGCACCATGTCTGGCACATGGTACATGCTCAGCAAGTGAAGTCATTTTTAGCCATTGACAGTGCATATCTGCCTCAGACAGATGTGTTCACGTTGACAGTGTCAGAGGCCCTGGGGAAACCGTCTAGAGCAAAAGCTCTGATGAGTAGGTACAGTGGAGTTTTTCATTCTTTAGAGAATCTTGGGAAGGAAGAGGACTAATAAGTTATTTCATCTGTTACCTTCTCGCTCAAGGATCCCTGGCTACAAATACACTCTGTGATGTTTTTCTCAGATAAGTTACAAATATGCCCCAAC
Source organism: Balaenoptera ricei (assembly GCF_028023285.1). Lineage (NCBI taxonomy): Eukaryota > Metazoa > Chordata > Mammalia > Artiodactyla > Balaenopteridae > Balaenoptera > Balaenoptera ricei. The sequence continues at coordinate 48,881,265 of NC_082639.1, forward strand.
TTGCCTTGAAAGGATTTCTGCCATCTAATAGGCTGGGGTGTTAGTCCTGATACTGTGAAATCCCTTTAGCAGAAAGCCTACGGGCTGACAGTGGGGCTGGGCCTTTCCTGAGTGCTGGCACTTAAAGAGAAAGATAAGGGAAGATTTCCAAATAGGAACATCTGGAAATGGAATAGGAAGGCTCCAAGGAGAGGGAGCACTTATTATTCAAGGCTGCCTTAGGCGATGTCTTCATGGGAAGGTTCCCTGGGAACAGGAATCAAGGATTTGAGGACTAACACTCAGGATTTTAAGGAATAAAGCCACGAGGTCTGTTTCTGGAGCATCCTGGGGTCACCTCTTTCCCCAAGAAATTTACAGCCAGATCAAAAGGCCAGCCAGTGCGGTGGCTGTCTGGGACACCCATATATAGAAAGTAGCAAAATCTCACTGAAAATTTAGAGAGTATTGTGCCAATTAATGCAAGAGGCCACATAGGATTTTTCACAAATTGGATGAAATTAAATTGGTTGCCATATTAGTGAGGAGTCTTTGGGCTATACATAATAGAAAACCAAGTCAAACTAGATTTTTTTTAAAATTGTGGTAAAATACATTAACATATAATTTACCATCTGTATCAGTCAGCTCTGGTTGCCTAGTATCATATCATATAACGAACTATCACAAGCTTGTGGCTTAAACAGAAACTTATTTTCTCACAGTTCTGGAGGCTAAATGTCCAAGTTCAAGGTGTTGGCATGGTCGGTTTTTGGTGAGGCCTCCTTTCTTGGTTCACAGACGGCCACCTTCTTGCTGTGTCCTCATACGCCTTTCCTCTTCGCAAGCTTGGAAGGAGAGCTTTGGTGCCTCTATCTCTTCTTATAAGGACACCAGTTCTATTGGATTAGAGTCCCACTCATGATCTCACTTAACCTTAATCACCTGTTTAAAGGCCCTATCTCCATTACAATCACACTGGAGGTTAGAGCTTCAATATATGGATTATAGAAGGACACAGTTCAGTCTGTAACAACATCTCAACAATTTTAAGTGTATAGTTCAATGGCATTAAGTATATTCACACTGTTGTGCAACCATCACCACCATCCATCTCCAGAATTCTTTTCATTTTCCAAACTAAAATTCTGTACCTATTAAACAATAATTTCCCATTCCTTTATCCCCTTAGCCCCTGGCAACCACAAGTCTACTTTCTGTCTCTATGACTATCTCACAGGAATAGAATCATACTGTATTTGTCCTTCTGTGCCCAGCTTAATTCCTTTTTAAGGCTGATTAATATCCCCATTGTATGTATACACCACATTGTGTTTATCCATTCTTAATGCTGCTATGAACGTAGGTATAACAGTATGAAACAGTAGGGAAGGGGGCAGGGCACAACCTCTAAAAGAATGACATAGCCATAGGACATGACAAAAACTGGTTAGAGCCAAGTAGGTCCAAGATGGCAGAAGATTTGACTTCCAGTGGACCTTGAGCCTCATACGCTCATTGTTAATACATTAGCGTAACCCACCAGCACCATAACAGTTCTGAGGCCAACCATCAAAGATCACTGGGCAGTGGCCCAATTCCTGGAAATCTCTGCCCCTTCCCCAAAATAGTTGGAATAATCCTCCCTCTCATTAGCCTATGAAATTACCCAGCCCATAAAAACTAACCACAGCGTATTTCGGGGCTCTTGCCTTCTGAGATGGCCCACATTCTCTCTGTGGAGTATCTCTAAATAAATCCACTTCTTACCTCTCACTTTGTCTCTCACTGAATTCTTTCTGCGAGGCGACATCAAGAACCTGAGCTTCATTAATTCCTGACACCGGGTGTGTGATCTCAATTAAAAGACCGTGGGTTCAAGTCCCAATCTGAGTGGCATGGTTTCAAGTACACATGGCTGTTTATTATTGTGATGGTGGTAATGGTTTCCTGGGTGTACACAATGTCAAAATTTATTAAATTGTACACTTCAAATATGTGCAGATTATAGTATGGCAATTATTATTTAATATAGCTAAAAAAGTATACATGAAGAAGAAACATTTATTGGGACATTTGACTGGGAAGTTCAGGAGAGCAGCTAACTTCAAAAGGGCTCAAATTATATTGCCCGGATTTCAAATAATGGTTATGAGTACCCTCTGCTTTGCTCCTCTCTCGGGCTGGCTTGTCCAATGTGGTGGCAAAGATGATAGTTCTTGGTTTACACCATTTTTACAACTAGGAATCCTACAGAGCAGAGAATACTGCTTTCCTGAAAGTTCCATAAAAAGCCTGAGCTGTTCTGATTGGCCTACGTTTGAATCAACCATTTTGGTTAGGGAAAAAGTGGTGTTTTGACTGTCCAGCTTGGATGCGTGCCCAACCATGTGATGGGTAGGAAGGATTTATATCATGAACTATAAGGAATAAATTCCCATCAACAAAGAGGGAGTTTGTTATCAGAAGAGGAAAGGCAGACAGAAACTCCAGATGAGTATGGCTGCCTTGCTCTCCTGAAGGAAACTACCCTTATATGGAAATAAAAATACACAATTTGCCAGTGACCCCCTGTGTCATAGAGTATTCTTGTGATCTGCATATGAAAGCAAATCCCTGCAGCTGTAAATGTCCCCACCAGCCTCCACGAACCCCAGACCAGCCAGCTAGGTAGGAGTCACCTGAAGTCAGTCGCCAAAAAGTCAGCTGGAAATCGGAAACTGAATCATCCATAGCATAATGCTATTTACCTAGGAAATAATAATTTATTTTATTCTACTATCTAAATTTCAAACACAAGAAATTTGGAGGTTCAAAAAAATCACAATTCTAACACAACTCCAAGTAGTCCAAATACACTATTTTGAATATATTTGCTAATTTAAAAAACATCAGTTTCTCCCCATTTTCATTAAGTAAATTCTAAACAAATACTTTAGAACTGTAGTTTTAGAAAGACACCAAATTTTTAGGATGTCACCCCCAAACATCTCTGTCTAACTCTGTTATGCTGCTATCCCTCGGTTAATTTGGAGCTACACAAACGAAAGTGAGCAGGTACTTTGTGTTAAACGCTAGACAAAGACTTTCCCACACAGAATCACTTAGACCCCCTATCTCTGCAGGACTTAGAGATATTCAATGCTTGGTCCAGGGTCACAGACAAAAATGACTGAGTGGCAGTTCTGAGATTCAAAATAAAGGTTCTTCTGACTCCAAATGCCATACCTTGTTTGTTTTTTGTTTGTTTGTTTTTTGGTTTTGTTTGTTTTTCTGTGCAAGACCTCCCCTTCCATTGTCCTTTAACAGGTTCTTAGTCCTGCCTTTGGCTGATATTACAGATATTGTTGGGAAGCATAGTCCCTTACTGCATAATTCCAAGGGATACATCATCCGATGTTCTTCTGAAAGCCCATTGTGTGCCCTGCCACACAGAGCTGTTAGGAAGCTCAGCACTGATTCCAAAATCCTAAACGTGATCTAAAACCCTGGATATAATCTGGCCCCTGCCTACCCTCTGACTTCATCTCATTTCCCTTCCCCCTCTACTTAACACGGCCTGACAAGCTGCAGGTGTCTCAGCGCCTCAGTGGTACCAAGCTAGTTCCCCTCAGTGCCTTCACATGGGCTGTCTTCACCTACCTGGGCCAGCAATCCCCATACACTAATATCTAACTGTCGCTCACCTTTAGGTATCATTTTACATGTCATTTTTTTAGGAAATGACTCCCCTGGATCCCCCAGAGGGTTGTCACCCTGTTTTGTTTTCTCAGGGCACCCTGCACCATGCTTCTCTTCCTTAGCAGTTAAGACAACTGGTACTTAATTACCCATGCTATTATTTCTTTAATGTCTGTCTCTATTTATGGACCCGTTCACAGATATTTTCTGATACACCTATTGTAATGCCTACTAGGTGCTTATCGTCTGAGGCACCGAGGCTAGAGCAGTGTCAGAATATGAGCTCCGGGAGGGCTGAGATTTGGTCTCTTTTCCTCCCCATTTATCCTGCAGCCTGGTCTTGCGTTCCACCCAGAGCAGGAATTGAAAGAATGAATAGACGAAGAAACGAAAGAACACCGTTAATTATTTATGTTAAAGCCGCACTCCATCCCCATCATTGGCAGGCTGACTCTAACCCTATTATCTCTGAGTCCCCAGCACCTAGCAGAGTGCCAGCAAGGAATGGGAGCTCAAAAAACACATACTCTATTTAATGAATCAGTGAATGACTTCAAGCAATCAATTCAATTTGGCATATGCCTTCCTCTTAGGTGTGCCCATTAATTACCAATTACCAGTGTTTACATTCCAGTGCTTAACCATTTTTTGCTGGCTTCTATAAACTCTCTGGGATGAGAGAATTGGCTTCTCAAACGACTTCCTGCATAAATTAGCCCATCTGAAAGCGAGTGTTTATCCCGGGCTCTTTGAAATTCACATCATTCGCACCAACACCCCGCTCAGACAGTTCTTTAATTCCAGTCACCTGGGATTTCTTCCTACCTTTGTTGCCAGCTCCAGCCTAACGCCACTTATCTTATCCACCTGGATTTACATACAAGAAAGGTCTAATCAAAGCCTGCCTGATTGTCACATCCACCCCCGGTTACAAATCTGCCATCTAATCAAGAAGACATACAGCAAATCAACATGCACTTCTTTCTGAAATCTTTTGCAGAAAAATGGGAAAGCAGGAGTCAGAGCTGGGAACAAGGGCAGCAAGAGTCAACCAAGGGAAAATTTCCTCCCTAGGTGCGGAACACTGGGAAGAAAGGGACAAGGCAAAATGCTTTGTCTGCAGTTTGACACAACAGTGGGTGTGGAAGGAAAACTAATGACCACAAAGTAACATATTTATAATTTAGGGAGCCTAATGGTGTTTCCAGCCTAATGTTCTCAGGATCCACAAGGCTACAAAGTTAGAAACAGAGATCCTTTAGTCTAACCCCTTCATTTTACATTTTAGGAGCTAAGTCAGGTTCAGAGAAGGGAATAGTTAATGACGATATTAACTTTGCGCTCTTAGAATGGGCAGGCTTTGCAGGCATGATCTCTTTGGACCCTCACAATTCCTATTTTTGTATTCTTTTACTCTTCCCTTAATACAGATAAGGAAAACAAGGCTTAGCAATGTCATTTTTCCCATCCACAGAGCAAGTAGGCAGTGAAGCCAGGACTCAAACTTAATCGATCATTTGTCCATTCAGCAAACATTTTTTCACATTCTAGTAGATCAGCACATCTTAAACTCTAATGTTCATACACGTCACCTGGAGATTTTGTTGACATTCAGATTCTGATTCTGTAGGTCTGGGGTGGGGATTTACTCTTCTCACAAGCTCCCGGGTAATGCTGCTAGTGCCAACACTCTGTTGCTGTGTGACCTTCAGCAAATTATTTAATTTCTCTGAGCCTCAGTTTCCTCAGCTATAACATAGAATAATAGTACCTATGTCATAGATGTGTTTTACGTGAAACACTCTCTACAAAGCTCTTAGCAACATCCCTGGCCTATTCAGCAAGAGAGAAAACACTCAGGAAATGTTGCCTATTATTATAGTGATAAACTCTGTACCAGAGACCGTACTGGGGATACAGAGATGAAAAGACATTGTGTCTGGCCTCAAGGAGTTGAAATCCAGTGGGGAGGAAAGAGTTGGGCTGTGATGGGCAGTGAGAGGAGGCGTGGAAGTTCAGAAGACAGCTTCTTAGCCTAGGCGTGGAATCAGAGAAGGCTTCTTAGAGACAACGCCTTTTTTTTTCTGCCATGTCCAAGGCACACCAGAGGAAGAAATTAAGGTAAGTGGCCGATTGGTGTGTGGTCATTGCTGGCCACTAAACAGGGCAGTTTCTCACCCAGGGGCTGAGCAGCCTTTAGAAACTGATATGATCTGAGGTGATCACTGCAGAAGGATTTCCTTAGTGCTCTGGGTTCCCTCTTCCAAGACCTGGAATCTGGCCATCTGGTGTCGGTCAAGACTCAAAATTGAGATATAAACCCTTATATATTGATAGAACTCTAAACTTTTCTCCTCTGTCCTTTTAGACATGTTTTTCCCTTCTCCTCTCCCGTTTTCTAAATTCTATTCAGCCCCCAAGACCTGCCATGTTATTCACACCTGCTAAAAGTGAGTGACGGCTGCTTGTGTTAAAAGCCTTCATTTGTTATGAGAGCTGAAGCTTCCACTGAAGTTCTTCTAGTTGATTTAAACTTCTTTTCTTTCCCCGCTAAGAGCATAATTTAACAATTCTTTCTATAATTGAGAAAACAGAAGCCTAGACTAAAAGCAGGTTCCTGATGTAGGGCTCTCACTGCTACAACCCTCTGTTAGAACAGTAACTGTAAAAAGCACAAGGTGAGGATCCCTAAGGAATCTCAGAAAGCTGATAACACATTTGGCATCCTCCCTGGAAGTGCTGGGAACAGCCTTGTTGGGTGCAGGTCCTGGCCTCTGAATTGCACAGCTCTCCCCACCTGGACCCCAGTCGGCTCCATCACTGACAAGCAGCGGTGAGATGCTTGAGCACGTGACCAAATACGGCTGAGCCTCCGGGTTCTAAAAAGTGACATGGAAATACGAATACCTGCTGACAGATTTCTTGTGATGATTCGGTAAGATAATGTATGTAGAACACCTGGTTAGTAGGCGCTCAGCGGGTGGTGGGCATGGCTAGGGTTTTAAGCAAAGTCACTCATTCCCCAGTAGAAAAACCTTTGGCTGGCTGGCTGGCGGCACGTGGCCCTGAGGCTACACACAGCATGAGGTCCTTAGCCGGGGGTGGAGCCCTTGGGAATCTGTACTCCGTGTTCCTCCCCAGCCTCCTGCCCATCACAGCTCCTCCTGCCCTCCACTCTCCAGCCCTGCAAAGTGGCTTCTAGTTCCCGGAACTCTGCCGCCCTTGCTTTGGACCAGTGCTTTACCAGGAGTGTTCACTGATTCTTTCACTCCTCCCCCAGCAGTGCACATCCTGGCTCATCCTGGCTCATCCTTCCTGGCTTAATCAGGTCTCACGATTGATACCTTCTCAGGAAGCTTCCCCACATGTACCCCCAAGCCCAGGCAGAGTCTGTGTCCTTCTGTAACATTTATACTCTCTTGTGGAGCAGCTCACAGAGAACCCGTCTCCTCCTTCACCATGTCTGCATCCCCCAGAAGGATGTAAGCTCAGTGCAGGCAAGAGCTGCATCTGAGGAACCTGGTTTATCATCCTCTCTCTCTCACCGCATTCAGGGTCTGGCACAGAGTGGGAACTCAATAATAATTGGAAACAAAATGGATCAGACTAACAGTAAGAGTACTGAAAAATAAAGAATGTCACCACTGTAGGGCAAGCAAGACAAATAGGCTTGTCCCATTGTTCAGACAAAAATTTACACAAACAACTTCATTTCCAGCCTTTCTAGAACAAAGCAGGATTTAAAATAAAATAGAATACAATCAACAAAATAAAATAAACCCGCTACCAGGTGCCTGGGAACAAGGGTACCACAGCCAATGCCGCTTGTCTATCAAGAAACCCTAAAAGAATCCAGGATGGTCAATGCAAGGTGCTTGGAGCTGGGGTGGCGATGGGTTTAGGCAGGGCCTCTCTGAACCAAAGAGAGAAAGCCACCCTCTAAATCCCCATCACTGAAAAGCCGAGCTTTCCTTTTCTAGTGCCTATAGAATCGCTTTAACATAAGCATTGTCATGTAATGAGTTGTCAGGCTGAAGATGTAATTATTGCAAAGAGGAGAAAAATTTCAAAAGTTGAGCTTTAATAGAAAAATGAGATGGGAGCTCTGGCGTTCAAGTATAAAACAAACTTTTTAATATTCATTCCTCCTGCACTCTTTGAAATTCACCTTCAGAACTCCAAGGTGAAAAGGGGGAAAAAAGTTCAATAATTTTCAAATCCTAATTATAATTCATCACAGGTGATTAAACAAGGCTGTGGGTATTTGTTGCTCACCAGTTTTTTCTTCTCCTTACAGTGGACATTTAATTTTAATTAAAAAGGGAGTTTTTCTTTTCTTTAAGGATGCCTGCTTACCTGTGCTTCTGTCTCTCTTTCCCTGCATAGAGACTCAATTCCTCCATCCTCCATTGCTACTAGATACAGAATACTGCATACATATTAATGCCTTTTATTTCGATGGAGAGCCTATCAGTTTATCCACCTTCAGTATCTCTATACTTCCTGAGGCAGCCCATCCAAACTCCACAGGCTGCCTTTCCAGGTGCCCAGAATTTAGCCAGCACAGTCTCTTAAATTTCTGAGCTTCAATTTCTTTGTCTGAAAAATGGGGATGATGATAGTAAGATCTATTTTGCTACCCAAGGTCGGAACCCTGTGAAAATGAGATCATTTCTTCTACATTTACTGAAGGACTGATGCCCACTGTGACATCAAGTAACCTATTAAATGCTCTCCAAAAGTTGGCTATTGTTTCTGTTACTGATAATTATTTGTTCATTCATTCACTCAACAAACATACTAAATTCCTTTTGTGTACCAGGCACTCTGCTAATTTCTAGGGATTAAAACAGAAAAGAAAATGAACCATATGTCATCTTTTACCATGAGGACTGACCCAGTTTAAACACAGAAACAGACAGGAGAACAAATATTTCTGATTCCATTTGATCCTCACAGAAATGCTCTGAAGGTACATAAGAGATGGGATTAGGAGTAAGTCTTGTGTAGCTTTGTAGCTCTGTGACCTTGGGAAAGTCCTGTAATATTCTGGGACTCAAAATTCATTGCATAAAAAATAAGGTCAACAGTATTGTTTCTACCAAGCTTTGAATACTGTATAAAGATTATTTTCCTTGATTTTCTATCTTCTCTTCCATAACTCTCTTATGCTCCAATCACACTTCCTAGCCTTTATGGCTGTGACTTCCCCTGCCTAGGCACTTTTCTCATTTATGTCTGGTAAACCTATAGTCACTCTCTGAAAGTTAGGATAGATGCCATGACCCCTGTGAAGCCTTCTTACACCCCTCAGGAGAATTAAATTTGCCTGATAATATTCCCATAATATTTCTCTGTTCTTGTCCTGATTTCAGCCCAGATCCTGTGGTACAGAGTGAGTTATAGACTTGTCTCCCCCAGATGGTGAGCTTCCTGAGGACAGCATCCTAGTCATCCCTTTACCCCATGCCTGCAATAAAGTGCTGAAGGGGCAGTCAATGAATGGATGAAGGGGTGTGTGTTAGGATTACTTGGTTGTAAGCAACAGAAATGGACTTTGGCTACACTAAGTGGAAAGGTCATTTTACTGAGAGGATACCAGGTCATTAAAAATGTGGCAGTGAGATGGGGGATCAGGCTCATGGATGGGTGGAAACTAGGGCAGATGTAAGGACCTAAGAAGCAAGAACTAATGGATCACAGCCAGGGGAACCCACCCAACTCTCTTCCCATCATCGCTGCCTACCTTTCTAGATTTGAACTCTGTGAGACAGTCTGACTGGATAGGGAGAGCAGAGCATCTTGAATGTCAGTCCTTCTGACTTCTCTTAAGGGGATAAAGGTTGACCCCAAAAAGGGATTTTGGATGCTGGTTCCAAAAGGAGGGGGTATCAGTGCTGTGGAGCCCACATAACAGAAGTTCACCACAGACTGAGTGAATAAATGAGCGCCTCGAATTCTGTGACTTATTTGTTTCTGAATCCCAGTGCTTGGCTCAGTGCCTATCAGTAAGTGATCTTCTTTATTCATACTTATTTTAAGATCTGCTCTGGAATTCTTCTTTAAAGAGATAGACTTTATTCTCATCTACCACTGGAGAGACTGAACAGTCAAACCCAGTCCCTTCTATACAGAGCTTTCTGCCAGACAGAAAGGCTCAATCTAATCACTCTGACCATCTTCACAATTATCAGTCTTCTTGTTTAATAAATCAACTGAGAGCCATCCACATCAGCCTTTAAGAAGCCCCAGAACAGTCAGCCTGGATGGGCAGGCACAACTGAAGTGCCCTTATTCTGTTGTCCTTTAATAGTGCAAATTTGCAGTTGTGTCTTTTGCCACTTCCTATTTTGTATCGGTTTCTGAAGCTTCATTCTCCATTAAGATCAAGTTTACACAAGAGGCTCTAAGCAGAGCAAACTCAAATCAGACGTTTTTGGATGGAACTCAAAGCCCCTGACAATTCACAGGTGAAGAGGATTAATTTCATTACCATGCTCCCGACACACCCCCTTTCAGAGTGGTTTCACACTGCTGTTTAGTAAATGGTATTCGCCTCCTGCTTCGGGTACCAGCCACATTTGCATATTCATCAGAAGTGTGTGCACAGTATTAAACCCGGTAGTTACTGCGCTCCTCATTCCGGATTCCCTCTGTGAATGCTGATACCTCTTCCTCTGGCTGGAGCCATAATTTTCTCAAGGTCAGCCCTTGCTGGCATCTCCCCAGGGAATCAGGAGCCTCCACTGCCTTGAACAAGCCACGTGCTGCTGCTTTCTGCACACTCACCGGGTGTCACTCCGTGTGGCTTCAGTGGGTCTGACTCGAAGGGCTGTACGTGGGATGCATGAGGGCCAGGTGAGCACTAAAAGTGGTCCCACAAGAGCTGGTTCAAGTCTCGGCTCCAGCACACGCCTTCCTTGATGCTAGCTGCTTTCGTCCACTGAGTCTCCACATTCTCATTTGTGAATGAAATAAAGTTTCCCTTACTGTCACGTTGACCACTGGAGATTATTCTGGCAAAGGCTCTTTGTCAACTATGAAGCTATATGGAAAAGTAACAAGTTTTTGTTCTTTCTTGTTCTCTTATAAAAGAAAATGAGGAGAGGAAGCCCATTCTACTCCATCCCATGGAGGGATGAGGGCAAGAGAGACAGACAGGCCGACAGACAGATAGATACTGTTTCCTGGCCAGCCTTCCGCTGTTATCCCTGCAGAGACCTCAGACATCATTGCCTAGTAGATAAGAGATTTCCCCAATATACCCTGTCTAAATGACTGGTCCACAGAATCACAGAATACAGTAACAATACATTGTTTTTAGCCACTAAGTTTTGGGGTAGCATGTGATGCCTCAGTAGATCACTGCAATATAGCCAGCCTCTCCAAGTGTGCACTTGAAGTCATACTCACTAGGGTCCACGCCTTTGCACAAATCCTATTCCAACCTTGTGATAACCTGACAATTTTATGTCCTTAGAGTTGGTGAGAGGCATAAGAGCAGTACCACTGGTCTTTACCTATCTCCTTTGCTATTTTTCACTCAGATTTGGAACCTCACTTGGAATGTTCTGTCTGTTGTATCTTGGTGTCTTGGACAAATCTTTCCAAATAACATGTGGTTACAAAAATAAAGAATAAAGACAATTTTTAATAATAAGATGAATTGCCATGAAGAATATAAAACAGGCTAATGGAACAAAGTTACTGCATACTGCTATAGCTAGAGTGGTCAGGGAATGCTTCTCTGAGAAGGTGATGTCTGAGCAAAGAAATGAAGGATGTGAAGGAGGCCATGCTTCCTGAGTTTAAAATAATTTTTCTTTCTCTGACCTCATACTGTCCTTTGTATGCCCAGTGGAATATCTATCACAGTCGGCGTATTTCCAGAGTTATTTATTTTTATTTCTGTCTCCCCATCAGGATTGTGAGGGTCTGGAGGGCAGGCATTATCTTATTTATCCCCATATTCTTCTATGATCTTGCATCTAAGAGGTGTTCAGCAAATGAGTGCTAAATAAAATGCAAATCAAGTTGAGCATGGATCAGAAAGCCTATTTCATAGAGATATTTACCCAGAAACTGACATGCAGTTAACTACATGGGAAAGGACCAAAGGCACTGCCTGTCCTTTACAGCAATGTTTAAAGGGTTGGCTTCAAAGAGGAAATGTTGTACTGTAGCCTGACTTCAAGTGAAGAGGCCTTCAGAGACTATACGGACACCTTTTCTTGACTCCAAGTACAAGTTCCACTTCTTGCCACGGTGTGTCTTTGCGTGAGGATTAATTTTAATGTTGTCCAAATCCAATAGGTTTCCCATGATCCTTACAAACAAAAGAATGTGGCTACTCATTCATTCCCTTGTCCTATTTGCAATTATTTGTTTTCTTATTCATAGTGTTAATTCTTAGCCTCTTTATAGATATAACATCTTTCTCCAATTCGTATTACTGAACACTGATGCTTTCTTCTAAACACGTACAGTTTAATCCCTAAAGCAAAATCTCGATGGATGGCTGTGGGTACCATATTCATGATTTGCATTTTCATCTAAAGATCTTCAGTCAGCCATACTTTGTAGGTCAACATTTTTCAAGATATATTGGTGAGTCATTAAATCAATTTAGTGGGTAATGACCAAAATTTTATTAAAATTAAATTGAATAACAGAAGATATCATAGTATATCAAAATAAAGGTACGCTTTTTTGAACCTTGTGTTTGTGAGTATGTGTGTGTGTGTGTGTGTGAGAATACACATGTACGTTTGTACTGGGTCACAGTCAAAAAGGTTTAAAGTTACTATTGTGAACATTTCTCCAATAACATCCCCTACTAGTCATCAGTTTTTTCTTTATGACATCTTCAGGTTTCATGTGCAAACATTAACTTTCCATGATGCCCAGTATGACTTAACATGGCCAAACTGAATTCATCTTCTCTTTGAATCTGGTTCTTCCTTTTGACTTCCCTATTTTCAAGAATTACCGTTTACCCACTTATGTAAACTAGATGGCACAACATCTTCTAAATTCAACCTTACAGACATAACCAAAATGTATCCCTCTCCATCCATTCCAAAAGCCCATGCCTTGGATCAGATTCTCATCACCCACTGACTGATCATCACATTACCTTGCATTAAGTCTTCTTAGTTTGAGCTCAGCCCTGCCCAGTTCAAACTTCATTTAGCTGCTTGAATGAACCTTGTTGATATAAAACTTTAGTTGGACTGTACGCATATTATTTCCCCTTCCTCCAGTGATCTCATTAAGATTATAATAAAAGAGTAACAAAAAAAGGGAGGGGAGTGATAAATAATAAATGAGATCTGAGACATGTAAGCAAATTTAAGAAAGTTGGAAAGCAGCTGGATGACATGTGCCCAACCAAGCAGTGGAGAGTTAACACCTTTGCTTCTTCCTCCCCTCCTATATGCAGCATATAATACCTTAATACCCAGGGGGAAATGTCTCTACACTCCAGACCTTCTCCACTGAGAGGTGAATGAAAAAAAATATGTATGTGTATGTATATTTATATATATATATAAACTATGAAGAAGAGAAATGATTTATATGAGAGTATCTATAAATATATAAAACTTGAGTATATATAATTTATATATAATTATGATTTACTACATATATATATATATATAATTTAACTCTCTGGTTAAATTTCTTCATCTGAAAAATAAGGTCACCTCCAGTTCTGACAGTCTATGATTTTCTCTCTTATGTGCAAATTTGTATCTGTTCTCTGATCATTAAAGCAACCTGCTGAGTAGATATTTAAAAAAAGGGGGGGAATGGATTGCCCCCTTGGATTTGGGCTTCATTACTAGTAGCATCCTGAAGGAATTTCCAATAAAGCATTTGAACCCTCAAAACTAAGGGCTTGGTAAGACATGGGAGAAAACATATACTTAGAATAGACTTGAGTTATTAATAATACCATTAATAATACCATTTTTTATTAATAATACCATTAAATTAACCACTATTAAATGCTTGTAATATAACAGGTGTTTGGCTAAATACTTGCAGATATGATCACACTGGGTATTCAAACAACTTATCAAAGTGGACATTATCGTTTCCATTACACAGAAGGAGAAACTAAGGCTTAGCGAAGGTAAGCAGCTTCACAACCTCACAGAGCGAAGCAAATTGCAAAGGCAAGTTTCTATGTCAGGTCTCCAGACTCTAAAACTTGTGCTCTTAATGTTACCCTACATTCTACTACCTAGTGATTAAGCTCTTCTATTAGCTTCAAGTCAATTCCCCTGTGCCTCAGTTTCCTTACCTGTCAAATGGGAGAAATTCCTGACTTCTATCGCCCTTATAAGATACTGAACTTAATGCTGCCTTGATAAAATCATGTGCCATAAAAATGCAAGTTGTAAATGTAAATTGTAATTCGAATGCCTCTGAGTATACAGTTCAGCAGAGCCCAACTCCCTGTGACTTTACAGCAAGCCTATTTATACCTCTTGTTCTCTGCTTAGAGGAGACTGTAGGCATTTATGCAGTCCCTGCATAAAGGGACTAGAGGCTGGAAGCTTACAAAACAATAAATACACTTTAAAGAGCAAAGGTAACAGTTCATTAGAAAATGTTCCTTCACACGTTTCCCTTTTCTTGCTATTGGCCTACAGAAGTGGATGCTGGTTTCCTCCTCTGGAAATTCAGGACAGTCACCGGGTTTTTTGTGAATATCAAATATACAAAATTCTAAGGCAGAAGAAACGTAAAGTACTATTTTAACAAACAACATATTTTGCAGAAGTTTGAGCACTATGTCAAAAAATAAACTTAGAAAAACAGGCCCCGCCATTTTGTTACACTCCAGATGTTAGAACATCTTGTCTAGTCATTTCTGTGTGTATCTCAAACTTAAGATCAGTTTGTTTGAAACACAAGTCTTGCTGTATTTTAAAAATAACATAGTCTGGACACATAGAATTCTTCTGGACAGGAGCAAAGTTAGTGCTATTTGCAAATGGCCATGGAAATGAGGTACCCACTGGGTACACAAGAAGTGCTAGGCACTGGACACAGAATCCTCCTCTGATATGCTCCCCTAGAAGGGGCTCCCGGTGTGTCCTCAGCTCTTGATTCTCAGAGCCCTTTATTCACTCACAGCACTTTGTCACCATTGACCTGTTCCCCCTCCTGGACTGAGCACTCTTGAGCTTAGAGGCTTGCCAATTATCTTTCATTCCGAGCACACAGTAGGCTTGAAAGACATTCCTGTTAAATTCATGTTGTTTAAAGCCACAGAGTTTGTGGTACTTTGTTACAGTGGCCCTAGGAAACTAAAACAATATTCCCCCGCCCTCCATTAGACTGTAACTTCTAGGAAGACAGGGATTAGTACCTAGCAGGGTACTTATATGATAGGAGGCATTCAAAACCCTTTGCTGAATCAATGAATAAAAACGTGAACTATCTGGGAGGGATAAATTAGGATTTGGGATTAACATATATATACTACTATATATAAAGTAGACAATCAACAAGGACCTACTATATAGCACAGGGAACTCTACTCAATATTCTGTAATAACCTATTTGGGAAAAGAATCTGAAAAAGAATGGATATATGTATAGGTATAACTGCATTATTTTGCTGTACACCTGAAACTAACACAACATTGTAAATCAACTAGACTCCAATATAAAATAAAAATTAAATTTAAAAAAAAGAAAAAAGATACAACAACAACAAAAAGCCCCATGAACAATCTGTTTGTCTGTGTCTTCCATATCAGACTGAGAGTGGCTTGAGGGCAAGGATCCTACCTTATTGCATCTGCACACCCATCCCCATTCCTGCCTGTCACACAGCAGTCAACTCAACAAACTGAAGGAAGTAACAGTGCATTTGTCAAGACAAATGATCTGGAAAGGGTTGACACAGTCATGGTTAAACATGTCTGCAATGCACACAGTCTTTTAAATGAGAAGCGGACTGCGTGTAGTTGAGGACAGCAGGAGGTAGGTTGTTTTGTTTTTCCATATCTGACTCAAAGCTCCCAGAAGGCAGCTAAGAGCAAAAAAGTCCAGTTGTGACTGAAAAGAAGCTCAAAGACACGCACGTGTTTTATTCTCATTCCATATCAGAACTGCATCTCTGATGAAAAGATCCAGTGCCTCGGGCTTCCCTGGTGGCGCAGTGGTTGAGAATCTGCCTGCCAATGCAGGGGACACGGGATCGAGCCCTGGTCTGGGAGGATCCCACATGCCGCGGAGCAACTAGGCCCGTGAGCCACAACTACTGAGCCTGCGCGTCTGGAGCCTGTGCTCCGCAACAAGAGAGGCCGCGACAGTGAGAGGCCCGCGCACCGCGATGACGAGTGGCCCCTGCTTGCTGCAACTAGAGAAAGCCCTCGCACAGAAACGAAGACCCAACACAGCCATAAATAAATAAATAAATAAAGAACTGATTGAAGGACTTTATTTGGAAATACAAATATATGTTTAAAAAAAAAAAAAAAAAAGATCCAGTGCCTCCTGATGCTCTGAAAACCCCTACCCACGAGGCACTGGGAGCCTGGAGAGTGTGGGAGGCCTCGAGCCCCCTCAGCAGCTGCCCCAGGACCCCCGGCTCTGCCGGATATGCCAGCCCCACGTGCAGAAGCTGCTTCCCATAATGCAGTTTGGCTTCTGCACTCCATGGATTAGCCAGGGCCGATTAAGTAACCAATTTATGTTCTCAGAGCTGTTTAAATGCCTGCTGTGTCTGCATGATAGATGGCTCTGGCCTCCTCTGAACCATCCTTCCTTCCCCAGGATTTTTTTTTCTCCCTCAAAAATAAATAGAAAAAGGAGTCCAAGAGAATACTGCAAGGGAAACAGGAAATTCATATTTTTTTTTCTCAGCTAATTCCAATGAAGTCTTCTCACCCAGATGGCATGAATAATTCTACCTATGCGAGGGCTGACAGAGATATGGGTCATAGGCCCCCTGGAAGGCAGGAATACACATGGGCCTTGGAGCCAGGGAGGCCCGGGTCCAAATTCCAGATGGGCAGCTCTTAGAGCTTTGGTCTTGGGCAAGTCGCCCCACCTCTCTATTCTTTGATCTTAAAAAATGGGGATATAACATTTTACTTTCAGGTTGATGCAAAGTTTAGAAGTACATATACAAATACCAGCACGTGAGTAGCACTAATTTGGAATCACAAGCTCAGATTTCCGCAGGGGCCTGGCAGGTAGCATAAAGGCAAGGCACCGGCCAGGTGGGACCTGTAATGAACTGGCAAGCGCTCCCCCCATCTAATGGGGCAGCTGCTGCAGAGCTACATCCAGCTGCGGGTGATCATGTGGAAACAACAGCCCCATGCCAGAGCTTCCCACTTTTCAAGAGAAGCAAGAATTACAATTTTTTCAAAATGTGGAATCTCTTAAGTTTTAGATGTTGACAGCAAATTAAAAAAAAAAAAAGTACTGATGAGATCAAAGATATCATCTATAAATAGAATCTGGTTTGAGGTCCATTAGTTAATGGTTTGTGCTCTAAATAAATGGTCATGATTATTGTAACTTCGGGGAAGCTTTTAGAAACAGAAAATATCATACTGTCTTACAGAAATGCTTTCAGGTTGAAGCATCATTTAATAATACTGGTCTACGATGAAGTGTCTGCTGCCTTGTGGTGAAACAACAAGAAAATGAGTTTACCCCACCTCCTCACCAAAGGCTAAGTTTACTCCATTTAAAATATTTTTAAAGATCTTGTGTGTGTGTGTGTGTGTGTGTGTGTGTGTGTGTGTGTGATAAAGTCTTCATTCTTTATGACATGATGATGACAGTGGGTAATAAGTTGTTTTTCACGTCCTCACTTGGAAAAATTATACGTTGACAACTGTTTTGGACTCCCTCCCTGTTTAAATTTAGTTGTACTGTTCTTTTTTTAAAACATGCTAGGGCTAGCAACCACTGGTTTGGGGCATTTCTACTAATGTGAATTTTGTTACACGAGTTGTGTCCATACCAGGTAGTAAAGGCTGTTGATTGCTTCTCATTACTTACTTCCCCTCCCTCCTTAGTGAGTGAATATGCCACTGGGCACATGAGCACTGAGAATGAAGATGCATTTTACAGCCTTCTTGCAGCAATGTGGCCACGTGGCTAACTTCTGGCCAATAGTAAACAGAAGTATGTTGAAACAATTTCTTGAAACTTTCCGTGAAAAGGAAGTAGCATGCACCCTTTGCCTTTTCTTCCCTTCTTTCTCGTCCTGCTACTTGGAACGTAGGTGGAGTGACTGGAGAGCCACCTTAGGTAGCAGGGCTTCTAGGAAGCTGGAAAGAGCCTGGATCCCTGAGGACTTCCCCGAGTAAAACTGCCAAATTGGCCCCGTGGACTGTTGACTTCAGACTCTTCTGTGAGAGAGAAATAGTCTTCTATCTTCCATCTTATTTAAACCATTATTATTGTGGGTCTCTGTTACCTGCAGCTGTACCTAATCCTTACTGATGCATGGGGAAAAATTTCTAACTGGGTGCCATAATTTGTAACAAATACCTGTTTTTGATTAATTTCTCATGTTAATCAATAAAAGAGTGAAAACTGAGTCAAAGAAAAATTGTTCTTTGAGGACATTCTTGGGTTTAAAAATAATCTTCAAGCAATTCTTAGTGATACTGCAAACACACTTTGCAAGCTTTAGCAACTGAAAAGCATCTGAGGGGTCTACAATGGAATCACAACTTGAGGTCATTTGCAACTCTGCTATTATCATGTAGAGGCATTCCAAATGGTTTGCCTAAAAGTACACACAAATGGACCTATTCTGAGACTGTAAGAACTTACCGGTCATCTCTAGCAACTCAAATAACTTGAGATGACATATGTTCCTACAGGCAATTCACAGTGAAATATCATCACTGCTGATTTTGGAGGGCATCTGTAAGTGCTGAAATGGTACCGTAAATACTCACAGGTGATCTGTAATGTTACTTATTATTACTCTACAAGTAACAATGAGAAATGAGTGTGAGTTTCCTGAGGGAAGGCACTGTGGCTTTTCTTTCTTGACCCCTAGTCCTTGCTCAGTGATTTGTACCACTTTCTCGCTGGCTCACTCACCATTCCCTGGGTACCCTGACACTTTCTTTGATCCTCAATTATGTCAAGCTCATTCCTGCCTCTGGGTTATTACATTTGTTGTTTCTTCTGCCTGGAAGGCTCCTTCTCACACCTTCCTCAGGATGATTGTTTCCTACAGTTCAGATATCAACTCAGATGTTCCCTCCACAGAGAAGCCTTTCCTTGACCTATGAATTTTGAGTCTTTGCCCCAGTCACTCTCAAGGGCACTTAATGCCACCTGAAATTATTTATTAGCTCTCTGTATATTGACAGCCTTTACTCTGCTTAGAATAAGACCAGGGACCTTGTCAGTTTTGTTCACCTGGTTTCTCCACAACATGGTCTGGCATATAGTAAACACACAATAGATAGTCGAATGAATGACTATTGAACATGGTGCAATTATCAAAGGCAATCTGTGAGATTCTACAAGAAATCTATCATGTTTTATAAATACTTATAGGAGATCCATAATGGCAGTGTAGGCATTATAGATAATCTATGGGCTCCAGTAGGTCACCTGCTCTGAGACTACAAAGCCTTTCTGATTGTTTTTAAAGGGACAAAACACCCTATAGGCAATCTGTGATGGATCTCCTATTCCAAATGTTATAAAATGGGGCTACAGTTTATTGAGAATTGCTTGGTAGAGAAGAAAGGAAAGGTATTTTGCAGGCTGCCACAGAAGAAGCAGTAGGAGTAAAGGCGTGGCAGCAAGAGAAAGGTCTGAAGCCTTGGGACCCAGGCATAGGCAGGGCTGGAATATCAGCCATGCTCTGAGCATGGCAGATGACTAGAGTTGGTATAGGGTCAGACCATGGAAGACTCTGATAGTATGGAAAGGGGTTTTGACTTCAGTTCTTCTCCCTGAGCATCAGATTCCTCACCTGTAAAATGAGCTGGCTGAGCTATTTTAAGGATGTTAACAAGCCAGGGGACCCTATTCTCTCATTCTGTGCCGGTAGTGGATGTTCTTGGTGCCCTGCCCAGACCCCTTTACTGGGCTGGTGCGGCCACCTCCCAGCTGCTGTGAGTGTTGGCTGCTAATGACTCACAGCTGCTCCCTTCTCCCAAGAATAGCCGTCTGCTGTGGAGAGCCACTGGGCTGGGAGTGTGTGCGCCATCACCACCTCCACTGGCCGCAGCCAATGCCTAACCACCAGTGTACAGAAGGTCAGTCCCCTGGCCTCGATTCATGCTCCAGTGGGCAGGCTAGTCCTCAGCTGAGCCCACATCCTTGCTTAGCTGTCTCCCCCTGCTCCAGCCTGCTTTCCCCTCTCCTCTTCTTCTGAGAGCCTTCCCTCAGTAGATCACTTCTCCAAGAATCCTTGTCTCAAGCTTGACTTCTAAGGAACCCAGACTAAGACCGGTCCCTAGACACACACCACTAAATGGATCACAACATCCTTACCCTTTCACTCAGACTCAGTCTTGAACGTGTCACCACGGCAGTTCAAGCAACACTTCCAATCCATGACTATTGGTACTGGAGAGAAAACCTGTTTGCCAACCCTGAGCTAGAACATTGCTAAGGTCCCTTCCTTTGGTGACATTTTATTAAAAATGACACTTTTTAGGAGACTTGAACTTGTGCTGTGACTTGAGGCGGGGAAGCAGAAAGTCAGAGGTACTCATGTTGGAGAAATTTCCAAGTCTGGTTTTCCCAAGACTCACCTTCTGTGCTCCGCTCATGAAGGTCCCCTGCCATGAAAGAGACCAGATACCAGATTCCATTCTCCGAGCACAAAATTGGGCACCCAGGACATGCTCTCTAAATATCTGGGGACTCCCACATTAACCCAACTTCCCACTTTACTTGGAAAAGCACTTCCTGCTGATTAGACCCAAGGGGGTATGAGTGCGGTGTGAACAGCACAGATGCTGAGAGGACCAACTGAAGGATTTCTCCATTGAAACAGAGGGCTCCAGGGAAGAGATCTGCATCCTCAGGAAAAGGAAAGAAAACTCCCACGCACCCTGCAAAACTCACTGAAATGGGAAAGAATACCATGCGAAAGAAGTAGCAGACTGGTTGGGAAGGCTTCCCGCAGGGTTGGTTGGGAAATATTTCAGTAAAGGAGAGGGAGGGAGGGATCCCCTGTGGGTTCTGGTACTTTGCTTTCTCCCGTGAAAGGAGCTGGTGTCTAAAGCAATGCAGCTGTCACTGGGGAAGCCTGGATGGTGCTGGGTTCTGCGGTGGCACCGAGTGATGGCAGAGACATGGTAGCAGAAGACAGCCTAGGGCAGCCTTTCTTATAGTATATCTTGTGGAATTAATATTTGGTGGAATATTAACAGCTATTACACGAATAATGGTATTGTTATTTCTAATTGTGGGATCAATATATATGTGTGTGTGTGTGTGTGTGTGTGTGTGTTTTAAACTGGAGAGGCAGCTGGGCAGAGTTTAGATTCTGGAGGCAGACTGCAGTCCTGGCTCTACAGTAACTGTGTGTCCTTGAGCAAAAGACTTAACTGCTCTGTGCCATGGTTCCATCATCTTTTAAAATGAGGGTAACAATAATACCTCCCCGTAGAGAGTTGTTATGAGAACTAAATGATTTAGCCTTTGTGAAAACACATAGGGTGTGCTATGTGTTTGCTACGTAAACAACGTGTTCATCTTGTCAAGTGTAATTGAGGAACAAAAATGGGTTAAACTGATTTATTTAATGCAGGACTCCTCAGAACCTAAAGTGTTAATATCCCTTAGGACAAGGATATGATGTATAGCAGTTCCAGAGACTTTGCTTTCAAGGAGCAGGACAAGCATCTATGTAACAGTTAGCAAGACACTGGTTGAAAGGGATAGCGCTATGAAGTGAGAAATAAAGGGAGCGAACTCACTTTTATCGAGTACCTGGTATGTGCAGTGCTGTGCTGGGAGCATCTTTACCTTATTCTCTTTCATCTAACTACAACCTTGTGAGGCTGCTCCCCCCTGCCCATTTTATAAAGAATCAGAGCTTCAGAGAGATGGGGTAACCTGGCCAAAATCTCTCATGATGCATCCTGATTTTATCAGACTGCCAAGCTTCCTCCTTGGAAAATGGAGGTAAGGGAGCAGCTCCAGGAGAGAGCAGACCAGAGCTGGGTCCAGAGCAGCGTGGGATTCTGACTGAGGCTTGAGAACTAGTAAACTTCACCCGAGACAGAACAAGAGAATAAGTCCGTCAGACATCATCACAGCAAGAAAGGACCAAGTTGGCGACGAGGACAATGGCTGGGAAGTGTGACAGATCCCAGAATCCTTGTGTTCCCTTCACCTGTGACTTTGTTACTGTCTGCCTCTAGGAGGGACCAGTGGTCATTCACTTAAAAGTAGATTTGTGGACCTGTGTTCAAGGTTATCAGTAAAGGGGATGCTGGGGAAGCTGTCTCTCCGTCCTGTAACAGGTGAGAGAGCCAGCGAGCCAGGGTGGGGCCTTACGGAAGATGTGTGCTCGGTCTGGAAAAGGGGGCTTTTCATGCAAGGCCCTTCAGTTCTCCAGCAGATGGTGAGTTTCATATCCCAATCCACCCTCTTATATACCTAGACATGTGGTGGCGAGGGACGGATTTCTTCACTCAACCAACATTTATAAATCAAACAAGGAAGAACTGGAGGTCTTGTTTCCTACCTCCAGGCTTGTTTCCAGGACTCCAAAGAATATGCTAGTTTTGTACGAGGTCAATGCTCCAAAAATGCTTATTCAACAAATGACTGATTTAGTGAACGCGGCTTTTCAAATACGCAGAGAAGAAGAATATGTCCCATAAGTGGATAGACACCCAAATACATATGTTAGCAGAACCAGGAAGTGAGAGTGAGGGGAAGGGGGTGGATTAAAAGGGATTTGAGCCAAAATTAAACATAAGAAATGACACCATAAAACTCCTAGAAGAGATCATAGGCAAAACATTCTCTGACATAAATCGTACTAATGTTTTCTTAGGTTAGTCTCCCAAGGCGATAGAAATAAAAACAAAAATAAACAAATGGGACCTAATCAAACTTATAAGCTTTTGCACAGCAAAGGAAACCATAAAACGATAAGACAACCTACGGAATGGGAGAAAATATTTGCACATGAAGCGACCGACAAGGGGTTAATTTCCAAAATATACAAACAGCTTAAACAACTCAACAACAACAAAAAAAAAACCCAAACAACCCAATCTAAAAATGGGCAGAAGACTTAAATAGACATTTCACCAAAGAAGACATACAGATGGCCAACAGACACATGAAAAAAATGTTCAATATTGCTAATTATTAGAGAAATGCAAATTAAAACTACAATGAGGTGCCACCTCACACCAGTCAGAATGACCAGAATGCTGGAGAGGGTGTGGAGAAAAGGGAACCCTCCTACCCTGTTGGTGGGAATGTAAGTTGGTGCAGCCACTGTGGAAAACACTATGGAGGTTCCTCTAAAAACTAAAAATAGAACTACCATATGATCCAGCAAACCCACTCCTTGGCATATATCCAGACAAAAATCTAATTCAAAAAGATACATGGGCTTCCCTGGTGGCGCAGTGGTTGAGAATCTGCCTGCTAATGCAGGGGACACGGGTTCGAGCCCTGGTCTGGGAAGATCCCACATGCCACGGAGCGGCTGGGCCCGTGAGCCACAACTACTGAGCCTGCGCATCTGGAGCCTGTGCCCCGCAACGGGAGGGGCCGCGATAGTGAAAGGCCCGCGCACCGCGATGAAGAGCGGTCCCCGCACCGCGATGAAGAGTGGCCCCCACTTGCCGCAACTAGAGAAAGCCCTCGCACGAACCGAAGACCCAGCACAGCCAAAAATAAATAAATAAATAAATAAAAATAAAAAAAAAAAAAAAGATACATGCAGCCCTATGTTCATAGCAGCATTATTCACAATAGCCAAGACATGGAAACAACCTAAATGTCCATCGACAGATGAATGGATAGAGAAGATGTGGTACACATATACAATGGAATACTACTCAGCCTTAAAAAAAGAATGAAATAATGTCATTTGCAGCAACATAATTGGAACTAGAGATTATCATACTAAGTGAAGTAAGTCAGAAAAAGACAACGACCATATGACATCACTTATATGTAGAATCTGAAATATGACACAAATGAACTTACCTACAAAACAGAAACAGACTCACAGACATAGAGAACAGACTTGTGCTTACCAAGGGGGGAGGGGGGTTAGGGGAGGGTAGACTGGGAGTTTGGGGTTAGTAGATGCAAACTATTACATATAGAATGGATAAACAACAAGGTCCTACTGTATAGCACAGGGAACTATATTCAATGTCCTGAGATAAACCATCATGGAAAAGAATATAAAAAAGAATATATATATGTATATATGTATAACTGGATCACTGCTGTACAGCAGAAATTAACACAACATTGTAAATCAACTAAACTTCAATAAAAAATACATAGGATTATGATGGAAACAAATAATACGGGAATATGTTCAGGGAGATGTTTTTAAAATAAATCTGTAACATAGAATACATGCGTTTTGTTAAATAATAAAATTTAGAGTATGAACTAAAATAAAAGGAGGGAGGGGCTCTGAGCCAAGATGAGCTTTTACACAAGTTGTGAAGCGGGTGAGGTTTATTAGCACTTACCCCCCTCCTCCTCACCCCTCTCCCCACTAGGCTACTCCCATCTTCACTTTTGGAACCTCCCTTCCTTCCTCCTGGAGTTTCTTATGGAGAGATCGAGAAGAGGCTTTGGGGTCAGGAAGGTCTGGAACAAGATCCAAGTTCTGCCACAAGCAGGGTGGTCTTGTGACATCCTCTGACCTGAGTCTGGTTTCCTCATCTGTAAAACAGAGCTAAGGATACAGTCTTCCTAGGTTTGTCCTGGGGATGAAACGCTGGACCTTGCACCTGAGGACACCCGGCAGATGTGCTCCCCACTCTCCTGCCTCCCCCTCACCCCTGAAGCAGCGGGGGCGGGTAAAGGGACCCCATCTGAGGGGACAGGGCCAGGGCCAGACAGAAGCGAGAGGACGGTGCAGCAGCTGCAATGCCGCAGGCTCCAGGTCTAGAAATGGGGAGGGGCGGCCCAGCAGACACAACTGCTGCTCCAAGTCATCAGCAACGACAGAAGGCAGGGCTTTTGTTTGCATTGCCTTCTGCTCCAGATTGTCACTTCCTCGCTGACAAGACAATGTGCAGACTGTCCTAGTTTCTCATACCCACCTTCTGTCTGAGGTTCAAAGGCTTGGTTGTGTGTGTGTGTGTATGTGTGTGTGTGAGAGAGAGAGAAAGAGTGAGCTTATGTGTGTGTATGTGAGACATTTTGTGTGTATGTGTGTGTGTGTATTAAGGGGGGTGGTGATTACCTGAAAAACATAAAAAGTCTTTCTTTGCCTCAAAGAAAGGCAAATCTTATTGCTCTTGAGAGGGAGTGACAAGCTGGTAGTCTCTTCACAGAAGAGCACTCCCTACCCTCACCATTACTTTTAAAATTTCAGAACAAGGGTCGGGCTCATCCAGGGGTTCCAATTCTTGCTGAGGGTCGGCAGGGGGATTGAGGCGCTCCCTAAGCAGGTTTTGTCTGAGGACGCCCAGACTAGGCAATCCCATACCCCTCCGTGGAAGGTTCGTGTGTGATCTATCTCTGCCTGCTCCCCTGTACCTGCAGGCAGCCCGGCACTGCAGGCGCTCAGTAAATGCTTGTTACATGCAGAAGCGTCTTTGGTGTTAAGTGAGAGGCTCAGTGCTGACAGTGACCGTGACGGACTTGCCTCGAAAGGTGAGCACAAGCCATTTCCAGAGTGGAGGTGCTTCCCTCGTTTGCGTGGGTTCATTACCAAGTCCATCACCCGACACACAGCAGGCCCTCAAGCATTTCTTTACTGAGATGTTTGGTGAACTGACCAGTGGCTTGACCAGATTCAATCATCCGCATACTTTTCTTGAGCTATTTGTGTACAGAGACACAGACATGGAAGCAAACTTTAGCTGACGTCCACCAGCAGGCCTTGGCAGCGGGGTCCAAATGCAAATGCCTTTAGCAGTCCTGGAAGTAACCCAGATGTGTGAGGCAAACGCACAAGACACAAAACAGGAGATTGGGAAGGCAGGCGTTCACACTCAAGTATCTTTTTTTTTTTTTTTATAAATTTTCATCTAGTTATTTATTTATTTATTTATTTATTTATTTATTTATTTATTTATTTATCTATTTATTTATGGCTGTGTTGGGTCTTCGTTTCTGTGCGAGGGCTTTCTCTAGTTGTGGCAAGAGGGGGCCGCTCTTCATCGCAGCGCACGGGCCTCTCACTATCGCAGCCTCTCTTGTTGCGGAGCACAGGCTCCAGACGCGCAGGCTCAGTAGTTGTGGCTCACGGGCCTAGTTGCTCCGCGGCATGTGGGATCCTCCCAGACCAGGGCTCGAACCCGTGTCCCCTGCATTGGCAGGGAGATTCTCAACCACTGCGCCACCAGGGAAGCCCCTCAAGTATCTTTTTAGAAACACGCAGCAACAGAAACAAAGACACAGAACAAAGGTGAGTGTGCATTTTTGTAATCAATTTCTGAAATAATTCTCCTGTATCTTTAATGATACATTTTGAGATTGTTAAATTTTTCTATTAATTAGGAAAAGGCAGCTGGCATGGAAGAACTGAGAGGTAGGGGGGACTCCTTACCTCTGATGTGGAAATTAAGGAAGGTAACCGCAAGGCATATTGTCCTCAGTAACCCCTGCCACGGCAGACCTTGGCAACGCCCACCCCCAATGGAATCCTTCGGGTCTAGGCCAAAGCAGGAGAGTTGGGCAGAGATATGGGTTTGAATCCAGGCTGCCCTATTAGCTGTGTGTCTGTGGATGAGACACTAAACTTGGATGAGCTTGTGTCTCTTCGTGTGTCAAATGGGGAAATAATAACTTCATGATAACACATAGAGTATTTTCTGTCCTAAGTATTTATCACATGTTATTTAATTTATTCCTTACAATGACGAATCTTGTAGCTACTATTCTTCTCTGTTTTATGGACCAGGGAATGAGACTTAGAAAGACTACGTAACTTGGCCAATATCACACAGCTAATAAAGTCTGGTAAATTCTGGACTTTTAACGAGGGCTACCTGATTTCAAAGCCAATGTTCTTAAGCGTTTTGCTGCTCCGTCACTGCCCTTGTGTAATTTTATGAGGACCAGATGAAATTTTCTCTATGGAGTGCATAACAAAATGCCTACCAAGAACACGGGCAGTGCTAGTCGGTGTACTTCTAATCCGACCCTCTTTGGGCTGTTTGTTAGAAGTTTCCACATGGTGTGAAAACACAGAATGACCCTCACCTTCAGTATCTTACAGTCCAGAAAAGCAGCACACGGGGGCTGAACTAATGGCTGTCATCATTCTGGGGAACCTCACTATAGGACCCACTGGTTTCAGGCCATGGGGATGACCCAAAGTTGTCCCAAGGCCACCCAGGGGTTGTGCTGCCACAACTTTGAAATTAACCCTTGTCTCCATGTCTGAATAAGCGAGGTTTTTCAATAACAAGGCAGGGTGATTTATGTAGGGGCCATTTGTCTTCATAAGAAATTTATGAAACGATCATTGCTGCTTTTTCTCCCTTCGTATTTGTCATTGGCGGCATGGTAATTGGTGTTTGAAGCCTGTGCTGGCACGTCATCAAACGAGCCTGCTATTCTGATCAAGCGAGGCTGGCTTGGCAGTGGGCAGCCGGAAGAGCTGACGGGAAGCAGGGAGGCATGGGCTGCAGGCAGTGAGATCTTCCCACGGAAGAAGTGGCCCAAGGCTTTGGGGTCCCAGATTAACTCATACACCCCCCGCCTCTTCTACAGCACCAAGGCATGAAGGGCTCTATCGAATGTGTTCATCTCCTTAAACGAGCACAGGTTAAATCCGCACACCAGGATGGTGGGCGAGCACTTCATTACAGCATGTTAATCATCATCACCTCCAATGGCAATTAATAACAATTAAGGGTCTTGTAATAACATGAGCACTGTGTGTAGCTACTTTAGAAGCTGCAGGAAAGTAGAATGGATGGTTCTGGAATACCCAAGTTGGGAGGATCAATGGCATTCTCTTAAAATAAGAGTATGGAAGACGTTGCCAGGCTCTGTAAACTGAATAGCAGATGCTACAGGCCACCTCTCGCCCTGTCCCTTAAGGAGGGGGTAAGGAGAGACACAGGGGACTAAGTGAGGCCCACAGACAGGCTTATTTGGCCAGGGAGGCATTTTTAAAAAGTCAGAATTAGAATGCCCTGAGGCTGGACCTGCATTCTCTAGCATGTTCCCGAGACTTGTCTTGTTAGACCTGCCTGTGCCCTGAAGTCAAATCAATCTCTGCTCTAGGGTGAAAAGGAGTCCAGGAGAGGTCTGAGGCAGCAAGCCTCCTTCCTGGTCTGTTGTGAGGAGTAAATGAAAGAATTCCTGTCATGCACTAACAAAACACTGTCTGGCACATAGCAAGCACTCAAGAGTTCAGCTTTTTTAAACAATTACAGGAAAACAATGGTTCTCTTCCCCAGTGGGGCAGGCTCTTGAAGACTCTGAACTTTCATACCTCATTATGGAGTCTGGATAAGTGGAGAGGCAATTTGTGGACCCCAGGCAAGCTGTGTGACTTCTCAGGAGCTCCTCAGCGGTCAAAGGGGATAAATATCCAAATAGTCCTACCGCACACATGTGCCATCAGAACTAAATGAGAGGATACATCAAATAAATGGCAGTGACTTTCCTTCTCCTCCTATCTTTTCGGTGTTTAAGGCTAGAGGTCAATGGGTCAATCGGTCTCCACCTAGGTTAACAGTAATACAGGTTGTCTTTGTCAAATCAGGAAGAGCATTTTGGTGCACGGGCTTCTGGTGTCAGATGATCCTAGGATGAAACTCAGCTCGGCCACTTACCAGCTAGTTGACTTTTCCTAGTGACCTGAATTCTCATTTTCTAGTTGCCATACAGATGGAATGGAAACAATGAAAGGAACATGATAGGGTTGGGGATACTCAGTGAGGCAGGTGTGCCAAGCTCTTAAGCAGTGCTCCGTACACAGCAGTGGTTAAGGTGGTTGCACCTAACTCAACTTGAGAACTCACCTTTTCATTCAAGGGCATCCTTAACTGTCTATGAATTGTTGCTTCCCATTGGTGAATTGAGTTTGATATGTTCATTTTTACTCACTTTTTTTCAACCAAAACTTTAAAAAATGACATTGTATACTTTAAAAAGTTGTAATTTTATGAAATCAAGGTACATTCTAAAAAACTGCATTAACAAAAACATATACCGTTCCAACCAAAAAATCCTTTTAAAATTGGAGCTAAGTTAGTAAAGATAACAGCCTTCTAAACCTTACTTGGGAGTTTTCATACAGATACTGGCAGAAACTATGCTCTGGAATAAAATATTTTTGCTAAAGCAGCAAATGCTTTCTTTCTTTTAATGAATTGCCAATTTTCTAAGGTTAAATACATTGTCTACAGCATTTTCATTAGTTAGATTTTTCTCTTTATCTTGGGAAATTGCAGAGATGATGTAAATCTAAATATAATTTAATGCAAATGTATTCAAATAATTATAGGATGAAAAATGGTCGACAAGTCAGAGCCCCCTGAATGTGTTAAAGACAGATGATGGCAAGGCAGGTGTTTTTGCCTTGAGAAGGTGGGTGTGCTGTGTTCAGCGGCAGCCCAGGCAGAGAATCCAGGGCATATGTTAGACAGATATCATCGGCTGACAAGCAGCAACCTTTCACTACCATCCCTTTCTCCCTCCTTCCCTCCCTCTCTTGCTTATCCCTCTTTCCCACAACATATTTATTTTCCTCTCTTCTTCCCTCTCTCTCTTTTCCGTCTACCTCTTTCTTTCTCTCTTTTTATTTCTCAATTTCTTTTCCCTCCCCATGTCTTTCTATGCCTGGGTCTGTGTGTCTTTCCTCTCTGTATCTCTCTGGCTCCATTCTGTGCCTGTGGTTTTTATTTTTCCTCTCTCTTCTTCTGCTTTCCTCACGCCTCCTCCCCCTCCATCCATCTCCTTTGCTCTATCTCAGCCACTTGGTCCACCGTGACAGGCCAGCCGCCGGGCTCAGCACAAGGAGTGGACAAAAGGAAGGCCACGGCTCCATCTCCGCCCTTATGGGACTCAAGGTCTCATGGGAGGGGCAAATAGAGAAACCACCACCCTGCTGAGAAAGGGGAAATGTTACGCTGGACTCAGCCAGCACCCTGGGAGACTCACCTAGCACTGTCTTGGAAAGTGGAGGGAAGTTAAACAGAAGGTGAATATTTAAGGTATGTCTTGCAGGATGAAAAGTTGTCCAGGTAGAGTAATCAGCAGGAACTGACCTGAACACACAAGCAATCGTAGAGTTTAAGGAGTGGAGGGAAGATTAGGTCAGGTGCTACTAGATCAGAGGAGAGAGGAGGACGGCGTGGAGATGAAGACAGAATAGAGCAGGGATGTGTTAGAAGGAGAGACCTTATAATAGTACATCAGTCCTGGCTGTGTACAAAAGTCCTATCTTTTGGATTTCACAGGCCAGTTTAAAAAAAAAAATCTTGCTCAAGCTCTTTATCTTGTTAAATAGGGACATTTACAAAAAAATACTAACTATGAGCATCATAATTTTATGATGCTAATGACATTTAATCCCAACACTAGTAGAATAAATAATCAGAATAAAGGATATTGGTTTAAAATGGATCATTTAGATTTACATAAAGTTCACTCTAATGTCCTTTTTTTTCTCGAGGGAAAATTTTATTAGCCGCCAGGATCACTACTCTTCCAGGGATCTGTGCTTGGGAAGCAATACTGTGTGCAGAGTCAAGGAGGCTGTACTTGCATTTGGGAAGCAGACAGGAGCTGGCGAAGGCTTCTAAGGAGATGAGGCAGCTCCCCTCTGCCTGTTGTGTTTTGTGGGTCACAAACCACGGTGGCTTAAATTTTCATATGTATCATTAGAGGATGACCATACTCACCACAGTGGACGGTGGTGGTAATTAAAGTTACCAGTGGATGAGAAGGAATTTAGAGATATATGGAGAGCCAACTGAAGGGATCATTAATATTAGAGGGTGGTCTAATCTTAACACTTGATGTCGGGTGCAGATAGGTAGGGATAGGACCACCCAGAGCCACGGTGGGGGTGAGTGGTGAGGTTGAAGCCTTCCGTGCCTTTCAAGCCCCTGTGTTTTGCTATCATTGCCCGGGCCATTACTGTGTGCCAGGCACCTGCTAAAAGCTTTGCTTGATTATCCATCTAACTTAATTCCTTGCAACAACTTTTGTGTGCTCATTAGGTATAAAATTACATACTTGGTAGGATTAGACAACTAGTGGTGGGAAGAGTCATGCCTTTCTTTTTTAAACCACTGTATACCCAGAACCTAATCTTTGAAGGGCATATAGTAAGTGTTCAATGAATAGTTTTAATCAAAAAGAAGATTTCTCAAAGACCTCATAATGATTAAGGGGCACAGGTAGGATTCTAATCAAACCATGACTCCATGGCCCATGCTTGTAACCACTGCATGCCAGTGCCTAGTTTTCCCTCTCCAAGTAGATCCCTGAAGTTATCACTCCTTCCACTAGCGACTGGCTATGCTGGTAGAAGAAGATGCTAAGTACTTAATGCTTCAAGGCCCAGTTCCATTGTTACCACCCTGGGAAGGCTCTATAACTCCTCTCGAAGTTGTGGCCTCCTCTGTGTACCACGGCTGATGGTACAGTGAAAAGAACACCTGCTTTGGACTGAGATGATTTGGTACTGAGTCCTGACTGCCTAACATAAGCTGAGTGACCTTGAGCAAGTCACAGCCCCTCTGGGCTTCTGGTTCCTCATGCATACAAAGGGATAATAACTCTCGCTTTGCCTAACACCCCAGGGGTGTTTTAAGATCAAAGTCAGTGAGTTGACATGTCAGAAGCATTTATAAACTGTAATGTTCTGCACAAATGTCAGCTATTAATTAAGAGATCAGGCTGAAGTCACAGCTGGAAGACACAAAGAAAGGGGCAGTTCAGATATAGACAGGAATGTGGCAGATACTATGGCCAACTTCGTGAGCACCTCCCCACTCCTTCCTTGTCCCAGAAACCTTAGTCAATCATTCATTCATGCCTTCCTTCATTCATCACACATTCACTGAGGGCTCACTCAGTATCAGGTACTCCACCCTGAAAATACTGAAATGAGAAGGATATGATCCCATCTCTTCCCCTAGGAAGCTCATCATATGTTGGGAAGACAGACAGTAAATTGAAACTGTTATCAAACCCTTATATTATTTGGTCACATATGGTCTTTTTATGAGTCACTCAAAACAAAATCTGTTTTACTCATTATCAAATATCTTTTCAGTGCTCACATTTGCAATCTGATTTCCTATTTTGTTTTCATGTGTTATATCCATAGCTTATTGATTATTTTATATGGTACTTTTATCAAATTAGTTTTATGAATTTTTACTTTTCTAATTTCCAGTTTTTATTCCATTTCTTCAATATTTTCTGATGGTCTTTGTGTTTGGAGAGTTTCCGTTTTGTCTCAAAGCAATAATTACATCTAACACTTACATTGTATTTACTGTGTGCCCAGCACTATTCCGAGACTGAACGTACATTTACCTAATTACAGTCTATTTGATCTCTCCTCACGTGTCTCCATAGCATTTTTCTACTTTCACAGAGTTCTTATGGTTATTACCAATTTTAAACCTTTGATTAAAAACATAAATGTGTAAAATTGCATAAAATTATATAAGTAATTAAATCTTCAGAAACACATACAATTCTTATGAACAGTTCTCTGCTCTGTATTGTATTTCACAAAAGTGACACATTTACTGTCACATGTTGTAGAACTTCTGAGCTTATTTTAGAAAAGGCTGCAGAAAATATACCGGAAACATATACATTTCTTATGGCCAGGAGCTATTTGTGCCCCGCCAGTATCAATATTTATAAACTGATGTGGATTTCATGTGACCACTTGCTGGAGTGCTCATATGAGAAACCACCTACCTATCATTCATTAGAGAAACATGCCTGGGTCCTTTAGAGCACTACAGAGGTAGGGATGGGAGAGCAGGAGGTGTGTGACAGGTGTTAGTGGAATACTATCAAGGAGCTAAAACAACTCAAGTAAGAAGGAGGAGGAAGGAGAGTTTTGGAACATTGTATTAGTTTGCTCTAGCTGCCATGACAAAAGAGTATCATAGACTGGGTGGCTTAAAAACTGAAATGTATTTCTCACAGTTCTGGAGGCTGAAAGTCCAAGATCAAGGTGTCTGCAGGTTTGGTTTCCCCAGAGGCTTCTGTCTTTGGCTTGCAGATGGCCACCTTCTCGCTGTGTCCTCACATGGTCTTTTCTCTGTGCATGTGCATCCCTGGTGTCTCTCTGTGTGTCCAAATTTCCTCTTCTTATAAGAACAACAGGTTGGATTAGGGTCCACCCATAAGACTCCATTCAACCTTGATTACATCTTGAAAAGTTCTATCTCCAAATGTAGTCACATTGGAAGTTAGGGCTTCAACATACGAATTTTAGGGGAATACAATCAGTCCATCACAAACATCTTCAAAACTTGGCTCCAATGTCACCCCTTCTGGAAAGCCTTCCCAGATTTTCCCAGGCAAAGTTAATAGTAGGGATTCTCATATGACACTGTTTATTCCTTTTTCTGCCATGTGCTGCACTGTGTTGCAATGATCTTTTCTCCAGGATATACTCATCCCGTCTCAACCGGGAGACTCTGTTCTTTGTATCTCCATCACCCAGCAGTGGTTTGGTGCAGTGGGTAGAGTGGGATTATAAAATGACTGATCAAGGAATTGAGGATGGAATGTGTTGGGGTTTCTCAAAAGAAACAAGATCATCTTCAAGCCAAGTGAACAGAATGTTGGCAGGCTACCAAGTGAAAGGAAATATTTGACCAAGTTTAAGTTTGGATTGGGAATCCAACCATACAGATGCAGGACTGAGGGCTAGTGGCCAGGAGCAGAAGTGCTGAGACAAGATGCTGCAGTGGGAAGAGCCTGAGTGTGGGAACCAGAAGGTCCAGATTCAAATCCCAGTTTTGCCTTAAGGCCAGACACGATAAAACTCTTAGAGGAAAACATAGGCAGAACACTCTATGACATAAATCACAGCAAGATCCTTTTTGACCCAGCTCCTAGAGAAATGGAAATAAAAACAAAATAAAAAACGGGACCTAATGAAACTTCAAAGCTTTTGCACAGCAAAGGAAACCATAAACAAGACCAAAAGACAACCCTCAGAATGGGAGAAAATATTTGCAAATGAAGCAACTGACAAAGGACTAATCTCCAAAATTTACGAGCAGCTCATGCAGCTCAATATCAAAAAAACAAACAACCCAATCCAAAAATGGGCAGAAGACCTAAATAGACATTTCTCCAAAGAAGATATACAGCCAACAAACACATGAAAGAATGCTCAACATCACTAATCATTAGAGAAATGCAAATCAAAACTACAATGAGGTATCACCTCACACCAGTCAGAATGGCCATCATCAAAAAATCTACAAACAATAAATGCTGGAGAGGGTGTGGAGAACAGGGAACCCTCTTGCACTGTTGGTGGGAATGTAAACTGATACAGCCACTATGGAGAACAGTATGGAGATTTCTTAAAAAACTAAAAATAGAACAACCATATGACCCAGCCATCCCACTACTGGGCATATACCCTGAGACAACCATAATTCAAAAAGAGTCATGTATAACTGATTCACTTTGTTATAAAGCAGAAACTAACACACCGTTGTAAAGCAATTATACTCCAATAAAGATGTTAAAAAAAAAAAAAGAGTCATGTACCACAATGTTCATTGCAGCTCTATTTACAATAGCCAGGACATGGAAGCAACCTAAGTGTCCATCATCAGATGAATGGATAAAGAAGATGTGGCACATATATACAATGGAATATTACTCAGCCATAAAAAGAAACAAAATTGAGTTATTTTTAGTGAGGTGGATGGACCTAGAGTCTGTCATACAGAGTGAAGTAAGTCAGAAAGAGAAAAACAAATATTGTATGCTAATACATATATATGGAATCTGAAAAAAAAAAAAGGTTATGAAGAACCTAGGGGTAGGACAGGAATAATGACACAGATGTAGATAATGGACTTGAGGACATGGGGAGGGGGAAGGGTAAGCTGGGACGAAGTGAGAGAGTAGCATTGACATATATACACTACCAAATGTAAAATCGATAGCTAGTGGGAAGCAGCTGCATAGCACAGGAAGATCAGCTCGGTGCTTTGTGACCACCTAGAGGGGTGGGATAGGGAGGGTGGGAGGGAGACACAAGAGGGAGGGGATATGGGGATATATGTATACGTATGGCTGATTCACTTTGTTATAAAGCAGAAACTAACACACCATTGAAAAGCAATTATACTCCAATAAAGATGTTTAAAAAAAACAAACAAAACAAAAAGAAACAAATCCCAGTTTTGTCACTTACTGGCTAGAAGCTGATGGGCAAGTCATTCAAGTGCTCAGAATTACAGTTGGCTTAATAACCAAATGGGATCATACTAATTGGTAGGAGTGTCTGAGTCAAACAAAGAAACCTATGTAAAGAACCCACTACAGGATCTGGTACATTGTAGGCAATTGACAAATGATAGAAACTTCCACAACCAAACCATCTCAAATCTTTCAAAATGCTGTCTAGGTAGTCAGAAGTTAGCTCTCCAGACTCCTCAAGGACCTGAAAAAAACCTGAACTGATTTGGAAATATCTGACCTGCCAGAAGGAGGCCTTCTAAATCCACCATGGCAAAGAGAAATTGTCCTAGCATTTCTAATGGGGTTTTCCTTAAAAAAATTACATTAAGCCTCCTTGGAGTTCAAATGAAATGCATTCCCGTGACAATACTCAGAGCTTAATGTTCATAACATTTCAGAATAAAAAAAATCAGTTCTGTGTTTACTTTGTGCTTATTAAACAGAAAAAAAGGTGAAGGGAGCAAATAGAGGAAAGATAACCAAGATTATTTCCAATTTCTCAAGATATCCTTTCCACCTGGATGCTTTGATAACGGCATAACAGAAAACAAAGTCTGGGGTTACGTGAGGCTCAAAAATAAGGGAGAAAAAGTCACTCAGTTCTGTCATCCAGATGTTTTATTTGTAAGGTAACAAAAAGCCAAAGGACCAAATACTGGGGCGACTGACTTCAAATTTAAATTGTCTTAATTTTTATAGACCTGCAGAATCATAGAATCTTAGAATGGGAAAGACCTTGAGAGGTCATCTGGAACCTGTGTAAATTTTAAAACTCCTCATCTCAATTAGTTTTGAGAATGACAGAACAGGAAATTGTATAACCTGCTACATGAGCCCATTCCGGAGTTCAACAGCCCTCACCTAAGGAAAATGCCTCTCAGTGTTAAGCTAAGTGATTGTTTCTGCTGAGAAAAAATGTCAGTCACTTGTTTCACCCAAAGGGTAAAAAGCATGGAGTCTATATAAAAGGGACTAGGTAACTTACTAAGAAATAGTGAAAGCTACTTTGGCTTTAGAGGCCAAAGAACTGCATTCAAATCTTAATGCTGGCTCTTGCTAGCTGATGACTTCAGGCTTAATTACTTCACTTACCTGAGTACCATTTTCCTTGTTTGTAAACGGGAGTCCTGGACTCAAAGCATGTTGGGTACTCCATACAAGTAGGAAGTAGTGAATTCCAAGTTGTGGTATTACAGTATACTATGCTATTTTTAAGTACTGAAATATCCATTTATTTGTTGGTGCACTATTTAAATTTTTCTTAAATCTGAAATTTGAGTTATTAATATCTGGAGAGCAAGATCATTGGTTCAGTTATTCAAATTATGTGAAAAGACAAACTGATGCAAAATCCACAAATCTAGACAGCTCCAGGCCTGTGTGAATAGCAATAAGCAACTATACTGTGGTCTTGCAAAGTTCCTGTTGAAGGAATAATTATTGCACTTCAAAGGATTTCTGAAAAAGTAGAATATGAATGTGACAGTGTGGAAATTATTACAGGTACTTCTGCATCAGATTTAGCAAATATCTATGATGCAAATGCAGAAGATGAAGGCAAATCAAATGTTTTCTTTGGCAGGGTGTGGGTGGGGTGAGGTGGGGAAGACCTTATCAATACCAGACCTACAGTCTTTGTTGGGATGGGTGTGGAGGAAGAGTTGTTCAGACAAGAACTCCTCACAACTATCAAATAAGAGGTAAAACTATTTGAACATGAAATTTGGAGGAAAATATTTAGGGGTAACTCCTAACTGTCTCCAGACCATTCATCTGACTAGTCAGAAAATCACCAGCAAGAGCTTTTTCAGCAGCAAGAAAAGCTTGCACAGAAATATTTTTGCAACTCAGTGATGTCACTGACTCACTTTATTTTTAAACTCACACATTTTTAAAAAGAGCAAATAATATTTTCATTTTCAACTTCTATGACTGATTAGATTTTCCTAAGTTATGTGTCTTTTAGGTTGTATTTTGAATATTTATCTTAATGAACTTTTATTTGCCAATAATGGTATTATAGTTATAATATTTATCTTTTATAAATTTACATTTTTCCCAATGTTTGTAGAATATTTATATGTTTTTGAATTTAAAATACATTAAATAATTTAGTTTCTTTGGGCTTTTTATTTTATAAATTCTCTGCATTTTCAGAATAAAACTTTGATAGTATGTCAAATAAATACTGAAGTAACAGAATTGTTATCTCGCTGCAGCATTGTAATCACTAAAATGGAGTCAGCCAAATTGAAATTAATACGACATTGGGCAGGGAAAGGTACCAGGACCTAAAGGAGGGGTCAGCACCCCAAATCAGCAGAAGCAGAGGCGTCTGGCTTTTCTCTCACTCAAGGATGGTAACTTCTCTGCTTGATGTTAGCAGGATGTGGGGCCTTCTGGTAGACCATAGCAGGCATTAGCATCAGGAGAGATGTTAGATTTATTGCTTGGGGAAGTGGGTCCGAGTGAAGTCAGGCACAGCAAATATTCCACTGTGGACTTCAAAGCGAACAGCCTGCAGAGAGTAGGAGATTATGGTCTGGAAGTATATGAGATTTAGGGAGGCCAGACACCCCAAATTGCAGAACTGCTGTAAGGATTAAATATTAAATAGTCTCTGGACGCCTTAATAAGGACTCTACATTATACATAAGGGATTATTATAATATGTGGTATAATCTAGTACTGCATAGCTCTGGAACTTGGGGCAAGTTATTTAACCTTGTTGCGACTCAGTTTCCACATCTGTAAAATGGTGTTAACAACAGTGCACATTTACCATTTACCATTTAACACAATGGTAGAGAGAATTATGTGATTAATACATGTAAAGGGTTTAGAGTAATCCCTAGTACATGGTAAGAGTTCAGGATGCTATATGCCTCTAAAGGAAAGTCATTATTAGTACTATTGTTTTAAACCCAAGAACTCAGTACATCCCAAGGGAGAGAGTGGTAAAATGAGAATTTTTAAATTTGCAACACCTAACTTGCAAATCAAATACAAAGGTTTATAACCACAATATAAAACATCAATTTGCAAATGTTAATTTATAAAAACATAATAAAAATGTAATATAATTTTTGTATAAATTATTCTAGTATGTTACTAAAAATGAAGTCATTTTTACCAAAATAGAAAAGTAAATCTCTTCAATGATGCTTGTGTGAAATTTGGCATGAGTTTAGCACGAATGACTCCTATTTTAACATGGGATTGACCACAGCAGATGGGAGATTTCATGTACTCTCTGAGCCTGAAAACAGAAGGAAAAGTGATAGGTACTCAGCAGAGCAGAGGGAGTTAAGACCCAAGGGTCTAGGATGAAACAGGTGGGGGGCTTTGGTGCCAACAATAAGCTTGCCAATTCACCCAGGGAATTCAGTGCTTGAAGAAAAGGAGAGACAGAGGAAGATGGGGGGTAGCTGAAACACTGCAGAGAACTGTGTGAGGGTTGTGAGAAGAAGGGAAACTACATTCTCAACCACAATATGAGGAAGTCAAGAGATAATGCCTGAAATTGACAGATAAAGACATAGCAATATAAGCGTGCTATTTAGAAATATGGAGTTAAATAGCTAAAAAACCTAAAATGGTGAATGTCTCAGAGTGGTGGGTATATGGAAAGTAGGAGACTGCTATTTTTGAATAGGAGTTGTAGCACTATTTGTTTTAAATGCATTACATACATGCATTACAAAATAAAGCAAACAGAATATACACGATTAAACAGTAGTTATTATCATAGTCTATTAAATAAGAGCAAAGATATGATCAGAATGGGAAAGGTTAGTGATGAGCTTTGCCTAAAGCAGACAACAATTACTCTGTAAAGCTGCCGTATCTGTTTTATAGTTAAAAATATTGTTCTCTAAACCAGGCTCAAAACTATGTACCATGCATGTCAAGAACTGAGGCTTCCCCAAGTTGAGCTCTCTGTCACTTCAGTTGTGGCTGTAACCAGGGAAGCAAGATGGAGAGCAGCTGTGTCCTTCTCATCAAGCACCCACAGGCTTGTGAGGAGAGGACCAGCCTGGGGGTGGGGTGGGGTGGGGTGTCGACACTTCTCCTAACAGAGTTTGCTGTCAAATTTGAGCCTGTAGCAGATTCACCTGGGAGGCTTGTGAAAACAGGTGGGATGCTGGGCTCCCCAACCAGAGTTTCTGATTCAGTGGTCTGGGGTGGAGCCCGAGAATTTACTGCAACCAGTTCTTAGGTGACGCTGATGCTGCTGGTCCTGGGACCACACTTTGAGAACCACTGGCCCAATACGAGGTGGGCAAGTGTGCAGTGCAGCAAGGGCAGGTTACAGAGGACTGGCTGAGGGAAGAAGCCTGTTCCTGGGAAGGTGTTTGAATAGGCTTTGTGCTGTGACAGGAGGGACAGAGTGAGGAATCTAGGTGCCCTACATATTTTCCAAGGCTGGCATTGTGATGTCTTTTAATAATCTTCCTGGCTCAGCCCAACAGTCTCTACTTTAAAGAAATGTCTGGTTCTCACAATTCTAATAATATGTGCCCAGAATAGAGCCCACCAATGAAAGTCTGAAAAATAGATTCAATTATCCTTCTCTACTATTGAACCTAAGCTATGCCATTAGAAGCAGCCAGACAGGCTGAGTGAATCACAGGTACATTTTTCCAGGTATCTAAGAAGAAAGAAAACAGGTTCAAAGAAGCAGACCTAGCCTGGAAGAGCTTGAAAAAGGAGACGATGCTTTCTTTTAAAAATGATTTAAAATATTGACAAATGTTATATGACCGATTTGACCTATTAATTTACCAGCCAAAGCTTGCTGTTTCACAGGGTCTACTGAGATCAGAATTGCAAATAGAAACTTAAAAGTGTGTCATGGTTGGGACATCCTGGACCTGGGGGAGAGTTTAGGCAATTAGTGTATAAAGGCGGGGAAATGGAAAGTAAAAAGTGCTTCGTTCACGACCTAGCTCTTGGAGGGAGGCAACGAGCATCTGCCAGTCAGACTCTTAGGTCAGCAGGGTGTGACCTTGGACAAGTTAACATCTCTGAGCTTCAGTTATCTCATCTGCAAAGTGAAGATAATAGTGGTCCATACTTCGTAGCGTTATTGTAATATTTAGCATGGTCCCTGGCACACGGTATTGTGCTAAAAGGATGTGAACTGTCATAATAGATAAAAACAAGCTCTTTGAAGTCAGATTAGTGTTCATATCTAGGCTGTCACTTAGTAGTGATTCCCTTGGGCAAGTTACCTTTCTAAGGCATAAGTAACTGTGTTAAAATAGGGATAATAATATATAATCTTTTAGGATTACTCCAAGGATTAAATGAAAGCAAGTATGATAGTATGCATATCCCTTGGCTATATTAAGTACTCAACAAATGAAATTAGCACTACATGTATGAGATCTGACTCTTATGAATATTACTTTTTTCCTCATCTGTAAAAATAGAACAAATATCTACCCCACCCTCTTCCAAGTTTGGTCTGAGGCTGAAATAAGACAATGAATATGAAAGAAACTACTTTTTATTCATTCATTCAACAAATACTTACTGTGAATCTTTTGTGTACCAGGACTGTTCTAAATGCCAGTAATATAGTTGTAAACAAAAAAGGACAAAATATCTGCCCTCATGGAGCTTATATTTCTGCTACTAGAGTGGAAGAGGGAGAGATGAATAAACAAATAAATATATAAAGTCAGGTAACAGAAATGCTTTAGAGAAACATAAAGCAAGGTAAAGATGGGGCTGAGGTGGAGCAGTTGTGCTATTTTATACGAGGTGGCCAAGGAAGAAACAGCCAATAAATGGCATTTGGGTAGAGACAGGCAGGACATGAGGGGGTGAGCCAGGCAGATGTCTGGAGGACAGTCCAGGTGGAGGGACAGTCCAGTGGGTCTAATACTCCTGGGATGGGAGCATGTTGGGTGTGTTCGAGGAGCTGTAAGGAGCGGCTGAGGGAGGTGCGGGAGTGAGCCACAGCTCACATGGGAATTTACAGGCCACTGTCACCACCTTACTTGTGTCCCACCAAATTCATATGTTGAATCCCCAACCCTCAATGTGATAGTATTAGGAGACAGAGTCTTCCTGGAGGTAATTAAGGTTAAATGAGGTCATGAGGGTGGGGCCCTAATCCAATAGGATTGGTGTCCTTATAAGAAGAGCCCACTCCCTCTCCTGCTCTCCCTTCTCCTCCCCATCCCCTGCTGCCTGCACACAGAGGAAATGCCATGTAAGGACACGGCATGAAGGCATTGTTTGTTGAGTCAGGAAGAGCAGTATCACAGAAACCGAATTTGCTGACACCTTGATCTTGGACTTCTAGCCTCTAAAACTGTAAGAAAATAAATGTCTGTGGTTTAAGCCACCCAGTCAGTGGTATTTTGTTATAGCAGCTCATGCAGACTAGTATACCATGACAGGACTTGAAGATGGACATCCATTAGAAGACCTTAAGCAAGGACAGGACACTTGATGCTTTTGCTTTTGTGTGTAAAATATGGGGGGCAAGACTGAAAGCTAAGAAATTAGTTAGAAGGTTATGACAATAATCCAGGAAAACGATGATAAGCTGCTAAAACCAGGGTGATAGCCATAGATAATGTGGTGAGAAGTGGCTGAATTCTGAGTGTAGTCTGAAGGCAGAGCCAGCAAAATGTTCTTGGGGATGGGAAATGGAGTATGAGAGAAAGAGGGGTCAAATGTGACTCCAGGGTTTTTAGCTGAGCACCCAGAAGACTGGAGTTGCTGTTCACTAAGATGGGGAAGGTTGAGGAAGGAGTAGCTGGTGTGGATAACCACAGTTTGGTTCTGGACTTTTGAAGTGTGCATTACCTAGCAAGTATCCAATGGAAATGGTTGGGGATGCAGATGGAGTCATGCGTCCTAAGTTCAGGGTAGTGGTGGGATTGGGGATGAAAATGTAGAAAATGATTAGCATACGGATGGCATTTAAAGCCACGAGACAGCATGATCAAATTTTTAAATAATAAAATGTTACATATTTATAAGGATGTGCGTAAATCAGTTGGGGTCTTTGGTACCCTTCACTCTTCAGATTCATTACAGAGATCCCACGTTCAGTCTTTCTCCTCTTTGTGTTTTACTAGTAATATATGATGCTGTTTTAAAATGGGATGAGGAGACATCTACTATCTGTCAATACTTTGCAAATAGAATATTTTACTCTTTCCATAACATATCACAGGGATATCCCAGTTGCCAAATCTATTGATAGGTTTCCTTAGCAGCTGTTCCACACTTAACTATGTGTTTGAATACTGTGCTAGCAACTGGGGAAACAATGAGAAAGATACATTCCCAGCTTCAGAGAGTCATGTATTTGCAACAAAGTGTGCTAAGTGTGATGACAGATAAATAGGAATCCCGGAATCCCAGGGGATGGGTGCCTAAATCTTGCTGGAACCACCAAGGGCTTGCCAAAGGAGGTACCATCTGGTATGAGTTTGAGCTAAAGGGCTGGTATATGCAGGATGTGTGCAGGGGTGGGTGAGGTCACAGGACCAGCCTGAGCA
This sequence comes from Balaenoptera ricei, assembly GCF_028023285.1. NCBI lineage: Eukaryota > Metazoa > Chordata > Mammalia > Artiodactyla > Balaenopteridae > Balaenoptera > Balaenoptera ricei. The sequence continues at coordinate 48,924,077 of NC_082639.1, forward strand.
CCAGCACAGAGCTAAAAGAATGGCCAAAAGGACATAGGCAGGCCAGGGGGCTAGGGTTAACATGAGATGCAGAGGGTGATAAAGATATGATGCTGGGACTTAGACAGAGGCCGGGGTATGTAGGTCTCCAAACTCCTTATTAAAGAGTAAGGGATTAACATCTATCTTGGAAGGAGGACTGGTACAAGGGGGCAATGCATGTTTTTAATAGGGGGAGCGTTTACAAATTAGTAATAGGTGTCAGAGTCACTTTAAGTAAATAACCCCAAAGAGTAGAAAATCTTTGGGTATGAAGGTATCTTCATATATTACTGACAAAAGTAAAATATTCCAAGGAAACCACTGTTCAATAATAGGGAAATGACTAAATGAATTATGGTAGATCTACTCAATAACAGTCCCTTTACTCAATGGAACATTACTCAGTCATTTAAAGTGATTGATAGTAATAGAATCTGGCACCATAGGAAAATGCTTATGGTATGGGTGAAACAAACAAACCAAGCTTTATATTTCTATGTTTAACCTGATAACTGTCATATAAAATATGTCTATATGGACTGGAAGAAATACACGCAAATGATGGATCATGGTTAGTTTTTTGTCTTTCTCTAATTTCTAAACTCCATGCAATATGTTTAGATTGGTTTGAAAATTAAAATTCATAAATACATAAACAATCAAAAAGTTGCTTATAAAATAAGCATGACATTTTTGTTACTTTTCATTAATAAAAACAAAAATCATGTGTGATAACTTTATGAAAGTTAAAAATAAAAGAGATAAAAATCAATGTTATATTATTTTTTGTATGAAGTACACGTTTGCAGCAGTACTGGGTGAGGAGTGTCATGTCAGATCACATGGCTGGGGCCTGTTGAGAAAGCATATTCCCTGAAATGGTGAGTAAACCATTGTTCTTCTCCAGACCCTGGCACACAAACCATCCTTATCTTGATGCTCTTGGTTTGGATCTAGTGCAAATGCTCTCATAGTTATAGGTCAGCTTAGTTTTAATCTCATCTCAATAATCTGCATTGCTGGAGAGAGAGGGCAACAGTTCAGGATAACGCAAGTTCCTCACCTGTCAAAAAGGAAATTGAACTAGATCATCTCGGAGATTCCTTATGGTCCTAGAGCATCCTGATTCTTCTTTTTCTTACAACTTCTAATTCAACGGTATGTTTCCAGCGATGTAATGCACTTCTGTTCACATTTTATTTTTAAATGTATTATACTAACTTACAATTCTATAACCATTTATACTTTATCATTTTCACATATATGTTACCACTTGCTCTCCACAATCACCTCTGATTCCCATTTCCACAGGTAGGGGAACTGAGGCCAAATGATCATGAGAGAAGGGAGACACAAGAAACCAGGGACACAGAGCCAACAAGTGGCAAAATGAAGCTGATAATCGGGTTTTTCGTTCCAAAGTAGGCCTTCTATCCACTTCAAAATAGCTCACTGTACTCACTCAAGAGCTTATTCCCCTGTTCTAATCAATCCATGTTTAGGATTTAACAACTCAAATGGGATATTAGGTAAGTTAAATGGGTTCAGCACCAAGAAGTCACTAAAAGGCAAGAATGACTACAATTTATTGAACCTAATTTGTGAGTCATCTGGGAGCATTACCTTCAATGGGACGCCCAGGACTAGTATCCCCAGCTCAGAGACACTGATAAATAAAGACACCAGCAATAGAGTAACATTAAAGCCGTGTGTTATACACAGAAAGGTGAAAAATCTAGGGGCATGCAAGCTTTGGATGGTCTTTGTATTTCCCCTGGTAATGCTCACAGTAAGAGACACGCTTGACTTAAACAAAGTTGGCCATTTGACAAAATTTCTATGGAAATTTCATTTAGAAGAATCATCTTGCAGCAAATTGGACACCACTACAATACTTGGTGTCTGGGGAACTTACTCCTGGTAACTTACATTCAAACTCACTCCTGGCATTAATGAACTCTATAAAACTCTTAATGGAGCCTTAATTTTCTCATCCCTAAAACATGGTAATGGCAATTTCCTCTAAGGTGGCTATGCAGAAAAAAATTATCAAACCAAGGCCTGGGGGTGAAGTTGTTGGGGGAGGGGGTTAGATCATTGCGGAAGAGCTGGTCAGCAGAGTTTCCCGCTTTACGCAAGACTCTGTCTTAGTCCCTTTCCCAACTTTGATCTGATGTTCTCACACTTAACTTCAGCTAAGTTCCTGGCTTTTTCATGGGTGAATCCCAAAGTTTATTGGTAGAACTCTCCCAGTTCTCTCTTTTTGTGGTTCAGTTCACCCAGCATAATCTCTAAATAAAGTATTACATGTCGGGCACATTTGTCTGTGATCTGCTCAGAACAGATCTGAAAGTCTGGCTATTTGTATTCAAATCATCTCTGCCCTTTTATCATCCTACTTTCCCTCCCTCCATCCTTCCAAGAAATCTTCGGGGAGCACCTACTCGATTATAAGCTCAGAGGCTTAGGGGAATAGTGGACAGATCACAAATTTCATCAAGATAGATCTGGGTTCAAATACGAGTTCAGTGATTTACCAGCTGTAGGACTTAGAGCAAGCTGCTACTTCTCTTATCCTCTGCTTCTTTACTTAAAACTGTGAATAATGATTGCTTCCTTACATGACTGTGGTGAGGTTTATCATCATTAGCATATGAGGGTGATCAGTGATTTTTAAAAAATTCTCAGAGATAGATACTAGAAATAAAGATGCAGAAAAACTGAAAAAACAAACCAAAAAACCATGATCCTGGCACTCTTTCTTTCATAAGAGTGAAAGAAAACATAAACAGCAATTACAATACACCCTGTTAAGTGATTTAATAAAGAATCTCCATGTTCCCCAACGGATACAGCCACGTCCACACAGGAGGGTTGCTGGTTTTTTTTACCCATGGGAAGCTGATTCCCTAGCCCTCAGATTCCTACTCTGATGTAGCTTGTCCCAAGCAGTAGGGGCCTGGGTTGACCAGATGCCCCAGTGGACCTCATTATGCTTTCTGGCGCCACTCTGAAATAACAAGATGCCCTCCCACAGCACCACCCACCCCCATTCTAGTTCTTTGCTCAGCCTTCCTGGTCTGAACTTATTATATAGCCACTCCTTCCCTCAAGCCCTGATCTTTTCTTATCAACCCTAGGTGTCTCTTGGTTCAAATTCATTTTCTCCCCAACACTAAAAATAAGAATCCTCATGTTACAACTCCATCCGTTGCCTGGAGATAATATTCACCTCTCACACACAGGCAGACCTCCTCCAGCTGTGCCAATTTAATCCTGTTCTGTTGCTTCATTCATTGTGAATAGGATACCTTTGGCAGGTGAGGTGTTATGAACATCAACATGTTAAATCTTCAGTAAAGTCATTCTCCAGGGCATTTTTTTCCCCATTTTGTTTTGTCCAGGATGCATCCTAATGTCCACTAATATCACTAGACTTTTCCCTTGAGTTCCTTGGCAATTCATTAATACATACACCCATCCAACAGAGGTTTATTTGAAGACCTACCATGTGCCAGGCATTGCGTTATAGCATTCCTTTGATCCTTGTGAGATTGGCAGGTGTGTGTGTGCGCGTGTGTGTGTGTGTGCCCGCACATGCATGCATGCACACAAGTGTAGAGGCTGGACGATAAGGCAGCTATTTCTTCAACTTTGGCTGATGTTCAATGATAAATGTGTGCAGGGGAGCAGGGCGAGGCTTGGCCGCAAGTGTGGATTTCAGCTGTCACCTATATCCTCCACATCTTTGTCTAGGATCCACACACCTGCCAATTACAGAAACTTTTCTAACCAGGTTTGTGAGCTCATAATTGGTTGCCTATGTCACACTTAAGAATAGGATGTTTCCACAGTCACCTCTTCTGCTCACACAGAGACCTTCCTCTGCCAGGGAGGACAGAGGCTCTTTTCCTTGAGGGGACATCTATATTATGCATTCATAACAGTTTCATTTGTATATACTTAATTTCATCACTTGGCTGTGTCACTTTTTAAAGTCCCTGCATTGTAGCTATTAGTTTCTTTTTGTCATCGCTCTATTACAGGTTGTTCTGTCACGTTCTGTTTTTGTATTTGCTTTTTTGTTAGTTTTAAATACTGGTTCAAGTAAGAAAATGTATAGTCATTCTTTCATATTTCACTGCTTTGCCCTTTTTTGGCCAGCTCTGTAATATTTTTGATTTACAAGTAATTTTGAAATATATACCTTTTTAAAAAGGAACAACTATACACTCAATTTCTTCAACCTAAATCTTCTTCAAGAAATAATTTAAGCAAAATGTTACTATGGTAGATGCTGAATAAGAATTTAGGTTATTGCTGTTTCAAGATATTTATTTTTTATTGAAAAATAAGAGTGTCCTGATTTGCTACTCTATTACAAATTCTGAAGTCCAACGTTGGATCATAACAGTCATCTTCCCACCTAGGTGTGAGCTAATCTGAGACTGGAGAGATAGATGTACAAGTACAAGGGGCCTCAAACATCTAGAGCTGATCAGGTGTTATTGGACTCAGAGGGCCTGAGCACAGGCAGGTTGGCTATTAGTACACCCATTTGGCAGCTGAGGAAACTGAGGCCCTCAGAAGCTAACTATCAAACAGATGCAGTCAACACTGCACTGGCAGGACACAAACGCAGGTGTTCTGATTCTAAATTCTATGCATCCCTCCCCTCCCACTATATCACGTTGTACCTTGTAAGCATTCAGAATCAAGGTATAGTCTTCAAAAGGCATGGGAAGGATGAAGAGGAGATAGGTCTGGGGAAGTGGAATGGCTAGAAGGCCTCTCTAGTATACTCACACTAATGGGGTTAATTTCATTAAGAGTCTGATCCTGAAGCTCAAACAGGTGAGAAACCAGAGAGAAAAACTTTAATGGATGAGATGTTGTGAGAGGACTTAGGGTTGAGAGGGACAGAAGTCCCAAGGAGAAAGTGGCATGTGCCCTGGGCTGAAAAACCACATTTTTGGATTACGAGCTTAATTTGATTTTTGCTACATTACAGAAAAGGGAATGGTAGAGGAGGTAGAAGAGGAATGGGCTGCCTTATGAAGTAGAGAGCTCCCTGTTATAAAAAGCTTATGACTCTCTGTATTAGTCAGGGTCAACCAGAGAGGCAGAGATAAGCACCAGTAGATTGTGTCTGGGCGTGTGTGTGTGTGTTTGCTCACATATGTGTATATACATATGTATATGTATATATATATACACATATGTATATACACATATAACGTCCTAGTGGTTGGTTCTGTTCCTCTGAAAATATGAATGAATGCATTATATATTATATATATACATATGTTACGTATTTATATATATTTAATAAATATATGTGTTATTTATTTAATAGAGGGATTTGGCCTTACGCAATTGTGGGAACTAGTTAAGCATCTATAACTGTCGTATCACATCTGATGCTGGAGCTCGAAGTCCACTGGGCAGGCAGTTAGGAAGGAAAGATGGATATAAATAATGAGGAAAATCAGGAGCAGCCTGGAACCCACAGGCATGAGCTGAAACTCCATGAGGACTCAGTAGAACCTTGGTTTTCACTGTTTCCCAGCTTGCCGGCGCATGGATGACCTGCTGGAGCCAGGGTCTTTTCTCAAGTAGCTAAATGCACACACCTGGATGAGTTAGAGAAGCTGGAGGAGGGAAAGGGAGAGCACTCGCCAGTCTGGATGCTGCTTCAGGCTGTCTAGGTGAGTCAGCAGATCAGCAAAAATGTGAGCTGCAAAGTGGCTGCTGCATCCCTTCCATCCTGCAGATCTCCCGAGCCTCTCCCCTGTGGTCCACGCTAACTGGAAACAGACAGGAAACTGAATTCTGAGTAACGTACTTCAGTCTAGCCAAGTTGGCATACTACAAGCCACCGTACGATGTGGGAAGGAATACTATGTCTGGGGGACAGTTGACTTAGATGCTCTCCAGAGGTACAGCAGAAGCTCAGGGAACCCAGCAGGTCTTCTGACTGTTCAGCATCCAGGTCGCTCTCCGGCCATGGAAGGCTCCCTCTGCACCCGCTGATTCAGCTGTTTTCAGTGCCTTTGTCACTAAGGATTTCCATTTTCTAAGACCAGTCAAAGAATGGGAAAGAGTCTCCTCAGCTTTTCCCTTCTTTATTGCCAAAGATCAACACATCTGCCTTTTGCATTTTAAGGATTTATAACAGCGTGTATTATCATTATAAGCAACAATAATAGTAACATTATTCATTGAGAAGTTATAACGTGCTGGACCCTTTCACATGTACTCTCTCATTAAATTCTTACAACAATCCTCTGTGAAAAGTATTACTGTTACCTTAATGTTACTGATGTAAACGTTGAAACTTAAAGAGATTGATTTGCTCAATGTCAGAGAGCTGTTATGTTTTGGAGCGGAGATTCAAATCCAAGACAGTCAGCTTTGGAAGCAACACCACCACCATCACCAAAAATAACAGATAAGCGAAATCACCACATGGCTAAGAACCCTCTCAAAGCTTTATAGTTAAGCCCCTGGTATCTAGAATCTCCTACTTCCTTTCAAGTTGGAGAATCTGTGATTCTGTCCGAAGAAAGAGGGAAAGTAGAAGGGTAAACAGAGAGAATCTGAAAACAACAACAACAACAAAAAAGGAAGCATACAGGAGGCACCAAAGGGATAAATTCAAGAAGGGGGAAAAAGGGAGGAAGATAAGAAGAAAACATTTTTCTTGTCTTATTACTATTCGACATGGGAAGGCGTGATTTCTCATGTATGATGGCTATAAATGACTACAATTGAATAAAAGGTAGACACATCTAATCAACACAATAAATAAATAGCCAACAGCTCAGTTATGACAATTGATGACTTTCAAGCAATTTTAAAAGGTAAGTGGCAACAAAGCTCAAAAGAACACCAAGGAATGGGGATAGTGGTTTTAGCAGTTATTCAGAATTGGGTCCCTGGGGATATCTTCTGAGCATTCTCAGGACAGGGCAGATCCTAGGTCACCACAGTGTTGGCTAATGAGAACAGGCAGTCCTTCAAGTCTCCTTCTAGGAGACAGCAACAGCACGGAAGCCTTTGAAAATCATGAGTGCATGCTCGTATACAGACCTCTGGTTGCTGAAGACATGTAACAGGCCAGGCACGTGACTCTCAAACCAGCATCTTCATTGTGCTGCTGCGTAGCTGTGGTTCAGTGCCGGCTGATCTGTGGACTGTTTTGCCTTGAACCCCTTCTCACCTAGCACAGAGCTGCTCATCCTTTGAGGTCCAGCTCAGTAGCATCCTGTGTCTCAACACAGTTCCCAGCATTGCTCTTCTGGGCTTGTTTCTGTCTGTTCTGGATGATAATAATTGTTTACCTCTCTGAGCTCCTTGAGCGGAAGGACTGTAGCCTGCATTTTCCCACATTTCCATTAATGACATCACAAGTGCCTCGGGAACACTCTACAGCTTAGAGTCACTGCACTGCTCCCTTGTCTAAGTGCACGCCACCCTGACTACTTAAAAGCCTGGAATTCTTCCTTTCCCAGGCTTCTCAGAGTTCTCTCTTCTCTTCCATCCCCACTGACCCTACCATTGTTTACTTCATCATTATATCTTTCTAGGAATAAATGAATAATCTTCAGACATCTCCTTCACCAATGCATGATTCGTCTCCACTTCAAAGAGCTAGGATTTTTTCAAATTGGAGAAGTGGTACTTAGGATTGAGCCCAGAGGTAAACATCCAGGGCTCCAACTCCCTCCAAAGCTATGCTTCACATCTTTTTTTTCAAACCATGTGAATAGTCTCTCCCAAAATCAATCATCGGAGAAACACTGTTCTTCCTTCTTTGGCTTGTTGATTTACCCTTCTTAACTGAACAAGACGGGAGAACACTGCAGAGCCCCTTAACCATGACCCAAGTAGGAACACAGAACACTGAGCTGCCTCAGTGTTTAAAACCCAAGAATTTTACAACAGAATACACCCACAGTTGATAAGGCTCCCACATACCTGATATTTCCACCCTTCAAAGCTCTTTTGGACACACTGATCTTAATCACAAAAGATAGATATTATTGTACCCACTTTATAAATAACATAACAGAGGTTCAGAGAACTATGGTGGTTGGTGTAGCATCTCACAGCTGGTTAGTGGCAGAGTTCAGAAAAAAAACCCCTTGAGTTCCTGAGTCTAGGTAAGGCACACATCTGAGAAAGCTTCTACTCCATTACTTTGGATGCTTACTGATTTTAAACTTTTAAGTCATCACATATCTATATATTTTCCACCTCTGTCTATAGGCAGAATGCATTCAAGAGATTTATGAGACAGGCAATCTAGAAAAGATGACTGTTTGCAGAAGCCACTGCTCCCCAGTCCTCCTTACGTAGAAAACCTTCATTTGTCTTCCCAAATTCACTCCGCCTCAAAGAGCTCTGTGGATGCAAAAGCAATAATAAAAGACCAAACACGGTCCAGCTGCAAATGATCAGCCTCTTCCCTCCACTGAGGTCATTTACAAGCTTCCCCTACTTGGCGCAGTTACTGACATGCCTGGTGAGCTCAGCTGAATAACCTGGCCAGCTATAGGGACAGTGCTCCCCCACCTCGACCCCCATTTCTCATTTAACTCTACTCATTAGAGGAGGCTGTGGCGCAAGCCAGGTTGACATGTCAATAAGTCACCAAGGAAAGGCAAAAATTGACAGCTGAGGAATCCCAGCCCCCAGCCTTCTCCACCACAGGACTCCTCAGAAAACTGGTTTCTCAACCTCCTCACCAGGTCACTTAAATGAGTAGTGACATTTGAGTCCCTCGGAGTAATTAATTTCCTCTGTTTCCAATAGCTCCTCATATTTTTAATGAATTTTTACAAGTCTCAGATCCTGCAGCCTCCCAGCTCCCTCTCCACTGCCATTGTTCCCCAAGGTCCCATAACAAATAGCTCCCACTCGTATTTGCCTTGCAAACTCACATAAACTGGAAATGATAAATACATTATCTGGGCTTTTTAACGGACCATTGTTTAATTTTCTATGCTTGTCTGGCTGGGAAAGAGATGAATATTACCTTGTGGAGAATAAGATTTCTATTCCATATAAGGGGGGTTGGGGGTAATCTATGGCAGAAACGCAGCACTCTGTTCACCCTAATAGGCAGTGCTGCTAATTAAAAGTGTTAGGAAGGGACATCCATCCACCAGTCTGTGATTCATTCAGCATTATCCCTGGTAAACAAGAAATAGATATTGGAATGAATGCTTCTAATTTGTCAAAAGAAGAGGCATTTTCAATCGGGCCTTTTTGGCTCCCTGTATGAAGTACATAATTCAGTGTTGCCATCATTTAAAAGTTTAGGACCTCAAAATAGTAGTACCTGTCCCTAAAGCTCGTAAATCTCCGAGTCTGTTTCCTATGTAGAAACATTCATCTGATGCATGGTTTGACTTTAGTTTCCACAATCGAGAATGGTTCCTTGCGTTGGTAAATATATTGAAACGGGGCATTTGAGAAGGGAGCTGATATAGTTGTATTTAAAAATCAAACCAGTCTGAGCAACCTATTAGGAGAGTCTAAAATCTGGGCAGGAAAACTGAAGGCTCTTAATGACATTTACTAGGTACTTAAGAAGAAGAGAATCAATATTCTCTTTCTCTAACCACAGACACAAAGTAGACCAGAGAAAAGCGACCTTAGGCATCAATTCCTAAAGGCTCCATAAACTCTCTAGGGTTTAAGGAGGAACACAAAGCACCAAAGCCATCACTTCAAGAGGACCCTGAGACATTTGTGAGCATTTTCCCAGAGAGGAAGGTTTCCTTCAGACCAGCAAGACAACCAGCCGCAAATATTTACCTTCGTGTTGTACGAAATAGTCCCTCAATCATGAAGATATAGAGGCGGGGTTCACCACCATGTCTTGCTGAATGCTGAAAACAAATAAAACACGATACTTAAAAAAGTAAACATTATTTAACAGTCTTGTTTTTCTTCCCTCTATTTCATTCAAGAAACATTTACTAATTTCCTACCACATAGCAGGCATTGGAAATACAGAGATGGATTAAACAAAAACACTCCCAACAAAAATCAATAAGTACAGCTCATTGTAAGTACTGAATGAAGAAGTACAGCTCATTGTAAGTACTGAATGAGAAGTGGTCCACAATACCTCTTAGACAGGAGGATGTGTGTCTGTGTGTGTGTCCTGAGACATATGTGTGTGCACACACTCACGTACATTTCTACACATACACAGAAGCATGGAAGATTTTTTAAAGAACTTCCCCAGATTTGTAATTTGTCTGACTCTCTAAAGGCTTGAGCTCTTGCCTAGAGATCAGTAAAGAAGAGGGCACTGGAGAAAATGTCACAGAGTCTTAAAAGTGATCACACCCTTTAATCTGTAATTCTCCTTCAGGAGTCCTTCTCAAGGAAACAATCACAAATGCAGTCCAATATTTATGCACAGATATTGTCATCACAATGTTGTTTTTAAGAGGGAAACAGCCAAAAGAAGAATGATAAAGTGAATGTTAGTATCTCTACATAGGATAATATTATGTACATGCAAAAATATTTAAAAATTTTTCAGGATATGGGAAAATATATATATAACATAGCAAAATTGTTGACAAAGCTTGAGCTCATCCATGTAGAAATTAGTCTTAAAAATATACCAACTGTTAAAAGTGGTTATTTCTTTGTAGTATGATAATAGGTTATTTTTCTCTTGTTTTGTTATGTTTTCCAAATTTTCTACACAGATCACATATTATTTTTCTAGGCAGAAAATGAACATACGAACAAATTTCAGCTTCAACATCACCATTTATTTCTGTGCCACTTCCCTTGCACCCTCTTACATAACTGGGAACTCCATGTTCTATGCTCCCCAAGAAATAACTCCATTCTGAAGGTGACACTGCACAGGAAATGTCCACTCCATCTGCCTCTTTCTAGTTGTGAGTTCCTCAGAGGAAGTTATCATGCCTTATTAACCCTTGCTTCCTGTGAACCTAGTCCGGAGACAAGCTCATAGTTGTCACTCAATCAATGTTTGCTGCGTAAGAGAAGGAATGAGTAAGTGAATGAATTAATGTAAGACTTAATAAATGGAACTGACTTGACAAAAATACATTAAGAAAATTGTTCATTCGAAATAATCAGTGGCAATAAAAGTTAAGTTCCATTTGGATTCACAAAAGATAGAAGAAGGTAGAAAGCAGAGAGAGCGCAATTTTTCAGCAAAGACAGTGAAACTGTCTAACCCAAAAGAGCCTATGGTTAAAAAACACACACACACAACTCAACATAATGGAATATCACAGCCTACTGATCTTCCAGTATATTCCAAGACGAAGAATCTGTTTAAGGCTGGAATATCTATCTAGTAACAATATCCCATTACAGCAACTCAGTTATTTTACATGTTTGGAGTTACATATACACAAACTAAGTAGATACTTATTATTAGTTTAATCAGCAATGGGTAGTTGACTCCCTACTGAAGGAAAAAAAAAAAAGCTACAGGATAGATGGTTGCAATGTTTTATACAAATTCAATTTAGTTTATTCATAAAGCTAGTGAAATATAGCCAGGATATTAATTTATAGTTATACTTCTCTGGAGATAGATCTGGTTTGAATACCATCTCTGTCTTTTAAGAGCTGAGTGATCTTGGGCTAGTTATTTGACCTTTCTAAGGTTCAGTTTTCTTACATATAAGATGGGATAATAAAAACACAAACCTAATAGGGTTATTGTAAAAAACAAATAAAATGAGAGAAAGCATGGCATTCAAAACAGGCTTCAAGCTCATGCCTGTTTACATCAAGACCTGGAGTTCTTACACATAAACCAGCCTTTCTTTTATTATGTGCCATGAAGTATGCTAAACACTAAAAATATTACCTCATTTCATCCTCATAATATTTGTATGAGGAAGTACTGTGTTTTCCATTTATAATCCTCTTTATTTCTGTTATATTGGTAGTAATGCCCCCTCTTTCATTTCTGATTTTAGCTGAGTCTTCTCTCTCTCTCTCTTCTTAATCAATCTAGCTAAAGGTTTATAAATTTTGTTGATCTTTTTGAAGAACCAACTCCTGGTTTTATCGATTTTCTCTATTGTTTTTCTATTCTCTATTTTATCACATTCTTCCACTTTAAAGATGAGGAAACTGATGCCCAGTTTCAATGTTATTAAGTGTCTGAGTCAAGATTCAAACCTAGACTGTCTGGTTCCAAAACCTAATCTCATTAACTGTTCTGAAGACACCAAATCTGGGTTTGCACCAATCTTCAACTCATAAGAAAATTCAGCTTGTGATTTTGCAATGTCACACCATATTACTTGATATGCTATGGCTTGAACTTTATTCCCTGATAGTCACACGTAAGTACCCTCCTATTTCTTTTTTTATTAAATACTTCAAGCATGAAGTTGAGTGTAGACATAATTATAACCAAAAACTATGTACTACCACCCAGCCTTGTCACATATTATAATTCTATCATATTTGCTTCAGCTCTTTCCTTTTTAAAACATTACAGAATATAAGCAGATTTTCCCATGAATTCCTTCCTAATTCCAAAAAGATAACTACTCTCCTAAATGCCCACGCATGTTTTTCTGCTTCTAATACATGTTTGCATCCGTAAACAATACATAGCACTGTTTTGCCTGCTTTTTGAAATAAATTTATTTATTTATTTATTTTTGGCTGCATTGGGTCTTTGTTGCTGCGCGTGGGCTTTCTTTAGTTGCGGCAAGTGGGGGCTGCCCTTTGTTGTGGTGCGCAGGCTTCTCATTGCGGTGGCTTCTCTTGTTGTGGAGCACGGGTCTAGGCACACGGGCTCAGTAGTTGTGGTTCGTGGGCTCAGTAGTTGTGGCTCGCGGGCTCTAGAGCACAGGCTCAGTAGTTGTGGCTCACGGGCTTAGTTGCTCCGCGGCATGTGGGATCTTCCCAGACCAGTGCTCAAACCCGTGTCCCCTGCATGGGCAGGCGGATTCTTAACCACTGCGCCACCAGGAAAGTCCTGTTTTACCTGCTTTAAAACTTTGTTTAAATGGTATCCCACTGTAGGCATCCATCTGAGGCCTGCTTATTTTGTTAAATATGTTTTAAAGATTTTACTGCTTTGATAGAATTAGCTTAAATTCTTTCATTTTAACATTTAGATAGTATTTTATCATATGTTTATATTCTGACTAATTCATATTGATGGACATGTGAGCTGTTTCCAAATTGTGTTAATACAAATAATGCTGTGATGGATATTGTTATACTCCTGGGACACATATTGTGAGATTTCTCTATGGACTTGCTGGGCCAAAGAGTATATGCATCCTCAAAGTTATGAAATGTAACAAGTTGCTCTACAAAGTGGCAGGAGCAATTTATACAGTTCATATCATTATCAACATTTGGTATTGCCAGACTTAACATTTTTTCAATCTGATGGATATAAAATATCTCATACTTTAATATGCATTTCCCTAATTACTAATGGGATTGGACATTCCTTTATTTTTTATTTTTATATTAGTTTTTTCCTTCTGCTTTTTATATGCCTATTTTTCTACTGAGTTGTTATAAGAGGGAAACGACACACACTAAGTAAATAAGAAAGCAAAATACCTAGTATGTCAGATGGTCATATATGCTATGGGCAGACCAGAAGCAGAGAAGGGGTGGGAGTTCAATCTTAAATAGGGTCGTTACGGAAGACCTTACCAGGAAGGTGACATTTAGCAAAGTGCTAAAATCAGTGTGGGCACAAAATATGGGAAGCAAAATGGTAACGTTATAACATTTGATCAAGATATGTAGTGGTACACAGGGATTTGCTATAATTATATTCTATGCTAATTTGTATGCTTTGGATACAACCCTTTTTCAGTTATGTATATTGCAACTGCTTTTCCTAGTCCAAAGCTTATATTTTTATTTTGTTTATAGTGATACATAAAACTTTTTAAAATTTTAATATAATATATTAGTACTTCACTTTAAGGTAGGTGCTTTATTTTTTTGTTTTATTCAGTAAATCCTTTCCTACCTCTGGGTCACAAAGATAGTCTCCTGTAGTTCCTTTTAAAGTGATGCCTTCTGGGGGCTTCCCTGGTGGCGCAGTGGTTAGGAATCTGCCTGCCAATGCAGGGGACACGGGTTCGAGCCCTGGTCCGGGAAGATCCCCCATGCCGTGAAGCAACGAAGCCTGTGCGCCACAACTACAAAGCCTGCGCTCTAGAGCCCGCGAGCCACAACTACTGAGCCCACGCACTGCATCTACTGAAGCCCGCATGCTCTAGAGCCCGTGCTGCGCAACAAGAGAAGCCACCGCAATGAGAAGCCCACACACCACAACGAAGAGTAGCCCCCGCTCGCCACAACTAGAGAAAGCCCATGCACACCAGCAAAGACCCAACACAGCCAAAAATAATAAATAAATAAAAATAAAATAAATTAAAAAAAATAAAGTGATGCCTTTTGCATTTAATCCACTTGGAATTGATATTCTTTATATGATATCAGGTTAGAATTCAACAAATTTTCTGTATAGATATGCATTGTCCTTATACCACGTATATCTTAGTCTATGATTTCTGCGTTGACTCGTAATGATGTACCTATCATGTATTAAGTTTAAAATCAGTATAGTTTCTTTTCGGGCTCTAGATTTCATTTCATTTGTCTAGTTTTCTATTCCTGTGCAAATAAATACCCATACTCTCTTAATTACTCTAATTGTATCCTAAATTTTCAAAATTAGTAAGACATATCCTTTTGTTCACCTACCCATTCATCTGTCCATCCATACATACATATATCCATCTGTCCCTTATTATTATTCATAAATATTTGTTGAGAGCCCAACTGTGCCAAACACTAGTTTGGTCACTAGGGATTTAATAAGAAACTAAACAGATATTCCTGCCCTCATGGAGCTTACATTCCAGGGGATGGAGACAGACACTAAACAAATAAATGATAAATACTGAGCATGCCAGATGGGGATAAGTGCCATGGAGACAAATGAAGCAGGGAAAGAGGATCCAGCACATGTTAACACCTGATATAATACATACACCAAATAATCTAATGGGACAAAGATGAACTTTAAATACACACTAGACATTTAGAGTTTGCAATACAAACTTAAAATGCTCATGCTTGAAATCTAGCAGTAGTTTACAACTTTTGGTGAAGAACCTCTACCCTCAAGGGATGGTGCATGAAAATGCAACCTGTCCTTGCCAGGCTGTGACTACATAGGGAAGCTTATTCTAGTCACCTGGAAGGAGAGGTCTGGGCACATGTGCATTCTGTCTGGTGCTTTACTGCAGCCTGACTCAAAACACTGGTCTTGGACCAGAAAGACACTGCAGTTTGTCATCTGGACAGTGTGGAAGCCTGGAAAAGTTCCTGCTTCTGGAGAGCTGGGAATAAGCCCAGAGTTCTCAAACATGGCTCCCCCCGCCCCAATACCAATGTTTTACAAGCTGTCTGGAGGTGTTAAATGGTTAAAACTGAACAAGCACTATCTTCGCTACCTTACTCAATTCATAGAGTAAAAAAACCAATGGATAGTTGCATTTTAAAGTTTATCTGTTTCACCCCAGTTTTTACATCTCTGGCAGTTACCACCTTTACTCTGCATGAAATTTTGTATATTTTCTTTTTAACACAATGGGCTCTGTATAACTCTAGCCAAGTTATTTCACCTTTCTAAATTTCAGCGTACACACTTTAAAACAGGGTAATAATACCTAATTGCAGACTTGTTGTAACCATTAACTACTGTAATGAAAGACCTTAGCATAGTGAAGGTATGTGGTAGTCATGGAGTAAATGGCAGGCCTTATTATTAGCATTGTTATACAAATAGTTCGAGGTATTTGTCAAAGATCTCCAAGACATGTCCATGTCCTGGTATCTGCCTGGGTTTAGAGTCCCAGCCTGAGTCTAGAACTTCAGCCTCTCTGGGGCTGTTCCTGTCTGAGCCTGTATGAATTTGGACCTCAAGTCCCAGTTCTAGCCCCAGCACTGTATTATCATCAACATGTGAGGGCTCCCTGTGTCCCAATGAGAGCTATGAGCTGTAAACAGCATCAAAGTGTTAGGGTTACATCATGTGCATATCCCCCCAAACTCTACAGCCTGTTGGATGGGCATTACAGAGC
This sequence comes from Balaenoptera ricei, assembly GCF_028023285.1. Lineage (NCBI taxonomy): Eukaryota > Metazoa > Chordata > Mammalia > Artiodactyla > Balaenopteridae > Balaenoptera > Balaenoptera ricei. The sequence goes on from NC_082639.1 coordinate 48,940,258, forward strand.
TGGCATATACACTAGTTATATCTAGGATCAACACACTAGGCTTTGCTAATTTGCATACATCCAATCACAGCAAAGGCAACACCTCTAGGGGAGCCAATCACAGTAAGGGAGTTCCTACTACCGAGTGTGAGGATTCCAAGTTTGCACAGCTCCACTGCAGGGGCCCACTGGCTCTCCCTCTCCTCATTTTCCAGCCAGTCTCTGGCTAGAGGTCTGGAACTTGTTCTGACAAGAACCCTCAGGCTAGATCCAATCCACAGTGACAGTTTAGCAGCAGCCAGGACAGTGACAGCAACTAGTGGGCCAGCAGAGGCACCCTCTAAAGGTGAGAGTACTGTGACCTTTTACCTCTACCCCAAATGAATGTGTGTGTGTGTGTGTGTGTGTGTGTGTGTGTGTGTGTGTGTGTATGTGTTAATAAGTATTGATAAGAAGGAAAGTTTAGTCAAGAGAGGTTAAATACTTTTATGTTGGATACTTCTTTGTTACACTGTGTAATTCTATAACAGGTATCAGTCACTGAAAAAGGTTATCTCTGGTTGGGTTCTGCTTATTACATGAAAGACAGGAGACAAATATAGTATAGTTCATAGGTCTTGGACTTCCAGTAGCTTTGGCAGACTGATTCACCTATTCCTTTATCCATCTATCCATCCAGTCTTCCATTCAATAAATGTTTATTGAACCCTATTATAGCCCAGGCATAAGTTCTAGGCCCTGGTGATACCATGGTGCTCACAGATGAATGGGGATAGACAAGTAAGCCATGACGACAGGCTAGGATTAATTCTAAGACAGAGATAAGCACTAGGTGTTAAGAGAGCACAGATGGGGTCCACCTTAGAGGGAAGTCCATGTACTTCACTTCAAAGCCAGTTTGAAAAAAAAAGAAACAAAAAAAACTTTGGCACTATTGCCCTGTTTGTTCCAATTACTCTGGGTCTTCTAGCATCTCTCCTACCCCTGCTTCTGCACCTTGCAGTGTTCCCGTGTCTGCTGTCTTTATGTCAATCTCCCTGTCCTGCTTCTTGCTTTGCTCTTGGTCTTGATGGACTATGGGCCTTCTCAGTTGTGACTTTCAACACTTGCATACACATAGCCTTCCCTCCTTCTCTGGAAATTCTCATTCTGGGTATTTCAGATAATGAACCTGCCCTGTTCTGTTCTCTGGGAGCCCAATGCCCATCCTTTAAGGCAAACAAAGCAGTTTGTCCTTTGAGTGAATTCTGGGGAGGCTCCTGGGTGAAATTTCCTTTGCCCTATGACCTGACATCTCCAGATGTCCCCTGGAGGCACACATACCTAGCACAAGGCTGCCTACCATGTGTGTCTGATGGCTAAAATTAAGGGCAGCAGGGCAGAAAGTAGATCTGCTGACACCACAGTTAGACAATCTTGCACCGAGGCTGTAAAACACCCTTGGCGGAGCACACCAGTAAATTGTCCCACTAATTAGTTTATTATTTCATTTGAGAGATCAAATACATAAATAAAATTAATAAACCCTGCAAAATAAGTGCATCACTGGAAATAAAAGTATTTCTCAGGTCATTGCCTTAAACACAAACATTACATGCTAGAATAATGTTAACACAAGAAAGGCAGATCAGCAGCAGCTGGCGGTTAGGGGAGGGAGTGGGTGGCGAGCCCGGGGATGGTCTGAAAGCACGGATGGTGTTCTCTACTCTGTCTCCACTTACAGTGTGACCTTGAACAAGTCAATTTCCTCCCCCACCCCCACCGATGAGCTCATTTCCTTATGAGTAAAAAAAGGGGGTTGGACTACTCCAGCTGTGACATTTCATGATTATGGGAATCAAATGAAATCCAAACCTGGATTATTACGATCTTAGTAAACAATTCGTAATGAAAATGAAATGAAACCTGAGAATCCATTATAATATTCCAGTATGGATTTAAGAACTTGGAGAGATCGTAGACAATATCTAACCCTACATTCACCTAGCAAGGAAGGGAAAAGGGGACAGAGCTCGCACTCTTTGAGGGCCTATTATATACCAGAAACTATGCTGAGGACATTCATATATCAACTCTAAGAAACAAGCTCAGAGAACAAATAAAATGCGGCCAAATCCACACAGAGAACAACAAAATCAGGTTTCCTACTCCCTGCACAAAGGCTTTTCCAACAAACTGCGTTTGATCATCCAGTCTTTTACTGGGACCCCAGACCAGGTTGCTTATTGCCTAGCAGTTCGCCGGACTCTTGAGAGATACCATGAGTGGTGGGCCCTGTGTGGTGCTCCTTTGTAGATCAGTTATACAAGTACAGATGGCAAAAGGAATAGTGGAGTAGAGATGGACAGCCCAGCTCATGTGACTGCCCCCAGGCATCAAGGGACAAGATGTGTGTACAGATTCCCCTTTAGGACTAAAGCATTCACTCCCCAGAGAGTGGAAGTGTTGAGCTCTGAGCTCTGACTGCTTGTAGCTGAGTACCTGCTTCCCTATTTCCCTTGGCTGAAGACCATCTCCTCTCCCAGAAGCACTGCCCCATCCCAGGGACAGCCTGCATCCAATGGCCAGCAGTTGGGGGGAGGGGGGATATAAAAGCCTGGCCTCCTTGATTCAATTTGGCACCATTCTGCAGGGCCGTCCCAGCTTCAGAGCTTCCCACAGAATTGGCTGAGGCCTTTGCTGTGACTGAATCATTGTTTAAATCCCCCCCCTTAAACCTTCAAAAAGTACAATACAAACAAACAATTCAACCCAGGTAAAGAAGTAGTAAGAGATAACAGTGAATTTGTATAGAATAAGAACCTTGGAAACAAATCATTCCTCAGGATGAGACTTCTGGTCTTGGACAGTCTAGGTAAAATCAGGTATAGGAAAAAAAAAAAAAAAAAGTCCTCTCACTCTGTCTAAAGGTGCCCCCTGTTAGGGGAGATTGAGTCCCAAGGGACCAGTGGAGGCAGGGAAGTGGGTTGCCACTAGAGCAGGTGGAGGGCAGTATGATATAATGGAAAGGACAGGAGCTCTGGAGCCAAAGGAGCTACGGCGAGATGTTGGCTCTCCATAGCCTTAGCCGTGGTACTTAAACTCAATGAGCCTCAGTTTCCTTAACTATAAAATGGAGATAATCCTTATCTTTTATGACTTTTCTGACCTTTCACAACCTGTATTGACACTGAATATATGGAAACTTTCTCTGGAATCATGCCCAGAGAGAAAATGCTGCAACTTTGCAGGATAATGATTTCACCCAAGGTCTTAAAATCTCCCTTGTGCAGCCCTTGCTTTGTCTCTGACTCATTAGGACACAGTGCAGTGGGCTTCTGGTGGAGGGTAGTAACGAAAGAAAAGGTCCTGGTGAATTTTAGCCTCAGGAATGGCAGGAATGATGGGACTTAAGGATGATTGTAAACATGAAAATTCCAGAGGTTTGGATCTACTCTACCCTCTCAGCTGCCATAACCCGAGAGCTAAACTCCTGGAGGGAAATCAGAGAGATTTCTGGCATCTCATGGTTTTTGCTTTGCTTTCTTTAGTGCTCTCTGCTCCCCCACTTTTTTGAGTTAAAGCAAAAAAAGATCTATTGGCTAGAAAAAGCACTGTCTAGAAATGGTTACATCACTCATTAGTTAGGTATACAAATATGTAGGGCAATGAGACAAACACTCCTTAGAATCATGTACAAAGTATTATGGAAGCAGAATGGAAGGAACATTTAACCTCAGTGACAGACCTGGGGCAGAGAGACAGAAATGGCCTCCTAAGGCAGTGACTCTTGAGCTGAACTTTATAGGCTGTTAGATGGGAAAGAGACCAGTGCAGTCCAGATGGGAAAAGAAATAGTTCAGTCAAGATGGAGAGACAAGCTCAGGGTGACTGCACTCAGGGATCAAAGGATATGGTATGTGTACAAATAATCTACAGGAAATGCAAGGCTGGAGGGGAAATCATTTGATATTCATTCTTGACCATTATATTGACATTCCAAATTCAATTTTTTCTCTGCCAGTATTCAGCATCATTTTGCAATTTGACTACCATATTGAATTAAACCATTCTAAGCATTTGAAGAAAACATCATTATATCTTAAAGGCATATACATAGAAGCTCAGAGATTAAAAATAAAAGGGACTTGTTCAAAGTCACCTATTAGTAAGAGGTCAAGATGGGATACAAAAGACTTCTGACCTCAGATCATCAATTTTTTTCTACTAAACACTAATAATGTGAACATTTATGACTCTTTTTTTTTCTTGGTCTCACTATATTGTACAATACCCTTATTTGTTAATTACATATTTTAGAGTATCTATGGTAATGGGAGCTGAATATCTTTCTCTCCCAATGTTATCTACCAAATGGTTTAAAAAAAAACACAATCCATTGTTCAATATTGAATAAAAGGCATATTAAGACATATCTTAAGGTATATAAATCACAGCTTTAGGGTTAATTTATATTATTTTACAGTATGCCTATGATTAATCCTCATTAATATGGAATTATTCTTTGTTGGGGTGCTATATATAATTTTTAAGTGGCTAATTAAAATAAACAAGAGCAGAGAGAGATCAAAGGCTGTAACCAGAACTTGTGTTCAATTCTCAAAGGTCAGTTTTTAATATAAATGTAAATGCAAGTGTAAGTTGGTAGGATGGGGGGGTGGGTAGAAGTAAAATTCATGATGAAATCTTAAGAGTCCATGAGGAAACAACATGAATAGAGAGCAAATGTACTCTTTTGGAGTGAAAGAGATATCAGTTCTGCAGATTATTCTGTGTAAATTAGAACAAGCCTCTCAACCATTCTGAAGCTTGGTTTCCTCTTCTACAAAGTGAGGCTGTTCTGGGATTAAATAAAAGGATGGATGGGGAATTTCCTGGGGGTCGAGTAGTTAGGACTCCACGCTTCCACTGCAGGGGGCCCGGGTTCAATCCCTGGTTGGGAACTAGGGTCCCACAAGCTGTGGGGTGTGGCCAAAAAAAAAAAAAATAGGATGTCGGCAAGTGCTTGGTACATGGAAGCATTTGGTAGAACTATTAATAGTCTTCTGAGCCACTGCCTCCACATCTTAAATTGATCTGGAAATATGGCTTTGTGGGAGCAAAGACAAGTTGATGTAGACAAAGCAAAGAGTTGATTTTTTTAAAGTAAATTTTCTCTAGTATACTTAGGAAAGAAGCCATACATATGAATTCAACTAAGACATAAATTGTGAGCTATTGTCTCTGGAAATGTGGGCTCCTGGCACACTGCAGATATATTTGTCTTTCGTTTTCAACACATACATAGCTAGGTAAATTGCTCCTTTTAAATTATTTCAAGTACTATGTAAACATTTACAACTTTAAACCAAAATAAATCCCATGCCATAAACTTAAGACACAGCTTTGAAGGGCAATTTGCCAATATATAACAGAAGCTTTAAAATTTGGTTAAACCTATGACCCACTTTTAGAAATTCATCCTAAATAAATAATTATGGATACCAAAGATTCAGCCATAAAACTGTCTATGCATCTTTATAACAGTGAAATATTAGAAATAAAGAGATTCAATTAAAAAACAAGAAATAAAGAGATTCAACAACAGGGGTCTAGATAAATAAATTGTGTCTTTCCATATTATGAGGCCATTAAAATGATAATAAAGAAGAATATTTAATGCCATTAAAATAAATTCTTAACATTCTAAGTGGAAAAAATATAGGGTAGCAGAATGTACATGAGACTACTTTTGTAAAAAATACTTAAGTATATAAGAAAAAGATGAAAGAAAATGCCCCAAATGTTATGAATAATTACCATAAGCATGTGGGAAAGCTTTATTTTCTTCTTGCTTATTTGTATTTCCTAAAAGTTCTACCATAAATATTTATTTTTATTTTAGAAGATACTGATCTTCTCAAACTTATATTAAAATCCATGCCATAAACAACTTGAAAACACAAACAATATTCTGGAAAAATACATCTGTATAAAAGTATTTGAAAAATACAGTATGTTATTCTATTAAATGTTAGGCAAATTCGGGACTTCCCTGCTGGCAAAGTGATTGAGAATCCACCTGCCAGTGCGGATTGAGCCCTGGTCCGGGAAGATCCCACATGCTGCGGAGCAACTAAGCCCGTGCACCACAACTACTGAGCCTGTGCTCTAGAGCCTGCGAGCCACAACCACTGAGCCCGCGTGTCACAACACAATTACTGAAGCCCGCACGCCTAGAGCCCATGCTCCACAACAAGAGAAGCCACCGCACTGAGAAGCCCGCACACTGCAACGAAGAGTAGCCCCTGCTCGCTGCAACTAGAGAAAGCCTGCGTGCAGCAACAACGACCCAATGCAGCCAAAGGAAAAAAAAAAAGTTAGGAAAATTGATAAGAAGAATAATTGGATACCTTAATAGATAAATGAGGAAGGGACATGAATAAAATAATTAATACAATGAATAAACAGGTATGTAGAGATTTTCAACTTTAGAGGAAATCAAATGCATGCAAATTAATAAAATTTGGTGATTCTAAACCTATTAAATTAGCATAGTTTAAATAATAATCAGTGCTAGTAGGGAAATACATTTTTGCATTCATTATAGGTAGAAGTTTAAAATGATTCAATATTTTTGTAAAATACATAAGCAATGTGTATCAGTTGCCTTAAATATTGCTGATGTTTGAATGAATGATTCCACTTTTGGGAATTTGGGAATGATTCTACTTTAGGGAGTGGTTTAGAAATCACTGTAATTGTAGAATCTCTATTATGAACAAAAACGTTCAGTGTAGCATTATTTATGACAGGATAATTGGAAAGAAATGCCTATCAGTGGGAGAGAGAGTGACATTTTCATTACAGAAAAGTGTCTAGCTATTAAAGCAATAGTTAAGAATGCTACACAGTAAAATAAAATGTGTATTTTTTTAAGTGAAAAAGCATGACTCACAACAAATTTGTGTGTGCACACACACACATTCACTTACTCACTCAAGTACAGAGAGACAACCTGCAAGAAAATACACCAATAATTTTTAAAGGTGTTATCTCTGGATTGTAGAATTGAGGGTTTTTTTCCTTAACGTGTGTATGTGTGTGTGTATGTATGAGTGAGTGTCTGTCTGCGTCTCTTTATGTGTTTCAAATTTCCTTTAATGGATATGGGTTAGTTTTATAATGTGGAAAAACCTCTCTATGAAATAAAAATTTTAAAAAAAAATTGATCTTGTGCCCTTAGGAAAGTCTAAGAGAGCTAGCCTTCAATGTAGAGAAAGCCAGCGGAATATTTGCCCATTAACTAAGGTAAGAAAGTTGCTAGAGAAAAACAAAGCAATAGAAGTTAAAGGTAGTCTGCATCAATTTAAAATCTGGTAGGTATCTTAAATCAATTTTATGGGGACCATATTCAGCTGTAGAAAACCATGCAAAGAAAAGGATAAATTATATTTCTTTACCTTTTAAATGTGTGTTTAGGGGCCAAAAAAGGAGGAGAGTGACCATAATGAACAGAAAGGGCATTAAAATCGAAAATCAAAGTGGGCAGGCATAATATCAACATTGTTATCCTTCCAAATATGTGTGTATGGGGCCAAAAAAGTTGGAACTGTCCACTGAGCATCCTAAGAAAAGGATTTTGGCTTGGATGCATGTCTGCTGGACAAAAGAAACTGGAGAGAGAGGCAAAGTGGTCAGTGATCCTTGGAAAATATTCGTGCAACCAGTACATCTGAGATCTAATCCCACTTGTCACTAATTGATCACCAACGTCCTTGTGACTCAGTCTTCTGATCTACACAGTAAGTGCTCATTTATTCGTGAAATATGCATTGAGTGCTCAGCACTGGGCGGGGCAGCAGGATGCAACTGTGAACAGATAGACCGCGGCCTCTTCTCTTAGATGCTAGTGGGGGAAACCCCACTGCAGAACAGTATGAAGCACAGGCGCTAGAATAAGATGATCCAGTTCTACCTTTAAAACTCCTACTTCGAACCCTTTCATCACTTGGCCCCTCTTGTTTTCCTGCGTCTCCTGTTTGTCCTTCTTCACGCTCCTTTGCTGGTCTTCCTTGGTGATCTGGACTTCTAAGCATCAGTGTTCCAGAGGCTCCATCCCCTGCCTCTTCTCACCTCTAATTACACCTGCCCTGTAGGTGACTGACGCCAGTCTTGTGACTGTAAATACCACTTTATATACTGATAATTTCTGGGTTTATTATCTTTGGCCTCGATATAGCACTTTAACTTCAGATTCATCATTCCACTCGGTCACTGAATAGTCATTTCCAACTTTAAATGTCCAAGAAATGAGTCTTAATTTGGGCTCACCCCAAATAAAAACCCTGTTTTCCTAAACTCTCCCTGTCAGAAAATGGCTACTCTGTTCTACAGGTGACTCAGGCTAAAATATTTGGAGTTATCCTTTTTTTTTTTAAATTTATTTATTATTATTTTTGGCTGCGTTGGGTCTTCGTTGCTGCGCGCGGGCTTTCTCTAGTTGTGGCGAACGGGGGCCACTCTCCGTTGCGGTGCGCGGGCTTCTCATTGCGGTGACTGCTCCTATTGCGGAGCACGGGCTCTAGGCAGGTGGGCTTCAGTAGTTGTGGCTCGCGGGCTCCAGAGCACAGGATCAGCAGCTGTGGCACACGGGCTTAGTTGCTCCGCGGCATGTGGAATCTTCCCGGACCAGGGCTCGAACCCGTGTCCCCTGCATTGGCAGGCGGACTCCCAACCACTGCGCCACCAGGGAAGTCCTTGGAGTTATCTTTGACGCTTCTCTTTTTTAAAAAATCCTCACATCTCATCCATCAGCATATCCTATTGGCTCGACCTTCAAAATATATTCAGAAGCCAACTTTCACCATTTCTCCTGCTGTGACCCTATTCTGAACAACCATCATCTTTCACCTTGATTATTGCAATAGTATGCTCACTGGTTTCCTGCAACTCATCAGCCCCCTTCAGTGTAGTCTCAACAAAGCAGATAGGCTAATGCTTTATTTAAAAAATATGAGAGAGAAAGAGAGCGATTGAGTGGTTCTTATGTTACTCAGCGTAAACGCCAAAGAACTCAGCTTGGCCAGCAAGCCCCTACTTGATCCAGCTTCTGGCTACTACCCTGACTTCACCTTCTGCTACATGTCCCCTTGCTCAATATGCTCTTCCTACACTGGCTCCCTTTGCTATTCCTCCAACATGCTAGGCACTCTTGCTGCCTCAGGGCTTTTGCACTGGCTATTCTCCCTGATTGAAAAGCACGTCTTCCAAATATAGCCTGGCTTGCTCTCTCACCACCTTTTACATCTTTGCTAAAATGATCTTCCATTATTGGAGAGCGTTCCCTGATCACTCTACATAAGTGGCATTCGCATCACAGTCCAAGTGAATTGTGACCCTTGGAGTTGTGCAGTGTACAGCTTGAAAAGCTACACACAGTAGCCCTGTCCATCACCCTGTCTCCTCCTGTTTTGCTTTTCTTCATAGTATTTGATGCTACTTGGAATCGTTTTTCAGTTCATTGTTTATTGTCTCCCTTATCTCTACTGTAATGAAAGCTTCACCAGAGTAGTGATTTTGTCTGTTTTGTTTACTGCTGTGTCTCCAGAGATTAGAACAGCACCTGTCTTGTAATAAATACTTAGTAAATATTTACTAAGTAAATGTACGAATAACTTATGGCAGGTTACTTAGCATCTACGCTTGTGCTATACAATATGGTAGCTACTAGCAAAATGAGATTATTGAGCATTTAGTTAGTTAAAATATAGCTAGTTAAAATATAGCTAGTATGATGAAGGAACTAAAGTTTTTAATTCTTATTTTAATTAATTTAATTTAAAATTTAAAATGGAAGCAGTGTAAAATGTTTTTTCCATTAAACTCAACATCATTGTTTTTAATAGGACTACATTTCACTTTAGCAATTGCATTATGTAAGATATTTAATTAAATTCTTTTTACTTTTTCAATGTGGATACTAGAAAATATTAAATTACACATGTGGCTTGCAAAATACTTCTATTGAACAGCACTGTTTTAGTTTCTTTATCTGTAAAAGGACAATACTTACCTCACAGGGGCGTTGTGAAGTTTGAATGAGGTAACACAGGTAAAACACCTGGCCTAGTGCCTGGTACATAATAACTGCTCATTAATGCTAGCCATTATTGTATCATTGTCATTATTATTAACATTATTATTATTATTGAATGTGGAGCATATACGTACATATAATAGGGACCAAATCTTATCTGTGAGGTGAGGAAAGGTTTCATTTTGAAATGTGTTTGAGCTCAGTTCTAAAGGAGACTTATGGCTAGGTTAAGCAAATCTTAAGAGTGAAAGTTGGCAGGAGATGCACTGGCCAAAGCATTCCCAAAACAAAGGACAGAGCCACAACTCAAATCTGAGTTTTTCTAACCCCAATACCTGTGCTCTGAAACATCATATGATATTGCCTCTTAATAAACTTGTATCAATTGAAATGAAATGTAAGACTTACAAGGAGAATCTCCAGATCCTAAAATGGGTCTATTTAATCTTGAGATAAGCAACTTTGAAATTTTATTTGATTTACTACTTTTCAAACTCCATGCCTGAAGATCCCTGGGGCATTCTTTGGACTTAATATTTAGTGCATGAGAACCCTACATGATAATTTTAAATTTTCTTTCCTTATTTTATTATAATCCTAAACATTGGTGTATGTATATTATAAATCATATGAACAGACACCTTATAAATAGGCTATGAGATTTCCATGCCAGCTTCTGTGATTGCGTTTATGATTACACTAGTTCCAGTGATTACCTAGTGTGATGGCAGTGCCAAACGTTTAATTCAATGCTCCTCAAACCCAGGGATCAAGGACCATAGGGACAAATCAAAGGTCCACAAGATTTTATTTTATATCTCTACATTTAAAAGAGTCAGTGCAGAAGACTTGACCTATCCTACCCTGTCTCAGTATAATTAGTACTAAGAGAAGGAGAAGAGGAAAGAGAAAGAAGTATTTTTGATTGGCAGTCCAGTTCAATATTAGTCAAATGCTTTGGATTACTCTAGAAAACACACACCATATTCTGTAAACTGATATATACTTAAGTATTATTATGATTTTCCCTCATTACTATTCATATATATGTGTGTGTGTATACACACACACACACACACACATATATATATACACCAAGCTGTCATAAACATACTTTACATGATAACTTGCTGTAATATTTGGAAAATATTCATTACAGGACTTTGGGTATCATCAAATCATCTGGATCCCCCCTGATAAAAAGTGTTCTTAAGTCACTGCTGTACCTGGAGGGACCATTCTAATTGGCATCGCAATGTACCCGAGGATTAAATTAATTTATGTGAGTCTCACAGCTGGACAGCTGCCCAGCACTATATACTAGCAGCTGTTTGACACAATAAACCAAGAATAAGATTTTCTTGCAGCAAAAATAAATTTTTAACAATGTTGCCCATTTCCACAGAGGCAAAACACAAGATATGATTTCTGTATGAGATGATTGTGATAGAAGCCTCCTCGGAGGAAGGGTGTCATTTTCTAAGTCAAGGCTCTGTCCTGCCACATTATTTAAGCACAACATGACATGGAAATATATTTAATAGGATTTGGCTACGGGCAAAAAGTCTGAAAAAAAGTACAGGGATTCTAAGAATGTGCTGTTGAGTTATGCATGGAATTCAGAATTTACTAGAATCGAAATCCTTAAGACACTCTTTGGCTCATAACAAAACAAAACAAGACAAAACAAAAATTCCTCTCAAGTGTAGCTATACTGGTATTCTCATTATAATAGCCGTCATATTCCCAGAGCCACCGAGAAGATCAAAAATGCATCTTTATATTTATTTCACAATTCAGCTCCACTGAGACTATTTTTATTCAGCACATACTAAATAACTGGCACTTCACCAGACCCTTTGCAACTTCCTATTTATTAGTAATAATAGATAGCTGTAGCACTTGCTTGGGTGCATTATGTTTGTATAATTTTGTACCAATATTGCAAGGTAGGTAATTATGTTCTTGCCATCTTTGATCCAAGTGTTTGGAACACAATGTGGTAGTGATTCACCTTGCACCATTCAGAGAAGAGCAACCTGTAGGGACAGAGGAGCAACAAGACAGGAAAAGCCTGGATCCCTGCAACACATTATGGAGCTGAGCCACCATTCCAGCTCTGACCAATCACCCAGGGCTATAATGTGAGGAGGAGAAACATCCTCTACTTTGTTTAAGCCACTGTTATTTTGGTATCTCTTTTGCATATGGGTCAACAATCTATAGTCCAGCTAATGTAGATCATGCACAAAATTGCAATCTAGGACACTTAGAAAAGAGGGAAATTCTTATTTTCAGGCAAAGAAAATAGATACCAGTAGAATTGTTGGGTAACTGCTGGGAAGGAAAAGAAAAAGTGGAAAAACACAAAATTCCCATTGTTTAATTGACAATTATCATATGATCTAAAAGAGAATAAAAAGTATATCCAAAAAGCCAAAGAATGCAGGAAAGAACAGAGCTAGGTAATGAATCCTGAATCTGTTACATAATGCAAAGTTAGGTTGGACAAAAAAGAATGTTTTCAGGGAGAAAGACAATTCTAGACACATGGTAGGCACAAAGCAAATATTTATAAATTTAATGAACATATTGGCCTTTTAATCAAAATATTATGAGTTTAACATTAATTATTTAGACCAGTGGCCAGCAAAATTTTTCTTTAAGGGTCAAATAACAACAACAATGACAATAATAATAAACATTTTAGGCTTCGTGATCAAGGGGCAAAATCAAGCATACTATGTAGTTATTTGTATAACCACTTGAAATGTAACCATTTAAAAAATTTCTTAGCTTGAGCCTCAGACCAGATTTGGTCTGCAGGCTGTTTGTCCACCCCTAATTTAGACCAAGGGGGCAATATAGGACAGTTGTCCCTCAGTATCCATGAGGGATTGGTTCCAAGAACGTCTAGCCTCCCTTTCCCCTCAGATACCAAAATTCGAGTATGCTCAAGTCCCTTATATAAAATGGCATAGTATTTGCATATAATCTATGTACATCCTCCCTTATACTTTAAATCATCCCTAAATTACTTGTAATACTTAATACGATGTAAATGCTACGTAAGTAATTGCTGGCATGTGGAAAATTCAAGTCTTGCTTTTTGGAACTTTCCAGAATTTTTTTTAAAAAAAATTTCGATCCACCATTAGTTGAATCTGAGGATGTGAAACCCATGGATACAGAGGGCCAACTGTACTAAGCTGACTCAGTAAAAGATCTGCAGTCTAGGGCTTCCCTGGTGGTGCTGTGGTTAAGAATCCACCTGCCAATGCAGGGGACACCGGTTCGAGTCCTGGTCCGGGAAGATCCCACATGCCACGGAGCAACTAAGCCCGTGTGCCACAGCGCTCTAGAGCCCACGAGCCACAACTACTGTGCCCATACACTGCATCTACTGAAGCCCGTGCGCCCTAGAGCCCATGCTCGGCAACAAGAGAAGCCACCACAATGAGAAGCCCACGCACTGCAATGAAGAGTAGCCCCCGCTCACCGCAACTAGAGAAAGTCTGTGTGCAGCAACGAAGACCCAACACAACCAAAAATAATAAATAAATAAAAATAAATAAATTTATTAAAAAAATACTATACTAATATCAATAAAAATAATAACATATTAAAAAAAAGATCTGAAGTCTAAAAAATTAAAAATAAATACACAGTAAATCAACCTTTGATGGGTCCCTATTTATTGGAAGCCCAAATTTTCTCATGTGACTTTTCACAAGGTGGCCCCAGGTTGCCTTCTTGGTCTCATCCATAGATCAATCAGACTGCTCATTATTTTCAAATCACATACACCATTAGGTCTATGCACCTTTGCTCATGCTCCTTCCTTTGCCCTTTCCTGCCTTGCTTGCCTAGATAATTCCCTTGTACATTAAATCCAGTTGACAATATTACCTCTTCTGTATAACTGTCTCTAGACCTTACCCCTACCTCATGCTCTAAGTCAATATCACTCCTCCTGTGCTCTGATACTACTTCATTCATGCCTCTACAATATACTTTTCATGTGTACAAAATATGATGATTTATATTTCTCTCTCTCCCAGATTATAAGTAGGGACTCGGTTTTATTTGGCACCTTGGGCAGTGTGCACCTCACAGAAGTATTCATTAAAAACAATATTGTTTATTGAGTCTCTTTTGTGTCCAGTACTGTGCTAAGCTCTTAACAATCGTTATTCTTATTTAATTCCCACAACATCCATTTGAGATAAGCTTTAACTTCCTTATTTTACAGATAAGAAGCCCAGAAAAGTTAAATACATTTCTCATGGCCTCAAAGCCAGTAAAATGACAAAGCTTGAACAAACCCAGTTCTGATGGACCCCAAAGTCCATGATCTTGACCTGTTATGTTGATGCATTGATTGCTGAACAAGCAAATGAAATATGTAACTTAAATTAGGCTAATATCATTTCCTGCTGAAGCATTTCTAGGATCTGTTTTAATTTTTTTTTTTTTTTTAATGAGAATGTTTCCTAGTTAATATTATAGGTATTCAGAGGTGGAGAGAACCTAAGAGATCAACTGGTCCAGCTCCCTTCTTTTCCAGATAATTAAACAGTAGCTATGAGAAAGCACTTTTCTTTTTTTAAACATCTTTATTGGAGTATAATTGCTTTACCATGGTGTGTTAGTTTCTGCTTTATAACAAAGTGAATCAGTTACACATATACATATATCCCCGTATCTCTTTCCTCGTGTGTCTCCCTCCCTCCCACCCTCCCTACCCCACCCCTCTAAGTGGTCACAAAGCACCAAGCTGATCTCCTTGTGCTATGTGGCTGCTTCCCACTAGCTATCTATTTTACATTTGGTAGGAGAAAGCACTTATTTTTAACCCAAGATCACACAACTTAAACCCTGGCCTCCTGCTGTGTAGTCTCGAACTTTCTGGGTCATCCCTTGCAATCTCCAGCATGTTCACAAGGCTGTCACCTCTAGTCAACCTTGTTCCACATCACTGAATTGGTAGACTCAATGTTAATTTTTAAAATAAATGTTGAAAATGAAGTCTTTGCAATAAGTTAAAATTGTTCTTCCAATTGCACACAAATAAAATAGACAAAATTGCCTTTGCCTTCAGTTTGGAATAATATCTGAGAGTGGGTTTGATGGTCCTCTCTAAGAGGACCCTTCTAACCCTCTGCCACAAGGCTTACTCTTAAAATCAGGCTTATCACAATGCATTGTCTTTGGTTGTTTATCTGTCTCTCTCACTAGATTCTGAGCTCCCCAAGAACATGGACCACATTTATATCCCTATTACCTAGCTCAGTTTTTGTCACAGAGTTGATGAAGATCTGTGAAGATGTACTGACTTAGTGACTTGAGGTTGGACCTAGGAGATATGGCCAAGGGAGACCCATAGGGTGGCTCTTCTGGGCTATGGGTGTTATTTGGAACTTACTGAAGTCATCATCATTGCATATTTCCCTGTTCCACAGAGTCTTTTCCTTAAAAAGTTGTTAGAAAATTCCTGTGAGTGAAACTTTGGCACTTTTTTCCCTAAGCCTGAAGATATTAGGAGAATCCAGGTGGTCAAATTCAGTGTAATCAGTGTTTCTCAGGGAACATTGTGAATGGATGAATGTAGACTGATTATACAGTAAACATTTAGATTCTGATTATTTCATATTGACATTTCAGAGCAGTAAATATTTTTATGCTGGATTCAGCCTACACCATGAAAATAACTCCCTCAATGGCAGAGTCTATACATATAATTGTATAATTTAATACTTTCACTTTAAACAGTTCTTTTAAAAATCTTCTAAAAAAAAAATCTTCTAGATTTTAAAAGAGTAATTTCTTATCTGAGAAGACTCAACCTTCGACTTTCTGAGCCAGAGACTAATTAGTCTTTCACTAGGGAAATGGAAGGTTCATTTTTCTGAAATTGACTATTTTGATTTGGGTATTTTCCATTCTCTAGTGCCAATCAAACCCACATGGAAACAGTCAAAAAGAGTTAAAATAGAAACCTCCATGGAGGGACATCAAGTGGATAGCTTTTGCTTTTGCTGAAAAAAGGGTGGTTTCAGACATTTACTATTAATAACAGGAACAACCCTAAAGGGTTGTTGAGGAAATGCATGTTGAGTAATAAGCGGACAGGTTTTGGAAGAGAACCAGCTCAGAAGATTATTAAAGTTATGGGCATGCTGGGGGTGGGGGATGTTTTAAGCCATCTGGTCTCATAAACTCATAAGTAATTGTATCGCAAGTATTCATGAGCATTTTACAGAAGGCAATTGAAGAACTCTTTTGCATTAGGAGTCTAGCACATCTCCTAATTTCCAGCACTTGTAAAAGACCCAAGAAGAGAAACTGTGAGCTACGATGTCCATTTCATTAGTGAGCAAATTGACAGTCAGAGAGGCTGGATGACTGACCCAAATGACACAACTAATAAGAGTTCATGAAAAACGCTTTCCCTTATACTACTCTGAGAGGTGAGATGACCTAATTGGGAAGTAGGTGAAGAGTAAGTAGGCATGCTCTGTTCATCTCCACTTTTCCTCTTCCTTCTTTGGGAGCCACTAGTCTTGTAGAAGACGTGAGTTCTCCTCTGTTCCACTATGCCATCAGTCTCACCTGATCCAGGAGTCAGCCTAATTCTGGGATTCCACCAAAGGGACCACTTGGCTAATAGAATAAAGCCACATCCTATGACATGTCCTGCATCATTAATAGAGATGATATTCTGGCCTCCATCTTTATTCTTTTACTTTATTGTTTAACATGCTCAGTACACAGCAGGGAAGAGGGATGCTATTTATTGTGCCCTCAGAGACTCCAAAAGTAACTTACAGAGAGTCAGGATTCGAATTCTTCAAAGCTCACTCTCTAAAGTCACCACTCTGGTGACAGCAACAGTAATAATCACCAAATAATCTATAGGCTCCCCTACATTTTCCTGCCTTTCCTATAATTAGTTTGGGGCCCTGTTACAAGTTCTGATTCATTAGCCTATAAGCAAAAACGATATGGGTCATTTGGGGGTAGCAACAGTCCACTGCACCATATGCTGAGATGGTGGCATCACCATCTCCCTATAAGAGGTAAAGAGCCCAGAGATCCTGGTTCCCTGAGTGACCACATGGAGCAGCCTGTGTTCTCTAGTCATATGGGGCTTCATATGAGTAAGAAAAACAAACTTTTCATATGTCAATCCCCCCATCCAGAGATTTGGGAGTTATTTTGTTTCAACAGCACGGCATAGTTATACCTTACAAGGAACTGACTAAGGAAATAAGGACCAATGTAGGTTCTGGATATGGACACGCTGGTCACAAGGCTAACATAGAAATAGCACAGCAAATAAGGAAGCTCGGCAGAGTCATGATAAAACAACAGTGTCAGCCTAATCATCATTCCTTAATAAGGGTGTTCCTACTACCTTAGCTATTACCATGTATCTGTCTTACTCATGAATTAAAGTCTAACCTCTTTGAGGACAAGGATGATATCATAGCCATCTCCATGCCCTCTGTACCCAGCACAGTTCCTGGGCATGTCAAATTGTCAGTATATGGATGTGGAACAGAAGCGACATGAAGCATTGGTAATGAATACCAGAGCTGCAGTGGAGTTATTATGTCTTTGTATTATTTGTAATTATCATTAGCATAAATTATACATCTATTCAGCATAAATATATACATATATTTACGTTTAAGTTAACTATTTAGTAAACTGAATATAGTTCATTATATAATAATCAGGCTTTTATTTTAAACAGGCATTTGTGTTTCAGAGGTCACGCCCATCGATGCAATTGATTCAGATTGCCCAAGTGAAGGAGAGAAATAAAAGCTTTGTGTTTTGAAAATTATTAACAAAAGTATCTAAAGACTCAAGAGGAGATAGAAAGAAATTTGAAGCTGGAAGGGACAGACAGCCAAGCCAGTAGCAGAGCAGCACCTAGAGGTGGAGAACACGGCTTTAGAAAATAATAATTCTGTGCATCTGTAAGGACCAAGGGCTAAGGATTGGAGCCAAGGTTACCACTGAGGGTGGAACAGAGCATTTAAGGAGTGGAGTAGAGCTTTGCTGGGAGACAAGCCAGCAAACATAGCAATGTAAGCCAAGGAGACACAGCCATAGATGGAGAGGCAGTGTGCACAGATGAAGGAGAAGCAGATCTGTTCCCACACTGACCACCACCCAGGAGAGTAAGGCTGTATTTCATGCCAACCCAGAGGAAGGAAATTCTAGCTGGCTTTAATTCAAATTGAACAAATGAAAAAGATATGATAGCTCTTATATGCCGAGGTTATGGAGCAATTCATTCCTGTTACATTCTTAAGGCAGTGTCTTAGGTTCAGGGATGGATTACAAAAGAACATTTGGCAAGATCCTTGCCCTCAAGAATTCAACTAGCTATCTGGGAAAAGAAAAGGTAACTACTGGCACAGGAATCCTTTAACCCAAGGGAAAAACCCAGCAACCTCAGCTTGGTAGCCTTGCCTGTTAATGACATGCCTCCAAACTACATCTCTTGTATTTTCTACCATGAACCTTTCTCTTGCCAACTCCAAGTTCTGGTGAAAACTGGTGATGTTTTCACTAATTTCAAAACATGCTATGTCTTTTAAAAGACTTGAATTGCTGTTTCCTCTGCTTGGAATACCTTCGTTTGCCTAAGACATTCCTACTCAACCTACAAGATCTAGTTTTGATTTCTCTTCCCTGATGCTCTTTTGGTTCTCTCAAGAAAAATAAACAGATAAATAGATAAGATACATAGATAGCTCTTATATCTATACATTACCTATCTATCAACCTACCGACCTACCTAGAGAGGGGATATTAATATTATTGAGCTTATATTATGTGCTTGCTATTATGGCCTGAATTGTGTCCTTCCAAATTCATGTGTTGAAGCCCTGGCCCCCTGTGACTGTATTTGGAGACCGGTACTACAAGGAGATAGTTAAGGTTAAATGAGGTCATACGGGTGGGGCCCTGGTAGGATAGGATTAGTGATCTTATAAGAAGAAACACCAGAGAGCTTGTTCTTATTCTGTGAGGACACAGCAAAGGTGAGAACACAGCGAAGGTGGCCAACTATGTGGGCACCCTGATATTGTACCTCCCAATTCCAAAACTGTGAGAAAAAAATTTCTATAGTATTTTGTTACAACAGCCTAAGCTGACTAGGACAGTCAGTGTTTTCTTTCTTATGTTGTGCCTTCAATGACTCTAACCACCAGAGTAGTGGGTATCATTCCCCCTCTTTCACGAAATGGAGACCAGAGCTCTGAGGGTGAGATGATGTCCCTGTAGGCAAATAGTGGAGTGGAGATTTGAACCCTGGAAGGCCTGTGCTCTTTCTCCTCCATATCCCTGCATCCCAGGCCTTCCTCTGGACTGTCAGGCAGTACCTAGTACACCCCTGGGTGATAGCAGTCTTCACACCACATGACAAGAATCTATTTTCCATGTTAAAGAGTGTGATAAAATTACTCGTAAATGGTAGAATTATTTACCCCAGAGAATCTGAACAACCAAATTGATAGATCATCATAATTAATAAGAGGTATTCACATCAACTGTTACAGAAGTCCAGAGACATGGAGAAATCCTTTGGGCTGGGTAGGGTATACTTTCAGCCAAAAAAAGAAATGTGTATTAAATGCTCATTCTTTGCCAGGTACTGTTATTCACTGGAAGAAGAAAAGAGATTGCACTGGACCTCCCCTCGTGCTTGAGTAGAAGTAAACATTAAATACTAATTTTCTGTTCTCATGTGTCATTTGATTGGGGTCTGGTCAGCCTGGGCTACACACTGAATCATCTAGGAAATTCAAGAAAACATTGATGTCTGGGTCCCAACTTCCAGAGGTCTTTATTTCATTGGTCTAGGATCTGGTCTGGCTATCAAGAAGCTTAAAAAGCTCCCCAAATGATTCTGATGTGCAGCCAAGGTTGAAAATCAGTGTACTAGCAACACAGAAGGAGGAGGAGGATTCCATGTTTAATAGAGAGAAGGAGACAGAGGGAGGAGGGAGAGAGAGAGAGAGAGGGAGGAGGGTGAGAGCAAAGCAGAGGCACATAGAAGCAACCTTCACTCCCATTCCCCATTTAGCGGCATTTAACAAGTGCCCATATTGTGAGAAGCACGGCAGAGGACCTATTAATACAATTCAGAGAGCGTGCATTAAGAACTAAAACAAACAACACAAAAATCAAACACCATTGTTTATTTAGTGAATGTCTTCCAAGGGGCTGTAAGCACTAGAAAGACATTATCTTAATAAGCTCCTGTCATCTCTGCCAGGTAGGGGGCAGGTTAGGCTTTTATTAAATGATGCCATATTGAAGTACATTCTTTGCTTAAATCAGAAACTAATGTATAATAATATAAACCATGGGGACCAGTTATACACTTAACATCGTAAGGATTCTAACTCAACTTAGCAGAGGAATGCCGCCAGAGATGGAGTCTCAGGGGATAGGCTGGGAAAAGAGACCTGTAGAGAGGCTGAAGGAATAAAGAAGCAGTAAAGTAGTGATGGCATTGTTATCACTATCACTATTATTCAGGCTCCCAGTGCCAGGTATCCTGCTCAGTGTCTCCCACGTATCATCTCAAGTGTGCATTCTATTTTAAATGGTATTCCCATTTTATAGAAGAAGAACATGGTACAGAGAGACGTCAAACAACTTGCTCAAAGGCAAACAGCTCCCAAGTGGCCAAGTTAGGTTTTGAATCTCGGTCTGATGTGAATGAGACTCAAGAGCCCATCCTCTTCATCTTAGGCATTCTTTTAAGGGAGGATGAGGTAGGGAGACAAGTCGGTGAGGATGAAGTAAAGAAATTAAAATTTCCCTCCAAGTCTTGAAATCAGAACAGGTTCTGTAGGTGAGGTGGTCGATGGGGATTGTTTAAAGAATGAGCAGGTAGCTAAAAGCATCTAGACTGTGGATCTCAGAACAAAGGCCTCAGAATGAAGACCTCAGAACGAAGGGATTGTAGGTGGAAAGGCAGAGGAGCACTTCAGCATCTTCAGCCATCCCAAGAGCACTGTTGACAGTCTTCACACCATGGGATGGGATGAGGGAGAAAGAGTGGTTACCATGCACTAACCACTGAATTAGTTTGTGTTTTGACTATAGAAGCTTCTTCATCTAATATGCTAAGAACACTTGTGAGCCATGTGTTGGGTTCAACACCCACACACACCTGTTTGGTATTCCAGGATACCATATATATTACCATATATACAAAACAAAGTGAGAGAGTCAGATAATTTTCAGTTGAAGCCCTCGGGAGTAGCAACAGGAATCAGAGTTCCTGGTGTAAACCCAACATCAGCCCATTCCTTCACTTTTCAAGTTTAAGGTACTATTTATTGTGCACTACCCACGGGCCAGGCATTGTGCTAAGTGCTTGAAATACATCATCTCATTTAGATACCACAAGAACCCCAGGAGCTGGTACTGTTACTAGCTTTGATTTCCTGATGAAGAAACTGAAGCTTCAAGAGTTAAATGGGCTCATGTGAGATCACACAGATAGTAAATAGTTGAATGGGGATTAGAACCCAGCTCTTCTTGACTCCAAGCTCGATGCCCTTAGCCAGTATGCTATAATGGAGATGGCAATATGGTAAGTGTCACCTCTCCATGGGCATTATAGCCTATGGGCTTTCATTTTCTGCAAGTTTAGTATGAGAAAATAGCATCTGGTGACAGCTACAAAAGCAAACGTTAGCTTTATAGTTAGATTAAGAGAGAAGATAGGAAAGAGAAGAATTCCAAGGTACTCAGCAATGGCTAGTTCCCATCCGGGGTACTATGCTTTAGCTCTGAGCCTACATTTTTAGAGAGATGGTGTATTAGTTTCCTACAGCTGCTGTAACAAATGACCACGCATTTACTGGCCTAAAACAATACAAATTAATTATCTCATAGTTCTGCAGTCAGAAGTCTGACACAGGTCTCAGGGGGTTAATATCACAGTATCAGGAGGGCCTCATACCTTTCTGAAGGCTCCAGGAAAGAATCAGTTCCTTGCCTTTTCAGTGTCTAGAGACCACCCACACTTCTTGGCTATGTCCTCCTTCCCCCATCTTCAAAGTATTTAGCAACAATGGTTGAATCCTCACAGCACATCATTCCCTCACTCCAGGGACCTGCTTCTGACATCGTACCTCTTTCTCTGACTCGTCTTATGCCCCCTTCTTTCACTTTTAAGGGCTCTTGTGATTACATTGGGCTGAGAATTATCTCCTTATTTTAAGGTCAGCTTATTAGCAATGTTAACTCTATCTTGAACCTACATTCCCCCTTACCATATAAGGTGAATATATACAGGTTCCAGGGTTTAGGACATGGACAACTTTGGGCAGGGGGACTATTATTCTGCCTGCCACAGATGTTGACAAACTAGATCACAAGTCAGAATGATGTCTAGGGAAGCAAGAAGATGGCTGAAAACAATGCAATAGTACAGAAAGGATTATAATGAAAAGTGACAGTCCTTTGCCTACTTCCTAGCCCCAGTCTCACTTTCCAGAAGTAACTATTTTCAACCTTTTTTTCTTTTTTTGGGGGGGGGAGGTATTTCTGCAAGTTACCTCTATATTTCTAAATTGAATGCTTATCAAGCTCTTAATTGCTGTCTCTGTATTTGCATTAGTTTTCCAGGGTTGCCATAACAAAGTTCTATAAACTGGATGGCTTAAGACAACAGAAACTTATTGTCTCTCATTCTGGAGTTTAGAAATCGAAAATCAAGATGTTGGCAGGACAATGCTCCCTCTGAAACTTATAAAAGAGACTCCTTCCTTGACTTCTGCTGCTTCTTGTGGTTTTTCAGGCAAACTTTAGTATCCCTTGGCTTGCAGCTCTATAACCCCAATCTCTGACTTTGTCATCACACGACATTCTCCCTGTGTGTCTTTGTGTCTTTAGATGGCTGTCTTCTTATAAGGACACTAGTCATATTGGATTAAGGGACTACTCCACTCCAGTATGGCCTCATCTTAACTAATTACATATGCAACAACCCTACTTCCAAATAGGTCACATTCTAAGGTATTGGGAGATAGGACTTCAACATGGCTTGTTCTGGGGGGGGGGGGACACACTTCAATCCATAACACTACTGTCTATGTGTTTCTGCAGTGACCAATGAAGACATTAGGAAGAATATATGGAGAAACAGGGGCTCTTTATTTAAAATAATAACTAAAAGGAGAGGCAGCTGGTCCAAGATGCCAGGAGAAAAACATGGATTGGTACTACATTAAAAATATGGTAAAGAAATAAGAAGAGTATAAACCCAAAACTATGTCAAATACAGAAAGGGAATCATGAGTAGATGAGAGATTTCAAAAAGTTTCTGAAAAACAGAGGGTAGAGACTGATTACTGATGAATGAAGAGAACCCACCTGCACTACTGAATTCCCAAGAGTTTCCATACTTGGTAAAGTAAGTGTGATGGAAGATGTGGGGTGAGAGGTGAGGATGAAAACAGGGAGACTTAACTAGAAGCCTGGAGATGGAGCAATAGCTCTATACCCCCGATGCGCTAACTAGCCAGCCGACAGACATCTGACCAAGACCGGCCCCTGCTTGCTCATCTCAGCGACACCGGCCAGCCTACAAGCCCCACCTCCTCAGAGCCCTTATTCGGCTTCGTTGAGTCTCCTCCTGAAACAGGAGCAGACAACCAAAGACGCTCAGCTACCTGAGGAACACTGGCAACAGGAAGGGAAAGATCGTGATAGAAAGCCACAGAAATATGCAGGAAACAAGAAAATTGTAAAAACCTCACTAGTTTATTTTAAAACATTCATAAAGATATTGTAATCATTAAAAATGATGCATTTCTTTAAAGGTAAAAATAAGAACAAACTCTTGGAAATGAAAAATGTGATTGCCAATAAAACAATGAAAGAAAAAGAAAATCTGTAGCAGAGTAAGAAAATAAGAACAAAGAAATAAGGTTAAGAACAAATGTTCCGAGGGAAAATGAGTCCTAACTTTAAATTCTTTGCTAATTAAAAGTGAGGGTAGACTTAGAACTCAGGAAGGCAAGGACTCAGGAAGTTCACCTGCCTTTCTTAAGGAAGCTATCTTGTAAAACAAGGTAGTAAACCAAGAAAGAGAATGCCGTGAGACCCCTATGACAGAATATCCTACCCAAGAAGGTCGCAGGACAACAGCTGGAAGATTAGAAGCATCCAGCTTGGCTCAGGAGCCCAGGGCTA
Source organism: Balaenoptera ricei (assembly GCF_028023285.1). Classification (NCBI taxonomy): domain Eukaryota; kingdom Metazoa; phylum Chordata; class Mammalia; order Artiodactyla; family Balaenopteridae; genus Balaenoptera; species Balaenoptera ricei. Next base: position 48,964,556 of record NC_082639.1, read on the forward strand.
AGGAAGGAAGTCACCAGGTAAAATCAGGTGCAGGTAGAGGTGAAGGCAGTGATGGGATTTGAAGAATTAAATAGTATCACCTAGGGACTTCCCTGGTGGCGCAGTGGTTAAGAATCCGCCTGCCAATGCAGGGGACACGGGTTCGAGCCCCCGTCCAGGAAGATCCCACATGCTGCGGAGGAACTAATCCCGTGAGCCACAACTAATTAGCCTGCAACTCTAGAGACCGCAACCCACAACTACTGAGCCCGCGTGCTACAATTGCTGAAGCCCACACACCTAGAGCTTGTGCTCCGCAACATGAGAAGCCACCGCAACGAGAAGCCCACGCACCACAACGAAGAGCGGCCGCCGCTCGTTGCAACTAGAGAAAGCCCGCGCATAGCAACAAAGACCCAATGTAACCAATAAATAAATAAATTTACTAAAAATGAATAAATAAATAAATAGTATCATCTAGAAGATGGGAAATGCTGGTACTTAAGAAAGGCAACAGGTTGAGTATGAAAAAGGAGATTCCATTTAACCTTGATGCTAAAGTCTTTCTCTTCTGAGTGATGCCAAGAATTGAGACACAGGATCTAGGAGAAGGAGACCTAATCTGGACACGATACTTGGCTCTGCTGTGAACACTATGACATAGTGATAATAATTCAAGTTCCATGATTCATTTTTTTAATAAATTTATTTATTTATTTTTGGCTATGATGGGTCTTTGTTGCTGCCCGCGGGCTTCCTCTAGTTGCGGCGAGCGGAGGCTACTCTTTGTTGCGGTGTGCGGGCTTTTCATCATGGTGGCTTCTCTTATTGCGGAGCACAGGCTCTAGGTTCATGGGCTTCAGTAGTTGTGGCACACGGGCTCAGTAGTTGTGGCACATGGGCTCAGTAGTTGTGGCTCGCAGGCTCTAGAGTGCAGGCTTAGTAGTTGTGGTGCACAGGCATAGCTGCTCCACAGCATGTAGGAATCTTCCTGGACCAGGGCTTGAACCCATGTCCCCTGCATTGGCAGGTGGATTCCTAACCACTGCACCACCAGGGAAGTCCCCCATGATTCATTTTTAAGTTTAGGAATAAAGCCGCCAAGAATTCACTGAAGACTTAGTCATGGTTGCAGGGTGGAAAGCAGATGCCATCAATTTGGGATGTAGCAGGGAAACATGGGTAGAAGGGTGAGGTCAGTAATGGCATCGTCTTA